>NC_041049.1:59530600-60221434 GCF_900634775.1 Gouania willdenowi | reverse complement strand
TTAGGTTAAAGGAGGAAAGGGGTAGAAAATAAGAATTTGAATTCAACTTTAGTAAAAGAAAAAGTGCCGTATTCATCTTTATCATTCTGTCTCTACAAACAGCCCGAACGTGTTTTTGCGATATATTTCAATATCGAAACGTCTGAAATTCCTCCTCATGAAAGCATAAAAACTTTTTAGCGATATTTGAGATTTTTTTTTTTTTTTTTAATTCAGGTGTTTCCAGAGTAATGGAAATGCAGCTACAATCTGTGGAAAAACTATTAACGATGTAGATCTAGATTACATTTTACGGCTAATGTTGGTCGATAATAATGGGACAATAATAACGCCCATCCCTAATCTTTATTTTCATTTTACTTAGTTTTAATTTTGCTTTTACTTTTTTAGATTTATTGTTGATTGATTCTTGTTTATATCTGTATTATATTTGTACATTTGTATATTTGTATACAAATGTTCTACTTCTAGACACGTTAGGAACTTCCAGAAGACCAGCAAACTGAGAGCGGAGTGTTCTGAAGCCAATGAAGGGAAGCCAGTACTGGAGAAATATGCTCTCTCCTGTGTGTTCCAGTTAGTAATCTGGCTGCAGTATTCTGGATTAACTGGAGACTTTTTAGTGAGCTATTGGGACATCCTGAAAGTAGGAAGTTAGAATAATCTAGTCTAGATGTAGCAAATGCATGGATTCGTTTTACGGAGGTGAAAGAAGGCTGTCCTTACGATTTGCCTAATATGAGAGTTAAAGGATAAGTCAGTATTAAAGATAATGCCTAAGTTTTTTACTGTGGTGCTGGGTGACAGAGTAATGCCATCCAGAGACACTGTTTGCGCTGATAATTTCTCTCTGAGGCTTTGGACCAAATAAAATCACTTCAGTTTTATCCTGGTTAAGAAGGAGAAAGTTACAGCTCATCCAGGATGTGATGTCTTTAAGACAGGCCTAGTGTTTTAAAAACTGATAAATTTAATCTGATTTCATTGACAAATAAAGCTGTGTATCATCTGCATAGCGATGGAAATTCATATCATGTTCTCTGATAATGTTACCTAGTGGAAGCATATATAATGTAAAGAGTATTGGTCCCAAAACTGAACCTTGTGGAACTCCATGATTAACTCTGGTGTACGCTGAGGAGAGATTATTAACATAAAAAAGTGAGTTCTGTCTGATAGGTAGGATTTAAACCAACCCAGCGCTTTCCCCCTCCCCATTATTTAATTTAAATATCAAGACAAAACAATGCAATTCTGCAACACAACAAACTGTTGAAAAAAAATACAACGTATTCTAAAAATTAGAATACACTATAACACTTAGTTATAGTGCCATCAAAACAGTGCAATCAAAAGTTAAAATAAAATATCAAAGTTTTATGCAAGGCCATTTCTACTTTCCTGTTTGGTTTTACTCGTCAGTAACAAAAATCTTAAAATCAAAGAACCCAATGTGCAAACAACACAACAGAATTATATAGAATAGAACAAGAATTGGAATTTGGCGGCCCAACAGCAGATTGTGCCCTCGGCAACTGCCTGGGTTGCCTAGCGGAAAGGCCGGCCCTGAGAACATGCAGAGTCTATAACACAACATTTCTTAGTGAATTTTTTTTTTTGGTTTATCTTTGGAGATTAAGGCGAGTGTGTGTGAAAAGGGTGGGGCATGATGGTAATTAACAACAGGTGCGCAATAGCCAATCAGATGCTGACAACTGTCTAATGAAATGATCACCATAGAGTGAGGTGATGATATTGTCTGTTACACTAGATCTTATGTGTGACATTAGAAAGAACACATCAGTAGGATCATGCATACTTCAAATGTTGTTTTGAGTTTGTTCATAGGAAAATACACTCATTAATTTATCATTTACTGAATCATTTGTGAAAATAAACCACAGCTGAAAACGACCACATCCCTAATTTCAATTTTCGCACTTAAAACAACCGAGCAAATGTGAATTTTTTTTGCGTATTAGACGCTGCCGTTGCCTCCTGGAGAGGCAAAAACATGGTGTTTGAGGAGCAGTAACCATTACAGTGTGACCAATCAGTCATTAAAGAAGCAGCATGCTTCCATCTGAGTGACACGTTGATTTAATTTGTTAGATCGCATTAAAAACCTGCATCGTTGACTGTAAACATGTCGGAAGTGCACTGGGAATGTTAGGAAAAAATGGAAAAAGAATAATATATATATATATATATATATATATTCAGAATCCTTACACCCATGAATAAATCTTACGCAGCTTGTGGGTATAACACCAATCTCAGCTCAAAAAGTGTTTAGATTTGTTTTATTAAAACAACCCATCACATTAATGTATTTTAGATAATAGGACTGAAGCTATAATTAATCCAAAGTTTTATTGCTTATTTACGTGTCATCATGTTCCTTGGACCATGCAGGAACATTACAGTGGACACATTTTGATGTTGCACCAAGGAATGGAAAATGGGATGTTGAAAATGCTGTTTGGCAGAAAACCGAGACATCTATTAATAATGACGTGCTACGCTAGAATTGGAATGATCTGGTGGTTTTTATTTATACTTGATGTTACAGCCCCCTCCAGGATGTTTGACCAAAAGGCTTGAGGGGCTGCAACATAAAAGACGCAGAACAGAAATCAAAGGTTTTCAAAGTATTTATTAACAAAAGTTCTTAAAAGTACCAACAAAATGAAATAAATACCCTGGCCAAACTAAACAAAAGTAGGCTAGAACACTGGGACAACCCTATACAGGGCCGTCGCCCAGCGTCCACCCTCTAAACTATAAAAGTTACAAAAGACTAAACAACGTAAAGATGAAAACAGGACTACCAGAAATCTCCTGCCCAAACTAAAATAACAAACGATGTCGAGTGGGGAGCAGAAGAACTCTCCCCACATGTCTGATGTTGTGCCTCCTCACTTCTGGTCCTTTCAGCCCTTTTTACAGCTCCTCCACCTGATTGCTGATGTGAATCAGGTGTGTTAGGTGAGAGGAGGAAGGGCAGGCTGAGAGGCACCAGCCATGACACTTTATTAAGTATGGAATTCAGTTTGCAATTTCACGTATTAATGATACATAAAGTATGTAAGGCACTGATAACATCCAAGCAATAAGTGACAGATATCAGTCCCTGCGGGATTTTCTTTTTGAGACTCATTTTTATTTCATTTCAGGAAAATTGAGTCCTTTGAATAGTTTGAGATGGGGAAAATGTGATTTTCCAACTATTTGTGGAGTTTCATTGAATTTGTGTATTTAGAAGGGCTGAGATATCTACAACTGAATTATTTGGTAATTTACACAATATGTTGTATTTTTTCCGTCTTTTTTTTTTTTTTACTTTCTCTATGCGGGACAAATTCCATGGTCTTGATTCGGCCCCTGGGTGTTGAGTTTGACACATGTGGGCTAGACATTCTTTGGACCAACAGCAGACTTCTAAACACCACACAGTCCCAGACAAGGATCCAGGTGGGACCTTCCAAATTAAAAATGTAAATTGCATTCATTGTGAAATAATAGAACACAATATATGAATAACATCTGATCTTAAGACAATGTCATTCCGTCCATGTGTTTCTGTTTTTTTAAACTTTTCTTTTAAAAACTCTCAGAGTGTGCATCTCTCATCAGCTTGCATAAAGGTGAAGACATTAAATATTGAGTCTGTCACATGACCTCTTTAGTTGAATTTAAAGGGGTGTACTTAATTTATTGTGATATATTGGAGATCATTGCGGTAAAGCTGATATCAGGAGTTTCCTAGAAATCTATGTTTATGTATCATTCTTTTGAAATGTGGAAAAATGCCTAACTCGTCTTTTATTACGGTCTACTGCCGGTGGTCATTCATATACATTAATGTATATAAGTCCCGCCTTCGTCCTAAAGACCCCTATACAAATGCGAGAAAGCGCCGACTTTGCCCAGCTAATAGGCTTTGACTTGCTGGAGCAGGCCACTGTCAATCAAAGTGAATGTGCGTGCACCGTCACAACAGTAAACTGGTGTCACTGAGCAGCTAGCATAGCGTCACGGAGGAGTGCTCCGAAACTACAATTACTCATTCCACGATTGCCAACGTATAAAGCTTCTACTAAAAAAGAAAAGAAAAGCTTGTGGATAAACGTCTTTGTGACCGCAACAGGATTTATCTCGGAGCTGCTTTTCAAAGGTGGTGGGACTTGCTGCTTTTAAAAGGAATCGAAAGGACCAGAATATGGCGACATTTCTCAAGGAATGGAAATAAATGTGTTTTAATAAATAGTGATGGCGGTCTGACAATAAATGTGTAGTTGTTTTAGTTATGCGACTTTGTGATGTTTTGCAATGCGTATGCACAAACGTAGAGGCGTAGCTTCTGGTAGATTGGCAGAGGCAGGGGAGGAATTAGAGCTGTTGAGGGCGGGACATCGAGATGTTCTCTCAGAAACTCCAGATAACTATGGCAAGCCCTTTTAACATTTAATAAGTCTGGCGGACATGTAGCAATTTAGTTTTCACTAGTGGAAATTACATTTGAACATGTTCAAATGTAATTTTGACATGTTGAAATGTTAATTCAAGATATCTGTAAAGCCATTTTCACACGTAACAAATATATTTCAACATGTCAAAATGTCATTTCGACATGTAGAAACTGAATTGCAAATATCTGCAATTACATTTTTACATGTAAAAATGTGCCATTGACTTCCATTCAAATTGAATTGCAGATATCTGCAATTCAATTGTTACATGTAAAAATGTAATTGCAGATATCAAGAATTCAATTTCGACATGTTGTAATTCAATTGCAGATATCTGTAATACAATTGTTACGTGTAACAATTAGATTACAGATATCTGCAATGTGAGAACAATTGCAGATATCTACAATTCAATTGTTACATGTAACAATTGAATTGTAGATATCATGAATTAGAATTGCCACATGTCAAAATTGAATTGCAGATATCTGCAATTACATTTTTACATGTAACAATTGAATTGCAGATATCTGCAATTCAATTGTTACAAGTAACAATTGAGTTGTAGATATCATGAATTAGAATTGTTACATGTCAAAATTGAATTGCAGATATCTGCAATTGAATTTCAGATATCTTATTAAATGTTAAAAGGGCTTGCCATAAGATAGCAGCTTTAAGGACTTTGCTATCTTGCTATGCCTCACATTCTGCTGCTCATCTTTTGAGACTGAAAATAACCCACCAGAGCTCTCTGATATTACAGATAAGACATCCAATAAGTATTGATAAAGCCCAACTGTTAATGCAAACGTAAGGATTTCCAGTTGTTTAGTCAATAAAGTGTGGAGGATGATTCTGTCAATGCCCACTTCATTAAATGTTGTTTGGCTGCACACTTGGTGTGTTTTCCTCACTGCTGAGCATCTTTTTGCCGTTTGTCGGGACTAATTGGACCACAGCCCCCACCTCCCCCTCCATCACGCCCCTGTTCTCCCAGCGTGATTGTGCCTGTCACTGATGCATCTCTCTCCTCTGGTGTCTATAAATAAAACCCTCTTCTCTACCCTTCAAAAACCTGATTTCTATTGATTTAGTGACCTATATACACAGCTCTCTGCTCCTTCTGCTTACTGTCTCCACCTCTCCATCTCCAACTCCTCCATCACTTCTTCATTTTAAGATTAACTTGGGCTACCTCTTCTTCCACTGGTCCCCCCTCCTCTTACTAGAGGAGGCTAATAATAGTTCACTGTGGAATGCTTAATACACAGCACACTAAAAGCCTTTGAGGGAGGAGAACAACAGTGACTGGTGCTCATTTCTGTTTTTCAGAGTCCTGTCATTGTGGGAAAACTGAGCCGTGGGCTAATCTCCTGTGTGTGTAAACACTGGAGTAGATACAGTATCCTGATGAAAGGAGTCTCTCACAGATCCACCAAAAGTCCACATGAAATATGATGCTGGCTGAAATAAAATCAGAAAACAAAAGCAGACATGCAGGCAGATGTGTGTGTGTGTGTGTGTGTGTGTGTGCGTGTGTGAGAGAGAGTGCTGTGATGTAATTAATCTGCACCCTGAAAACTAATGCCATAATAGTCATGTTGAAACCACAGAAAACAGCAGATTAATAATAGATGAACCTCAGTCTGAACCTCGTCATTTTAGCTGCAGGAGCCACACACACACACACACACACACGCACACACACACACACACACACACACACACACACACACACACACACACACACACACACACACACACACACACACACACAGGTCTCAGCTGCAGCTGATAGAAAAAACAGATTGAGGTGAAATGAGCTCAGAATACACCTGTAGTCTACAGATATCTACCTATCTGATATATATCTATATAACTTTATACATCCAAACCCTAACACACTGGACTATACTTTCACTGCAGTCCCACACTGACACCTGGTGGCTCATCGTGGTATCATAAACCCCACAGTGTAATAATCCCTGCAAATGTAAATAATTTTATTAACAATAGGCATTGTGCACACAAAGTCACTAATTGGACGTGAATTAATAGCATTAAGAAGTTAATCAAGTTTTAATTTAAAAATTGTAATAATTGAATAATTAAAAAAAAAAAAAAATATATATATATATATATATATATATATAATGAAAACAAAAAATAATACATAAAAATATTAATATTAAAAAGTGTATGTATATATATAACATACTCATTATTATTTTAAAATGTAAAGTAAATGTAAAATAAAAAAGATGTACCTTCTGGAAAATGTTTTCTCACCCATTTTTTTGGATAACTTTGAAAAGCTTGATAAATATGCAATATTCTAGTTAGTTGTATATTTTTAAAAACTTTAATGTAAATAGTTTTAAAAGGTCTTTGCATGAAAGCAATCATCACATATGTTTTTCATTTTTTTAAAGCCTCATTAAAGCTTGAGTGTAAAGAGAAAAGAAGCAAATTAAACTTAAGGTTGTTCTTTTCAAACTGTGTTTTTGATCACGCGCCAAGGAAAGTTACACAAAAACTTATGGTTGCAAAGTTATAAAAAGTCCTGGTTTCAAAAAGATGAAAAAGTTGCTTAGAGCATCAATTAAAGAAGTTTCAAAGTTTCATGAATGAGATGCTTTGAGTGAACTCGACTCGTCTTTAGTATAAAAATCACTGTTGTTCTAAGGCCCAGGTTCCAAAAGTGGGGTACGGGTATCCCCAGGGGTACGCAAACTGTAACAGGTGGTACATGAACAAAAAAACAAAAATCGTAAACTAGACTATAAATCCACTAACAGTCAGGAGCCTCCATGCATTGCCACACATTAGCTGATGTAAGACTACCCATGGTTACAGATTATTATTCTTTTTTTTTCTTGTTTCTTTTCTCCTCCCACTTCATGCTTTTGTTATACACGCTTACTTGGTTTTGCATTATGTGGGTTGGTTATCATTTTTGCTTTTCCTTGCCTGTACTGTTGAAAAGCTGGTAATTGTTGTAACTGTTTCTTGCATTTTGTCTTTAAATTGAAAAATAATAAAGATATCTTTAAAAAATAAATAAATAAAAAATGGGTGTCATGTGCACCCGCCTCCTGGTCTTCGACAGGACACGTGCTGCTGAATTCTGTAATAACTGTAAACTTGAAATACTCTTTTTGGGAAGAACAGAAAACAAGGCATTACAGTAGTCAATTCGACTAGTGATAAAAGCATGCATTAGCGTCTCCGGAGAAGGTACATGGCTTCAGGTTAAATGTCTGAAGTGGTACGGGACTGTGAAGAGTTTGGGAAAAACTATTCTATGGGTTTTATTTAAACCAAAGTTGCTATAGAAATTCTCCACATGATAAACTTTGGCTCCACAGGGTTCCATAATGTTCAGCCTCAACATCATCAGTTCTTCAGATCCATGAATGAGATGACAAACCATTTAAGGACAGTCAGTTTATTGAACGACAAATTGTGACAGAGAACACAATATTTCATGTCAAATTTCCATCATACTGTAAACAATGCTGAGGACAACCGTGTCACACACACACACAAACACACACTCTCACACAGAGAGTTTGTCACTTTGTCACTGAACAGATGTGAGAGGGCGAAGGTCCTTGTTTTAAAGAAACTTTTATTAAAGTGCTGCACTACACGATTCCTCGTGGAGGAAGAGAAGAAGAGAGGCCACGATGAGGCCTCAGACGTCCCCGTTTACATGAGTCAGCCATACAGTGTGTGTCGTCGTGGAGACAACAGACGGCTCGTGTAGTGTGTTTTCTGTGTGTTGCTATATTTTTTGCGGCGTCTACTCTTATTGCATTTCAGTGAGCGCTTTCAAGAATTAATCAGTGAATGTGTAGATAAAGCACTAAACTATCATAAAACTCTTCACTATAATTATAATAAAACTTATCATTATATTCAATGTACATTCTTATATTTGATTTGTTTTAAATATGTAGGCAATTTAAAGATATATAGATATACTGTATATATATATATATGTGTGTGTGTGTGTATTTTGGGGAAATAAGGGGTAAAGATTCCACTTTACAGATAAATAAAGACTCAGAAGGTTCATTCAACATCTGCACAGAAATAAAGCAGTTATTTTGTGAGCAAAGGCAGAACAAAAGGTCTAATGGCAATGGTCAACCAGGTTCTCTACAAAGTAAGACACAATACACACTCAGGATAGAGTGTGGACTCTTGTGCCCCATAAACCTTTGTGCTTTCTTTTGATTGTACACACCCCGAGTCAAACATTTGGTGTTTCATCACTTCCTCTGAGCCTCCTTTCACCCCCAGCAGTGAGAAAGAAGAAAAAACCAGAGCACAGTCGACATTCAAAGAAGGAAACTAAAACGACACGTCAGCTACAGCACTCCACGATCAGACACGCACGCAACCAAACGCACAACTCCAGTGAAAATTCACAGTTGAAAGGAAATATCACAATATTTTAAGATACAAAAAAAAAAAAAAATTTAAAACACATTTCGGGGGTTCAAAAATCATAATTACATCAGCACATTGTGATCACAATTACAGCAAAACACTTGAGATGAAGTCAGGGAAAAAAATGGTCATTCATGAAGCCCTCGCGGGTCAAATCTCCGTGTTATTGGGCAAATGTCACTCATTACAGAAGCACCATTTAAAAAAAGACAGATTTACTTCCACTGCCTGGTGTCAACAGGTCTCCACTGTCAGGGGAGGATTACATTTCACTATTTGATTAAACCTAACGACACCTCTCTCCTCATTACACTGGACCTCATTTATAAGCAGCTAATTAAAAGATAGAAAAGAGGCTGACCCATGGTTTCAACCTGCAGCTCAGGATACATGGCACCTTCACAAAGAGCTGGTGTTTCCCGTTTGCATACAGTGGAAGAAAGAAAAAAAAAAAATATCTTCACGATAATGCTGGATTTGTTTCGTCATCTGATATGTTCACGTCATTTAAACATCTCATTAAATCACAACAGCATGAGGAAAAGCAGCGGAGTGGAGAGGTAGGTGTGCAAAATAAGCCGTTACAAACAAAACAATAAATCCCCAAACAGAGCATCATATCATCTGCATATGTACAATATTGATAAGGTGATAAACTTCGACACAGGAAAAAACATCACTTACAAATACATAGTGTTACACCGTCCACAGTAAGGAATATTAATAATTAAATCTCACTCCCACCAATGATATCAGGTTGGAAAGTTACACTGTGGACCATCTGCTCAGTGGGAGCGAGGAAGGAATGTGATTGGACAATACACTTCAAGGTCACCTTGATCACCGGACAAAATCAACCAATGGCAGGAGGACACGGGACAGCAAATAAAAGCTCTACAGCAAACAATCAGAGATGTTTGGATAAAACATGAAGCAACGCTGAGGACACAGAGAACTGAGTTTGACCTCATCTGTAAACAAAATAAAAAGTGTGTCTCAGGGTTGAGAAGCGACGATGCAGAATCACAGGCTCAACAGTCAGGTACCTTGGTCTCAGGGTCCTGGACCATGTGATGACCATGTCCACACATATCCAGATGTTTAGAAAGCACTTTTAAAACGTGTCTATTTTGTCTGGGCAGAAATTAATACGGATCAATAAAAGTACACATCGGTGATGGCTCAATTTTTTCAATTTTTGACGTTGATACATAAGGGAATGTAGTGAAGGTGTTAGTAGGAGGGGAGGGAATAAAAATATTCTTAAATTACAGCAAATAAATGTAAATTTAAGCAGGAGACACTAAATTAGAGGCTGTCTGTAAAAACAAATGCAGCCATCTGTGAGTAAAACTGTGAGCTATGCTGTGTTCGATTGCACTCGGAAACCAGGAAAGGTCCAAACAATATACGAACAATAAACATTTGTTGCACTAAAAAGCCTTTGTACTGTATGTTGATATTTATGTGCTTTTAATTTATTTTTGGGTTTTTTTTATACGTCATAACACTATTTTAAGCTGCTACATTTTTGTTGTAGCAGCTTGTCTTGTACAATGACATTAAAAGAAATCTATCTATCTATATATCTATCTATATATCTATCTATCTATCTATCTATCGTTCTATCCAGGTCGTCTATTTCGACCTCCGAGGTAAATGAGTTCCATTCAGTGAGCTCAGAAAACATGACTGGCCACAGTGAACTGATGTTTGTGTTTATATTTTTCGAGAAGCAAACATGCCTGTGGGGGAAATATATATACAGTATATAAGCTACTTGATGGTAAGAGAGAGAGCGAAACGTCCTATACTTTAAGTATGACTTGAACGCACCAGCAAGGGGAATCCAGCTTCAATGAACCATAGACGTAGAAAGAATGCATTACACTATACGTTGATCACTATTTACACAGAGCGACCTTCAAATGAACAGAAAGGGAATGGAACTTTTAATTACACAAATGCAAAATTAGACGCCACGCACGTAAGTAGTAAAAGTTGAAGAGAAAGTGACTGTTTACATCTCACGATGTCCGTTTTGTTAAGACGACTTGTGCTGTTTGGATCCTGCATGAATTTTGAGTTCTGAGTGCAATTGAACGCAACATTCAGACATGGCTGTCAAACAAACCTGTCCAACTTCCAGGTTTAATAAATCACATTGTTTGTGCCGAATTGTCCCGTTTGCATCTCTTCCCAATATTCTGCATGTGCAGCGGGAATGCCAAATAATAATAATAATTCTAGACAAACAGGCCAAATGGATTGTGCTGATTTGCCTGTTTGATGGATATAATCCACTACGATACGTGTTTGCATGTGCGATCAAGTTAGTGCATGTTTTTACACACAGTATGTATGGTTTACTTTGCAATGAATATTTTAGAAAGGAGCTGTCATAGGCTGGAACGCTTTTGGAAACGCAGGAAAACTAATATTGAGGAATGTGTGGACATGGCTTGAATCCACAACAGAAAACCTGCAGCACAGCCTGTTTCCAATCAGTGATGTGACAGCAGGAGTTTTCAATCATCCCACCACCAACGCCCTGCGGTAACATCACTGATTGAGGTAAACTTTGCACAGTCGATCATAACCTGCAGTTTTTTTATGTGCTTTTATTTCCAGTTAAATCCACACGTATCGTGTAGCAAAGCGTCACACGCTCAGACATATCAGATAAAATCTGATCTACTAACGACACAATCAGAGTCTGAAGGCTGAGTTCATTACCAAAGGGCTTGTGCTCGCATCCCTTCAACATTGTCTTTTAAACACGTGTAACTATACTTCTACATCTACATCAAGGGAGGGACAGCTGGAACGTTACTGTGTTTTTTCTTCATATGAAACGTTCTTGTATAGCTTTTTGAGGAAGGAATGTGCATTTCAGTTGTAAATTTAAGATTGCCAAGGCCTTTGATTCAAAAGGCTGATCAACTCGGAAACATTACGTACTCAAGTACATCTACTCAAAAATTCAACAATCATCTTCAAAACAAATTGTGTAAAAAAAAAAGCAATATTTCATTTCAAACTTCAGCTGATGTTTGTGGCTTTTCCTTCCAGAGAGCTGAGCTGAGCCTGCAGACTGGAGCTAGGTGTGCCACTACAGGCAGCTTGGCTGAAAAAGGCTCTACCCTGCACTTCTTTAAAAAACATTCAACACAACAGATTGAAAACACTACGATAAAGAAAATGCACTGACTGGTCACGCCTGGACCCGCTTAATAACCTTGTTGTCAGAATGAGATGAATCCTCGCACTAAGTCTCTCCTCTTCTCAGTTGTCTTTTTTAGGCAGGAAGCTCAGGAGGAATTCTGCCACGCCCAGGAAGTAGACCACCTGCGCGATGCCGAACAGAGGCGCGATGACGAGGGCTCGACAGTACGCTCCCTTCAGGAACGCTCCCGGACCTTCGTTACGCAGGATTTTCCTAAAGAGCAGAAGGTGAGAAGACGAGTCTGTTACACACACACACACACACACACACCTGTAAAGTCTCACGTTCTGGCCTGGAAACTCCCGTATTTTACCCCTCTTTCCCACTATCCTCCCATATTAGTATTATCCCATACAAATCCTGTATTTTAATGTAGTAATAAAAACATTCCTCTGCCTCTTCAAACTGAACGCTGTCACTAGCCTCACAAGAACTGAAGTGGAAGTTCACGCGAGATTAGATTAAATTAGTGCCGACGGAGGGAACAAACCCGGAAACAACTAAGAAGAGCGATGGATGGATGTAAGAAGGCCTTTAAAAATGTACCTTCCTAAAGAAGAGCAGGACGGGACACAGTTACGCGATCTGTAAAATTTGTAACTGAGATTTTAGCGTCTCCTACGGGGGAAAGAACGGCGTAAGTCAGCATGAAAAATCAGCCAAGTATAAACTCCACAAATATACACTCCTTTAAAAAAGTGTTAAAGGATGTAAAGTCTGCAACAAATCTGTATAATAAGTCATTAGTGAATACCAGAGAACCACATGAGTGAGCATGAGAAATACGATAGATTTGATTATTTTTATATATTAGGGGTGGGCGAATCGATATGGACCAAAACTCATATCTTGCTATTTTTTTCTCAAAATGGTGATATACGATATAAATCTCGATCATTTTAATTCAAATAAAGTCTGACCAGAAAAACAATTCTGGGTTCAATTTGCTGATGCATAATGCCACACAGGCAAATTTATGAACAAACAGCTGCACAAAATGACACACTTTTGGCTTTTTCTCCTATAAAGGACAGCATGTGTGAGTGAGTTCATTAGTGTGGCTTTGTTTAGGGGAAGGTTTGGGTTAGAACTCACGCAGAAATCCATCAAACTGATCTTTTCGCGCTGCTCTGAGAAGTAACGGAAGCAGTGACTCCTAAAACAACTATTTTGATACAAAAACTATAAAAAAAATACATATCGATAGTGTATTTTTTCTAAATCACCAAGATAGCAAACTGTTGTTGTGCTATATTTATTTATTTAGTTATTTTTCTGTGTTTTGTCTGGGTTTGGAGACGTGTGGCATGGGGTGGGGGTGGGCAGGATGTAGGGGGAAAAAAAACACGTTGTGTATTGTAGACCATGTGACATGCATTGTGAATATTTCTGCTTGAGCACAAAGAGCAATAAAAAAAAAAAAAGGAATGTTCACAGCATTTCAATGTCAACAAAGGTAGGTCTACCACATTATAATCAACTAATTGTATTTAGTAAGTGGTTGATAAGTGGTTATTTTAGATTTCTTGTCCACCTGTCTTAAAATATAAGGGATTCTGGAGCTTGGTTGGTGTGCCAGAACATTTCTCATATTTTCAAATGCAAAACTTGACAGGTATGCACACACACACACACACACACACACAGACACACACACACACACAGACACACACACATCCAGGAAAGGCACGGCGAGGTCACCTGATGCAGTCAGTCACTCCACTGTACGTGTCTTCTGTGCTCCCTCGGTTCAGGGACTGGAGTCTCGTCTTGATTACTGCGGCAGAATGAGTTCATTATTCATAAATAAATAAATAAATAAATAAATATGCAGCGCTAGTTTTCAGACTGAGTGTCACAGCTCACCGTCCACAGGGTTGACAGCTACAGCTGCTGTGCTCCCTGCAGCGCAGCCCGACAGGAATGACACGTAGAAAGGAGCCGGGCCGTCTGCGTTTTTTTTGCCCAGGTTATTGAGGTTGGCGAAAAGTGGGAAATAGATGATGGAGAATGGAACGTCCCTAAGAGAACAATGAGATTACCAGAGATGTAAAGATATATCTACTCAAGTAGAAGTATTGCTAGTTGATTGAAATTGTACTCAGGTACACGTACAAATAAATCCTACATAAAATACTCAAGTATAAGTTAAAAATTGCTCAATTAATAGTGCTCAAAGTCAAATTTACTAGTTAATTTCACCCCCCATGTTTACTGTTGGTAATAAATCTTGGTACGGTTTCTTTGCATACAGTAAACATCTCATGTAGAAACCTAAAAAGGAAAAGACCAAAACTACCACAATCAGAACTTAATTTATTTTCCACAAAGGCATCTGTATAAAATAAAAGGCTTGTCAAAATGTACCATTATTTTTTTAATAAAATAACAGCAACGTACGACACCACATAAAAACTAAAAAAATCTGGGCACTACGAGATTAAAGTCGTAATATTTCAAAAATAAAGTTGTAATTTTATGAGAATAAAGTCGTATCTTAATAACATGATGATTTTATGAGATTAAAGTCACAATATTTCGAGAATAAAGTCGCAATTTTATGAGAATAAAGTCGTATCTTTAAAAACGTTTATCAGAAATGGTACGACTAGGAACATATGGAAAACTAGAAAAGTTATTAACTGCTATGTAGAAAGACTATTTAAAAATAAATTCATCATCTTCATCAGTTGCTCTGTTTATTTCATGATATCCACAGATATTCTAACTATTTTACACTGTTCACTTTCCACTTCTCTGGAATATTCTGTACTAAGTGCTGCTTTTTATTTTGACAAAAACATTTGTTTTAGAAAGTTTACTAAAAAAAATAATTCTTGAAAAGCAGGAATATATCTTAGTTAAATTTAAGTTGGTGCTTTGTGAACAATGCAATTATAATATTCTTTATTCATATTACACATTATGTTAGCACTCAGTGATGGAAATAATAAACACTATTTAGTTGTTTAAGCTCATTTATCGTTTTCATTGTTTCAGTCATAGACCAAAATACATTTAAATTGGAAAAATGTTGCTTCTCGTGTCAAATATTAATTTAGATTCATCTAGACTAATTAATTACAAAGTCCCTAATTACAGTAATTAGATTAGTTTATTTTTTTAATCGAGTCCCACCACTAGTGAAAACATGTCTAAGAATTGAGTTCCATGGTCTTACCTGAGCAACGTGGCCCCGAGGCCCTTGTACAGCCCAGCGATGCCCTTTTCTCTCAGTAACTCCCTGGTCAGCTGCATGGCAGTCGGAGACTTGGTCTCAACACTTCCTGCTGCAACTGTTTCTGGCATTAGCTTCCTCTGTGCAGCTGGAACACAACACAGCACAATAAATAAATGAATAAATACCTGTACCTTCACAAATATTACCTGCTCCAAGCTAAGGATGTTGGCGCGTAAACAGTGTTTTTAAATGAACGGTGACTGTATCCAAGTGCGTTTTAGCATGGGGGATGCCACACCCACACTTTCATCAAAACAAAAAAATCATCCCCCTCACTTTTTACAGAGGGATTCATTGTTTAAAACCTATTGGTCCAGCTAGATTGATTGAATGGTGATCAGCCAATCATAGCCAGCCATTTGACAAAGGTAAACAAAGAGTTAACAGTGATGAGTAAACTGACAAAAAAAAATTGTAACAAGTGGCAAAAAATGGTCCAAAAGTGGTAAAAACGTGGCAAGAAAAGAGTAAAAAGTGACTAAAAATTACCAAAAGGAGTCATGAGTGGCAAAAAAAAATGACAAAAAAGAGGAGACGGGTGGTATGTAAATGGATAAAGATAGCTTAAGTAAGCAAATTGTGGCAAACAATAGTGAAAAAGGGAAAAAATGTGGAACAAAAAGAGACAAAATGTAGGGAAAAAAGGAAACAAGTCTTATTTATTGGGCCAAAAGGCCACATTTTTTTAAAAATTGACAAAAATTGGATGAAAATGGAGAAAAATTAGGAAAAAGGGATATTTATTGGCAAAAGGTGCTCAAATCTGAAAAAAACCACACAAAAAAAACAAAAAGGAGCAAAAAGTTGCAAAATGACTTAACAGCTTTGTCATGGTTTTAGTAAATTAATTTAATGAACTCAATTGGGAGTTGACGGTTGCTCTACCTTTAGAACATCCTTACTTTTTAAATGGCCAAAAGTAGCTTATTTGGATGAAAAGTGGCAAAAAAATCACAATTAAAGAATTTACCAAAATTGGATTAAAGCGTCAAGAAGAACTTGCGAAAATGAACAAAAATGAGGAAAACGCGATATTTCTTGGCAAAAGGAAGCTAAAATCTGAAAAAACAAAAAAGAGTGAAGCCCTTTTTTGGAAAAGGGGGAAAAATGGGACAAAGAACAGCTGTATCATGATTTTAATCAGTTATTTTAATAAACTAAATTGGGAGTTGACAGTTGTCCTGCCCTTAGAACAACCTCACTTTTAAAATCGCTGCTCCACCTCTGCTCATCATATTACCATATATACAGTAATATAATTATATATATGAGACAATGTTTTGCCCTTGTATTCATTTTTTTCCTTAAATTGAACTGTTTTAGTCTGGAATTCACTGAAGAACAGAACTATTAGTGATCTGTGACGTGACCACACGAGGCCAGCGTTCCACAGTAAATCAACCACAGCTGCTTTTCATTTCCTCTCACTTACCAAGTCGTCCAGCGTCTTGGAGCTGGATTTTCAACATCTCCATAGGAGTTGTTACAATAACCTGCAACACAAGCAAAAACCGTATCTATCAACGTCCAGCTTTAAACATTTCAATCGCGTCACTTTGCACTCAAGCTAAGGTACTTGATCACTTCCTGTCACTTTAAAACACTTAAGAACCTTATCAAGAGTAGGTGACCCTCAACATCATCAACCCATAACACGTTACATTCACTAACAAGTCATTCAATTATTTCACAGTAGAATAAGAAAATGATTTTTTAAAAGCCACCCATAGAAATCACACTTCTATAAAGTTTTTTTCTAAGCAAAGGCAAAAAAGGGAAAAGTCAAAACGCTGATATGTATGATTGAAAAATAAATCTGAATAGATTATTAAAGATACATTTACTCTAAATGCCTCGTAAATGCTCCACTGCTGATTTGAATTCAATCATTGTTGGTGCCAGTTTTATTGATGTCAGAGTTTATATCCTGTATGATTATGATACAACAGTGTTTAATGATGACTTAGAGCCTCTGGTGACTCCCAGAAATAACTACTTCCTGATTTGAATTTCAATTTTGCTAAAATAAGTCTAAAGCAGGTCCAGATTGGAACGTTAACGGTTGCACAAATGAATCAATCAACTATGAAGAGATTTGGTCCATGAGGCAAAAAAATCAGCGCGTCGCAGCAAATCCATCATTACATTACTACATCATTTACCTCTGCCAAGGAGGTCATATCTTCACTGGCCTTTATTTATCTGTTTGTTTTTCTGTCAGCATGTTAGACCATGAAATGGGATTTAAAACAATATAAGTTGATCCTTGTGACTGGTGAGTCAATTATGTCCTGTTGGTTCCTCAGTTACCACTCTGGGTTTCATCCAGTTCAGAACAGAACCCAAGTGTGCATTTCATCAAGATTTTTTTTTTTTTTTTTTTTTTTAATGACATAATACATTTGGACATACTGTTTTTTGTTTTTTTTTGTCATTATTGCTTATGTTGTTATTGTTTTTTTAAACATTTATTACATACAGGAAAGTCTCATTGAGATTAATAATCCCTTTTTCAAGAGAATCCTGGAAGCACTAAGGTCTAAAGGGACTAATTCAAGCCCCCATAGTGGGTACAACTGGTGTTTTCTATCCAGATCAGCCCACTACATTATCAGTGACACCATGTAGAAGCTGTTATTAGGTCAGTGATGCTCAACATGTGGCTCTATATGTCTTCATTTTAATTCAAGCCATTTTGCAACTTCCTTTGTCCCATTTTCGAAAAGTTCTGACACTTTTTTTAGATTTAAGCTTCCTTTTGCCAATAATTATCCTTTCCTTTTTTCCTACTTTTTTGTCCATTTTTGCAATATTTGTTTGGACACTTTTATCCATTGTTCACCCTTACTTTACATTTTTTGGCCACTTTTTATCCAAATAAGCTATAAATACCACTTCTTTCCATTTTCCCCTTCATTTTGTCTCTTTTTGTTCCACATTTTTGCCCCTTTTCACTATTGTTTGCCATATTTTGCCCATTAAAGCCACCCTTTGCTATTACATACCACCTGGTTCTTCTTTATTTGCCCATTCTTTGCCACTCTTGACTGCTTTTGGACCATCTTAGTCAAATATCCCGTTTTTTTCTTGCCATATTTTTGCTACTTTTGGACCATTTTTGGCCACCTGTTACCATGTCTGCCTCCATTCGCTGGTCAAAAAAAAAAAAAACGTAGCAGACTGGCACACGGGGATGATGCCCGGTATGCCAGATTATATTATATATATATTATAGCCTAATGAATGTGAACTAGTTTATTTGATTAAGGCTCAGATTCAGCCTTGGCCCTAAATCTGCTGTATGTAATCTGATCTAATCTCACTCCTGGGGGGTTAAAGTCTTTGTCCTCGTTGAAAACCAACATTTCCCTTTGACTCACTCAGTCATTGGCTCAGTACCATTAGCTCACCCGTGATTAGAAATCATTCATTTAAAATGCATATTCACACTTATATCGCAGATGAAACAGCAGAGAATAAGACTGTGTGTTGCCATGGCTGCCATTGCTCTTATAATTGTGGCTCACGTTCACAGCAGGCAGAGCAACAATAACAGTGGTTCATACTAACAGAGGTGGTACGAGTGGTGCAGATGTGAGCTCACCTGGCAGGTTCCTGCTCCACACCCAGCCAGCATCTCTTTGAACAGAGTGAGTTTTCTGGAGAAATGGAAGTGAAGTGTGAGATCAGATGTTTTAAGACACTAAAGCAGTGTTTCTAAGAGGCTAATCTTATTCTTCTACACCAGAGGAAGGAAACTTTTATCCCAGCGGGGCCACAAAGATGTCTTTGCTTGATCGGAGGGTCACATGATCAACATTCATGTCAGCATTTAGAACAACGAGCGATCTGAGCATTAATACAGGAAACAGCAGAGTTTTTATAGTAATTTTGTGTTTGTTGTTGTCTCGCTCGTTGTGAGGCATTTTGTGCATTTCGGTAGTCCTTTTGTGTATTTTTCCTTTAAAATATTTGTTTTTTGGAGTCATATTGTTCATTTGTGCTGTCATTTTGCATTTTTGGGGTCATTTGTATGTATTTTCTATAATTTTATATATTTTCTGTGTAATTTTGTGCATTACTGTACTCATTTTTGGTATTTTCTGTGTTTTTCTCTAGTCTTTTACTGTAATTTCCTGCAATGTTGCAATTCTTTGTATTTTTTTATGTATTCTTGATTTTTTTTGTGTATTTTTCTGTCATTTTGTACGTTTACTTTGGTGGGCCGCATGAATCTAGATCGAGGGCCATGTGAGGCCCCCGGGCCGCCAGTTGCCTATGTCTGTTCTACACTAATGTTTCAGATGAATCATTTACAAGGTGAGCAGCTCGGACACACGAGTCAATCATTCATTAGTTGCACTGCCCCATGCCCCCTCAAAGTCCCAGCAATGTCTAACACTCACTCCCCTATAGGAGCATATTATATATAATATTACTGCTGATGGCTGAGTGACAGGTTAGACGCTGATAATCAGGCTAATTAATGACGACTTCAATGAGAGAAACGGGTGTTTTTCCAGTCATCACTTCCATGTCTCACCCATCCTTGGTGAGGTGATGTCTGAAGAAGTCGTTCGCAGCCAATTTGATGGCTTTCTCTGGTGTGACTAGTGTTAGATTCACCGCCGCTCCTGAGAGAACAGACAGAAGTGAGAGAGAGAGTGAGAGAGAGAGAGAGAGAGAGAGAGACATTGACATATTATACACCAATAGTAGCTGCCTGCAGTCATTTCAACTCCTTTAAAATGCATTTTTAACCAAAATAGCAGCAAAAGTTAAAAATAGAGACTGAGATATTGTGTGAGGCCCTTTAGAGCAGGGTTTCTCAATTGGGGGTACGTGTACCCCTAGGAGAACGCGTTGGTACTACAGCAGGTACTTGAGAGAGAGAGAGTGAGTGGGATATTAACAAATGTGAGCGTGAAAAATATGGGTTTCATAATGAGTTTATTAGTTAAAAATAATAATCATAATGATGATGGAAATAATCTTGATTAGAACATAAAATGAAAATACAAAAGTTAGTCTTGGTCACACATTGCAGGCGGGAGATGAATTTAAATGGGGTCGCTTGAAATGTCTAGTAATAGATAAAAAATAATAACTGATTAAAAAAATATTCTTTAAATTTAAAACGAAACACAATCTTAGCGGTGCGCTACACTTTTACTTTCCCATAAAAAAACATTTTTCAAACAAAATGCACTACAAATATATTTGAGCTGGCACAACTTATCACTAATTCCTGGCTGCTCTGTATATGTAACGCAGTAAAACAAACATGATCAAAAAATTATTCTAGAAGAAAAAAGTGTCTTTGGGGTCACCTGCAATGTTTGATATAAAAATGGGGTCACGTTCCTGTGCTAAATACTGTTTTATTCCATTTGTTGACAATATTATGTTCTTTAAATATGTTGTAGTCAGACAAAGGGGGTACTTTGATTCAGAAATAAGCGAAAGGGGGTACGACTCCAGCCAAAAACGTTTGTGAACCACTGCTTTAGAGCATTCCAATCAGCCTGCAGAGGAGAAGAAACCTTCCTCACTGTGTAGCTTACCAAATAATTCAGCTTAAGATGTCTCAGTCCAGCCAAATTCATGACTTCATTAAAACGCTGGAATACTTGCAGGGACTTGTTTTTTCTATATCACATCACTGCAGTCGAAAGAACTCTGAATTGTTCTCAAATCCTGCAATTTCTCACAAATAATTGCATAAAAATTGCCCTAAATTACGGAAAAACTTGTTACAAAATCAATAAGTTTTTTGGCCGTGGATGTGTAACAGGGTCAATTATGTGTGCAAATAAAATATTTTGTTATAATTACACAAAATCTGTGTCTTCTTTAAGTTTATTAGTTCATACCTGAGAAATTGGGCCTCCGAGTTACTATGTGGGACTTTACTTTGTGTCTGTATCCCTACGTTCACATTTTAATGTCACACTTCCGTCTATGTCTAGTTTTTTGCGCACCTTTACCTCTTCCCTTTTGTTATTGATCTCTGTGCAAGAGGGTAAATGGTCTCGCTGTGTTAGCTGCGTTTCTGAGTAAGTTGGCTGAAATAAACCTGTTCTAAAGTGCTTCTGATGTATTGTAACACATGTTTCTGTCATTTGATGTGTTTATGGATTAGACTGATTAGAGGATTTATTTTTGTTGTGTGTTCACTCTCCAGAATAAACCATCTCTCACACAAACTAGAGTCAGACTCGACCGGTTACAGATATCCTGCAGACACTGACATCTGTCATTTATGGCTTGGATATTGTTGTTGCCTTAGAAACTGTTTATATCAGTTATATGTACTTATATATTTAAGTTTGACTTTCAAAGAAAGACAATAAATCCTTCAAGTATCCATGTGATGGTGTTTATCTTACCTCGGTACATCCCAAAGTAGCCCTCTGATCGGATGGTCTTGATAAGGCAATCTGACCTGTAACATACACACAATGTGTTGGTCTCAGAGATGGTGACTGATGCACAGATGATGATGCACAGTGTCGTACATGCTGGTATAAAGGCGTGATCCATTCTGCTGGTTCTGCAGGCGAGTCTTGGCCAAATCAATGGGAAACACACAGGTCACTCCGATCAGACCAGCGATCCCCCCATTGATCAATTTGGCAGGCAAACTAAACAAAGCACAGACAGAGGGGTTAGGAATGCGTCACGTGGAAGGTCAGAGGTTATAAAAACGTTCAGCCTCACCTGATCTGCTTGTCAGCCATTTATGTGGAGCCTCGGCTGGTCAATAGTTACTGTGAGTGTTCACTGTTAACTCCTGTAGGATCTGTTGGGCTGTTCCACACGATTAATGTGGAGGGTTTACACTTTGTCGTCTTAACTTTGCATCTGTTTGGTGAAGTTTGAAGAAATCTGTAAAGGGAAAGAAAAACACGAGGATCAGTGCGTTTCAACAGGTATAGAATAGTGCAGGGGCGGAGCAGCCTTTTTAAAAGTGAGGATGTTCTAAAGGTAGAGCAACCGTCGACTCCCAACTGAGTTCATTAAATTCATTTACTCAAACCATGACAAAGCTGTTAAGTCATTTTGCAACTGCTTTTGGCCCATTTTAGTCACTTTTCTTGCCACCTTTGGACCATTTTTTGCCACCTTAAACTCATTTTTTGTCACATTACTCATCACTGTTAACTCTTTGTTTACATTCTCAGAATGGCGGCTTCGTCAAATGAAAGCCTGTGATTGGCTGATCACTATTCAATCAATCAAACTGGACCAATACAATTTCAACAAAGAAAAAGTGAGGGTGTCACACCCACCCACATCCCTCATGGGTGAGGGCTATTCCAGAAAGCGGGTTATGTTCAAACTCTGAGTATGTTCGGGCTCAAATGAGGGAAACTCCAAGTATCCCATTCCTGAAAGCCAGGTACAGTAAGCTCTATTATGAGTCTGTCACCATGGTAACATTCTCCATGAACTGAACCTGCTCACTGGCAGGTTTTGTCTAAGAAACCCTGGGTTTATACCTGGCTCCGCCCACCTGCACACACGCTTCTCAAGGAACACTTTAATTTACCTTGACCCTCTTCTCTGACACATTATAGTAACATCACACACCACAGACGTGGCTCACATCATTACAAATGTTGTGCTGCTTTACGTTTTATGCAAACTAGTGTTTTTTTATAACATTGTGGATGCAGAGCATTTAGGGAAAGGCTCTGTAAGGTTGATCTGCATTAATACACCTACTGACGTCTGTAGTAAAGTTCCCTGTATAGAGGGTTTTCACCGAGCGTCATCAACCGCTTGTGGTTAGCAAAGCTAAACCAGGATTTACGAGGCAAAAATCTGGATATTGCAACAACACATCCTCAGTAGGGTAAAAACAAACCTGCAGTGGTGAGTAGTGCAAAAGGATGATGACGTAAACATGTGATCTGGTTTAGCTTTGCTAGCCACAAGTGCCTCCTTTCCTCTGATAACTTGTGAGATTGTTTTCCCTGATTTGTTATGATTTTTGCCAATCTATAAAACTCCAAATGTGTCTCACTGTTTGACCGATTGGTGCAGCCAAAAACATGACAATAGTTCATCATTTCATCTGGAAAATAGGGATTTTCTTGTCTGTGTGCTGTTTGTAGACCTGCTGCTTCTCCAAAATGGCAACTTCCGGGTTGATGACGCGCCGTGAAAACCCTCTATACAAGTATATAAGTACAAGTGGAGCTGTCTATGAATAGTGCTGTAAACGTACGGCCAGAGAAGAAGTGATCAGTCATCTCAGTGCAGCAGCTCTGTGCTCCACAGACACTGTTCATACTATTCCCCGGTCATCACCTCACTGGAGCGATGAAGTGATGAAGCGACCAAAAAGCATGACTCATCACGGCCAATTTAGGCGACCATAGTCGCTGAAGTGTGTGAGCACCTTTAGAACAGGCTCATATTCCACAAACACCTGCTTATTTCACCCATCGGGGGGGGAATAAATCACTCTCTTCCGGCAGGTTGCCATGGTAGTATGTGTTATATTTGCTCCATTGATGATGGCTTTTTATCGCACTTGTGCACATAAGTAACCCAAGGTTTACATACTCAGGGTTGATTGACCCACTTCATACCAGCTGTAATGGAGGTTTGTTGAACCTCCTTTCTGGAATATTCCCTCTGGTATAGTGAAGCAACGAGGTTACAAAAAAAGTTGCTTTAGTTTCTGACCTTCTTCGATCATGATCTTTTGAATGGCAGAGGCTGTGATCAAAGAGTTGTGACACATGCTGCTAACTGTAACAACAAAGGGTAGTAACCTCACCTCTCAGCCAGAGGCCTGATTTAAACAGACACAGAGACTCCAACACTACATCCCTGAACTTAGTGAATGTATTAAAAGACTGACATGTGTCCAGATGATAGTGTGCTAACTATAAAGGACTGTGAGACTCTGGACTCCTGACACGACCAAACAGTTCATTCAACCTCACAGAGACATTATGACGACATCCTCAATGAGAAACACTTCAATGGAGACTTTGTTGACTTTGTAACAGACTTTCACTGTTTCACCTGGAAGTTAGCTATAATCAGCAGACTGTCCTGGAATGGCTCCTGTGTTTTGCACATTCACAGGAAAAGTTGTGAAAGTATTCTACGAGAGATGTTTGAAGTGGACTAAAAAACCATGAAAAAGAAGAAGAAGAAAGTTTGAAAGCAGCAGTTCTTGGGGTTATATTATTACAATGTTCTTAAACATTGATGAATACACAAAGCTCTCGTGTACAAGATATAACCACAACACATTCTAAAGGGTGCTTCTGCTAGTCATGTATTGATGTGTTTCCCATAAACAAAAGATGTGCACAATACCATACATGCATTCAAAAACAACTTTATTCCTTGAAATTCAACCAATGGGAAGCTGAATGTGACGTAGCATTTGTTTCTTTCTTTCTTTGTTTCCACTGTCTTTCTTTAAGTCTTTATTTTTGTAATGTTTTTCTCCACATTTTCTTATTATTGTATTCATTTGTTCCTAAGGATGTGTGTTGACGTGTCTGGAGTTCTGTTGTGCATCAGAGAAACCACAGCCTGGTCAATGTTGTAGTGATTCTGAGGAAAAAAACTCCAATTGATATTTGCGAGACGGCAGATCCAAAACAACACTGTTGTGTCACTAACAGTCCAGGAAAGAGGTAGCATGGTAACACTGCTTAGTATTCATGGCTAAACCTTGAGTATTGTAAGTGATCTTTTGATAGAGATTTATTTATTGTTCTGAGAATAAAAACTCCTTAAAGCTGCTGTAGAAAATATATTTTTACTTTTGTTTGCTTCCAAAACTCTGCCAAATTGACTTCCCAACACATTTTCAGTGTTTTCATGGATTATTAGTTCTGAAAGAAAAGTTCAATGTCTGGCGGATTGAGAAGATATCATGAGAAAACTGGTGTCATGTACTGAGTTCACATCGTACTGAGATTGTATATGCGCATGTATCCGCATACGCGCACATGGGCACTACCGAAAAATGATTTTTTGCTAAAAAAAAAATGTATTCATTTTTGCTTATTTTTGTTTTCAAAGTGAAGGGACACGTGTTTTATTTGTTTATTGGATTATGTTAGGGTTAGGTTAGCCTTATAATCTCAGTACGGAGGTAAACTCAGTACTTAACACCAGGAACAAACAGGAAATATGGTCAAACAAATCACTGTAAGACACAAGAAACACAATAAATAACAGAAGAATGAAGTGAAAACACATCCATGCATCCGTCTACATGACTCCACATCCCACAATGCAATGCCTGAAGCGTATGTTTTTATGTGATAAAAAAAAAAATAGTGATCGTCCTTTAAGATGAATAATATGTGTGTGATTAGTTGGTTGGATATATTTTATTTCAATAAAAGTACAAAAAAATCCACTAAATCTAACTGAGCCAATAGATTATGACCAGTGCCAGGGTAACAACAAATTTACATTATGCAGCAACATCTCCGTAATGTTGGAATAATAACATGTATAGTTAATTTACACATTGTAGCTTATCTTTAAAAATAAGATGAGTTGACAGTGTGCCTACATTTCCATCCATCCAACCGTCATCCATCCATTCTTCTGAGGACAAAAACAAGTGTGAACTGAGGTCTCCTGTTCTGCTGCCAAACGCTTTTAGAGAAAAATCTTGGGACTCTCTATATTTAGCAGGTGATCATGGTATTATGGGTGATCAATGTGCAGTGTTACAGATACAATAAATCAAACTGACATCTGTCATCAATGGCACACAGAGCTTTGCAGTAGATCGATATTAGTGACTTATAGCAGCTGGCTGCAACACTCAGTAAAACTGCAACCACCAACCAACCTAATAAAGTTATCTACAATGTTTTTTCCACAAAGTAAGGAATTAAAGAACAATGTGATCAATTTTAAATATATTAAGTAAAACAATGAAAAATCAATGGATGAAGCAAACTGACACATTATCTTATGATGAACCAACCTATCATGAGCAGTGAATCAGTGCGTCATGAGTGTCCTTGAATATGTGTGTTTGATAGATAATCATGTTCTCTGAGCTGAAGAGCACGTTTTTAGAGAGTGAGGAGGAAAAGAGGGTGAAAATGGTCTAATGTGTCCAAATTGTTTTCTATTTTTGGGTGGGAATGCTCTCACTGTGATGTGATGCTTCCTATTTCCCCTTTTATCTCTCCACCCCCGCCTTTAACCAATCACAAGCCTCCTGTCTCTCCCCCTCCCCCCATGCATCATTTCCTCAGTCACGAGTCACGACTCTCCAAAGCCCCGCTTCCTTCTCACATCTGCTGTGTGAAGTTACATCCTTACACTAAGATTGTTTAGTCACATGATGTTAGTGCTGAGTGTGCACGGCTGCAGGCTGATGGGTTTAGTTTAGTGTGTGTGGGGAATGTGAGCCTCAGCGGCTGGTCCGGGGTAGAGGAGGGTGGAGGAGGGAGTTCACAGCATGTCAGACTCTGTTTGGGGGGTGTAACCCACTCTGGGGCCTGGAGCTCCACCCACCTCTGGATTTCATCCACCTGTGATTTCTCAACCAGAAGTGAGACCTGGCCTGGTTCCTCGGTTCGTTGCACACTAAGGCTGGATTATATCATACTAACATACTCATGCTATTGTACTACTCTTACAACGTACTACCCATACCAGCCTGTCATTGCTAAGCAGGTCTGGCCCTGGTTGGTAGTTGGATGGGAGACCACTGAGAATTCCAGCTGCCACAGTGGGGGACAGTCGCTCCATTGGTATCTGTCATTGTGTCCTTGGGCAAGGCACTTCACCCACATTGCCTAGTATGAATGTAGTGTGTGAGTGAGTGCTGGTGGTGGTTGGAGGCCCGACGGCGTGCTCTGGCAGCCTCGCTTTAGTCCGTCTACCCCAGGGCAGCTGTGGCTACAATAGTAGCTTACCACCACTAAGTGTGGCGTGAAAGAATAATGCCTTAATTCTGTAAAGCGCTTTGAGTGTCTATGATAAAGCTTATATAAAATCCAATGCATTATTATTATTATCATTAACGTACTACTCATACTAACCTACTACTCATACTAACCTACTACTCATACTATTGTACTACTCATCCTAACGTACTACTCATCCAAACGTACTACTGATCCAAATGTACTACTCATCCTAACGTACTACTCATCCTAACGTACTACTCATCCTAACATACTACTCATACTAACGTACTACTCATCCTAACATACTACTCATACTAACGTACTACTCATAGTAAAGTACTACTCATAACGTACTACTGATCCTAGCGTACTACTCATCCTAACGTACTACTCATCCTAACGTACTACTTATACTAACATACTACTCATCCTAACGTACTACTCATACATACGTACTACTCATCCTAACGTACTACTCATCCTAATGTACTACTCATCCTAACGTACTACTCATACTAACGTACTACTCATACTAACGTACTACTCATAGTAAAGTACTACTCATCTTAACATACTACTCATCCTAACGTACTACTCATCCTAACGTACTATTCATACTAACGTACTATTCATACTACCGTACTATTCATACTACTGTACTACTCATTCTAACGTACTACTCATCCTAACGTATTACTCATAGTAAAGACCTACTCATACTATTGTACTACTCATCCTAATGTACTATTCATACTAACGTACTATTCATACTACCGTACTACTCATTCTAACGTACTACTCATACTATCGTATTACTCATAGTAAAGTACTACTCATACTATTGTACTACTCATACTAACGTACTACTCATCCTAACGTACTATTCATACTAACGTACTATTTATACTACCGTACTATTCATACTACCGTACTACTCATACTATCGTATTACTCATAGTAAAGTACTACTCATACTACCGTACTACTCCTACTAACGTACTACTCATACTAACGTACTACTCATACTAACGTACTACTCATCCTAACGTACTATTCATACTAACGTACTACTCATTCTAACGTACTACTCATACGAAGTCCATCCATCGATTTTCTGCCGGTTATCCGTTGCCGGGTCACGGGGGCAGCATCCTTAGCAGGGAGGCCCAAATTTCCCTTTCCTCGGCCACTTCATCCAGCTCCTCCGGGGGAATCCCAAGGAGTTCCCAAGCAAGCCGAGACACATAGTCTCTCCTGCGTGTCCTGGATCTTCCTTGAGGTCTCCTTCCGGAGGGACTTGCCCTGAACACCTCACCAGGGGGCATCCTAAATACAGTAGGTGGCCGAGCAACCTCATCTGGCTCTTCTCAGGGTGGAGGAGCAGCGGCTCTACTCTGAGCTTCATCCAGATGACTGAGCTTCACATCCTAGCTCTAAGGGAGAGCCCAGCCACCACACGGAGGAAACTCATTTCAGCCGCTTGTACCCACGATCTTGATCTTTCCATCATGACCCAAAGCTCATGACCATAGGGTAGGAACGTAGATTGACCTGTAAATCGAGAACTTCGTCTTTCAGCTTAGATCCTTCTTTACCACGACAGATTGGTGCAGACTCCGCATCACTGCAGACGCCGCACTAATCCGCCTGTCGATCTCTCGCTCCATCTTTCCCTCACTCGTGAACAAAACCCGAGGTACTTGAACTCCTCCACTTGGGGTAGGACCTCATCTCCAGCCCAGAGAAGGTCTGACATCAAAAACAGTATGTAGTGCGTTCACATTAGATAGTATGGAAAGATTGAGTACATGAGAAATACCCGGATGTATACTATTATACTATATGGGGACATTTTTTAAGTATGCACACAAGTCATACTCAACCACCCCATGATGCATTGCAAGCGGAACGTAAAATGGTCCTGGGACCGGCTTCAAGCTAAGAATCAAACATCCCCTTTTCAAAATAAAAGCATCTATTCTTGTCTTACATTAGTTCGATTTTTAACTCTTTTGTAAATAGGGCTCTTGTTTTGAAGTTAACGGGAAGTTTTGTCAGTAGCACAATGGAGGGTCTCTGAAAATCTCTGAAATATCTGAATGAAATGTGTCTACGTAAGTTTTATGTATCAAATGAGAACATGTTGATATTCTACTTGGTCACTTTCTCACTTCAAATGTGGAGAATCAACAGAGATATTTAGCCTCAGTGTGCTTCAGGTTTTTGTCCTTGTAGGTTCCAAATGCATCTTGGGAAACTTGGAAGTATACTTCAGTGGGAACGTTCATCATCCTCATCATACTTAGTCTTAGACAGTCTATACTTTGTAATGCATAGTGTGACATTTCAAACACAGCCTGTGTCTTCCTCTTTAACAGAAAAAAAACCCCTCCACAGTCAGTATTTTTCACTTCCATAGAAGGTTTACATTAATAATCAGGGCCTCATACAGAAGACGTACAACATTTTCAAGAAAAACTCTCAACAAGCTTTTATCAAGTTTCCCAGACACGTCATAAACTATATGAGTGAACCTTGACAGATACATTGGTGGTACAGTTCACTGTCACCATGCATTCCCTTTTTCCTTAACAACGCCTGTAGCTTCACTTCAACTCAACTCTAATCACAGTCCGATGACTGCTCACTGGGACATTTAACTCCCAGCGCTAGCCTGGCTACAGTGTCCTGTCATGACAATCACAGTCTGTAAGGAAACAACTAGCTCCAGTGTGCAGCAGCAGCCACAGCAACAGGCATGGCTCCGCCCCCTAAACCTCATAGGAATTCCCTGTTTTCTTAGAAGACTGGAAATATTAACAAGCCGTTGGGAAACTAGGAGTATTGAGCCCATCCTGACCCCATGAAAGCTCCACGTTGTTAAAGTGACCATATCAACCCAACCAATCACACGTCACTAAAGATACCACAGCTGATAAACACTGATGAGTAAATAATGGCTGATTATGCAACTGATGCAAAGCCTTGGACTTACCAACATGATTAAAGCACACGCAGATAAAGGTTCAGCCTTGAACCATGAAGCAAGGCATCGTTAAAGCTGAGAGTTATCAGTAATAATCACTCTGTTATTTATTCATGAGAGCCAACTGTGTTAAAGAGGAAAATTGTTTAAAAACAGATATGGTTTCTAAATATCAGGATTCCCACATTCTTTTTCACAATAATTTTTCAAAACTTTTCCAAAATATTTAACCAAATTTCCATGAAAGTGTCTATTCGTACGGTTGCTGTACGGATAACCCACTGTGCTATTGGTATGTTTACTGAAGTACACGTACGTAGCGTCTTAGGATTAGGGTTAGGTTATAACCCTATATCGCAACGATTTTTGGGGTTACAGTTAGGTTTAGTCTTAGTCACGTGACCTAAACTGGCCAATGACTGACCTATCACATCAACTAAACTGACCAATGAGGGGTTCTGCGTACGGATAGAATGTCAGTATATTGATACGGCAACCGTACGAATAGCCACTGCCCAATTCCATGACTTAGTTCTGAGAATCGTACGATGCAAAATTGCCTTTGACAACCATTTTGTAATAATTTTTAAAGAAAGATGCATCAGCTATTGAATGGAACACTGAATTTCCAAAACTTTTCCAAAACAGTTAAACTATCCCAAAACTGGAAAATCATTTTTTTTTTCAAATTCCATAACTTTTCCAGAAATTTCAGGACTGCGGGGATCCTGTCATTTTTTCCAACAAAAATGATAGAATAAGTGCATTTCTAACAGACTCTGGGTGGTATTTTCGTCACTCTTTGTGGTAAACAGACTTAAAATCAAGTGTCAAAATGTTTCCAACTATGTTTTTTTTTTACATATATACAGTATATGGTTTGAGATATTTCTTTGCCAGTTTCACTTATGCACGTTAATGAAGGTTGCCAGGTTGGTTCTTTTAGAATTTGTTCCACTGGTGGAAAAACACTAATTTGTTACAATTTTGAAAAATCAACAAGAGTTTTCCAACATCTGTATCTGGCAACACTGAATTGAATGGAGGAAACTGATTTTCAAAATGGGAATTACATGTGACATTAACAAAGCAATGCTCAGCTTACTGTTTTAGGTTTTTAAATTAAATATAATAAACAAATAAATATTGTTTAAAAAGACACTTTATACATGAAATCTATCAGCTCAAAAGAGAACTGTAACTTTATTTTTTTTTGCTATGAAATGCTTTGTACAACAAAATGAGAGGTCATGTCGACTTGGTTGTAACTGGGTTTGTAAACCCCTCCCACCCCAAAGATACGCCGCTGTTTTAAGGTCCACTCGATATCCACTCAATGATTGGATGAGCTGGTCACATGACTCCTGAGGCTCGTCATATCATAACAACACAGCAGCAAATCACTCTCCAGACATTTAAAAATCAGACAATTTGGAATGATGTATTAATAAACAGGTTAAACAGATACTGTTTAATATCTGACACTTCATTTGAGCTTTTGTTTTGATTAGTTTTATAAAGTGTCGATCAGCATCGCTCACAATAACATTGAAATAAACTCCACCTGCAGCTTCTTTCCAATGCAAAACAACATGCAAATGATTGCATTTACAGCAACTCGTCAGAAAAGGAAGAATCGACCACTGTTTGGTCAGAACGACAGGCAACAGTGACCAAGCAAAGATGCTACTGAACAGCTCCCAGGCTTAGGTTAGCAGTCCATCTGCCACACACACACACACGCAAACGCGCACACACACGCACACACTATGAATCTTATTTCTGTAAATCTGATGAAAGGAACAGTCTGTCTTAGATCAACATTTGCAATAATCCACTCTCACATTCCAAAGCACACAGAGCACAACTAGCCATCCTTCATTATATCCACTGTTATTGTCTTTCTCTGCATTTTCTTTCCGTTTATCGTGACCTTTAAATATGTGGCCTACCTCCATATTATAGATATATATATAAGCACCTGGTTTAAAACAGTCTGCAGCACATTTATTGATTGTTTTTCATCACCATGGTGATACTTTGTAGCTATAACGGTTTTCAAAGACAAAGTCTATTTTTAAAAGTTGAATATCCTGCAGGACTGAGGAATAAAAGGTGTTGTGTCTCAGATGAATGTATCTCTCCTCATCATTATAAACCTAAAGCTTATTTATGAAAGTACTCTCTATCTATATATTTTATCCAGGCTCAGGTGTTTTAATATTCTTTACTATCATACACTGTCTCAGGTCAAGTCAAGGGTGAGTTCCCACAGAACAAGTCAGCAGGTGTTTGGTTCTTCCTGTGATTCCATCGTCATCCCTGTGGATCAGTTTCTAAAGTCATCTGGGGATTCATTGTAGTCCTCTTTCTCAGTTGTTGATTTAGAGACAACTAATCTGAGTGTTGGTGGAGTCTCAGTAGAGAGAACGAGCCTTTAGGACCTGAGGTATCTGGTGACAGTAAGGAACATATTTAGTTATACACAGCACCACTGTCATAAACCAAAAAAACTCAATTAAATATTGTTTCAACGCATTAACGCAGGTGATATTTAAACGTCTCCTAATGCACCTGCTGGCCTGAGGTCAGACTCAATACGTGATCCATATAGAGACGTACAGTGGACAGCACAGGATGTCATCCTACACCCACCACTGGTGCAGCTCATCAATTATTTCACAACAGGAGGAATGTTTTATTAGCCTGCTCGGCCTCATTTTCACCAAAAACACCGGTGCCAAAGATAAGCCGTCAACCAGATTTGTTTTAAACATTGATTGCGTAAATTGGAACATTTACCTCACATCGAATCAATTTTCAAAACATTTCTGGAGCATCTTTCCAACAAAATAGAAAAAGTACAATACAAACAATAATTTGTGCATTCAATAAACATTAAAAAGCACAAAACATGTAAAACAGAATCTTTAAAACATAAAGATTTGAAGTGTGACCTTATACATGCTGTTGGAGTTTGATGAAACAAAGACAAGTTGGAACTGATTACAACATGTTGCAAATTCTTTGCATCAGTTTCTTTAAAGTGTCTCTGTCGTCTAATTCTTACTTATCTTGTGCAAGCACTCTTGTGGTCGAATTATTTGTCCAATATTATCCATTATTTGTCCCCTAAACACAAAGATTTAATTGTTTGTTAATGTTACCAACGTAGTAGATGTGGTTACATCAGTTTAATTCATCACTAACAGCCTACGGTAGAGCTAAAGATCACTACCCGGGTCAGGTTCAGTCTTCATTTCTATCATTTTACATTTTACCACAGGCTTGGGCGCTAAAATGGTAATTGAGTGCAAGAAAAATGCACTGATTCTTAACAAAAGACAAAGAGCATATGAGCACAGAATTGAATAGTTTCGGGCAGTAACGGGTTTGGACTTGGAAAAAATTTGTTCCGTTCAGGTTTGGGACGAACTCTGTCGGGCTTGGGTCATCTTGGGTCTAACTTTTAAGGCAGTGGCTATCCGTATGGTTGCCGTATCAATATACCTATGTTCTATCCGTACGCAGCGGCCCTATTTGGCCAGTTTAGGTCATGTGATAGGTCAGTCATTGGCCAGTTTAAGTTGCGTGACTAAGACTAAACCTTATCCTAACCCTAACCCTAGAAATTGTTGAGATATTGTGTTATAACCTAATCCTAATCCTAAACCTAAGACGCTACGTACTTGTACTTTGGTAACCGTACCAATAGCTCCCAGGGTTGTCCGTACGGCAACTGTACAAATAGACACTTTCAGCCTTTAACGTCCCATTACAGCTTTAGTCTGCCGTGTGTGATTGCTAACAGGGTGAGAATACGTTCTTCTTGGGATGCTTACTTCGCGGATTGCAAATTTAGCAAATTTTACAATAAATCTTACAACAAAGTAATAATCTACCAAACACAAATGTCCTTACTTTGGTTTTGTTTAGACACAGAATGGGGAAGGGGTGACTCTTGGTTGCCCCAACCCTCTGATGAATGGGGTTCTTGCATAGAATAAATGCACAAATAATGGACATAAGCATTAATGAGCACATTTTGAGCTTATAGTTACAAAGTTATATAGAGTTATATCTACAGTAGTTGTAAAATGGGGTTAACATACAACTCTCCCAATTTAAAGATCTGACATAAATAAAAACACAAGTTCTATTTTCCTTTCCAACACTTACTGACCCAATGAGAACAAGTATGTGACCTACTTCTGGGTCAACCATGAGTTAAGAAACTTCTTACTCTAACGCAGCATCCCCATAGCTACATGATCAACTGATATCTGAATAATAGGACCTGTTCTTCTTCCCAAATATAGGCATATATTTAACAAAATTGCTATACCAACTTATCCATACCTAATACATACTGAAGACAGTGAATGGTTGCAAACCTAAACACTGACTACAAAGAAAAACAATAACTACAACAAAACTTTACTGGAAATCAGTCGACTGGGACTCAAACCCATGACCCTGGGTATTTAAAACCAAATATACTGTATTATTAGCTTAGTGCTACCTGGACAGGTCTTTCACATATAGAAATTGATATTATCCATGATAAAATTACAATAATCTCCATAAAAGTTGAAGATCTAAAGGGCAGGAGCGAGAGGGGTGGGTGGTACGGAAGGGGGGCAAAGTCCACTCATGCCTCGGGCACCTAAAGCCCTAAAGCCGGCCCTGTTCTTAAGTATTATAATATCTATTATTTCTCTTCTATATAAACGCTGCTCTATTCTGTTCTGTACTTTATGTTATTATGTCCTCACTGTGGGAGAATAACGGATCTAATCCAACATCTGTACATGTAAACCTCAGTGGGTCACGTGACACATAACATCTGTTTTATGAGCGGATGAAGACCCGGTGTGACCGACTGTTTTATAACGGAACCGGCATCAGAGGCCCGTCCGTTCTTTCACACCTTCAGATCATCACCGGAGGAAACGGAATACGGTCTGTGTGCGTGTGTGTCCGTGCGCGTGTGTGTGTGTGTGTGTGTAGTAACACAGATTAACCCGTTCACTAATCTCCGTCAATCAAACACAGCGTTCCAAGTAACGTTAAGTAACGGTAATCCCAGGTGAGCTTTAATCAGATTCCTCCAACACACACACACACACGCGCGCGCGCGCACACACGCTCACAACCATCTTCAATAACCTCGTGTAAACGCATTGCATCCCGTTCCGTTCTTACCTACCCAATAGATTCGTGTTCTGTGTCCGTGTCCTGGTCCAGCTGTGGTCGGTCACAGAATGATTCTGATCCAGGAGGAGGAGGAGGAGGAGGAGGATGAAGGCTGAATGGGTTTAAACAGGCGCCCCCACAGGCTCGTAGTAGAACTGCACTTATGGCTTTGATATTCCACGTCACATGTGGAGGGAGGGAGCTGCGTGCTTTCTTTCTCTCTCTCTCTCTCTCTCTTTTTGCTGATAATTTCAATTTAATTCTTTATTAAAAATTCCATCAAGAGTAGATACACTTTTTAAGTACATGATAGATAAAACATGTGTTTCACATCATATTGCACACAGTATTTAAGCAAATAAATACAATTCAGAGGGCTATTCCAGAAAGCGGGTTATGTTCAAACTCTGAGTATGTTCAGGCTCAAATGAGGGAAACTCTGAGTATCCCATTTCTGAAAGCGAGGTACAGTAAGCTCTATTATGAGTCTGTCACCATGGTAACATTATCCAGGAACTGAACCTGCTCACTGGCAGGTTTTGTCTAAGAAACCCTGGGTTTATACCTGGCTCCACGTACTTGAAACCGCTTTTCTAGGAACACTCTAATTTATCTTGACCCTCTTCTCTGACACACATTATAGTAACATCACACACCACAGACGTGGCTCACATCATTACAAATAATGTGCTGCTTTACGTTTTTTTCAAACTTCAGCTTTTTTTTTTAATAACATTGTGGATTGTCTTCCATTAGTTTGTTTTTTAACTCTTGTAAATAGAGGGTTTTCACGGCGGAAGTCACCATTTTGGAGATAAAGCAGCAGGTCTACATACAGCACGCAGACAAGAAAATCCCAAATTTCGAGACGAAATGGTGAACTATTGCCGTGTTTTTGGCTGTGCGAATCGGTCAAACAGTGAGACACATTTGGAATTTTATAAATTGCCAAAAATCATCACAATTCAGGGAGAACAATCTCAGAAGTTATCAGAGGAAAGGAGGTGCTTGTGGCTAGCAAAGCTGAACCAGGATCTACAAGACAAAAATCTGGACTATTATGTATCCCGATATCATCAACTACCTGGAGTTCACCAAGCCCTTACACGGCAAAGACCTAAAATCTTATAGAAGTATGGAGGTCGGCTGTGGGTACAGAGGCTCCCGTTAGCAACAGATATACTGTATGTCGGCATATAACTTAGTGAGTTCTAATAATTTCACAGTGAACCTGCAGCGTAGTTACTGTAAAATAGTATACGACCACCAGGCAATCTTAGATTCAGGCAAATCAAACAGTTATAGTCCGTTAGATGTGACTACTCTGGACCTCGATCCTCGGACTGCCACGCCGGCTACATCCAGCGACCCATGGAGCAGCGGAGCGTCGTACCAGCAGAGGACATGTAAGCGGTGTGATCAGAAGCAGGAGCGGGGCTAGCAACCAAGCTAAAAGCGAATCCTTCCATCCTGTGTTCAGTTTGTTCATCGCTGGAAAACAAACTGAACTACCCAAAGCTGGATTTAAATGTAAGACAGGAGATGAGGGCGGCAGTGTTTGCATATACATCAATAACAACTGGTTCAACAATGGTGAGCTAGTCTCATGTCACTGCTCTCCTGATGTAGAACTACTGACTATAAAATGCAGACATTGTTCTTCCCTGATCTGTTATAACTTTTGGCAGTCTATAAAACTCCATGTTTTTCACGTTCTTACCGATTAGTACAGCCAAAAACACGGCAATAGATCGCCATTTTCTCTCAAATATCGGGATTTGCTCATTTGTGTGCTGTTTGTAAACCGGCTGCATACCTCCAAAATGGCGACCTCCGGGTCGATGACGCGGTTGATGACGCACCGTGAGGCTGCATTGAGAGGGCTGTACAATTCCTCTACTTACCGAAGCCAAATGAAGGTGTCATACTTCCTGAATACACCTTTTAAATTCTAAGTATATTTTGAGTAAACTAATTCTTTAGTAACCCATAAGCTGATAATTTAATCCATAATTACAAGTGAAGCTGTCTATGAAAAGTGCTATAAACGTACGGCCGGAGAAGTGATCAGCCCTCTCAGTGCAGCAGCCCCGAATCTGCAGGCACATTCTATTCATATTATTCCCCTGTCGTCAATGCAGCGATGAAGTAATGAAGCATCCAAAAAGCGAGACAATGTTCACGCGACTCATCACAGGCATTTTATGCGACTATAATCGCTGAAGTGGTGTTCTGTGTGAACGCACCTTTATAACAGGCTCATATTCCACAAACACCTGCTTATTTCACCCATCAGGGTGAATAAATCACTCTTTTCCTACTGGTTGCCATGGTAGTTCGTGTTATCTTGCTCCAGCCACAGTCGTGACAAACCACGCCCCCTACAAAATACGCCCTATCAATCCCCCTCAGTTGGGTATTATTGGTTATCTTTGCACCATTGATGATGGCTTTTTATCGTGTTCGTGCACGTAAGTAACCCAAGGTTTACAAACTCAGGGTTGATTGACCCACTTCATACCAGCTGTAATGGAGAGTTAATGAATAGACTCAGTTTGTTGAACCTTCTTTCTGAAATACCCCTCTGTTCTTTTTATTATTCAGTATTATTTTCTCTTATTTTGTGAGTTGCTGCTTATATTAAGAGTGATTATCATTTTAAACTAAAAATAAACATTATAAAACCTCATTTTTAATGCTTTCATTTGTTAATTTTCCACTCTTCCTCTCTCAAGTACCCACTGTAGTGCCATTGCATACTTAGTTGAGAAACTCTAAGCTAACATACTGGTGTTTTTAGCTGAGTAACTCTGATCACTGTGACCTCAGTGATCAAATGCACACAAGGAAGAAATTCAATGAGCTTGCACTTTCACTACATTAGTCAGACCTTTAAAGAGTCAGCATTTGCTCTGCTCTGAGCAGGAAAAGGAAAAATAAGGACATCACATGACTTCAATCATAAGGTCATAAATAACAAATAAAGCCACCATCGGCGATAATTGGCCCCCGCCTTAGCCGTGCCGTTTTACCGTGTCGCCTTTGCTGCGCTGCCTTCGCTGTTGTACTAACACATCCAAGAACAATGCTAGAGTTGAAGTTGTAGTAGTAGTAAAAGTAGCTCCACGAGGAGTGTGTTAAAGTTTGAGCTGACAATTTTTGAGATTTAGCCAATTTCCTATTAACACAAAATAGAAAGTTTCGAGATACAAAATAACATGATAGAAAATAAAGCATGCATCTCATTGACTTGAAGACTAATACCTAATTCACATTTGAAGCAAATCAGCGTTTGTATGTGCAAATGGAAGCATTTTCCAAAAATTTAAAATTTTGTCATTTTTGGCCAAAATTCACGACTCCGCCCTGCAAACATCGTAAAAGTTATCAAAAAATCCATGGATAGCTTTCGGTGTCCCACTTCTGTAGATGATCTCCAGTGATTTTGAACCCCGTTAGTGAAACGCTCTAGGAGAAATGCGTCAAAATACGTGAGCGAAATAGCAAATTTTGCAATTTTCAATTCAAGATTCTGGACTTGTGTGTTTTTTTGGCATGGTCTTGATATTTTTTACTTGTCTCGGTCTACTTCTGTCAATTTTCATGATTCTACGATGAATTAATTTTTTTGGCAATCCCTATCACGTAATGCATTTTTGGTGTACTTGGGGGCGCTTGCGTGTCAGATTTTTGCATTTTTTTAAGTTTTTAAATCAGAAATAACCAGAAATTGGAGAGGCGCGCATTTGAATTTTGTTCGAACTTTTGAGACTTTACATAATGGTTCAGTGGGTATAAAGTCCGTGAGTTGGTTCAGACAACTGGGAAAAATATTCCAGCACAATAACAATGTTTCCCTTTTTTTGAGTACCAAGAATTACACATTTTCGAAAGCGTGGGGGTATGTACACGACATGACAAGGGTCGCTGGTCACTGACGGGCACGTGGCGTTCACATAGACTTCGCCCCTTCTCTCGTAGTGTGGCCACTGTGAGCGCAAGAGGCACTTCACCAGCTTGTGGCGCTCGGGCCTAATTAAGAAAACATTGAGTGCTCTCAGAGGAATAAAACATTTTAGAAATAATGCATCAAATTATTATGTCCACAAAGGTCAATGTTTAATATTATCCAGTGTCCATCTTTTCACCGAGCAGCACATCACATTTGTACTCATGTCACCACTTCCTCTTCCTGTCTTACAAAGATTCCTGTAGCACAAAAATGGGAAACTATCACAGCGGGGGCCATAAAAATGTGATTTTTTACCAATCCGAAGGCCACATTTTTCTATATTTTCTACCTTGTTGTTACGGCCACAAAAAGGTAGACCATAAATGAACAAAAAACACAACTGAAAGAACACAACAAAATAGTGCAAACAAGCTTTTTATTTACTGGTAGAGCACTTTTAAATAAACATTTGGAGGAGGTAGGGACCCATAGGTTGTGCCAAATCAATATAATTAACAAAAAACTCCAGCCTACCAACCTCTCTAATCTTAGCAGAAAGAAAAATAACTTAACAAGGCTGACTAACTAATCTACATAAAGAGTTTTAGTAAAAGTACAGTGGGTGGCACCAACCTCTTACTTAATGTGTATAGACACCAAGTTATTTATGTGCTGCAAATGTACCCAACTTGCCTGAATCCCATACCTCCTTACAACAAACAACAGAAATTTCCTAAACCAGCTCATGCAGTGTCAAGACAGAGAGAGAAAGCACCAATCTGGCAGTCCTTTATCAAGACTGGCTCCAGAGATGATTGGTGCAGCCACAGCAGAGGAGTCCAACAGCAGCCCAGCAGCTCCTGACCAGGTGGCTCCAATTGCTCGTTAGTCACTGCAAGACGGAGAGAAAACCTATAGTCCTGTCAGGCTCAGCCTGCACGTAACACTTGTACATACCTTTATAGGGGCGGATTCATTAAAGGTTTAGGGGTATTGAAACATGTGCAAATGTTACTCCACGTGCTAATAAGGAGTACAAACTCCAGGGAATCAGGACTGCGCGTTTTCATCGTGTCAGGATGCGCCCTCAATCCATTTAGCGCGTTTCCCTCTGATTAATATGTAAAATAGGCGGTTCTCTTAAGGAGCGCAAAAAAATGGGAGGAGGACATGCAAATAAGTTAATGCAGTGGGCGCAATGCAATTAATCAAATCTGGAACTGTTTGCGGTGATTGTTATTGCACTGGAAAAGAGTACGACAGACAAGCAGGTGCAAACACACCCAGAGATCAGCTGCAGTAAATGTTGATACAAAGCACAGCGGAGATGGAACAGAAAAGGCTCCAGGTAACCTTTCTAGTAGTCCATCTGTCTCCAATTTAACTTCCTCAAATGTCATTGTGTGCTTCTGTGCACTCCTGTGCACACTGAACGAGCAAAACTCTCATTTAAAAAGAGCAGTCTCCACTACTTCTGCCCGTACACTAATCATTGCTGCAATCTTAGTGAATTCCTCGCAGCAGGTGAGGAAACTGTATCACCAAATGATTTAAGGACGCAACCGGTTTACCCCCCCTACAGTCGGATGAACTGATCAATGGTTCGTGGCCCAACTTGTCTGAAACACTCGGATGGACTATCCTTCTATCCTCTTCTGTTTGTCCTTCTGCTCACTAACCCCAACCAGTCAAATCGAATAGCTGCCACCTCTGAACCTGGCTCCGCTGGAGATTTCTTCCAATAAAAAAGAGTTTTTTCGTCCCACTGACGCTAAATTCTTGTTCATGTGGATCTTGTTGGGTTCTTTCTTTCTATATTTTTTGTTAAGTGCTTTGAGATGACTTTGTTGTGATTTGCGCTATATAAATAAAGTTTAATTGAATTGAATTGAATTTATTTCAGATTTTAGTGAATACGCCCAATACTGTCTTCATTACTTTTTAAATGATTGTAATTATTGTCATTTGTTTTTTGTGGCATCCAGTGTGGACAGCAAAATAAGAATTTCATTGTACGGGGAAACATGTTAATACACACTTTGAATCGCTCTTGAAACTCACATGATCAAAATGTATATCAGATCATTAATACGGGGGAGGGGGTTGTCTTCATTAATGGCTTTGTCTGTGGTTTTGTCAGTTTTTAATCATTTTGTGTGTTTTTGGAGTCATTATGTGTGTTTTTGTCATTTTTCTGTCATTTTCTGCATTAATCTTGTCAATTTGTGCATTTTTTGAGTCACTTTTCTGTATTTTCCTGTCATTTTTTGTAATTTTGTTGACAGTTTGTGTGTCTTTGGAGCTATTCTGTAATGTGGTTGTTATGTCTGTCTTTGTCATTTTCTGTTTTACGAGTCATTTTGTGTGTGTTTTTGCATATTTTGCTGTCAATTTGTGTGTTTTGGGAGTTATTTTGTGCATTATGTTTGGCTTAATATTCCTTCCAACTTCTTGAAACAAAATCTTTAGGGATTTGTTTTGGCGGCCACTCAAAATTAGACCAAGGGCCACATGTGGCCCCCGGACCGCCAGTTGCCTATGTCTGCTGTAGCAGGTTGCTTGGCTAACATGAACAGTGTTTTTCGTTGAGAGAAGTCTACAGTAAACAGAGCAGTTACTCAAGTGCAGGTCAGCTATCTGTGCTCAGTGTGGGCGTGGCCTCCTGCTGCGTCTCCCTGTGGGCGGAGCTCTCTGCCTCCAGGCCAACCTTCCTCAGAGACTCACAGTATTTTCTCTTTCCTATATCCACGATATCTTGTATCTCCTCGGCCACATCCGTCCTGCCGCTCTCTATCATCGCAGCCACCAGCCTGGCCACGCCCCCTGGCCCTCCTCTCCTCTGGGCCCAAAGAAATAACATGTCCAGCACCAGAGCCTCCAGGTTGTCCCTGGAAAACACATATTTGATAATTGTAATTGGCATTAAATTCCTAAAAAAAAAAAATGTCTATGGTTTACACACAGTACGTAGTTAACAATCATTAAAATACGTTTCATATCAAGTTTACATGTCACTTTTCTTTAAAATCTTTTTATGATAAAAAATAAATAAAAAGGAAATCAAAGGTTATACTGACAGATAAAAGGCTCAGACATCCACACCACAAAAATTAATATTAATACTGTCATTGATCAGGAAGCCTAACAAGGTAACCAAGAGATGAAAAACTAATTTGATTAAATTAGATGAGCACATTTTAGATAATATACAAATTAGATAATTATTTTTGTATATTCTAAAGCTGATCCAAGACATGGGTCAAAACTGGCCCATTAACGCGAGAGATGCTTATACAATACAATATACACAATAGGAAGTTGCACCCACAGTCAGGAAGTAGCAGCCCCAGGAATTAAGTGGATACGGAAATTTGTGTGCAATACACAATAACTAATAATGCATTGAGACAAATATGCACGCAACTGAAAATATGCACACAGTGAACAATATATACATAAAAAGCACATATTTACAACAAAATGTCATTTATGTTTTGTACACAGCCACTGCATACAATACTAGACATCTATTGATTATCAACTAAAGGTGTAAAACCTTTGTTTAAGCATAAAAAGTCTAATGACCTTGAGAATAAAAGATTATGAAGCACCTTTACCCAGTGGCACAAAACAGAAGAGAATAGACACATGTAGAAGATGGACAGATTAGATGTAGAATCTACTGTTGTAAATGTACAATAAAAACACACTCAGCACACGTCATTGATGCATCAACAGTCACATCTACTGTGACCTTCTTCCTACGTCACATTTACGTCATCAGACACAATGCGTTGTTTAACGTCATGTTTTTTTTTCCCTCCTTCCCTGCGTGTGTCTCGGGATTTACAGAGCATGGGGAGAACGAGTGGTGGGGTTTGATGGCAGATGAGCATCAGCATGTGTGTGTGTGTGTGTGTGTGTGTGTGTGTGTGTGTTTAATCTGCTGCAGTGGCCTAGATGCTTCAGAGAAGGCTGACAGTGCAGATTATCAGCATCCAAAGAGCTGCTTTTGGTCTGGTTACACGTCAGTGTAGTTCATCTTGTTCGTGCTCAGGGAATTCATTGAAAAGTATGTCAGGTTTTTGACATTAAGGGATTTAGAAAAATAGATTGAACTGAGTTAGCCCTTAAATAAACATGTGAGTTGACGTGTCATTTTGTAGTTTTTAAAGCTATAAATGAAGTTGAATAATGACAAAAAGAAGAAAAAAACACACCATTTTAAAGTTGTTTATAAAATACTAAATAATATAAAATAAAAAAAACCCACCATAAGTCTTGAAATTAGTAATAAAATTATTGATAAAAAGAAAAAAAAACTACTCAACAAAATTTCACAGATTTCTAAGAAATGTAATATTTTTCATTAGCACATTTTAGTGCAGAGGTACATACATCCACTATTTTTTAATTAATTATGAATTCATTGTGTGATTATTTCGTTTTTAAAGCCATAAATCTAGTTGAATCGTGACAAAAACCCACCAATATAAAGGCTATTTAATAAATAAATAAATAAATAAATAAATAAATACATCTTCAGACCATCATAGGTCTTGAAATTAGTCATTAAGTTATAGGGGGAAAAAAAAAAAACACTCAACAAAATTTCCTAGATTATATTTCAGTGCTGAAATATGTACAGTATGTCCACTAATTATTAATTCATTAATTAATTGTGTAATTATTTTGTTTTTAAATCCATAAATGAAGTACAATCAATACAAAACCCCACCAATATAAAGGTTGTTAAAAAAACAAAACAAAATTTAAAAAAAATTCTAATAAGATTATTTTTCATTAGCACATTTCAGTGCTGAGGTACATACATCCACTAGTTATTATTTAATTATTAATGTAATTAATATTGTATCATTATTTAGTTTTTAAAGCCATAAATGAAGTTGAATCATTACAAAAACCCACAAATGTAAAGGTTATTTAAAAAAAAATAATAATAATGAAAAAAAAAAAAGAAACTTAGAAATTAGTAATGAAATTATTGGAAAAAAATAACTCAACAAAATTTCATAGATTTCTAATAGATTGGTTGTTTTTCATTAGCACATTTCAGTGCTGAGGTACGTATGTCCACTAATTGTTAATAAATTATCAATTAAATTAAATAGTAATTAATTGTGTAATTATGTTGTTTTTAAAGCAATAGATGTAGTTGAATTACTACAAAAACCCACCAATTTAAAGGTTATTTTAAAAAACAATTTAAAAACATAAAAAACTTCAGACCATCATCGGTCTTGAAATTACTATATATATATATATATATATATATATATATATATATACATATATATATATATATATATATATATATATATATATATATATTACACTCAACAAAATTTGATAGATTTCTAATAGATTGATAATATTTCAGTGCTGAGGTACGTATGTCCACATTTATGCAGACATGAAAGATGGATGAACAATGAATGTCGTATGAGGTCAGTTGGTAAATTAAAATACAGTGCTATCAAATGGATGGATGGATGGATGACAGATTAATGATGATTGGATGACAAATAAACAGAAAAGGTATGGAAAATGTAAAAAAAAAAAGATGAAAAAACATTAAATTTTTCTGAGTTATGGAGGTTAAATCCATGAACATAATAACTACCGGTTCTTGTACTGAATGCGATCCAGTTCTGCGTAGCTCAAACCCAGATGGATGCCGATGACTCTCCAGTCGTGTCCGATCTGCAGAGAGATGGACAGCAGGTTGGCCTCTGTCAGGTAGCCAGTCTCTGGGTCTCCCAGGTTCAGAGGAGGATACTGGTTCTCCTCTATGATGAAGGTATTCTCAGAGTTACGAGCCTAGAAAATAAAATGCACTATTACAGTATCATCATCAACTAATAACAAACTAAACTCATTTCAACATATCAGACAAAATCCAATCAGAACTGGTATGAACATGTGGAAATTGATCACATCAAATCTGTCTGTGTGTAAATACTAATATTATTAGCGTTGCATACAGTATCAGGTTGATAAAAAACTAGTTTAATCTTTTTTAAAAAAGCATAAACTCTTCTGATAATTCCAGAAAGTTAATTTTGTCTTCCTTTTTGCTTAAAAGCTTTCCTTATGAGAGAACATTAAGGAATATCACCTCTGAGGAAGACTGGCAGTTGACAGTCGAAACATGTCAGGAGACAAAATTTCCTGAAAAACCTAGTCTGAAAAAATGAAAATGTTAACATATAAATTATTTGGCTTTATATTTTAGTCTATGTAACAGATTTAGTCGACTAAAATCTAATGAAACCAGGAAAGAACTTATATAGTCCCTTTGACTAAATTTGGACTTAAAATATAGTCCAAAGTAAAGTAACTCATTACATTTCTACACCCAACTGTTACTGAGTAAATTATACTTTTTTGTTTTAAAATCATCAACACACATTGTAAAATTACAAAAAATGAAATGACCAGACAACAATCACATGCATCACATCATAGTCGACCAATCAGATTAAACGTAATGCATCACATCATAGCCGACGAAATCAGATTAAACGTAATACATCACATCATAGCCAGCCAATCAGATTAAATGTAATGCATCACATCACAGCCGACCAATCAGATTAAACGTAATGCATCACATCACAGCCGACCAATCAGATTAAACGTATTGCATCACATCATAGCCGATCAATCAGATTAAACGTATTGCATCACATCATAGTCGACCAATCAGATTAAACGTAATGCATCACATCATAGCCGATCAATCAGATTGAACGTTATGCACTCATCTATTTGTTCATGTTATGAATTTAATATTAATAATAATAAAAACAACAGTAAAAAATGTGCTTTGGATTAGGGCTAGGCAAAAAATCGATTTCATCGATTTATCAAATTTGTAGATAGAAACAATTTTTATTTTGCAAATTCCAAGTTTTAAAAAAAGAAAAGATTCTTTTCTATTTTTTTCCCACCAGTTTTTTGGGACTTTTTCGTGTTCCGTCCATGTGGGTTACCGTAGTGTGATGTGTTTACCCTTTGAGTAGGCTATATGTTTAATTTTTTATTCCCAATTCCCCTATTTTTTTTTTTTAGGCAAAATCGCCCAGCCCTACTTTGGATGCTTATCAAGCTTGTAAGCGTTGAAGAAAAGTATAAATCCTGTGGACTGACTGGAAGTCTTAGTGGTAACGTTGTGAGCCACTGCTTGTCTGGTCCTTTCCTCCTCCTGGAAACTTCCTCTGGAAATTCAGCTGGAACGTCCCCTCGATAAAACGACACCTGGGATTTAGACGGAAAGAAACGTTAAGGAGAAACTCTAATGCCTTCAAGGAACAGCTTTAATTCCAGAAAGTAGGGGTGGGGGGAAAAAATCAATTCACATAAGAACACCATTCTAATCATCCACAATTCATTTTTTCTTTCTTTTATTGCAAGTCAAACAATACAAGTAAAAACACAAAACAAAAAAAAGCAGTTAAACAACTCTTGTAGTCAGAGAGATGAGACTTACTTATGGAAAAAAGGGGCAGCTGGCCTAAGCTTTTAATTCGACAATTTTATTTATGCAAGTTATTTCTTGTACAGTAAGTAAGTTTTTATTTGTTTAGCATGAATAAATGTTACATTCATTGTCTTAAGTTTGCCTTTGTGTGATTACGTCATTGGAATCAGTTTATCTAAAATGATCTTCAACAAACTGTATTGTTTTGATGCCATATTTTGCCTTAACAGACTATGCATTGTATCAGTTTTTGAATCAAGAATCGATTTTGAATCGAATCGTGACTCTAAGAATCAGAATCGAGTCGTGAGACACCCAAAGATTCACATCCCTACCAGAAAGTTCTTTTTGAATAATATGTTAAGGTTTCATTTACTCAGACAACTGTTTTCAGCAAATTTACTTTGATCTCTTGACATGTTTCGATTGTCAACTGCCAGTCTTCTTCAGAGGCGTCTACTGATCGCTTTGATGTTTCCTTGACTTCAGCAGAATAATTCCAGCAAGGCTTGTTTCGACTGTCAATCTTTAATATAGATAGATAGATAGATAGATAGATAGATAGATAGATAGATAGATAGATAGATAGATAGATAGATAGGATTGCTTTATTGATCCCGCAGTGGGGAATTTTATTGTCATGGCAGCTCACATCAGAAACATACCGTATATGAAACATATTTTAATAAATATTAACTACATGTATGTAGAACTGTACATAGAACTGTAACAAGGTTCCCCAGTTTTGCAGTAAATCATAAATGACACTTTTCTATAGAATTTTTATGGCAATTACATGTACAAAGTCAATTAAATGACCTCAATTACAATTTAATTAATTACGACAACAAAATATTTCTAAAATTACAATTACAATTATGCCATATTTGTAATTAATTATCAATTACACGATTACAATTATAATTGACCCCAACCCTGACCTGTGAAAGCGAAATCTATTAAGGCTTGGCTATGCTGTAAAACATACAACACAACCAGCACACGTTATTTTCATGGTGTGTGATATTTAAAAGCATGCAGCACAAATACAGAGAGATACTGTAACTCAGTGGTTAATGTAATATTATTCTCTTACCTGTCCTCTCACTGATCCTTTGTGACCCTGAGCTGCACAGATGTAAACCTCCTTCAGATTATTCATGGCGGAGTAAAACACAAAACAAAGCCTCCCCTCGATGCAATCCGGTCTGTCTGGAGAACACACGACACGACGCACACTGACATCAGCTCTAGACGTTACTGTTGTTAAACACAGAGAGGATTTTACTCCCGACCTGTGGTGACGTCTAAGCCCCTCTCAAAGCCAGCAAAGAACTGTTCTCCTTCCAGCAGATCACACAGGTCTGAGGGCTGAGGGCCGTCATATTTCTGTGACAGAGACTGAACTCTGTTATCAACCTGTGCAACAAACCATCGACTTTAAATCAGGGAGGAGTCACCAAATGTTCAAAGGATCAATACAGATCCCCATGGAGACGGAAGTTTCTCATTTCTGAGAAAAGTCAATGGTCCTCATTTATCAACAGTTCGTGCGTTCAGATCTGAGTGCCCACTAGGGCTGGATGATTTTGCCTAAAAAAAAATCTCAGATTTTTTGAAGAAAAATTCGATTTTCGATAAAATTTTCAATTTTTTTTTTAATTCACTTAAAAATAACTACAGACATCAGATATATTGTCAAAAGTGCAACTTTATTGCTGTGATTGTTAAAATCCATAGAACAAACCCTATTCAACTATTACAAGCTTTAACCCAGGTTTAAGAAAAAATGCAACAGAAACTTCACAGTAGCTTCAATTTTCTGATTAAGAAATCAGATAACTATATATTTTATAACATATAACATTATAATTAAAAAAATAATAAACTCTTCCCTTAGCATCTCAGCATAGTGCAAATAAAAAATTGAACATGCCTGTGGCGCACATACAAAACAAAGAGGGGGCTGGCTCACATCGGAACGCAACAAAGTCCGAAAATACTGTGGTGGGAAAAAAGAAAAATATTTAAAAATATATATATATAAATATATATTTTTTTTAACTCAAATTTGCAAAATTAAAATCGTTTTAATCTACAAATTTGATTAACCGATTAAATACATTTTTTGCCCAGCCCTAGCACCCACTCATTCATATGCATGAAGGCCCCAAAATAGCCTGTTTTTAGGAGCTCTCTGAAAGTGACTTTTCAGAGGCTAAAACTCCAAAAAACAGACGCGTTTGGGAAAATAAACCTCAAATAATATGTTGTTGGGGTTCTTAGAACAAATGGAGATGGGTGAAAAATAGCATAATACTGGACCTTTAATGTGAATGTGTTTTCTGCAGCGTGCGGACACTGAGGCCGGTACACAACATATATTTCTTTGTCTCTCCAGAATCTCTGCCCTGATATGAGGGGAGTGTGTGTGTAAACGGGCTTGTGCTCGCCAGCCTGACTCGTCCACTGTTTCTTCACCACAGTGTAAAGAATTGATTTCCTCAAATAACAGGGATTTACGATTTTACACCATGGATGAGAAACATTTCATTCAAACCAACATTAGGTATTGGTTATATTAACTGTTGAGAATATGAATTTAAACCTCAGCCTGAGTCCGCTCCAATAAGGAAACGCTGTTCAGTGCCTCCGTTATTCTCTTCCACAGAGCGTTTAAATGAGCTCCTTAAATTCCAGTTCACACTACCGAAAAGCACATCTTTGTTTTCCTTCATCTCATCTGTGAGGATGATGATTTTCATCTCGGAAGTGTTTATTTTCTTGCCAGTGTTTGTTTGACCTAAGTAGGCGGGGCCTCCTAACTTGGAATATTTGAGGTTGTAACATCCATCTTCATACCCGCTTATTCCCATTTTAACAGGGTCGCGGGGGTCTCATAGGGCGCTGGGCGGGGGTACACCCTGGACAGGGCGCCAGTCCATCACAGGGCAACACAGACACAGACAACCATTCACTCTCTCATTCACTCCTATGGGCAATTTAGAGACTCCAATCAACCATACAGTCATGTTTTTGGATTGTGGGAGGAAGCCGGAGTACCCGGAGAAAACCCACGCAGCACGGGGACAACATGCAAACTCCACACAGAAAGGACCCAAGTCCACCCCAGGGCTTGAACCCAGGACCTTCTTGCTGTGAGGCGGACGTGCTAACCACTAAGCCACCGTGTGCCCTAGGTTGTGACATGTTAATGACAATCAAATTCAGCCGCCGCATTTATATATAAATATATTTATAAATCACACTTTGCACCCGTTTTCACACAAGGTTGATAAATGAGGGCCAATGTGATGTGATAGGAGATATTAAAGAACTCATACTTAATGCACTATAAACAAAACCAAGTAAAATGAAAAAATAAATGTCACAAACCAATGTGTCCGGTAGACATTGAAGTAGGACTTGTGATGGATCCGTTTTCCTCTGAAGCACCAGGAATCGAACTCTGAACTGTTTGAGCTTTTGATAGACCTTCCTGACCACTCCGCTCACACACCTCTGTGTGGTGTACCAGAGCCAGTACCTGGAAGACACCAGAGAGAATAAAACTCATTAACATTAACAAAAAAAGAAGGCATTTATCGTAAAAAAAAAAAAAAAAAAAAAAAAAAAAAAAAAAAAAAAACAGCATAAACCAAATATAACCAACAGAAACTGAGTGCAGGATACTTCCCTTTATAAAGGAGAAAAAATAGGACCAATTGATAGATATATACATATATGTATCATGTGTAATATGATATGTACAAATAGCTATCATATTTTTTGCCAGATCAAAAACATAAATGAACAAATAAACAAACAAAAAGTAACATATAAATAAATAACCTTACGCAGAGTGCATTAGTCAAATTCAATTTTATATGTATTATTTGTTTGATTGTTCTAATAGAAAGACATTATCCTTTAGAAACAACTGTATAATATATATATTTTTTAATTTTAAATCAGTTTCTCAAATGGGGGTACGTGTACCCCTAGGGGTACCCAGTGGTACTACAGGGGGTACTTGAGAGAGAGAGAGAGAGAGAGAGAGAGAGAGAGAAAATTAACAAAGTGTAGGTCTTGGTCCTACACCAGGTGTGAAATGACTGGAAACTATTGAATAAATCTATTCAGGAGGCACTAAATCAGTGTTTTCCAACCGTAGGGTTGGGATCCCATGTGGGGTCGCCTGGATTTTAAATCGGGTAGATTTTTAAATTATTATTATTTTTTGAAAAAATGAAAACAACACACAATCTTAAACAACTGTATTTCTATACTTTGAATCTAGTCAAAAGAAAATCCAGTAAAAAGCTCAAACATGATCAAAAACTAATTCTAGAAAAAAAAAATGCCTTTGGGGTCGCCAGAAATTCTTGATATGAAAATGGGGTCACGATCCAAAACAGGTTGAGAACCACTGCATTAAATACTGTTTCTTTCACCTATTTACAAAATGAGATTATTTAAAATGTGTGTTATTACTCATTCATTCCATCATTATGTTCTATAGATGTTTTTAAATAGTTTTCTAAGCAAAAAGTTGTTGGAAAAAGGGGGGCTTGGGTTCAGAAATAAGAGAAAGGGGGGACTTCAGCCAAAAAAGTTTGAGAACCACTGCTTTAAATGATTTGAGTGAGTGTTTCTGCTAGGACTGCGGACAGAAATGGTTTGGGTTATCATACCATAAAATGTTAAATCCACACACACTCACCAGGAGAAGTGTGTGACGTAGAACACGGCGTATAAATGAGTGACACACAGAGAAACTTGTGATGTGACGTCAGCCCAGGTTTGAGCTGCAGGATCTCCATGAAACAGATGCAAACAGGACAAATCCACCGTGTGGCCTGCAGACGTACAACATGTGTTATTATTCAAGCATTTATATTTATTATTATTTACTGTAGTAAAATTTTAGTTCTATTATTAATTGGGAAAACTGTTACAAACTTGTTCTTTTCACACGCCCAAATAAATCTCTGGTAAATTAGTGACGTTTCTGAGTCATGACTTCAGGTTACATGTGACTTGTAAACATGAGTATGGTGTAGGGCTGGACGATATCAACCAAAACTCATATCTCGACATTTTTTCGCAAAATGGCGATATACAATATAAATCTCAATATTCAAAATTCAATAAAGTCTGAACCTGAAAGATGAATCTGGGTTAAATTAGCTGATAAAAAATGCCACACAGGCACATTTATTAACAAACAGCTGCACAATATGTTCCACTTTCTGCTTTTTCTCCACTAAAGGACAGCACGTGTGAGTGAGTTCTGCAGTGTGGCTTGTTTAGATGAAGGTCTGAAGGGTTACGACGCACAGTAATCCATCTAACTGTGCGACTAAAGCAGAATGCCATGTTGTACCTGTGACACCGGACGGTAAAGGGATCTGAACCTTAACTTGTTCTAAAAAATGCAAACTGGGATTCTGTGTGAGACAGAGGAGGGGGCTGACTCTGGCTTCTGGGTCCCCACACAGATCCCGCACATCCTGCACAGACACCTGCAGCACCTACACACACGCACACACACACACACACACACACACACACACGCACACACACACACACACACACACACACACACACACACACACACACACACACACCATTGCACCATTTGTTATCTATTTGGTTTATTTTCATTTTTTTCAATTATTAGTTGTTTTCATTGCTGTAAATTCACTGCTGTTGTGTTTGTGTTCGAAACAAAATGTAATTAAATCAAATGAAATTACCTGTAGAGTTATGCTGCGAGTCTGCACAGTGGAATCGGGGGGAAAGGTGAGTTTGATCCCAGGGTCACAGCTGGAAACCAGAAGAGCTCCAGCTGCTGTAACAGAACAACTGTCCCTCGCTGGCCTCGACACGACTATGAACCAGGAAAAGTGGCTCACTGAGCAGCACGCCAGCTACAGGCAAAGCAACAGCTTATTAGTCAAAAATATAATATACATTTTAAGTCAGTATATGAATTCATTTGATGTTTTTTTTTTTGTAAATACAAGTTATTTTTGGTGCTCGAGTCATGTGACTTGGTTATTCTTTTTCACAATGTAAATAGTGATGTGACGCTGCACCCAGCAGTTCATGTGTGGTAGTGCAGAAAGATTTGATCATGAATTTACAACATTAACCTAAAAATGGTGATTTTGCATGACACGGTTCAGCCTCACAGAGATGAAAAAAGGAATAAATCAAGGCGGAGCAGCTTTTTTCTTCTAAATATGACGTTACATTTAATAATTTTACAGCAGTTTTACTGTGTTTTGGAATAAATGCTGGGATTCATTGGATTTTTGAATGTCTGAGGAAGATTTTGAGACCATTTTGGATGGAATACCTGGATTCAGTAAGACATGGCATTGCTTTAAAGGTGAGCAGTGCTGGCTTGTTTATGTCGCCATAATTGTAGTTGTGTTTTAGAACGGTTTATATATATTTATATACACACACACACACATATATATGTAAATCTATATTTTCCTATGCAACATACAGTACACAGCATGGCTGTCAAAAAAAAGTTTCTTTCAAAATGAAAGACAAGTCCAATATGAGAGATATTAAGTATTTCAGCTGTCCACGACCCACCCAGTAAAGGTCCGCAACCCACTTTTGGGTCCCGACCCACCAGTTGAGAATTGCTGATTTAAAGCACTTAAACAACACATAAATATCATTGAGTATTAAAATGCCATGTGTCTCACCCTGGCTGTGCGTCTCCTGCTGTGGCTGTCACTGCCTTTTCTTCGCTCAGTGCACAAAGTGCTCCATGACTGTCTGTCAAACGTCCTCACAACCACCTCGCTCCCTTTCCTCGCCCGATGGTATGGCACACACACCTCCACAGGCTAGAAAAAAGGTAAACCTGAAATTATTCACAACATATTTGTAGAAAAAGCAGATTTACAATAATACAATGCAAGAAGGAGTTGTCTTTATATTTTCTTGCTTGCTTTTTTTTAAATATGCATTTTCAATAAACAGCCTATACCAACACAAAAACACACTGTATATCAGTCTAAGGAGTTCATCTATGGAACCGTTGCAGTAGGGCTGCACAATCAATCAAATTTTAATCGTGATCACAATTTTGGTTGCCAGGATTAAAGAAACCTGATCGTTGGCAATATTTACATTTAAAATACGGGCTCTGCACTCTGTAATAGTGTATTTATTTAGTTAACCTTTGATACATTTTAAATTCTTGGATTAAATTATATTTCAATTATAATTCTTATTCAAAGCTTCATTTTGCACTATAAACTGTACACATATTGTTTGTTTAAATGTAGTGTAATGAAAACAGTTTTTTTTAAACATGTTTATTTGCAATTTATAACATACAAACAACTTAATGTAACAAAATAAAAAAAATAAAAACTATAATTTAACAAAGGGTAAACATAAAAACTGTTTACCAAGTGGAATAGTGGAATTTGCATTATTTCACTGATACTGATGCCCATGAGGGTCTGGTACCACAGTGTGTGCCAACACTGGGGGTTGTAAGTAACCAAAAAAAGTTGGAACACCTGTAAGAATTAGTAGCACCAGCTTTCAAGGCTGATTCATCCTCCATTGCAGCAGAACAGCTTTAAATTGTTAACCCACTTTGTGTTCCCTGACAAAGGCCTATTTGTATAATTCTGACATGTACATAATTTTTCAGTTTTAGGGTAAACAAACCTTTTTTTTTAACCTCTGGCTGTTCAGTACCTTTGTACCAATTCACAATAGTACCCAACTACCCCTACAAACCACAAACCCTGCCCAACACTTACAAACCACGCCCACATGTACTAATGCCAAATCAAATGTGACAAAGACAACTATATTACTCTATATATATAATGAAATATATATTTTTTTTTTTTTTAAATCGGTATAGAGTTTGCATCTGTATTATGAAATGAGTGTATACAAAGTAATTAATTAAAAAATAATTATTTTTGTGTAGTTGTATATTGCAATAATAATGTATGGTTGTCACAAAATCCCAAGACACACCCGGACTTGCCGGCACACCGTTTGGGAACCACTGCTCTACAGTGTACAGCCCGCCAGAAATCCAATAGAAGAAGAAGAAGGTGGAAGCGGTTGAGGTTAGTGGTAAGACATTGGCTCAGGGGGATCGATAGGGCGTATTTTGTAAGGGGGTGTGGTTTGTAAGGAGCGTGGTTTGTAACGGCTGTGGCTGCAGCTCGAACCTTCTACCATTTCAAGCAATTCATTAGACTTGAATTGCAATAGATAACTGGAAAAATTAGGGTGTTCTAAAACTTTTGACCGGTAGTGTATATATCATACAGCTCAATAAGCCATAATATTGTGACACCTTAATAAATGTCACTCCGTGTGGACAGAGCTCCAGAGGTCGACTCAGTAACACGTCGTGCTCTTCCAGACAAACCCACTTTCTCTCCGGCTTCCTCCAGGCCCACTTTAACCTGGTGTTTTTCATCAGGCACCCGGGGGGGAACACTAGCTCCGCCCCTCCTGGGATGAACACATGGCAGCCGGCCAAAGAGACGCAGAAACTGAAAACAAGAATTGAAGACCAGTAATAATTCACTAAGAAAAGACCAGTGTTAGAAGTAACGAGTTACTGTAGTATATACATTTTCAGTAACGCAGTAATATAACGCATTACTGAAACATCTGCACTGCAGAGTTATTATTTACATAATATAGATTAGTATGTTGGCAATTAAATATGTGGCCCTTGTAATAAAATATGTCTTAGTCTTAGGCATTTAAAAATCATTAAAAAAAAGATATTTTCTGTTTACAATAAATGTACTTGGTCTGTTAAAATTGTCTAAAATAATTGTTCTTTGTTACGTTATTAAACCAGATTGAGATTCTGAGACCCCAGTCATTTGATGACTACTGATTGACTGTTTTTGTAACTTAATGTATTTGTACGCTGTCTCAATAAATGAATCAATGTAATGAAGTGAATGTTGTATTCCTGGAGGATATTTTTGTCAGACATGATTATATGTTTACATTGTTAAATAAGAATACGTTAAGGTGCTGACGAGTGATTCAAAGGTCAATAAAATATTATAAGGAAAAAGCAAATGTTTTGTAGACATTAATCTGTAATGCTATCAATGTAGTAAGATTAGTATTTTAAAATAGCTTAACTTAACCTAAATGTGCGATTAGATAAAAGTAACTTAAAGTAGTGTAACTCAGTTCCATTTTGGAGATGGTAATAATGTTATACCATATGTTAGACCATACCAGTAATGTTTTTATCTTTTTTTGGTCATGTTGTTGTTGATGTAATGTGTTTGTTGCTGATTTTAAATCTTTTTACTGATGATTTTAAATGTTTTTTCCGCTGATTTTAATGTTCTTGTTGATTTTTAGGCTGTTGAATGTTTTCTGCTGCACTTTTTGATCATGTTAATTGCCTTGTGTATGAAATGTGCTATATAAATATGTTACATTTTTATGCTTGTAACTAGTAATGTAAAATGTATTACAATTTTAAAGTAACTTGCCCAACACTAGAAATGACGGTACTATCATTAACAACAATAAAAAGAGGATTATAGCCGCACACTACTGTACCTGTGCTGGTTAAACCTGAGGTGCAACTCGGGAATTCGTTTTTTCGTTTGATCTGGTGAGAAAACAGTGAGACTTTAGTTTGGTATGACAGTCGCTGATGTAAACACTGATGTAAAGTATTCAGGGACTCTGATTGGCTGCTCACCAGGTGCAACAGGAAGAGGTGGGGGTGTGGGGGGTTTTCCCAAAGGATTGTCACGAGCATCTATTTTCAGATGAGGCAGGTTGTTCACACAGGGTGGGATGAGGCGGAGGTCGTTGCTGTAGATGATGAGTTCTCTGAGTGAACGAAGAAAACCTGAACACACAGAGGTCAGATGATTACACTCAATTACAATTACGTCTTCAATTGTCCATGTTCAATTACAACTCAATTACGATTACTAAAGTTCAATCACAATTATTAACCTTTTAATAAATAACCCTAATAAACGTAACCTTCCTCTTGTGTTAGCTTCCTGTTAGCATCTCTAATGCTAACGGGTCAGTTTGACTCATGTCCTAAATCAGCTGTAAAATATACTAATATATATGATCTGTCATCTAATTTGTTTCTCATCCCTTGGCTACCTTGTTAGGCTTCCTAATCAATTTAAAAAAATTAGTATTAATATTTAACAATTAACAATTGAAAGCTCTGAAGCTGCATGTGAGCATGTGCCTGCGTGCACATGCCTCTGCTGGAGGAGAACAACACTCACGGACACGGAGGCACGGTTAGCTTAGCATGTCGGCAGTAATACACAAAAAAAGAGAGCAAAGGATCACAATTTGTAATTCCTCTAATGCAGAAATAAGTCCTGGTGGAGCTGCAAACAAAACGCAACATTATTCACCATAAGAAACCACCACACCACTGAGTATGCAGCATTTAAAGCTAGAAATCAAGCTAATGCTAAAGCTCAGCTAGCGTGGAATTATTCTACAATATTCACTCATCATGACAGTAAAATAGACCATCCTAAGTCAATCTACGGCAGTAATTCCTCTCTCTTATCTTTATCTTTATTTTTTCTTTATCCTCAATCCGTTATTTATCCCTTATCCTTATATTTATCACTATTATTATTATTGCCACTGGATTGTGTTTTTGTTTTTTTGTTCCACGCACCGACTACTAAATTCCACGTTCTGTTTTTTTTTTTTTTAAACTGTGAAAATGCTGTGAACACCCGATTATGCATGAAGAAATAAAAAAACATCATAAACCATGAAACCATTAGAATTTAGAAAAATACCGTGATATACATCAAAATCCGTTTATAACTTCTCGAGTTATCGTGTACACAAACAGACACACAAACATGACGACCAACATACTTCCGAAACGTAATAAACAGAGCGTAAAACATAACCCTACCGCTCTGCGCTTTCTTTTTTCTGATTTCGATTTTTTGTTTTAATCACTGTTTTTGCTATTGTTGTTTTTACAGCCCCCCCACTCACCCTTAAACCCTTACCCATGCTCTCTGGTAGCTGTGTCAGCTTATTGTGGGAAAGCTCCAGCTTAACAAGCTGCTCCAGGGAACCGATCTCATCAGGGAGTTCCTGAAGGTTGTTATAAGACACATCTAATGACTCCAGGGCTTGTATCTGACCCATACTAGAGGGAAGAGACACCAGCTTGTTCCCCAGGAGAGAGAGGAATCTGAGGGAGGACAGTCGGCCGACATCAGGAGGTAAATGTGAGAGGTGATTGTGACAGAGGAGCAAAGAGGACAGAGAACGCAGCTGGAGCAGAGACGGAGGCAGGAAGGAGAGCTGGTTGAAGGACAGATCCAGATGCACCAGGTTAGAAAGAGAAGAAAAGGATGCGGGTAAGTTAGTGACCAAGCCAGGGAGGGGGTCACCCCGAGAGTCATGGAAACAGTGACCTGTAATCAAAAATTAAAAAAAAGCAGAACATTAGGCAAAAAACAGCACAAAATAACAGAAAAATGCATCATTCTTATGTGTTGAGTTGACCATTTGATACAGGCTGTACAGCAGAACATACAGATACATAAATCTTTTGACTGCATACATTATGTACAGCAAAATTGTAGTCAGAATTCTCAGCTTCCAGCAAAAAGAAAAATGGCTTGAATATGTCTTTTGAAAAAGTATAAACACAAAATTATTTAAATGTTAATATAAACATTCTAAAAAAAATGTACAAGCAGTGTCCAGTTATGCTGTTTTGAGGATGCAACAACAAATATATATTTTTTTGGATAATTTTACAATTAATAGAAAACATTTTTAAAATATTTGTTAAAAATTAATCTTTGCACCTATTCTCAATCTGAAATCAGAGGTCATTCGTCCAGTTTTAAAGTATTTACACTGGCTTCCAGTCAGCCTCAGAACAGACTTTAAAGTTCTGCTGCTGGTGTTTAAATGTGTAAATGATGTTTGGTCCAGAATACATCAGTGAGATGTTAGTCAGGAATGAACCCAGCAGGTCTCTCAGATCTATGGACACAGGTCAGAAAGTGGAGCCCAGAGTTCTCAGATCTATGGACACAGGTCAGGTAGTGGAGCCCAGAGTTCACAGTAAACATGGTGATGCTGATTTTAGTTGTTATGCTGCAAAGAAATGGAACAAAATGCCGCACAGCTGAAGTCAGCATCACGTGAAATTTTTTCTCTCCAAGGCGTACGACTGAGAGGGAGATTTTTAATCATATTATTGTTGATTTAAAGCTTTACTGCTGATTTTAATGTTCATATTGGTTTTAAAACTGTTAAAGCAGAACTAAGTAACTTTTAGGAAGCCTCCCGCTGCCCGCCTCACTGAAGCGGGATGGAGGAGCTGCTGCCTCGGGAGGTGCGGCGTAACCAAAAGGGACTTTTGGGGGAGGGGGGGGGGGGGGGTAGGTTAACTTCCTCCCTTTTTCTGTCTGCTTAGAGGTGTTCAACGTCACACTTCGAAACTCCTCTGCAAAGAGGAAATAGGACTTCCTACAGACTCATACCAAACCATCTAAATTTGAGGTAAACTTGTCTGTGACCTTTAAGCAAAAGCAGAAGTTGATTGTTAACCTGTCTCTAACCTTTGAGCAAACGCAAAAGTTGTTGCTAGGCCTCTACGCGAATGAACAGAGGTTATGCAGAAGTTAGGTAGTTAGGTAGCAACTAACCACAGACAGGCGGAGAAAGAGAAAGCAAGGGGGACGCATCTCTCCTTATTAGGAGTTTGTCATCAGACCCGTTTTTAGGGAACTTGCCTATTTGCCCACACCCCATCTACAGTATAAATGTTGTGGAGTTCTGCTGTTCGAGGAGGACTCGACACTAGCAGTCTGTCCTAAACAGGTCTGAAGAGTTCTCCCCAGCTGTGAATTTCTGTGTTCATCAAGGTCTTTATTAAAGCTGTCAAAATCGATCAGTAATTCTCTTGTTTCTTCACTTTTGCTGGAGCAGACACTTGCTGACCACTATGACCCTGTACAGAATTAAACAGGTACATTGAGTATTAAGGTTTTGTATTTAGAATATTCAACACAACATAAACATTTTTCTATAAAAAATACAACCTTTTAGGCATCAAAAGTAGATTAAAGGTACATAAATAAATAAGACAAATACCCCGAATAGCCAGAGAACGGAGAGCTGTAAGATGTTGAAGGACATCTAGAGAAGAATCCAGTCCAGTTTGGTCCTCAGAGCCGAGCCTCAGATACTGGAGCTTCTTCAGACGTTCTGGGTTTGAATCCCACAGCAGAGGAACAACAGCAGCTCCACCCAGGTACACGTCCAGGGTCAGACTGGTATCTGTCAAGATGGCTGAGAGCTCCACCTCAGGAGGTAGGGGTGGCGTTAGACACAGGGCAGAGGAAGAAGAGGAGGATGAAGATGGAGGGAGGATAGAGGAGGAGTGAGGGGAGGAACAGGGGCTCTGGAGGATGGAGGGATCACAGCTGGAGTCCTTCTCTGTGTGGCCTTCACATGAATCTCCACCTGTTGGTTCAGGTCCAGACCTTTGACCCAGGTGTTCTCCAGATGTGTGTGTGGTTCTACCTCTGTATCCAGATGTTAACTCCACCTCTCCATCCTCCAGGTTTCCTCCATCTTCATCAGATGATTCCTCTTCTTTGCTGCTTTTCTCCATTGAGAAGAACTATAGGACTGTTCTTCCTATTCTTACACTTACTTATACCTACAATAACCTGACATGACTGTCTTTTTTTTTTTTTAAACAAACATTAAAGTCCAAACGCACGGCGTTTTAGAAGTGGTTTAGTAAACATGTCCTCAATATCCGTGTAGAAGAAGCTTTGAATATTATCAGTGTAATAACACCATAATAACTCCATAATTTTAGGTTATTAACGTTATTTACCTACAGAGTAAATAGCCTTCACCAGTCCTCACCGCTGCACTTCTACTGCCTTCAGCAAAGATTGTTTTTAAAATCACAACCTCCGCGTCACGCTGCGGTGTTCGTTTTTAATTACGGCGTCTCCCGGTAAGGGCGGGGGCAGCCAGTCGCCCGTCTCTGTCTCACTCTGATCACCGCCTCTTCGGAAGATAAGGAAGTATAAACCGAGTGCTCCTTCAGGCACCGCCAAAGTTCCAACTCAGAGCGGGATCAAGTACCAACATATCCAGCTGACTGTTCACCACTCGGCCAGAGGGGGCGCTGTTAAACAGATTACCTGAATGAATGGTTACGAATGAGTAAATAAAGCTATATATTATAGATATCTACCATCTATAAGGGGGAATAAATTGCAGTACTTTTTGAGGCACAGCCATGAAGTCAGCAAAACGATGGTAAATTGTTTTATGAATCTGTGATAGCCACATTTATTTATTTATTCATCTGAATTATATCCACAGTTATCCATGAAGTTTGCTATTATTTGGGCCATAGTATAGAGTCATATTAAAGATATAAATCCGTAAATCAGAAATAAAATGGGTTAAAATGGTGGAAAGGGTGGTGAAATGGGATTCTAAAAACCACAGAAAAAGTGTTCAAAGTGTCAATATTGGAACAATTAGTTTAAACTGGCAAATAATGGGCATGAAAAATTATGACTGTGGTAATAGTGACAAAAATAAGCATAAAATACGGTGAAAAGAGGTTAAAAGTGACAATAATGGGTCAAAATATGTGACAATAGGTGAAAAAGTGGTGGAAAGGGTTTAAGTGCTGAAAATGTCTTGAAAGTGGAAAACATGTGCAGAAAAGGCATTGAAATTTGATGAAGAAGTGGCAGAAATTGGAGTAATGTAGTAATTAAAAGGAGCAAAAATATGGCAAGATAAAGTGATGAAAATAGGTTAAAATATGGCAATTTTGGTGTAGTTGCAGAAAAAGGGGTAAAATTGGCAAAAATGGGCTCAAAATGTTCAAAAAATATTCTTAGTTTCTTGAAGGCATCTGGCGACCCCCTCCCAAATGTCTCGCAACACAAAATGGGGTCCTGACCCCAAGGTTGAGAACTTCTGTTATATATGATTTGTTGTAGCCATATGATGAAGTTGAATTGGATTCAAGTACATTTATACAATTTATATATAAATTTGTCATAGACATAAGTGCAGTGATGCTATGCTATATTTTAAATCTAATACCAATTTCGGGTCTTGTTACACATCGAGCTCTTTAACTAGGCTGTTTTGAGGATATTTTGGCTACGGCTAAAACTGCTATCACTCAGTTGGAAGGTTTGCTCTAGTCTTTTTAAAAGTTTACATGTTCTTCCTTTGTGATTATTTGTGGGTGATCCAGTTACCTGTGTATATTTGTTTGGATGTGTTAGGACAAAGACGGTTAAGTGACTGTTTGTGACATACATTCAAACAAATAGACAAAAACTTATTAGATGTAGAAATAAAGATGCTCCAAAACTGCCATTTATGGTAGATACTGTAGGGAAAACTCATTTATATCTGTAAATGATAAAACAGGACAAAATATTGGAAGGACAGGCCTTATTCTAACAACCTAACCTAAGATTATAACATATTAGTTCACTGTCTGATTCACTCCCAATTGGTTTGAAGAGATAATGGTGCAATGGTCCAATTCAATTCAAAACAGCTTGGCATGAGAAACAAGTTTACGTTGCCAAAGCAAGTGCGACACAGAACAATGTACACACTAAAATAATAAATATTAAAAATGCCAACATTTGTGTCGTGCAAAACAATAAAATAGAATTTAAAAATGAGTTTCACTATATACAGTATTTGTAGAACAAAATTTACAATTATGTTAGTGTTATAAAATGCGAAAAAGACAGAGCTTTACATATATGCATATAGACACATCGCTTCCGGTTATACAAGTACATACTGTATACGTACAATACATGTACACAAACACATATGTATACATACATGCATGGACAGACTATTTATATATACATATAAATGTAGAGATACTGTATGGGTCGATGGGGGCTGTAGGTCATTAAAGTTCATTTTCAAGTCAATCCACTCTCAGTGGCCATAATTTAATGGCTGATTGTGTAAATCTGCTTAGTAACAAACTTTTTGCCGACTCGCGTGACTGCTCGCGGACTTAAGTGGGGGTGAATATTGATTGGTCACTGAATTGACTGTTATCTATCTGATTGGTCAGTCTACTGCAGAGCGGGAGTCTGATTGGACAAAAGGCATAGATTACTTTAGTGCCCACCCCCTCCGGACGCGCACTAACAAACAAACAAACAAACAGGTTTTAAACAACTTTACAAATCACAAATTACCGTGTGACTACTGGCAATTTAGTAGTAAAATATTAACTGGTCTGCTTTATTATTATTATTATTATTATTATTATTATTATTATTATTATTATTATTATTATTATTATTATACGATATGTTTCCATTGGACGCCCCGTGGAACATCTCGTTCGCGGGCTGTGGGTTCCTCGGTATCTACCATGTCGGTGTAGCCAGCTGTCTGACAGAGAAAGCCCCGTTTCTGGTGCACCATGCCCGGCACATCTACGGAGCATCGGCCGGAGCCCTCACCGCCACCGCCCTGGTGACTGAAGTATGTCTCGGTAGGTTCGGTATGGTTTTTTATTTGTTTTTTGTTTTTTTTGACGAGCGAACGGAGGTAGACATGGTAACAGGTGCCAAAAATGGCCAAAAAAAAAAAAGGGGGGTTGAGAAAAGAGTAAAAAGTGACTAAAATTAGCCAAAAGCAGTCAAGAGTAGGAGGAAATGGGCCAAGAGAAACCAGGTGGTATACAATGGCAAAATTTGGCTTTAATGAGCAAAATGTGGAACAAAAAGAAGAAAAGAAGGAAACAAGTGGTATTTTTTGGGCAAAAGCTAGCTATTAAGGATGAAAAGTGGCCAAAAAAATTCAAGAAAAATTGGATAAAAGTGTCAAAATGAATTTTTCAAAAATGGAATAAGAAAAAAAGGGATGTTTATTGGCAAAAAGAGCTCAAATTTGAAAAAAAAAAAAAAAAAAAGTGTGAGACTAAGGAAATAGGTAAAAAGGGGTTAAAAAGTTTCCACCTTTTAAGGTTTTCTAGGGGAATAATAATTAAAATTGAGACATAAAAGCCATATGTTCATAAATAGTACACACACGCTGCATGTAAACCTCTTTAATGACCAAATGTATTATTTGACAAACAAAATGTATTTGTCTTCTTCTTCTTCTTCTTCTTCTTCTTAATATTGTTATTTTTATTATTATAAACACAAGTCATGCATGTTCAACAAAAGAACAGTAATATTGAGAAATATTACTTTCTAATATTATTATGATATGCAGAAATGTATGATAATGAAATAAGTAATAAACAAATTGTGTAGTTACAGTTCTAGGTGGTGAAGTGTCGAGGAATGAGTTTTAATGTATTTGTTTTAGGCTAATAAGATAAGATATACAACTCTCTAATCTACTGAGTTTATTATCTTAATTATCTATATTTTTAATGGTCAAATGCATACATATTACTTGGTTATTTATGGGGTTACTTAAAGGAGAGTTACGTAAACATCTTGATACTATCAGAAAAGTTTCTTCCAGACGAGCAAAGTTCTGCCACAAACCAATCTTATCTTCTACCTGCTCTGTCTCATTGATCATTTCTAATCATCTAATCATTTTTTCCTGGTCCAGTTCAAAAACAAGGAGCGGTTGTGTGACTCTGTCCAATCATAAATGTAAAGGTCCAGTAGATTCAGAATCATTGTGCAACATGTTTGTTGTTGTTGTTGTTGTTGTTTTTTTCAGGAGAGGCTGGAGCAGGGATCATTGGGGTTGCAAAGGAGGCACGAAAACGACTCCTTGGACCAATGCATCCGACCTTCAACCTGGTGAAGATTATGCGACATCTGCTGAGGCAAACGCTGCCACACGATTCCCACCGTAGGGCAAACGGGCGTTTGGGAATCTCCCTCACTCGAGTTACAGACGGAGAAAACGTTGTTGTTTCCCACTTTAATAACACGGAAGAACTGGTGCAGGTTGGTTAGTGAAAGTAGAGAAATTGCTTGTAATGGTTGATAATCAGAGGATTCTACGTAAATTCAGTAGTTCAGGTATTTGTAATCTACAATAAACTGCAATAAAACTGTTGTTTATTCTTAACTCTTGAGGCAGTTGTTGGACCTATTTGGATTTGATGGTTCTGTTGAGGTGTTCGCATTAGTTCTGGCTACAAATGTAAAGTTTATGTAATGAGCGCCCTTTTGTTTGAATGTTCCTTTCTCACTCTTTCCTCAGGCGTGTGTGTGTAGTGCCTTTATCCCAGTTTACTGTGGCGTCATTCCTCCAACACTGCATGGAGTGGTGAGTAAATTAGCTTTAAAAACAAGTGCGGGACGAGGCCAGAAATGCAGAATGTAAATAACTTGCATTAAGTGCACAATAATCCGTGTATCATTAACATCATTTTCTCCTTTACATAAGGCATTGTTTTTCAAGCTCTTTTGCTTCAGTACAGAAAACGGAAAACAAACACCTTTATTAGTTTTTTCCATTACCGATTTGTCATAGTAAGTGACCCTGAAGTGTACTCTCATCCGACGCTAGCTGCTTTGCTAACAGCAGTTCGGCATGACAAGATCGCTGCTTCCAACTGTGCATCCGAAACGTGTCCTTTTCGCTTTAGCTGGTGTTGGGCACAGAACCTCCTCACGGACATTTAGGAGGATTTAGAGACTCTTAATTGTTGCAAAGCTAAAGATATCTCGGAATGTGTAACGCTTTACTTCCAGGTCACGAACTTTAGCAAATCAGTGATGGAGAAAACAAATAAAGGTGTTCGTTTTCCGTTTTTTGTTTTCTGTTCCGAAGCAAAAGAGCTTGAATTTGAAAAACAAGGCTTTTTCCGTTTTTTCATTTTGGTTTTGGGAACAAATATCAAATAATGAGTTTTTTTTTTTTTTTTTTCATGTTTTTGTTACATAATCAAAAACGAATGAACGAATGATACACGGATTCACAATGGACGCACGTGTTGCTGGTTAGTCTGATTATCTTTCATTGTTGTTAGCAATTGTCATCAATCCACTGAAGGTAAAGTTTGAGTGAGATTGCGTAGCTATAGATGTAAACCAGAGGAAGGTTTTACTACTTGCTGTATTTAGGGCTGGAAGATTCTGCCTAAAAAAAAAAATCTCTGATTTTTTAAAGAATCAGTTTGATTTTGGATTTTTTTTTAAATGCACTTAAAAATGACTGCAGACATTAGATATATTGTCAAAAGTGCAACTTTATTGCTGTGATTGTCCTCAAGAGTTAAAATGCATCGAACAAATACAAAATAAAAAGTAAATGAGGCTCCGTCATTCAACAATTACAAGCTTTAACCCAGGTTTAAGCAAAAGTGCAACAGTAACTTCACAGTAGCTTAAATTTTCTGATTAAGAATCAGATAACTACATATTTTATAACATATTACATTATAATTAAAAAATAATAAACTCTTCCCTGAGCATCTCAGCATAGTGCGAATAACTCACACACACATATAGCCAACTCAAAGGGTAAACAAATGTAAACAAAGAGGAGGTACGCTCACATCGTGCTACGGTAACTCACAAGGACTGAATGTGAAAAAGTCAGAAAAAACTGTGGTGGGGAAAAAATAAATAATAAAAGCATTTATTTTCTTTCTTTTTTTTTTTATTGGATCTGGCAAAATAACAATCGTTTTTATCTCAAAATTCTATAAATCGATTTTTTTTCCCAGCCCTAATTTCAATTACTAAAGTTAAATTACAATTAATCACAATTGCTGAGCCTGAAATAAATAAGCCCATAAAACATGACATCTAACATCTTGTGTTAGCTTCCTGTTAGCATCTCTAATGCTAACGGGTCAGTTTGACCCATGTGTTAAATCAGCTGTAAAATACACTAAAAAACATTATATCATCTTATTAGTTTCTCATCTCTTGGTTACCTTGTTAGGCTTCTTAATCAATGATTAGGAAGCTTTTTTCTGTTACTCATAGATTTAAATTTGATTTAATGGTAAAATGACCCTTAAGAGAAGTGACAGGTTGTGGGAAAAGTTGATATGAAACATATTTTAATAATTCTTAACTACTTATGTGTGAGACATAGTAAGTGTAACATGGTTGGACAGGTTTTGCGCTTAATTAAATTGTAATTGACAGTTTGTATAGCATATTTCATGCCAGTTACAATTACAAAGGAAATTATCTGAACTGAATTACAATTAAATTATGATTACATCATAATTGTAGTTAATTATCAATTACGTGATTACAATTACAATTGAGCCCATGTTTATTGTTGCACGCCTCTGGCCTAATGTGAACCTGCTGCATTATTATGAAGTCATTTTACTTCCACAATGAGCTGATGTCAGTTTCTTATCTGTGCTGCTTGTTAGTCCTTCCAGTTTCAAATCCATTCCATCGATTCGATCAAGTTTCAACACCTTCTCTCCCTCTTTCTGAGAATATAATTTAGTTGAACGTCCGTCTCTTTATCTTATCAGAGAACCAAAAAAACAATTGTGTGAACCAGCGCAATACCCTAAACCAGGGGTGTCACACTCATTTTAATTCAGGGGCTAAATACGGAGCAGTTTGATCTTTACTGGGCCACAGATTTTATGCAGGAAAACAAGTAATTTCAACGTTATTTTGTTCTAGTTTGGACTTCCACGTATACATAAAATACTAAATATGTAAGAAACCGACAATATCCAAGCAATACGTGACGGATATCAGTCCCAATGGAATGTTCACATTAAATGACCTTGATTTTGTGACCAATTGAATCTAATTAAGGGATTTATTATCTAATAATTTTAGAAAAATTAAAGGATTTTGTACAAATTTTGAGTATTTTTCATAAAAAAATGACTGCCATCATATGATATAAACTGTGAGTTCTTGCAAATATTGTTGTTTCATTCACACAAAGATTCTTGTTTTCTCTGTCATTTTTATTTTCTCCTGGGGGACAAATTGGATTCTCCAAGTGGCTGGATTTGGCCCCCGGGCCTTGAGTTTGACACATGTGCTCTAAACCAGTGGTTCTCAAACTTTTTTGGCTCCAGTACCCCTTTCTATTACTTTTGAATCCAAGTCCCCCCTTATGTCCTACTCAGAATTCTGTAAAAAAACCACTATAGATCATAATGATGGAATGATGTGATAACACACAATTATAAAGAATCTCATTTTGTAAATAAGTGGAATGAAACAGTATTTAGTGCTTTGTGAATAGATGTGGGACCAAGACTGACTGTTGTTCATTTTGTGTTTTTTTGTCATTTTGTGCATTTTTTTGTAAATGGTAAATGGACTTGATTTATTTAGCGCTTTATCACCACACTGAAGCAGTCCCAAAGCGCTTTACATATCAGCTCATTCACCCAATCACTCTCACATTCACACACCAGTGGGACAGGACTGCCATGCAAGGCGCTAGTCGACCACTGGGAGCAACTGGGAGTTCAGTGTCTTGCCCAAGGACACTTCGACACATAGTCAGGTACTGGGATCGAACCCCCAACCTCTCGATCAGAAGACGACCCTCTACCACCTGAGCCACGGTCGCCCACGGTCTATTTTGTTATTGTTTGTCTGTTCTTTTTATTCTTTAGTATATTTTCTCTTTTTTATTTTGTCTGTTTTTGTCGTCGTTTGTGTGTTTATTGGTATTATTTAAATTATTCTCTCTCAGTGTGTGTGTTTTTTGTGTCGTTTCATTGTTTATGTCGTTTTGTATGTTTCTGTGTTATTTTGTGTATTTTGTTGTTGTTTCTCTGTTCTTTTTATTATTTAGTATATCTTTCTCTCATTTAGTGTGTTTTTGTTGTTGGTAATATTTAGTATGATTATCATTTTAAACTAAAAATAAACATCATAAAACCCCATATTGTTAATTTTCCTCTCTCTCACTCTCTCTCTTTAGTACTTCCTGTAGTGCAATCGCGTACCCCTAGGGGTACACTTACCCCCATTTGAGAAACACTGCCCTAAACAATTAACTAAAGAGTGAAGACTTTTCTTTTCTGTACAAAAAAGTAATTAAACACTAAAAATACCTACATTAAAAAGCACTAGAAAGACTAGAGAGGTAACCCAAACACTGTTCTTCAACTGCAAAAAAATGTATATTTTGGATGATAAACGCCCCTAAATTAAATGTATGATGATGTATCTGTGTGTTAGCACTGCATTGGCGTTTGGATTGAGTATTATTACATGTTTTTGTTGCTGCTGTTGTGCTATAATGGGATTTTATCGCTCAGCGGTATGTCGATGGGGGGATTTCTGACAACTTGCCTCAATATGAGCTGAAAAACACCATCACTGTGTCTCCATTCTGTGGCGAGAGCGACATCTGCCCCCAAGACTCTTCAACCAACATCCACGAGCTCCGCATCACCAACACCAGCATCCAGTTCACACTCACCAACCTCTACAGGATGTCCAGGGCCCTCTTCCCTCCAGATCCAAAGGTCAGTCACATGATTCAGTCAGAACACGCTGACCAGCTACAGATGCATTGATTTGCTCCATTGAACTAGAACAAAAGGTGATGGACTTGTTGGAATAAACTGAGATGAATCATTCATTTTTTGTTTTGAGTGCAGGTGATGAAGGTCATGTGTAAACAAGGGTATCAGGATGCTCTGCGATTTTTAAAGCGGAACGGTAAGATTTTTTCTTTTTACTTTGGATAAAGAAGTTTCCTTTAAATTAAGAACTTTACTAAGAACCCTGAATGGCCTTTGACTCTTTAAAGACACACACACACACCTGTACACACACGCAGAAACACACACAGATACACACAAACACATGCACACAAACACATGCACTCAAACACGCACACACAGACACATGCACACACACACGCACATATGGGGGGTGGATCGCTTCTAAAATCATGCGCACCAGTCTATTGAATGCGTAAACGAACGCGTACCCTGCGTCTGCACGTCTGATCTACATTTTCCATAGACTTAGAATGGGTACACCGGCACTATGCACAAGTCACATGCATGTGCATACACATTGTGTGCACCTAACAAACATAAATATATCAGTCACACGTAGACGTGAGTGAAGCTATAGTGATCAGGTGACCTTCACTATCGATCACTATCGTGACATGTAAACACTTAGAAAAAAATGTTAGGCGCTTACGCGTGCAGGCGTATACACATGTGCAGGTATGTAAGTGTGTGTGTGAGTGTATAACGCACCACCATTTAGTCCGGTTACAATCTGTGTCACGACACCTGTCCATAGAGTGGTAGTGACTGTAGTGTTACACTCTGAGTCAGATCGTTGCTGTGATTGGACAGGATACAACACTCAACACTCACACACACTTACTGACTTGCACGCTGGTACACGCCTGGACCGCCTAAGTGTTTACATGTCATGCAGACGATACATAGTGAAGTGCACCTGATCGCTACAGCTTCACTCACGCCACACCTGCCACTACACCTAACTAACTAAATTAGGTAAGTTTAGTGAAAGTTAGGCAGGCAGGTACGTGTGCGTTAGACTGGTGCGCATGAATTTAGAAGCCATCCAACCCCCATAACACACACACAAACACATGCACACAAACAGGCACAGAAACGCATGCACACACACACGCACACATTCTTCTACCTCAGTTCTCAACCTTGGGGTCACGAGACACTGGGAGGGGGTCATCGCCAGATGCCTTTAAGTAAGAATAACTTAACTAAGAATATATAATTTTTTTGAACAATTTTAACCCATTTTCATCACTTTTTTTTGCCATATTTTTGCTCCTTTTAATGCTTTTTTGCTACATTATTCCCAACTCTGCCAAGTTTCAATGCTTTTATCCACTTTCAGGACATTTTCAGCACTTATAAACACTTTCCACCACTTTTCCAAGACTTTTCCCACCAAATATTGCATATGTTGACCCATTATTGTGACTTTTAACTTCTTTTCACCATATTTTGTGCTTATTTTTGCCAATTAACTGTAACCACATTTTGTCACAGTTTGTCATGCCCATTATTTGCCAGTTTAAACTACTGGTAATTGTTCCCACTTTTTAAATTACATTACTACAACCCACCCCTCCCCCATTACTGCCACTTTTAAGCCAATATTGACACTTTGAACCTTTTTTTTTACCACTTTTCTGACCATTTATGTCCACTCTGATTTTCAACTTTTAAACAATTTCTGTAGTTTTTAAAATCCCATTTCACCACATTTTCCACCATTTTTGGTTACTTTTAACCCATTTTATTTCCCCGGTCTCTGGATCCTTTATTTTGGGGTCGCAGTCTTAAAAGGTTGATCTACATGATATCGTATCAGAAATTTTGAGGCCACAAACAAATTGAGATATTAGATGTTTAGTTTAGGCTTCTAGCAGTTACTGTCATTTCAAACCCAATATTTTGCTGTTTCAAAATTTCCTTCAAAGAAGTGGAAAGTGATATTTGTCATGGTTTATTTTCAGGACTTCTTGATTTAAACAGCCCGCACAGAGAAAGACTGCTTCACACTCAGCAGGAAGAAGACGAGGATTGTGCTCCAGAGGAACATGGTAGAGGGGATGAAGTAGAAACAGCACCCACCACTGAGGGACCATTACTAGAGGAGCATCTCATTGAAAGTCTTCCACCCAGGTTACACAAAGGTAACATGGGAGATGATAAGGTTCATGAAACTGTGCTAAAGAAGCAATATTTGATCTTTGATTAAGGCCCAAGGAGGCTCTATTTTTTCTGTTATTATTATTATTATTATTATTATACCACCACTTCAAATGGATTTTTGAGGCCCTTCCCAGGGGTGCAATTTCATGAAATTTGGCAGGAGTGTATAGTTTGGTGAAAAATGTAACATGTACATTTTTGATGCAATGTTGGGACTTGTTAGCGCCACCTCACGTTTGTAACTTTCCACTGGTTTGAACTAGCTGGATGGCATTTGGTGGGTATATGCAGTGAACCCTGATGAGAAAAAATGTAATTTAGACCTATAACCTAAATCCAACAGGAAGTCTGTAATTTTTGGATAAACCACATTGTCTTTAAAAGCAAAGGCCCTATTGTTCATGTAAGGATTTTTCTTCTTATTAATGTTATTCTTTAACCGCCACTTTAATTGCATTTTTGAGGCCCTCCCCAGGGGTGCAATTTCACAAAATGTGGCAGGAGTGTATAGTTTGGTGAAACACTGTTTTTAAATGCAAACTCCTCCTAGAGTGTTCATAATTTCCACTTGAAATGTTGGATTTATTATTATTATTGTCAGAGATTTTTTTTCTAATGTGGCAACTCAACTGAAAAGTGTTTTATACTCCTGTTCTATTTCAGCCAATCTTAATAAGTTTAGCAGTTAAATACTGTGGCTACTTTGTTTTGATGAGAGCAAACAGTCGATTCCTGCTTTTCCTTTCATTCCTTAAAGAACTCTTTTCACATCCTGACCATATTACACCGACTCCATCATCTTACCCCTGAAATGTAGTCCTGGTCAAATAGGTTCAAACCCACACACTTTATCATTCATCCTGCTTTGAGGACATGGTTATCTGCTGCCCAGTGTATCCCACATGTGCCGTTTTAAAGACACATTAAATGTTAACCATTTCAATTCATTTTGATAAGGCTGCTAATTTACACCCTGTAAAGCCTGAATCATTAAATAATTGACAGAAAAATCTAATGTTTTGAAACTGTAGCCTTTATTGGTCCCTATGAACAACCCAAAAAAAAATCAAATATCAATTTCCATTTATGAGTTTTAATTTCTATCAAATTTGATACATCCGGTCTCGATGCTGGTGAAAACAGTTCCTGTCCTTGTTCAGATAGAGATGACTCAGCGTTTCTCACAGTACACAAGGACAAAGTGGCCTGCACAGTGTTTACATCTCTGTCTGTTTCCCATGTTGGTTACCAAATTATACAATTTAAACATTTATTTTGTTTACTTGAAAAGTGCATCTTTCCTCATAAATAAACATTTTGTAGAGTTGCTAAAGGCTTCTGCTGAACTATTTTCTGCTGCATGGTCGATTTACCTTGTATGCATGTATATAATCGTATACATTGGGTTTTTCAAGAGTTCCAAAACTCATGTATCAAATATGATATGTTTGACATTATAGGGTAAGTTGTACAAAGATGTAAAACAAAAAACAAACAAAAAACCTTGTCTTTGTCTCCCTCTGCAGCTTTAATGGAGGCCTGCATGGAGAGAAGGAGCCTGCTTCAGTCTCTAGGCAACCTGCTTCCTGTCAGGATGGCCTCCATGATGATTCTGCCCTACACCCTCCCCCTGGAGTCGGCTCTGTCCTTCACCATCAGGTGATGTATGAATGAATTACACAACCCTATTATTAAAGCTGTGCTATTTCTATTGTCTAACAATTAAACATACAAACAGTGCAATGAATAGGTTAACACATGAATTAATTGATGAATACATTAATACATTAAATACATAAAGTAACTCATCACATTGTTTTATTACAGTATGTAAGAGGTAGAATTCAATTATTATTAGTGGGCCACACGCGGATACACGCGGCTCCCAGTGCAACGTGCTGTGGAACCCTATTGTATTAGTTCTGCTTATTTTTTTGTTGGTAAAAGTGGTTCTGCAGGCTAAATCATGCATGGGAGGGTTATGCAATTTGGAGGGTTGGTTTAGACCCCTTCACTTCCCTCGGACGCCAAAAATTACATATGTCGGCCAGCAGGGGGGGGGGCTATAACTAAGGTCTACGCATTTAGCTGGGAGCGCATTGCTCTTATGACATCATCACTGTATGTATTCTCTTGATTTTACCATTGTCTCCATGGAGACAAGTTCAGGTTCACGTTCATAGGGGGTCCATGGGCTACGCAAAACCTGCGGGCCGAGTCGTACGGGAATGCTTGGCCCCCTTTAATAAATGCGCACAGTTCTAGTTATTATTATAATTACTCTTATTCTGGCTTTCAAGGAACTCAAAGAGATAAAGTTTCAGTCATTTCATGGCATATTTTATAAACAGATGTCGACTGAATGAATGAAAGCCCATTTACCAAATTGGGTTTGAACAAATGGAACAAAGAGGGACATTCAGCTGAATAATATTGACTCATTCACTCTCACATTCACTCTCAAATTATAGTGTGTGTGTGTGTGTGTGTGTGTGTGTGTGTGTGTGTGTGTGCACGTGGGTGCGTGTGTTTCCTATTTCTACTGCTGTGTGTGCAGACTCCTGGAGTGGCTGCCAGATGTGCAGGAGGACGTTGGGTGGATTCGAGAGCAGCTGATAAAAATTCTACAACATACTCTCTGTGAAGCACCAAGACGGATTTCCAAGAAAATATCAACCAGGTATTCATTGCACATGTAATAAGCTAATACAATTTCACTTATTTAGTACAAATTCATAAAGGCGTCAGGGTGCATCAAACCACGCATACATTTTTTACATTTTTAATATCTTTCTGTCCCCAATCTAAATTTGTTCGAATACCAAAATAAGATAACCAGACAAAATGTTAGCCAGTTCTATCATTGTTTCTGGTGTCCACCAAGTCATTGAAAAAAAAAAACCACAATAAGAACAGAAAATGTGCATTATTTTGTTGTTTTCCTGAAGAACATGAGAAAACAGAAATTATAAACGATCATCAATTCATCATGTTAATTGTGAAAATGTGTCAATACTGCCTTATAATAAACTAAATAAACTTTATTTATACAGCACTAATCAAAACACATGTTACAAAGTGCTTTCTAAGGGCAGCTATACATTAGAAAATAAAATATATAAAGTTTAGGTCAGAGATTAAAACAGTTTAAAAGACAGAAACATAACAAAACAAGTTAGAAGTTACTAAAAAATCAGGGAAAACTCGCCAATAAAAGTATGTTTTAAGAAATTATTTATTAACTCATTCATTGCCAGCCATTTTCAGATTTTCTACCCCCCTCAGTGCCAGCCGTTTTTGAGCATTTTGACTGATTTTTAACGACCCACAGAATATTTTCTACTATGACTATCTGAAATCTGACACCGGATTCTGAAAGATGAGGCCTCTACTTTCATCAAAAAAACCGGACGTGCAGAGTGTCACTGCGTTCCCCATTTTTTTTATTGTTTTATCTCACCATCGCCACACTATCCATGAGTTCCACACATGCTCTGGTCGAGTGTGCGCTGCTGGGAACGTCAACTCTGTACGTAGCGCCATTTTTTGTCTCATAAACTCCTTTCCTCTCTCCTTCTTAGCTCTGCTGAGCATGGATGATCTCTCATCCAAAGGTGCGCTGCTACCTCCTACGCTATCTGGCTCACAGGCTGATAGCCCCACCCCCCCACCCCTCCTCCTGACACGTAGAGATGACCCGCTTAGCCCGGTTAGTTGATGGTTTTATCTCACCATCTCAACATTATCAATAATCCACTCAGGTCCACACATGTTCTGTGTTAGTATGTGGAGCTGTGAGCTGCTGGATACGTCACAATATCACTCCGTAGTGCCATAATCTCACTCGTTCCTGCTTCTCCTCCCCAGCTAATGGTAGCATCAGTGGCTAATCTCTCATCTAAAGGTGCACTGCTGCCATCTTCAGGGCACAGTTGGTCACTACATCACCCCACAGCTTAGATATTGATGAGGGACCTCCGCCAGGGTGTTTTCTAGTAATCCCCATGAAAAAACGAGTTATCTCGTCAATGGCACTGAGCGTTTGGATTTGAAATGACGAGTTATCTCGTCAATGCCACTGAGTGAGTTAAGCTTCATTATCCAAAGCAAAATGTATCATTGTTTCTTGCAACAACAATAAAAACAAACGTTATATTAAACGCAAAAATCACTCATAATGGGGAAGATGAAAACATGTCAACCTTGAGGTGGACCCCATAAATATAAATTGATTTACCAAATATTTTGCAAGGCTTTTTATTTTGGTCATTGGAACATAATTAGACTAGAGACAGATTGATTTTAAAACATTTCAGGGTTTGATGCACCCTAGTGTCCGTCATTGTCAACTTTCTGCTTTTCTCTAAGTGTTGTATTTAGTGAAGTCTTAAATTTGTCATTTTTGTCTTGGATGGTGTTTAGTGTGTTTCTTTTGTTTGTTTGTTTTTTTATTATTGTGTTTAATGTGTTCGTAAGGCTTCCAGTGGTACCTGGTCTGGTCCTATAGAAAGGTTGTGAAACCCAGCGCAATAGTTTTTATGTACAATTTCTCCACAACTGAAACACTGATTCCCCACCAGCAGGGGGCAGCAGTCACAAGCTGTGTCACATTGGCAAACAAACATCCACTACTTTACTGTAAATCAGATTGATCGTCTGCTTCTACTTGATTAGCTATTGCATTAATTAACTCTACTGCATTTAACTCAACAAATAGTTTTCTCATTTCAACTCAAACCTGGATAAATTATAAATCAACTGAACATCATTAATAGATAAAACAAACTCATTCCTAACTTCAGTTAACTTAGTCTAGCTCACTCTATAATTTACTCAACCATATTAATTGTTAAAGTGACTTCATTTAGCATTATATTTTACTTCTTAATAATTTTAAAAAACACAGAAATTACTTAAAAGGACAGAAATAAGTGATAAAAAGGATTAAAAGTGTCAATATTGGAATAAAAAGTAGGAACAATTAGTTTAATAATAATAATAATAGTATTATGGGCATAATATAAAATAGGTTAAAACGGACAATAATGGGTCGACATATATGTGACATTAGGTGGAAAAGTGGTGGAAAGGGTTTATAAGTGCTGAAAATGTCTTGAAAGTGGAAAAATTGTGTAGAAAAGGCATTGAAATTTAATGGAGATGTGTCAGAAATGGGAGAAATGTGACAAAAATGCATTTAAAGGACCAAAAAATATGGCAATAAAAAGTGATGAAAATAGGTTAAAATACGGCAAGTTTGGTGCAGTTGCAGAAAAAGGTAAAAATTAGCAACAACGGGTTCAAATTGTTCAAAAATATTCTTATTTTCTTAAAGGCATCTGGGGACCCCCTCCCAGTGTCTTGCGACCTCAAATGTGGTCCTGAACCCCTGCCCAGGCTGCCCTACCTTGAACTTAATCTCACTCACAATTTAACCAAACCTTGAAAATGGTTTTCTTCTTCTTCTTGTGTACACAAGTTAAAATCGCTACTCCTCTGTTATTCATGAACGGATCGGGCTGAAATTATAAAATTTTCGATTTGGGGCCCATCCCCCCCATTTCCGGTAATTTTAATTTCCAATTGTATGAGAACATAATCGCGTGATATATTGTTTCAAAGGTAATTCAACGTAGATTAAGATTATGCCTCTCACAATTCGATTAGGAGCCTGGGCCCACTCCTCTTTTTTCGGCAATTTTCATTAAAGTCGTTTTGTCATTTGTGAGGCAAATATTGCGACAGTTGGTGTTACGGAATCATTGACACATACCAATATATGAATAGAACCCATTACTTTGTATGTGGCACGGACTACTCCTCCGTTGATGCTCGTTGAACCGGGCTGTAATTTGACATAGATATTCTATGAGCAGTTGTCATAGAATCTGTCAAAGACCTTTTTGAAAGGGGGGGGACGGGGGCCCACCCCCTTTTCCAGTCATTTCTAAATTTATCGGAACATAGTTGTGTGATATACCGTTTTCAAAGGCAATTCAATGTAGATTTTACGTCGCGCAATTTGATTTGTTTTACTTGGTGGAAGCGAGTCATTTGACTGAATTCTCGGGAACGTGGTACTTGCTATTTGGAACGGAGACATTCCGCCGGCCTGATCCGAGTTCATCCGAACTTCTTTATTTTATAATTTGCTGAATATGTCAATTGAATGGACTCATGATTCATGTATATTTGTTTTTATCAACATTTGTCATATTTTTGGTAACACTTTATAATAACTATCTGTTATAAGTAGTTAATAGATAATTAATAAACTGATAGTTAATGAGTTATAAATTGGTTGTTGAACACAGTTTTTATAATTGTCATATAGATAGCTAATAGATAACCTATAAGCTGTAAGTTAACAATTTATAAATTACATGTTAACTGCATGTTAATGATTTATAAATAAAGTGGGGAAAAGAAGTATTTGAATCTCTGGAGAGACCTGTAGATTTTATCATAAATGGATATAGTACACTTCAACTGTCTTGGACAGAATATTTTTTTAATACCACAAAAACACATTGTATCCATTACAAACAATACATATTCATTTTATTGCATAAATTAAGTTAACTTACTATTTAGTCAGACGTTTCCTGTAGTTTTTTACCAACTTATATGACTTTATATACGTTAGTAAATGAGGAATAGTTGCAACTTTGGAATAGTGTTCCAATAACGTATATAAAGTTTTAATTGATACTTAACAAGTCATTATGAAGTATTTTGGTTGTGGTAGTTCTATTACTAATACATAAGGTATTGTTTTAAATCAGCTACCTTGACTCTCAAAGGAGCCATTTTGCCTCATTTCACCTGGATTAAAGTCCTTTCAGAGCCGAAAAAAACACCATCTCATCAATGAAGACAATACAGTGTATAAAATTCTTTACAGTTAAAATTATATAGAATAATGTTAATGTAATTGAAGGGCTACAAAAACACATGATCATGTCAGTCAACACATGCTAATTGTTAGTTTCTTGCTACGTATCAAACATGCATATTTAGCAGGCACGTTGGCAGTTCAATGAATATGTCCCCCACACAATTAAAATCTTTATTTTCTTCTCTTTTAGTTGATTTAGTTTCTTACCAGGGATTTAAAACGTAAGGTTAGCCACAGGTGCAGGGAAAGTTGATGGTCTGTAGATGTTGTCGGAAGGTGGCAGAGTTATTGCACAATGTGATTTATTTTTAGGTTGACAAATTGTTATACCATGATTTTGTTTGGTGTCAATGTCATTAATCATTAATACCCTACCTGCATTTTAGATAGATAGATATAGTTTATTGTCATTCATACAGACACATACAGAACAACATTTTCCACACAAGGCCTGACTATTAGGTTTTAAAAATAAAAGCATAAAAACACTTTAAAATAGTGATAAAGTGCTGACACAGGTTTAGTAAGAATTATTTTGAACATTATCTTGTTGATTCTCTCACCTGAGAACCTATTTATCTGTGAACATATAACTGTAATACCTGCTTTACTAACATTAGCTACATGTTTATACAGATTGTTCTGCCAACTGGAGCTGCATCATTCCCAGTACCTCTCCACCCAGTCCAGTTCTTCAGTCCAGGACGTCTTCCTGCTCCTGGACCAGTACAAGAGGCAGCTGATGTCTGGAGGACTTTGTATCAACATGAACCTTCAAGGATCCTTCAACACTGAAGTGGTTTCACCAGATATCATCCCCCTCACTGAGGCCCCTCAGCTCTCAGAAGGGCTCTGAACACAGAACCTGCTGCACATAAGAGCTTTTGATCAGGAAACCTATTGATGGAGAGCAGTGTTTCTCAAATGGGGGTACGTGTACCTAGCGCTGCACAATTAATCAAATTTTAATCGTGATCACGATTTTGGTTGCCACGATTAAATTAACCAAATTTTCTCCAATGTTTTCATTTAAAGGAGCATAGGGCAAGAGGTTTAAATCAGACTCCATAGTGACACCACGGTGGTTAGTGTAACGGCAGTCATCAGCCAAGCCACCGCCACTGAAGCACAGCTGATTAGATACTGTAACTAGAGGATAAATACCCGACCAAACCTTGACGGGACCCAACGGCACCGGACGGGTCGGGTTTGGACAGATATTTAGAACTGGTGGTCATGTTCAGTCACATAGTGTCTTTTGCATGCAGCGTTCTTCTTTCCTGCTGCAGCTGTTGTAGCCCTGAAGAATGCAGCTTTAACTGTAGCAGTGAGAGCAGGATCCCAGTGGAAGGAGGATGGAGCAGAGGAGGACAATTTTAAAGGAATAAAACATTGAAACATTCTTTTATCTGCACAATACCATGGATTATCCTTATCTTTGATACATGGATTATGTAAATAGATTCAATGGGTCTCTTGCGTGTGTTTGTGTTTCACTTTTGTTTGTTACCCGTGCGCTGATCTGATGTTAACAGTAACAGTTGTTTGTTAATAAAATCAGTGCTTACCACTAAAACAAACGCAAATATGTCATTTCTTTAAGAAAAAATGAGATTTTCACTGTTGGGTCGGATTCAGACGAAAAAATGCGGCCCGATCCGCGCTCCAACTATAACACGGTTATTTATTTTCACGCCGTTCAATGTGACTGTTTACTGCAAGACCTGTGCACATCCCTCTGCGTACATCTGTGGAACCAAACAGTAGTTTAGTTCACTGTGCTTGTCTTCTTTCAGTCTCCAATCCGTCTTCTTCTCATTCTGCTTTATTTCCGGTAGCGGGACGCCTCTCCAAGCCATCGAGAACGCGCACCAGCATCATTTGACGTCACGTCTGCAGAACTGCACAAGAAATTTGTACCCAGAACAGCAGTACAAAATGTATCACACAATGTGTTTAAGGCAATAGGGAGAAATGTGTGTGGGCTCATTCTCTTTGGTTTAGGGTTAGGATTAGCATTAAAAGACTTGAAATTAATTAAATTAAATTCTTTTTTTCACAAATCCTACCCTTTGCTCCGTTAAAATACGGGCTCTGCACTCTGTAATAGTGTATTTATTCAGTTAGCCTTTGGTACATTTTAAACTGGAAAGCACTCATAGAGAGCACAGACCTAAGCCAAGAAATGTTAGTATATAATAATATTATAATCATATGCAGAAAATATAATAATAAATAAATAAAGTGTTAGTCTTCCATACTCAAGTAAAAGTATTGAAGTTGCTCCCTTACTTGAATAAAAGTTAGAAATAAATAAAAGTACATGATACTAAATGTACTTAAGTAAAAAAAAAACTAGTTAAATCTGTTACCTTTGAATACCTGGATAATGTATCACTCATAGATCAGATTTGTAAATAAATTAATAATAATGAGAAAAAAGGTCTGTTTGCATGTAAAAAAAAATAAAAGAAATAATAATAATGAATTATATAATGTCAAAAAAAATAAACTGACAAATGTTTCTGAGTACCTCCTAAGAGTTATTCAAGAACCCCTAGGGCAGAGGTCTGCAACCTGCGGCTCTGGAGCCACATGTGGCTCTTTGACTATTTTGCAATGGCTCCCAGTAGCTTAAAATATGAAAATAATGAATTGTTATTTTTTCACAAAGGGCATTGATGATTATTGACATTCACTTCAAATAGAATTCTGATAAAACAATTTGTTAACCTAAAAATAAATCACATTGTGCAATAACTCTGCCACCTTCCTACTTCATCTCCTACAACCTCTACACCTGTGGCTAATCTAAGTTTTAAATCCCTGGTAAGATAACTAAACTAACAAAAAATTTATTCTGGAAGAAAATAAAGACATTTTTTTGTGTGTGGGTAAAGATTAATTTAATTGCCAACATGCTGCCTTAATATGCATGCTTGATATGTTGCAAAAAAATTTAGCATTTAGCATGTGTTGACCGACATGATCATGTGTTATCAAATTAAAATTATTTTTGGTACACGTACCCTAGTTTGGAAACAACTGTATTTAGGCTATAATGTACTTGCTGCACTTTATATGATGTGAACTGCCATGACAGTACATTTCCCCAAAGGGATCAATAAGGCTATCTATCTATCTATCTATCTATCTATCTATCTATCTATCTATCAATCTATCATGTACAGAACACAACAATGAGGTGATCGCTCCTCCTCCGCTGTATGAAATTTCCGAGTACTCGTGAACGCAGCGCAGAATTGCCACTCAGTCACTGAACTTTGATGCGGCGTTCACGGCCCCTGCTTGTGTCCGGCCACCAGGAGGCGCAGCCTGGGTGAGACTCAGTCCAAACACCACTGTCCTCTTCTCGGCTCCTCTGCTCAGCCTCGTACCATGAGCTTAAACCGTCCGGGACAGACCAGGGAAGATGGCGGCCACTGACCATTCCCGGTCCGAAGCTGCCAAACAGCGACGGCAGGACCAGCTGCAGCGATGGCTGGGCTCCGACACGGACCGGACCGGGGCGGAGAGCCGAGACAGCCCGCTGGGGTCCGGGACTCGGAGGGCCAGAGTGCGGTTCGCTCAGGGAGCCGTGTTCATGGCCGCCTGTTCCGCCGGAGACCGGGACGAGGTGTCGGCTCTGCTCCGGCAGGGAGCGGACATCAACCACGCCAACATAGACGGACTAACCGCCCTGCACCAGGTTAGAACTAGTCTGAGTTTAGATCACTTTTAAACTCGGGTTTAACTAGTCTGTTCCAGGGCTTACGGCTGTGTTGATCCGTTAATGAGGCATTAGCGGATCCAACTGCCATAACAACTAAATAACATCCAAAGAACATCTAAAGAACAACTAAAGAACATCTCCAAGTTGTTTACTCAGAACAATCAACACGTTCTTCACTTGTTGCCATTTTTCTCCACCCGATTTATTGATTTTACCCCAGGGTTCAAACCCTGTTAAATGCAGGAGTCCAATGGACCAACATAGATTTATTGGGGAAAAAGTGGACCAGTGTTTCTCGAATGGGGGTACGTGTACCCCTAGGGGTACGCGATGGCACTACAAAGGGGCACTTGAGAGAGTGTGTGTAAAAGTAACAAATAAAGTGTCAGTTTAAATAATATTTTTTAAAAAACTATATAAATAAATCATTCAGGAGCCACTAACCCCATGCGGGGTATTCTGGAGTTTAAATGGGATAGCCTGAAATTTTTTTTAATTTTTTTAATGAAAACAACACACAATCTTAAACTGTTTCACTTTGTGAAATATAAATCAATTTAAACTAAAATGTATTTTAAAAACAAAATCGGAGCTCAAAAACATGATCAAAAACTAATTCTAGAAAAATATGTCTTGGGGTCGCCAGAAATTCTTTATATCAAAATAGGATCAAGATCCAAAAAAGGTTGAGAACCACTGCACTAAATACTGTTTATTTCCACTTATTTACAAAATGACATTCTTTATCATGTGTTATCACTCATTCATTCTATCATTATGATCTAAGCAAATTGTTGTAATTGGAAAACCGGGCGACTTGGATTAAGAAATAAGAAAAAGGGGTACCTGAGTCAAAAAAGTTTGAGAACCACTGAACTAGACCATGGTAAACTACTAGGCCTGTGTGATGTGCACCATAACTCATATCTCAATATTTTGTCTCAAAATGGTGATATACAATATTAATCTCAATATTTTTAACTCAAAGTCTGACCAGAAAGACAATTCCAGGTTAAATTTACGGATGAAAAATACCACACAGACACATTTATTAACAAACCGCTGCACAATATGTTCCACTTTTGGCTTTTCTCCTCGATGGGACAGCATGTGTGAGTGAGTTCTGTAGTGTGTCTTGTTTAGGGTTAGGTCTGGGTTAGAACGCATTCAGGAATCCATCTAAGTAAGTAAGTAATTAAGTGAATTTTATTTCTATAGCAGTTTTCACAGATAAAATCACAAAGTGCTGCACAGGCAAAAATGAAACCAAAACAACAGCAGTAACAGATCATTTAAAACAGCAGTAGGAACATCATAAAAAGATAATACAAATTAAAAGTAATTTAACTAAAAGCCTTTTTGAAAAGCGCCGTCTTCTAACTGCTTTTCATGTTGTTTTGAGAAGTAACGAAAGCTGCAACTCCTAAAACAAGTATTTTAATACAAAATAAACGATAAAATATACTGTATATCTCAGAAATATGGAGAAATTGTAAAGGACACTGTTTGATTGTTCTGTATGGATAATATTAGATCCTTGTATGATGTGATTTGTACTGAGTGATTGTATAAATTAAAGCCAAAAAAAAAAAAAGATATGTCTCGATACAGTCCACTAATATATATGTACAGTATGTGGGGAAAAAAAAAACTAAAATCCTGGATTTGAATCTTATCCTAGATTTTTGGATTTAAAAGCAATCAAATAGGGATGGGACGATACACTGAGTTCTCAAGACAATATATACCATACTGGGCTCGAGATAACGATACTATATTTTTTTGAATGGAAAAAAGACAAAAAAAATGTGCAATTGGAAAAATAACTGCTTTTATTTTACTTTAAATCTGAACATAATTACTGTGGATAAATATGACCTTTTCAACTCAATAGGAGCAAAAACAATGAAATGAAAACAATCATTACAATGTGCACGTACATTTTCATGCACTAATGAGGCGTGTGCAATAAATACACATTCTGTACACAAATAGTGTGTTCTAAATTCACGCACCAATTTAAAAATGTCTATAACTTTTAAAATTTCAGAGCCAAATTATGCATTTAAAAAAAAAAGTGTTATTCTTAAATGAACAAAGTTTCCAAATCCATTTTAAAGAGTTATTTATATTAAACATGTATTTACTATTGAGCATTTTAGCACGATTATCTGTTGAATTTCCAATGATTTTAACAGTTGTGGCGCTCTGATGACTGATAGCCCCGCCCCCTCACCCTGTACCCTCATCATAGGCTGAAGATCAATGGCATAAAAAGCAGTTTTCTATGCCGGGCTACCGGACTGAAAACACCACTCACTTTGTTGCTGTTGTTGATTTTTTGTTGTGTACACGAGTTGAAATCACTACTCCTCTGTTATTGCTGAACGGATTGGGCTGACATTTGGTAGGTATAATCTATGGATGTGTACGCATCGACACTTGGATCCTGTTTTTCGATTTAGGGTCCAGGCGGCCCCAAGGGGCCCCAAAAGAAGAAAAAAAAATGAAAGTCGATTTCTCATTTATTTGCGAGTCAAATATTACAACGTTTGGTGGTACGAATCATTGGCACATACCAATATATAAATGGGGCCCATTACCCCGTACGTGTCACAAGGGCGCTGGGTGCCCCCAGGAGCCCCCAGGTGCCCCATTTTTCAAATGACTACTCCTCCGTTAGTTCTCGTTAGATCGGAATGCAGTTTGGTATGAATACTCTATAAATGAATATTATGAGACTCTCGCTGCCCTTTTTTGTAATTTCCAAATTTATGGGAACATAGTCGTGTGATATATCGTTTCAAAGGTAATTCAACGAAGATTACGATTATGCCTCGCACAATTCAATTAGGGGCCCTTTTTTAATAATTTCCATTAAACTTGTTTTCTTATTTATTATTTGTGAGTCAATTATTGCAACAGTTGGTGGTACCAATATATGATACCAATATATGAATGGGGCCTGTTACTCTGTATGTGCCATGGGGGTGCCAGGGGGCCCCCGGGAGCCCCATTTTTCAAATTACTACTCCTCTATTAATGCTCGTTGAATCGGGCTGTAATTGCACATGGATATTCTATGAGCGGATGTCAACAGCCTCTTTCCCTCCTCCTTTTCTGGTCATTTCTAAATTTATCGGAACATAGTCGTGTGATGTATCGTTTCAAAGGCAATTCAACGTCGATTAAGATTTTACGTCACACAATTTCATTTGTTTTACTGAATTTCATTTCACTGAATTCTTGGGAACGTGGTACGTGCTATTCGATGTGGGCCCGGCCGTAGTTCAGCAGTACTTGTTCACATTGATTTACCAACAGTATTAATAGATTAGTCTGTTCACCTACTGATCCACAGAGACTGAATAAGACACAAACCTTGTATTTAAATGTTTCGTAATTCATATTGACACCTTGTCATATTACGTTTTTTTACACCAGCGGGTTACCTAAATTTTGCTTCTATCAAAATCTGAGTTAATGAAATCATCTTATTTAGCCACAGTGTAATTATTTGTGTGTTTTTTTTTATGTCTGCCATTGATAATAATGTTTGCTGAGCTCTATTGATGATGGCTTTTAGAGATTAGCATTTACGTTCCTCCCGCAGGCTCTGATTGGTGAAACTAAGCTAAACTATAACACATCAGCTGTGTTGAGATTTTCTGTCCCAGTTTAGTCAAGCTGGAGCTCTGGCTTTCTTTCAGGATATGTTGAGTGTCTTGGATTCGGGCCCAGGCTGACCTAATATATTATTCTTTGGTTGTATCATAAAAATAGTACGGGCAATTGTTTTTTTCTGACATGTATTTCATCTGTAACTTTGAATTACTCTCATATAAAGACAATGACATTGTTGATTATAGAGATAACTGCACAAGCTAGGCTCGCTGTATTTCAAGTACACGATTGAGTTTGACTTTTGTGGAAACAAAATAAATACTAATAAAAAGAAAACCACAATTAAACAAAAGTGTATGTCAAAAATGAAAATGTTTAAAATAAGGAGTAAGTTAGAATGAAAAGCTATATATAAGTTGAACTGACATGGATTATTCTGCATGCTCCTTTTTATTTATTTATATGTCATATAAAGATGTATGAGAGCAGCATTAAGCAGCTAATGAACGGTCCCCGGAAACATTTCCTCATGAAAAAAACATTCTTTGCCTGACAGTGACGGTCAATATCCATCCTCAACAGTGGATTCCGTTCTCAGTGGTCGATTCTATGATTCCGTTTACGTGGAAATTACAGGGCCCTACTGTAGCTATTTTAAGATGATCAAATGGTAGATCATTCCATCTGACATCACATCAGTGTTTTTGCCTCAGATCCATGTTCTAGAAACACATCCGACTACTGACACGATTCTGTCAGAAACTACAAAAAATCCTTTACACAAGCCAAATGTACAATACATGATATACAGTATTAATGCATTAATCAACACTGTCACAGTACACAGGACAATCCCTGGAATGGTATATTTTATTTTTAGCTATTTCCGTGTGGTATTGGGGCCAGATGTTTCATAAAGACTGAAGGGGTGGGGGGCAACGGACCCCGTTCAGGTTGATTTGTTTCTGCATTTTCAGTGATCGTGAAAATTGGAGGCCTTATATATTATGTCTATACTTACGTGTGTATGTATTGTCAATAGTGTTTTCTGTAGAGTTTTGATACTGGTTGGGCCTCCAGTCGTCCCTCATTCCCGACCATTCTCCCACATCGTTTGTCAGCTGGAAACCAGTAAAATAGGACCCCAGAGCCTCTTTTCTGCCTATTTGTGCAGGCGTACGCTACACAGTCCTATGTTTCCAGAAGAAGTCATTCTCACAAGATATGTGTGTAAATAAGATTTCAGTTTGTCCACTAGAAACGCATCGTCCAGCATGGCTGTCATGGGGAAAGTCTATTGACCACTTTATTGCACTTCTATTAAAGAACTTACTTACAAAAACTGCTACCGTACAATGACTCCTTTAGCATCTGATGCTACAGTCCTTTCCTCCTTGATGGCTATATCCAACTTTTTCTCTCACTTTAATGCCAGGTGCTTTATTAATGTCGTTGTCTCCACTGTTAAGGAGGCATCTACCAGTTTGCTCCTCACTTTATTTATTGGAAAAATGATCAGGTGTATACCTTGTATACCTTGTTTAAAACAGACTCATGAAGTGACTTAAAAACAGTCTTTTTAAAACTGTTTACTTAAAAAGTAAATGGAAAAATGTCTCCATGCACCTTAAACAATTGGATCCCATAGCACTATTGCAGGGGTCACCAACACGGTACCCGTGGGCCCCAGGTAGCCTTCATGGACCATGTGAGGGGCCCTCAGGAGCTCTGGTCACCAATGAGCTCCATCTAAAATCTGATTTACTTTCCAGGATTCTATCTCACAAAGATCAATACATAAAGTTTTAGGTATTTTAGTATCAGTGAAATTTATCATCTTTATCATTTTTTTTCACTGAAACATCTGGTGTATGGTGGGTAGTATGTTATATTTATGATATATATGAAATATGTGTTTATAAAAGGCAAGGTGGATTTTTGTAAAATATGACTTACTTGTTACATTTAACAACTGTTACATGTTGTATATTTAGATAAAAGTTCCTTCATAGTCGCTCGTAAAATAGGAACATGATAATTTTCTATGAAATGTAATGGAAATGAAACAAATGCATAAATTAGGAGAAATAAAATGTTGCATGTTGAAACTTAACCATTTCCTACCTTTTTAAGCTACTGCTAGCCTTCCTTATAATCTTAGCCTCTAGTTAAAGTGAACAGTATCTATGAAGTAGGTGACAGTTTCAGAAAAGTTGGTGACCCCTGCTCTATGGGTACATGCACCCTTTGTTGGAAATCCCTGTTTTATTGGGTAAGTGCTAGGGGGGCACCGATCCGATATTGATATCAGATATCGGTCCGATATCAGCCAGAAAACGATTATCGGATTTTATTGGACTGCATCTAAAATCTCTGATATATATTATATTATATTATATTTATTCAATTGTAGAATACTGGTCACCAAAAGAAATTCCTCGTGTGTATTCATTCACCCCTGGCCAATAAAGTTGATTCTGATATTATGTTGAAGGTTAAAATGTATGTAACCAATTGGTTAATAATAAATGGGTCAGTTTTTCTCAAACCTACTGTTGCTGACTATTGTTCTCTGTTTGAGTGACATCACTTGATCAAGCCTTTGCTAACATTCCACACTACAAAATAAGTAATAAAAGTATGTATGATTCGTGCTGATATCGCATCGTATCAATATCGGTATCGGCCAATACTCAAGGTGGCAATATTGGGATCGTATCGGAAGTGAAGAAGTGCTATTGGAACATAACTAGTAAATACAAGCCTGTGTTTTTTTCTGGCCACTTATGTTTCCCGGTTACAAGTTTCCCATTTTTATTTGTAGGTTGTAACTTAACGATCACAGAGGTTCAACCAAAGCACTGGAAATGTATGAGAACTTACCATAAAGGTATATTATTTTTTGTAGTTTTTACACTATGTAAAATACCCCCTATTGGTCAGAGTTTTACACAGGTTTGGGCATCGCTTGGATACAAAGAAGCTGATATGAATAAATCCGACACTGTCTACCAGTCTAAGAAACCCGTATGTTTCCACATTTGTACTTTGAGTTTAGAAAGCATGTCATTTATGATCTGAAGCTACTCCTAACTAGTGTATGCCCTAGCCGGGGGTTTCTCCCTCCTTCACAATACTAAAGTTCAGTCTGGACATCATCACTGTCAGAGGAGCTCTGTGATACAGCGCTTCCTCCACTTTTATGACACAGGCACTCATAAACACAGTGTCAGTGGATGAAACAGGGATATTTAGGAGTTGAGTAAAAAATGTGCGATGCTTCAACCCCACAATGACGTTAGGTTTCCCCTCGTGTCCAGCCATGAGCGTTGGTTTCTCCACCTGCAAACACAAGTCTAATGCCCTGTTGGTTGATCACCCAGTGTGGTCAACAACATCCATCCATCCATCCATCCTTCCCCTCTGTTACTCATTGGTTGCCTAGTAACCTGATTTAAATATAGGCCTACACTCTTAAAACTTTCCATCCTTTTCATCCAAAGCCTTTCTGTCCTCTTAGCTCCGCCCCCTCACTCTCTCTCTTTCTTCTATTGGTTATTTTCCCATTGGGAGACTTCAGGGATTGCAGATGAAGAAATGGAAAACATTCCTCAAACAGCACGAGCTGCTGTTGCCACAATGAGTCACTTGATGACCCCAGTGAAGGAGTCTCTGGGAGGGTGTGTGTGTACCCTTATGGTGCACTCGGGGTGTAAGAAGTGCCCTCTGTCCATTCATTCAGCCTCCAGAGGCTGTTAGGGGCTTTAAGGGGCCTTGGCTGCTGCTGCTCCCTTAACCAGTCACCAGCCTCCTCCTCATCATGTCCACATTTTGCTTTTGTCCATAATCTGCTGCTGCCTCACTAAATAAATATCAAATTATGAAGGAACCTGTGATTAGATGATTTAGCCTAAAAGCAGAGCCTCTTAAATGGCTAAATAGCATCTGGACAAAGGACCAAAGCACACTCTTGGTATAATGTGAATAGAATAGAATAGATATACTTTATTGTCATATATTTAGAGCGAAATACCAATATCGAGATTCAAGATATATCAAGTTTTTTATGTTGGCGATATAGAAAATGACAGTATCACCTATATCAAGATATATCTATTGTTTTGATTCATGCAATCACACATTACAAATCACATCATACAAGTATTTACTATTATTCATAGAGTACAGTCAAACACTTACATTGTTTCCATATTTCTGAGGTATATATTTTATAGCTTATTTTGTATTAAAATACACGTTTTAGGAGTTTCTGCTCTGGTCACTTTTCAGAACAGCTTGAAAAGCTCAGTTAGATGGATTACTAAGTACTCCCTAACCCAGACCTTCATCTAAACAAGTCACACTACAGAACTCACTCACACGTGCTGCCTCTTTGAGGAGAAAACACCAAAAGTAGAACATATTGTGCAGCTGTTTGTTAATAAATGTACCGGTGTGATATTTTACATTAGCAAATTTAACCCAGAATTATCTTTCTGGTCAGACTTTGAGTTAAAAATATCAAGATTTATATCATATATATCACCATTTTGAGAAAGATTTCGAGATATGAGTTTTGTTCCATATCGCCCAGCTCTACTATATGCACAAAATGTGTTTTCTGAATTTTGTACTTGTAAAAGTGAATTCTGTAATTATTGATATTGCGATATATTGCAACGTATATCATTTTGTTTTGTCTTGGCATATATCGTATCATGAATCATATCGTAGTATTAGGTCTCGTTTTAGTAAATGTATTTATTCCTTCTAAAAATTGCATAAATCTTTACAAAAAATAATAGGAGTTCTGTTTGTTTGTTTAAATGAAGTGTTATGAAGGCGTGACCTTTATCTGTAATTGTCCTCATGAGACTTGACGATGATGCTCGCCAGACCCTGGCTAAAAAGAAGCTGCTAAATGCATTCAATGTTTCACTACGGCAACAAAATCACTGCTTTGGAAAGCACTCAGCAGCTTTTAGCTAACGCACTTAGCCCCGAGTACACACAGTAGTCATTGTTATGGCTCCACTGTTTTAAAATGAGCCTAATAGACTTTTCTGCAGTTCACACATTAACTCACGCTGAGTGACACTGACACACAGCATGTGTTTGGTGATGGGTAGGAGTAGAGCTGCACAATAATGGCCAAAATGATGATCATGAATCACGATTATTAATCATGAATATTATTCCCTGCCACAAAGTGTGGAAGGGGGATATAGGTTTGACCTCCGTCCGTCCGTGCGTCTGTCCGTCCGAATTAAAGGGAACAGCTTTTCTTAGAAACCGTGTAAGATAGAATAACCAAATTCGGTGTGTGGCTTCAGGGTATCAATACCTTGATGGAGTTTGAAAATGATAAGCGCGCAATAGTTTTTTCCTTAGTTATTGTCCTCGTGCTGTTCTTTACTCTGTTCGAGGTATCTTCAAAGGGGACAGCTTTACGATAGTTAGTATTTTTATATTCTGATGTGATAATATTTTCTTATGTATACATCTAAGTTAGATTTAGGACATTTAGGAAAAGGTTGGGAGTTAAAATGAGAACCAATCTGGCGGGAATGTTGATGACTGTCTTCTTGTTCATCCTGTTTGGGAAAACATAGATTTTATTTAACTAGTTTTTAGCATTAAACAAGAATAATGATAAATAGTCAAATTTACCCAATAATTTAAAATGTACAATGAGCAAACAACATGAATATACTGTTACAGACTCAGAGGGAAACTCCTCTAAAACAATTACAGCGCATAAAGAAAATAAAAAACTTGTAAAAAAAAAAAACAGCGCTCTAGGTCGGTCACTCGACCCGAAGCTGCAGAGCCGCAGAAGCGTTGCTCGGTTGTTGTTAAGGTATCTTAATAAAGCTGCGATCATGTGTTCGCCCCCTGGTGGTTGGCTGACTACTGTGGTTGAGAGAGTAGATATGCTGCAGAGCTGCATTTTAAATGTCAAAATAGCCAACGATCAGGTTAATTTATTCGTGGAGGCCAAAAATCGTAATCACGATTAAAATTCTAATAATTGTGTGGCCCTAGGTAGGAGATACACTTATGTGTCCATGTGTCCCCCTGCAGGCGTGTATCGATGAGAACGCTGAGATGGTTCAGTTCCTGGTGGAGAGTGGCAGCGACGTCAACAGGGGAGACAACGAAGGCTGGACTCCTCTGCACGCTGCAGCTTCCTGTGGCTTCATCCAAATCACTAAGTGAGTCTGCTCAACATCAGCAACATTTTTACCATCGGTGCTGATAGCGTTCCCACCTCGCAGATTATTCTCCAGGATTCCTGTGGATCCTTAAAAAGTCTTAAAAGGCATTAAATTCATGAATCTAAAAATAAGGCCTTAATTGTCATTAAAATGTCTTAAATCAATGCTTCAAAATTCTAACACATAAGAATGATTTTATGATTGTACTTTGTCTCACATTTTAAAATAAATGTTAACATTTGTTTTTTGAATTTTTTTAAAAAAGATATATAAACAATGAAAATTGCCTGTCCAACAAAGATTTTTCTTAATGTTTTATTTGTTTTTTGTTTCTTCTTAATAGATTTCTGGCTATTTTTGTAGTCATCTTATGTTTTTGATTTTTTAGTCTGTTTTATGTGTATTTTTGTGTGTTTACTTTGGGGACCACCAGTTGCACATCTGCACTCGTCACGAGAAAAAAATGTAACCTTACCATATGTCATTGATGTGACGTCTTTTCCCCCCAAATATGTTTACTGTGAAGTTGGTCTTGAATTTGATTTCAAATGTAAAATAAAAAGCCTTAAAAAGTCTTGAATTTAATTTGACTAAAGCTGTAGGAACCCTGCTGTAGACCACGTATCAAACTCATGGCCCAGGGGCCAAATCCAGCCCTTTTAGAGAAAACATGAATCATTGTGTAAATGAAACACATGAGGGCCGTCATTTTTAATGTTAAGCTATTGAAAAAACTCAAAATTCTTAAAAAATCCTTCAATTGTTCTCAAATTATTCTACATTATTTCTCTTAATTAAATAAAAATTGGTCACAAAATCGAGGTAATTTAAAGTATAGACCCTGTTGTGACTGATATCTGTCACTTATTGCCTGGATATTTTCAGTTTCTTACATATTTTGTATTCTATGCACAAGTAGAAGTGTAAACTAGGGCACAGTAATGTTTTCTGGGGGCCAAATGGCCCTTTAGACCCTCCAATTTGGCCCACAGGAGAAAGTAAAATATAAACACAAATTATTGTATATATTTCCAAATAATTAAGTTGTGGATATCTCAGCCCTTCTCAGTACACTAATTCTATGAAACTCCACAATATTTGGGGGTTGGCATTTTTCCCATGCTTTTATCACATGACTGCAGTCATTTTAAATCTCATAATTTCGCAAAATTAAATAATAATTAGTCACAAAATAAATTAACTTTATAAGAGAAAATCTTGCAGGGACTCACATCTGTCACTTATTGCTTGGTTATCATTGGCACCTTACATACTTTATGTATCATTTATTCGTCCAAGTGCAACACTTGGAGAATTTTTTAATTGAAATTGCTCATTTTCCCACCTAAAATCTATGGCCCACTAGAGATCAAACTGCTCCGTATTTTGGCCCCTGAGCTAAAATGACTTTGACACCCCTGTTGTAGACCTTAGTGCTGTATTTATGTAGACTTTTCTCGTATGTTTTTTTCAAGGTATTTGATAGAACATGGCGCTCGTGTTGGTGCGGTGAACAGTGAAGGAGAACTTCCACTGGACGTGGCCACAGAAGACGCCATGGAACGGCTGCTCAAAGCCGAGATCAAGAAACAAGGTCAGAGCTTCACCTGCAACTGTATCTGTTGCTCATTTTGCTTTTTAATGACTGATACACGCTCAGATATCTGACGCATTGTATAATGTTTAATAACATTGTAAGGACTTGATGGTAGGGCTGCACCATTATGGCAAAAATTATCATCAGGATTATTTTTGATCAATATTGTAATCACGATTATAATCACAACTAGAATATTTGCATTTCCTGAAGAAAATGCAAGTGAAGATGCAGGTGCTGGCCCGCGTCGCATTGCATTAGTCTGGTGTTAGCATTCGCCTAACATTAGCACTAACCTAGCATTAGCATTCATCTAGCTATAGCAATAATCTAGCAGTAGCTTAGTGAAAGCAATTAGGGTGAAAAAGGTAGAAATGGGTTGAAAAAAATGAAATGGTTTGAAAAATTTTAACATTGTTAAGACTTGATGGTAGGGCTGCACCATTATGGTAAAATGATAATCACAATTATGTTGATCAATATTGTAATCACGATTATAATCACAATTACAGTATTCATCATGTTTGGGAAAAAATGTTGTGTTTTTATTACACAATTTTTAAACAAACGATTTGTGTACAGTTAACGGTGCAAAATTAAGTTTTAAATAAGAATTATAGTTGAATGTCAGACGAGAATTGTTTTTTTAAACTTCAAATTGTAATTTGTTCATAAAAAAATTTAGCTTTTTGAGTTTTTTAAATAGTCAAAGAATAGGGGAGTGAGTTTCTGGGGTTATATGCAGACTGGGAATCAGTAAACAAACTACTTCTGTCCTTAAAATCTAAATGCACCTTAAAAGGAGTCATATTTTCACCAGTTTTTGTTTATTTGTTTGTTTGTTAGCAGGATTATGTTAAAAGTACTTAACAGATATTCACAAAATTTTAACCAAAGATAGAACTTACACTATGCAAGATTCCATTAAATTATGGATGTGATCCAGATCAACTGATTCTGATTTAGTTTTAAAAATCTAAACATCCCTACATCATCATTAGCAAAATTAAAAAATCCATATCTCTGATCATAATTGACTATCTTTATGAAATTTGACTCAGTTATGTTGGGTTCATTCCTCAATTGACACATCGACTTTCATTTTGATCTAATCTGGATTGCGTGTTTTGGGGGGTAAAAAGGGGTCTCCATACCTTGTGACCTAGTGTTTGGTTCTAACTGGGGATATACATTTCTTCCAAGCCTTTAAAGCAGACATGGGCGACTTGTGGCCCTCGGTCTAATTTTGTGAGGCCCTCCAAATCAAATTGTAATTCAAGAAGTTGGAAGGAATATAAAGCCCAACATAATACACAAAATAACTTCTAAAACACAAAAATCTACAGCAAAATGCACAAAGTGCACAAGAACACACAAAACATTCCAGAATCACACATAACAAATTAAAAAAAAAAATAAAAATGGACAAAATGATACACAAAATAACAAAGATAGACATAACAACCACTTATTTTAACAAAATAACCTCCAGACACACACACACTGTCAACAAAATAAGAGGAAAATACAGAAAACAACAACAAAAATACAGAACGTGACCCCAAAAACTCTAATCAACAACAAAAATGCTGAAAAACAGAAAAATACACAACATTACAACAAGAACACAAAAAAAAAACAAAATCCACTCATAAAGAGTAAAAACTGATAAAGCAACAAAACCACAGACAAAGACCCCATGTATTACTGCTCAGATCAGTCACTATTCTGAATGCTGACATGAATGTTGATAATGTGGCCCTCGGATCAAATGCTAGCACATTCTTGTGTGAATGATCATAGTGTAATGATCAGGATCATTGATCCAGATAACTGGCAATATCTGACAAAGAAGATGTTTGGCACTTGGTGATATTTGTTTGCATTTGTTGTTGTTTGCTTCGCAGCGATTGATGTGGACAAAGCTCGTAAAGAGGAGGAGAGGATTATGCTTCAAGATGCCACAGCAGTTCTGTCGGGGGGCGGGACCCTAACACCCCACCCCAACACCAAGGCAACGGCGCTGCACGTGGCCGCCGCCAAAGGCTACATCGAAGTCCTGAAGTGAGCTCTGCGACACACACGCACAGTCTGACAGCTTGTTAGCATCCGTCTTATGTTGGGATGGCACCAAGTCAAACAGCTTTAATTCATTACTATGGCACTGTGGATGTTTGTCATTGTGGCTCTTGTGCTTGTTGTAGGGCTGCACAATTAATAGAATTTTAATCATGATCCCGATTTTGGTTACCACGATAAAATTAATTAACCTGATCGTCGGCAATATGTACAATTAAATGTGTGCTCTGCTGCATAACAAATCAAGCACTTTCTCAACCATTAGTCAGCGGCAACTTTAAGTAGTTGGTGGATTTATGAAAGCTGTGAGTTGTAATTTTTTCTAATAAGTTGCCTTTGATGAAAGCACTCTGTAATTGTGTGTTTATTCAGTTAACCTTTGGTACATTTTAAATTCTTTAATTCTTTAATTAATCTTTATATGACATATAGATAATTAAAAAGAAGCAGTCAGAATAATTATTATATCTACCTTTTAATTGTAGCTTACTCCTTATTTTAAATTACATTTTTTTTGATATACATTGTTTGTTAATTGTTTTTTTTTTTTTTTTTTAATTAGTGTTTATTTTTGTTTCCTCACAGGAGTTATGAACTAATATTTTTCCTTAAAAAATGGAATTTGGAAAAAAATAAATGGAATTTGAAAAAAAAAAAATGGAATTTGGAAAAAATAAAATGGAATTTGGAAAAAAAAAAATTAAATAAAATTTGGAATAAAATGGAATTTGAAAAAAATAAAATAAAACAGAATTTGGAAAAAAATAAAACAGAATTTGGAAAAAAATAAAACAGAATTTTGAATCAATTGGATGTTATAGGGCCCTATGCTTGTATGTGTCCCCCTGTAACCTGCGCTGCTTGCTATGGTCAGGGTGCTGCTGAAGTGCCGGGTGGACGTGAACAGCAGGGACATCGATGGGTGGACCCCCTTGCACGCTGCATCTCACTGGGGACAGGAGGAGGTGTGCACACTGCTCGCTGACCACATGTGTGACATGGGCGCCGTCAACAACGTGGTGAGCCCAGAGCAAAGCCGAGTCCTTGGCATGAAGCCTGTGATTGAAGTGCCATGACTGATGGAGCTCTGTTTATGTCCTTGTAGGGACAAACACCTTTAGATGTGGCAGATGAGAACCTGGTTGACACTCTGGAGGAGTTACAGAAGAAACAGAATGCTGTAAGTCAGCTCACATGACCATCCTGCCGCGTTACATAAACTGGGTATAAGTGATGGCGTTCTGCAGCAAATGTCCTCAATGTTTACGCTTGTTTATGATTCTTTTCAGCTACGCAGTGAGATCGAGAAGCAGACTCCTGTTATTGAGACCAGTCCCCAGATCTCCATGGTACCAGTGCGAACACGCAGGTCAGTGCCAGTGTGTTGGTGTGTAGATACACGCTACGCTCGTCTCAACCCCAGTAAACCTTCTACCAGTGAGTGTGCACGCTGGTGTTCTGTTAAAGAGATACTTTACAAACTGTTCCATGTAACCTTTACTAGTAGGAATGAGAGGTAATTTAGAAGCTGCATGTGCTCCAAAAAAAAAGACTTTAAACGCACACTTGTGGAGGCCGACATGTTTGACAAATTGTGACAAAGTGATTACTGGAGGAAGTGCTGCATTCACGTAACTTCAACTGGTTTTGGACTGGTTCAAGGCAGTTCCAGCAAGATTAATTTAGTCTTTTTTTTGGAGAGTATGTTAAGTTTAGGTTTTGTTTATTCAGACAAGGTTTTTTAGTACATTTTTAATCTCCTGACATGTTTCGACTGTCAACTGCGAGTCTTCCTCTCAGGAGTTCTGCTGATCGCCTTTAGATGTTCCTTTGAAGTTTCACTTGACATTCAAGTTGAAACATGTCAGGAGATAAATGTTTCCTGAAAAAGCTTGTCTGAATAAAGGAAAGGTTAAAGGCATCCGATGGTAGTGTAGACATTTCTTCTTTGTTCAGCTGGAAGGAAAGCACGGGTCTGTAGTACGACGTCCAAATATGTCCACTGTAATGTTCCTGGTCTTCTATGCCAGTGTTCCTCAAATGGGGGTACGTGTACCCATAGGGGTACGCAGTGGCACTAGAGAGAGAGAGTGTAAAATTAACAAATAAAGTGTCAGTCTTGGTCCCACCCCAGTCGTGAGATGATTGTAAATTATAAAAACTATAGGATCAAAAATATTCAGGGACACCTGAAATTTTATGAAAAATTAAATATATTGGATTTTTTAAATTATCGTTAAAACAATATAAGCTCAAATATAAGCTCAAACATGATCAAAAACTAATTCTAGAAAAAAAATGTCTTTGGTGTCGCCAGAAATTCTTGACATCAAAATGGGGTCACGAGCCAAAAAAGGTTGGGAACCACTGCACTAAATACTGTTTCATTCACCCATTCACTAAATAATCATTTTTAAAATGTGTTATCACTCATTCATTCCATCATTATGATCTATAGTTGTTTTAAAATTGTTTTCTAAGCAAAAATGTTGTAGTCAGACTTGGATTCAGAAATAAGACAAAGTAGAAGTTGAGCCAAACACTGTACTTTATGCAATAACGTTCATGGAACTGTAAGACACGCAACTAAGCATTAATACGTGGACCGTAGACTCTACTGGAGCAGAAATACGAGTAAGAGTAATCCTGATGTAAAAAGAACATGATCCATGTAAATGCTGATTGGCTGAAATCTCCAAAATGTCAGTTCCCACATACTTCTCCAAACATTCCAAAGCCCCGCCCTCAGAGGAGCTAACAAGCTAACGTTAGTCCGACAGCAACATCACAGTAATATAACATGCTCTGTTAAAAGCATATGACTGCAGCGCTTCTCTCTCTCTATTTGCACACACCTCAGCAGTAGCAGCAGCAGCAATAACACAGTGTCACTTACAGCAGTCCACGCAGAGGCTGCTGCGCGCACACAAACAACACATGCACTACAGAGTTCTAGTGTAACAATTACAGATCAAACATAATGTAAATCAAGCAGCAGTAATTACCTTTCAAGCAGAAAAGTCACCAATTCCATCATCTACTCCTCCAGACCATACACTGTAAAAAAGACGGCGCTCCAGCCACCGGAAAGGGGCGGGGACTGTGAGCAACAGCTGTCAGACAGCCCATCAAACACAATCCTGGCTCTGATTGGTTCTTTTTGCTCGGCAGCAGGGCATTCTGGCAATCTGCCGAAGGCTGCAGGTGCAGCGGGGGGGGGGACTCAATGAGTCTGTTTTTTTCACACACTAGTCTGATATAAAGCTGTCCTTACATAGTGACAGCTTTAGTAAATATGACAAAAAGTCACTTTTATAAGAGTTGCAGACTGCACCTTTAAGGCTAAAAGTAGTTATATATGACTCTGAAGACATTTCTTAGACAAACGTTTTCTTATTTAGCTTTAGAACTACAGGTATTATCATCTACAGTGCTTTGATGTGACAGGTTGTGTATGTATCTCTTTAACTAACCCAGAACTTCTTTTTAAGTGTTTTACTGAGATCACTAACTGGGTTTAACACTTTATGTCTCTGTTTATTTTTAAAGCTCTTCATATTCTAAAAACAACAAATATTGTGATCGTACATCCAGGTGCACAAATGCATTTGGTGAGAACATTTTATTGAAAGCCATTTATGAGTCAGCGTGTATTAAAACGTGACACAATAGCTGTGGTTGTTTGGACACCTGGTAATTAGTGAAAAAAATCTAATTACATTCAGCTAATCTGATTAAAACCAACTCTGGTTTCTTTCACTGGTTTTGATGAGTCGTAGTTGGGAAAATCGGATCCTTCATTTGGAATAATCTGAATCAGATTAATGAGCCAAATGTAATCACAAATAATACATTTTTATTTTTAAACTTGGTCTGTTTTACATGACGTTAAATATGTTAAATATATTATATTAAGGTAGTAAAGAGTTGGACTGTATTTGTGATTAAAGTTTCATAATTAAGTTTCAACTCGCAGTGTGCAGTTAAAGCTCAGTGTGTGTGTGTGTGTGTGTGCATTTTCAACCACTGTATTAACCATGCAGAGATCTGCAGAAAGCAGCGTTGGGGTCAATTACATTTTCCAATTACAATTACGTCTTCAATTATCCATGTTCAATTACAGCACAATTATGATTACAATGACAGCCATTGTATCCAATTACAATTCAAATTATTATTTTCCCCCTGAAAGTTAATTACAATTACATTCTTAATTACTAAAGTTCAAATTCAATTAATCACAATTACTGAGCCTTTAATAAATAACGCAACCTTCCTTTTGTGTTAGCTTTCTGTTAGCATCTCTAACGCTAACAGGTCAGTTTGAACCATTTCTTAAATCAGCTGTAAAATACACTAATAAATATAACCTCATCATCTAATGAGTTTTTGATTTATTGGTTACTTTGTTAGGCTTCCTAATCAATGAAAATATTGGTATTAATATTTTTGGTGTGGGTGTCTGAGCCTTATTTCTGTCAGTATGCCCATAGATTTAATTTTTATTTTAAATAGTAAAACGATCCTCAAGAGACGTGACAGGTAGTGGGAAAATATAAAACATATTTTAATAATTGTTAACGACATGTGTGTAAGACATAGAACTGTAACATGGTTCCCCAGTTTTGCATTTAATTACATTGCAATTAAATAGTAGTTTCTATAGAATTTGAAATAGTATTAATATTAAATAGTTTCTATTGAATTTCAATAATATTAATATTAAATAATTTCTATAGAATTTGCATGCCAGTTACAATTACAAGTCAATTATTTAAACTTAATTACGATTATCATTACAACAGCAGCATGTTTTTCCTATTCAATTACGTAATACTTGTATTTAATTATCAATTACGCGATTAAAATTATAATTGAGCCCAACCCTGGTATAAAGTACTTTTTAGACGTAGTAACACAGTGAGCCACACTTTCACCGACTAATGCCATGTTTCACTCACGCTCGCTGTGTTTGGCTGCACGTCGAACGGTCCCCCTCACTGATAGGCCACCTGCATGCCACCTGTTGTTGTTCCCGCCCCCGCCTCGGCCCCGCCCCTTTTGCAGGACTTCTATCTCTCGTATGAGCAGCAAAGAGAAGATCTGCCTCCACGAGCGGGAGAAGCACCCACCTCCCACCCTGCAGAGCAGTCCGCCCGAGGAAGAGGAGGAGGAAGGCCAGACTGGACCTCAGAACCAGGCACAGAACCAGGCCAAAGTGTCCAGCAGCTCCAGCTCTGAGGAGGAGAGCGAGTCTGAGAGCGATGCAGAGTCAGGTGAGGAGTATATAATTACCAGCTATGGTGCATCAGGTCAAAATTTAGTGTTAATTTATTGCTCATTTCCATTTGCACTATCTCAGAAAAAGCCAAAAATAGGGAAATCATAAACAACTTGAACAACAAAAGAAACACAAGCAGCCTCCTTCCTACCTCCATGTCAACAGGAAGCACAGCCAGCCACGTGAGAAAGGTAACGGATGGTGACGTACAGTATGTTCCAACAACATGAAGAACCAGCGTTTTTTTGTTTTGTTTCTTTTAGTTTAATTATTTATTTATTTATTTTTAAGGGATTGATTACGATGTGTATTAAACTCATTTGTGTTTATGGTATGTATCAATATGCCCATTGCAAGGGGAATGTACTCGGGTAAAAAAAAGGGGGAGAAAAAATGTGTGCATAGTATAACTGTTTGTAAACTACAAATTAGACTGTTTTCTCTAACCACACATGAATAAAAAGTTGATCACAAAAAATATTGTAATTGTGTAATTGGTAATTAATTACAATTATGATGTAGTCATAATTGTAATTAATAACAATATGACAACTACCTGGATATTGTAATTGATCAGGAAGGAACAAGGTAACCAAGAGATGAGAAACTAAATAGATGACAGATAATATTTTTTAGTGTATTTTACAGCTGATTTAAGACATGGGTCAAACTAACCCATGAGCAAATTTTATGAGGTTATTTATTTCAGGCTGAGTAATTGCGATTAATTGTAATTGAACTTTAGTAATTTAGAATGCAATTGTAATTGACTTTCAGGGGGAAAATAGTAATTATAATTTTAGTTGTATCTTGAAAAAATGTTGTTCACTGTAATTATAATTGAGTTTATGGATAAGTGTAATTGACCCCCACCCTGTGAAGAACCATCAGTCACCCACTCACTCATGGGTTTCACTCCTATGTGTACATTCATTAATTCATTCATGTGGCAGGAGCCCTCTAAGCCTGCGGCCCCTGTGGCCCCTGAGGCCCCTAGCTCGTGGAGAACGTCTCTGAGAAAAGCAGGCAGCTCTGTGACCCTGGGGTCAGCTGGACTCTCTGACCCCACCCAGGACCCCAGCAGGCCTACAGAACCCGTCCTGGGCATGACCCGCTCTGCCTCCAGCCCCCGCCTCAGCTCTGACAGCGACACTAAGGTACTCAGATACATTTAAACTAGGGCCGCACGAAATGCACCAAAATTCATATTTTCTCAGTGTCGATATATGATATTATATTCTAAACGAAATATTTTTAACTCAAAGTTTGACCAGAAAGACAATTCATGGTAAATTTACTGATGCTAAATGTCACACAGATACGTTTATTAACGAGAGCACTCAGAGAGCACAGACCTCCGCCAAGTACAGCACGAGTACCGGGCGGGACATACACACAATGCACTTGCCCACCACTACTACATTACCCATAAGCCACCGCACTTAAAGGTGCAGGCTCAGGCACAGCTCCTATTTTTTGGTATTTTCTAATTTTTGGTTATCCAGAACATCACCAAAGTTGAATCACCTGTTCCTTGTCCCATTATCAGCATTTCCTGAACATTTCATCCAAATCTGTTCATAACCTTTCAAGTTATCTTGCTAACAGACAGACAAACAGATAAACGCAGGGTAAAACATAACTTTCCGCTCTGCGCTTTGCGGAGGTAGCAAACATCTCATCTAAAGGACAGCATGTGCGAGTGAGTGCTGTAGTGTGGCTTGTTTATACTGCTTGACTGTACTTTCTGAATAATATCAAATGGACAATGGCAGCTGTAGCTACAATAGTAGTTTACCACCACTAAGTGTGGAGTGACAGAATAATGCCTTAATTCTGTAAAGCACTTTGAGTGTCTATGATAAAGCACTATATAAAATCCAATGCATTATTATTATTATTATTATTATTATTATTTTTATATCACAAAAATAGAAAACTGGATAGTATGTTAAGTTGAGGTTTTGTTTATTCAGACAAGGTTTTTCAGGAAATGTTTATCTCCCGACATGTTTCAACTGTCAACTGCCAGTCTTTGACATGGAAGTCAAGTGAAACTTCAAAGGAAACATCAAAGGCGATCAGCAGAACTCCTCTGACGAAGCAGTTGACGGTCGAAACATGTCGGGAGATAAATACTTCCTGGAAAACCTTGTCTGAATAAACAAAACCTCAACTTCACACACTGATCAAAAAGAAGACAAAATGAATGGAACTAGAAAACTGGATATAACTTGAATATGGGTATATTGCTCAGCCCTAAGTTGAAAGCTGAAATCGAGGCTACTTTCAGGAGCCGAGGCTGGCCCGAGTTCCTCCCATTCCTACACGACGTCTCTTCAGTATTCCAGACAGCAGCGCCGACACCAACAGGTGAATCTGAATGTCTTCCTACATTTCCACTGTCATGGCACCCAGAGCAGTCGTTGCATACAAGCCCCTCCCTGTCCCCCCCACCCCCCCTCTCTAGCTTTAGCTGGCTGAGCCGTAGCTCCTCCTACAGCCGACGCCTCCATAGTCAGTCAGGGAATGAGCTCACTAGTTCCACTCCGTCTTTGCTTCAAAGGTCAGTCACGCTCACTCACCGTCCCATGCTGCTGCTCCTCATGGCTCTGCTGTGTGTGCATTGGTTGTTGCTCTGTCACAGCTAATTACTGGCCTCAATAGTGTGTGTGTGTGAGAGACTGTGAAAAAGGCTTCTCTATTCATTGGATTCTGTCTTGTCTGCAGCTCATCTTATGGAAGGAGACTGGATGAGCTGACAGGGACCAGTCGACTCAATAACATCTTAGCTCAGAGGTATTCCTTTGTTCATCAAACTACTGTGTCACTGGCCACAGTTACATGATGGTTTTTTTATTCAGAATTAAATCATTCAGAATTAAAGTGTTCTGCTTCATGTTTACATGGAAATAGTAATTCTGAATTGAGGTTTACATGGAAACTAGTTTTTTTGGCTTTATTCAATTTCGCTTTAGGTCTGGAGGTTGGGAAGGGTTCTGATTGGAGGGGGAGAACGTGACGTATCCACGTCTGTCGGGAAAAACACACAACAAACCTTTTATTGTCGGCTAAAACAAAGAAGACCACATGATAAGAACTGTTTTCACTTTTATTTTGATTCTAGTTTTGAAGCAGCAGCTCAATGATAACACATGGTTTCACTTTGGTCAGCTGAGCAGGAGAAGGAGATGGGAACTAATCATTAGTAAATAAAGTCCAGTTAAACACCATGAAACAATAACCAGGAACAAATATTTGCTCCCTGGTAACGATAGTAGCTCTAACCACCGGTACAATGATAAACTTGGTGATATTACAGCCTGTGCATGCAGTACGGGGACGCATTTACTCCGTCTCCGGATTTTAGTTTCACCTGTCCGATGAAGTCTGATTCATTTGCCGATAATATGTCCGTGTGAATGTCCTCATGTTTATGCCTCCGTCCATCCACTCTCTTCATTTTATCCGTGTTGTCTGAGGCTCTTATTAAATAAATAAATAGTCTCGCTCTAGTCCAGGCTGCCATCTTGGATTATGTTGTCACCGTGCGTCATGGCGACTGGCCGAGCATGCTCAGAATGACCAGAATTAAATTAAAACGAATTTAAGGTTTACAAGATAGAGGAATTATTTCATTCTGTATTTAAATTGGAATAAACCAGCCACTTAATCCGGATTTAATTCGGGATTAAGTGTTTACGAGGTCAGTTTAAAGAGGATTTAACATTTATTCTGAATTAAAGAGGAATTAAAGCTCCCATGTAAACGTGGCCACTTTTTCTAAAAACTCTAATCGCCACACCCTTTTTTTAAATCCTATTTCACACAAAGACCTTCTCAGGAAGCAAAGGAGAAGAAGGATCAGAGTTCCATCAGCACATCCAACTCCCAAAGCACAACCACAGGAGAGCAGGAAACCAAGCAGAGGCGCAAGTGAGTCCAAACTGCTGATCTGATGATTTACTGCACCTCCATTAACACTTAATTAAATGTGTGCAGGTCTTATCTGACACCTGTACGTGATGAGGAGGCTGAGGCCCAGAGGAAGGCTCGGTCCAGACACGCACGGCAGTCCCGACGCTCCACTCAGGTGCACTACTCACTCACTTTACCTCCTGTAATTCAAAGTTGTTTTATTGTGTAAATGATGCATATGAATATAAATGATTCAGATTATACTATGTCATCGAAGTTCCTCCATCATTTAGGTCACATGTCAAACTCAAGGCCCGGGGGCCAAATCCGGCCCTTTAAAGCTCCCAGTTCGGCCCGCAGGAGAAATAAAAAATGACAGGGATAACACGACTCATTGTATAAATCATTACCGGATTCAGTTGGTGATATCTCAGTACCTCTAAATAGACAAATTCCATTTTTTCGCAGGTCTCACAGTTTTCCCATGTTTATATCACATAATGGGAGTCATTTTTAATCTCAGATTGTTGTAAGTAATCTAAATACAGTATTTCCAAAATCCTACAATTTTCCTCAAATTATTCCCCCCAAATTTCCCTACATTAAATAAAATGGTCACAAAATACATACGTAAATGCTATTATACGTGAAAATGCAAACTAGGGCACAAGCAGTGTCAGAAATTAGCGAGGGCCATGGACCATTTTGCCCTCAATTAAGCCAAGAATGCCCCCAAAAATTTGTTCCACGTGCCAAAATTACCCCTAAATTTTCTGTCAACAACTTAGTATTCTCCAGACATAATTTATATATACATTTCTTTAGAACTGTAGGTCTATTAAACTACTATTGTACTTCTGTTTGTTTTTAAGGTTTTCTTTTGTGTAATATTTACAGGCTGTAAAGAGCTAAATAAATCTGTAGTTTCCCTACATCTGTAGAAAAAAAGAAAGAAATGGTGAGCTTTTCCCTTTTTTGCATTGTACATTTTAATCTATAAAAATATTAATGGTCCAACAAAGTTTTTTTTGGCAAAAAAAAATGGCAACCAAATTTTAAAACACCCCCGTTTTTTAGACTACTGGGGCCAAAATTACCCCCATAAAATTTTCTTTATTTCATACCTTGGGCAAAAGAATGATAAAATTGCTCGTTTTTCCACCTATAATCTGTGGCCCACTTGAGATTAAACTGGTCCGTATTTGGCCCCTGAACTGAAATGAGTTTGACACCCCTGGTTCAGGTTATGTTGGTGTGCTTCATGGTACCAATAACCAGTTAGAGTCCACTCTGCCACTGTTTTTATGATCATTTAGGACATATTTTCGTTGACTTGGCTAATAAAGAGTTGGGCTGAGTGTTTTTTCTTTCCTTTGAAGGGTGTTACACTCACAGATCTACAGGAAGCTGAGAAGACCATGAGGACGATGAAAACGGACAACAAAGGGAAAGAAAAGGAGGAAGAGGAAAAGGAGAAAGAGAAGGAAGCAAAGCAGAGAAAGGGAGAGGAGGGGGTGAGTTATGAACCAGTTGCCTGTTGTATAACATCATGTGACATCTCTTAATGTGGAGGGATGCTGTGTTTACAGGAAGTGAGCTGGAGATCTCGTATTGCCAGCCTGCAGAAGTCGGACCTACTGGGCCTCACGCAGCCCGCCGGCACCGCTCGGCCTCAGGCCTCCGATAAACAAGGTGTGAAACCCCCACCGCTCACTCTGTTTTTATTAATATCACCTCAAAATGTTGGCTTTGAAAGTGTGGCTTTGATCCAGATGCAGAGGTTACAGGTGAGAGCGAGACAGAGCGATGGGTCAGAGAACGAAAGGAGAGGAGACAAGCTCGGGCCAGGAGGAAGGCTCAGAAAACGGGCGAGGTAAACACACCCTACACACTAACACACAGGGACAGCAATCATCTTTAGAGAGAGGATGAGGTCATCAATAGCTGGGTTTCCATTACAGATTTTTGGAAAATAATAGTAATATTTCTATATGTCGACCAAGTATAATTGTGCTTTGAACGCGTTTCCATTGAATATCGTTTTGGGAAGGAGCCTCGAAACTCCCGTGAAATCTCATCCCGCGAGACTTCGCTACAGGATTGTGGCAGTAATTGTTTTTAATTGCTACGAAATGTCTGGATCTCCTCTTCAGTCCACACGTACCGCGCCATGTTTTTTCGGAGAGAAGTGGTTATAACTGTCGGTCATTCAAAAAGTTCACGAGACAAACTGATGTCCGCTCTTCACAGAAGAATTGACGGGTGGAGCACCGTGAAAACTGAAATAACAAAGACCATTCACAGTTTGACACAAAAAAAATGTATAAAATGTCACACATACATCTTAAACCACACATAAGCATTAAATAAACAATATTTACCGTGTTCGCCTGATGACCAACAGAAAAAGAGAGCAAAATAGGACAGTGGGTGTATATTTTTCATGATGAAACCCACGGTATAAAACTCTGAGTCCTTTCCGCTAAATATCCGGTCGCACAATAATGTCACTCTCAATAAACTTTAATAACATGACGAATATCACGAACAAAACAAATAAAATAATACCTTGTCACTAAAATTACAGTTCCAATGCAGTCATTTTATGACTTAGTGCAAAATTAAATAATATGACAACCGTAAATAAAATAACCTCATGTTGTCATGGCAACAAATTGATAGCGTCAGCTACAGTAGTCATGTGACCAGGTACGTCACGTTCTGTGACATGTATTTGTGTAAAAAGTGTTTCCATAGCGCTTTTGCGACACATTTCAGTATTGAAACATCTGAAATTCCTGCTCATGAAAGCGTAAAAACTTTTTAGCGATATTTGAGTGTTTTTTCAAAATTCAGATGTTTCCATTACCAGTTTTTATTGCACTATTTAGATTTTGCGCATTTCCAAGGGTTAAGGAAACACAGCTGGTGACAACGTAAGGGGAAAGATAAAATGAGTCGAAATGACTTTATCTATTTTTATTTATTTTTTGTCTGCAGAGTGATGACAACGACCCCAGTGGAGAGGAGGAGTTTTCAGGCAGTGGGCTGGATCCACAGGTCTGTGAGCGTCTTTATTAGAAACCACAGTGCACTATGACCTCTAACTGATTCCTTCTCTGTTTCCAGGCTGATCAACACTCCAGCTCCAGGTAAGAATCCAGCTTTTCACCCATTTTACTCCCACAGTCTCATTACAGCCTCTCTGACCTCTGACCTCTTAATCTGCTCAGAGTGGATGTGACCCAAGGAGAGTCGTCTCAAAGCAAGGATTTTAAAAAGGTCAGTAGATGATCTCACACACACACACGACTCCTTTTCCCGTCCAACACCAGTTGTTTATTGTTTGTGTGTCAGTTATTTGAGGAGGTGTCCAGAGAAAACAACCAGCTGCAGTCTCAGCTACAGGACACGCAGAGGATCGTCACTCAGACCAGGTTGGACCTGGAGAAGGCAGCACAGGTGATGACATCATCCACCTGAGACAGAATCTAGTGTTGTTTCAGCTTTATATTCATCAAATTGGGTGCTTTTTCTTTTTTTAATTGTTTCTAAATTTGAGACTAATCTGTGAAGTCTGTAAAGATACTGTATGAAATGAATTGCCTAAATTTATTCTTATTGTTCTATATTCCATCCTAATGTTAGCCCAATGCTAGCTTAATGCTATTGCTGGGTTAAAGTTAATGCTACATTCATGATAATGCTAGGTTTACGCAATTGGTAAGCTATTGTTAGCTATTGCTAATGCTAGATAAATGCTATTGCTAGGTTAAAGCTAATGTTAGGTTAATGTTATTGTTAGGCTAATGCTAATGCCTGGTTATTGTTAATGCTAGGCTAATGCTATTTTTAGCTTATGTTAAAGCTAGATAAATGCTATTGCTAGGTTGAAGTTAATGCTCCATTAATGCTATTGTTTGGTTAATGCTAATGCCAGGTTATTGTTAATGCTACTCTAATGCTAAAGTTAGCCCAATGCTAATGCTCGGTCAGTGCTATTGCTTGGCTGCTAATTCTAGGTTAATGTTAATGCTAAAATATTTTATATCCAATATTTCAGCTGTTTTTCCACCAATTTGCACCAAATTCACTCAGACCGAACCCTGATCCCCAACATTGGGATACACGACATTGGGTTACCGACCCCGACCACTTCTTCGGACCCTACGACTTTGCTGGCGGCTTTAATGTTCAAATTGTATTTTGTCTGCAAAGATATAAAAAAAAAATTTCAAAACTTAAAAAATGTAAATATTTTTTATGACATAAATTATTATAGTTAATCTGTAGATTTTGTAAAAAAAAGTATAACGTGTTTTATATTATTTATATTTTATATTGTTGTATAGTCTTTTTATGAGCTTCATGTGAGCCGTAAAGATAAACTGTAGAAACCATGAGGTTTTTTGGTGAGTTTTTCTGTTCTTTCATGCATCATTTTATGATGATTTTTTTTGAGCTGACTGTAAGTGTTTGATTGGGTTTCAGAGACAGGAACGTTTCACCGACTGTTCAGCTCTGCTGGAGTTGGAGCGAAAGGTAAAACTCCTCGCTGCTCCGGTCATGTGACCTGTGGCAGTTTTAGCTTCATTTGCCTCACTGTGGACACCTACTAACAGGGTTGGGCTCAATTACAATTACGTCTAGAGTTATTCACATGATCCCACTCAATTATAATTACAGTAACCTGCATCTTTTTCAGTTACAGTTATTATTTTTCCCCTGAAAGTAAATTACAATTACCTTCTCAATTACTAAAATTTAATTAAAATGAATAACAATTACTGAGTCTGAAATAGATAAAACCATAAAACATAATCTTCCTCTTGTGTTAGCCTTCTGTTAGCGTCTGTAATGCTAACGGGTCAGTTTGACCCATGTCTTAAATCAGCTGTCAAATACACTAAAAAATATTATCTGTCATCTAATTAGTTTCTCATTTCTTGGTTACCTTGTTAAGCTTCTTAATCAATGACAATATTGGTAGTAATATTTTTGGTGCGGGCGTATGAGCCTTTTATCTGTCACTATACCACTAGATTTACATTTTTTTAATTGTAAAATGATGCTAAAGAGAAGTGTCAGGAAGTGGGAAAATTTAATATGAAACATATTTTTAATAATAATTAACTACGTATGTGTGAGACATAGTAAGTGAAACTTGGTTCCACAGGTTTAGGTTTATTTTAATTCTAAATGACAGTTTTTATAGAAATTCCATGATAATTACCAAGTCAATTATCTGAACTCAGTCATTGTCATAAATCAATTACACAACTACAATTATAATTGACCCCAACCCTGCCTCCTACTTTCTGTTGACGCTCTGCTTTCAAACCACCCCCTCACTTGCCCTCCTCCTACTTGTTATGCTCTGCCTCTTCTGTCCTTTGCTGCGCTGCGTTACGTTTTGTCACCGCCAGGACCGGAGGATGCTGGAGCGGCGAATGGCCGACCTGGAGGAGGAGCTTAAGGTGAGGATTGTACACGTTGCATGTAGCCTGGCTGTAGCTTGTGCAGTTTGGTGAAGATGCACAGCAGTGTGAAGCTCAGGGTTGAATGTTTCATCCTTTCTGTGTCTGTAAAATAAAAAGTTAAAGCTGCAGTATGTAAAATTTTTGGCATCACTTGGTCAAAAAGCCATAATCATCTTTCAGCATATTGTAATGTGTGTTTTGAGTGGACAGTGAATCTATTCTCCTTCTTCTGACTTTGTAAATGAGTATCTTAAATCCAGGAGCATGACGCTGGATGTTAGGTAATCAGAGCTCTTTTTACAAACACACGTGCTCTATGAGCTTTGGGCACTTCTATTGGCTGCTCCACTGAAGTCAGACGTGTTCAGTTACCCTCGGTAGTAAAAGTGAAATGAAGCAGAAGTCTCCATAACAGCGTTAGACACAACAGTTACACAGCAAATCAAGCGGAAAAAGGCAGACTGCGGTGGAGAAGCAACAGAATAAAGTCACAAACACTGAGGGGGAACGAATCGCTTTGTGTCCTCATGGATCCCCGAGACTGTGCAGGCTCCGCCCCACACAGACAGAGAGTGATAACAAATGGGATCTTAGAGAAGCTTATTGAAGGTGAATTCATTTTACAGTCTGAATGTGGAGCGATGGTTGTCACTCTGCTCAGAGCTGCTGGTTGCAGGTGGGAGAGAGGGCTGATGACTTCTTCTCCAGCGTTTACAGCACTTATCATTAACAGCGCCGCTTTTACGGTTTAAATGATCAACTTACTGGCTTACTAAAGGATGAGTTCACTCAGAATGTAGGCTTATTCAAGAAGTTAACGTTTAAGTTTTGCCCCAATAGCTTGAGGAAGTGTACAGCCTCCTGCTGCAGCCGTCTGTAGCAGGAGGGAGGGGCTGCTCCCTCAGCTCTACAGACAGTGACGGCCAGGGGACAAGTCGCTTGAAGTTGCTTGAAAAGTTCAAATTTTTCAACTTTAAGGAACTAGGTCGCGCAGGACCTAGTCGCTGGAATTGCACAAGTCACGTAGCTTGAAGGGAGGTCGCTTGAGATCGTGTCATTTACATGAATGTAATCCAGTCGCTTCAGTCGCTTTTGGTGTGAACGCAGCTTAAGGCCTTGTCCACACATAGCTGGGTATCTACTAAAACAAATATATTGTTATACGGTTTGGCCTGTGTCATCCACACAAAAATGCAGGATAGGGTCATTAAAAATGGGGCTTTTGAAAAACTCAGATCAAAGTGAAGATTTGGTCAACTCCGGTTTTGCGTTTGAGTGTGGATATAGATAACCAAAGTTTTAAGTTTCTAAACGCCACAGGGACTCTGCTGGCTGCATTGGTGTGGGGTAGCGGTGCCCAGTTGGGGGTGCTTCGGTATGCCTGCTTGTCGGTCTGTGGCTGGCGGGGTGGCCCTGCTTGGGCGGTTAATGGCGTCCTCTCTCGTTGGGGGGGCCAGGGATGGCGGACGGTGTTGTATCGTGGGGACGTGCAGGCCTCACCTGGTCCTGTTGTGGGTGCTGGTTTCTCTGAGTCGCAGTTGCTCCCTGTTGCGGCGGGACGGGCTGCTCAGGGCCGACATGAGGCGGCGGTCGCCCCCTATACTGCTGGGGGGTGTGGCTTGTGCCTGGGGAGTGGGGGGTGCCGTCGTGCTCCCTGGGGCCGGTATGGTTCGGGGGGGGGGGGCCGCGGGGTAAGTTTCCAACTGTGCAGCTTGGCGCGTCTCTGGGGCCCGCGATGCCTTGTGCCGTCTGCGCCATCTACCCTCTCCGGTGGCCCGCTGTATGGACGGGCCCGACTCACACCAGACAGGCCTCCTACATGGACCGGGGCCTCATACATTGTTTGGCAGGTGTGCAAAGCTATGACGGTGCACTTGGGACCCCAATACATAAAGCTGCCAACAACAGAGAGTGACGTCCATTCACTTGTGGATAGTGCATTCATGCGGTTTTGTGTGGATGGATATATTTTTGATGATGTGTGGACGTAACTCTTTTTTTTAAAACAGAGGAGGGTGGATCTACATTTTTTTTTAAAAATACCCTGAAAAATCTCCACTAACACAACATAAAGTCACTACATTTGTCACGAGTCTCTATTGAGAAAAAAGTTGCTAAGAGCGTTCACAGACACCGGTAAGGGAGGCTAAGTTTTGGTTTTGGTTTCAAAACGGAGCGGAGAGAGGATTCTACATACTGCAGCTTTAAGTGCCAGAGTAATGATTTAATTATTGGTGAAAAGCCTCTCATAGTTAGTGTGAACACAACTTCAATTAATTTCCCTCCAGGTTCTGGTCGACCTGAGAGCTGATAACCAGCGTCTGAAAGATGAAAATGGAGCTCTGATCCGTGTCATCAGCAAACTCTCCAAATAGACGAAGAGGAGAATCAAGAAGAGCAGGGAAACTCCTCCCCCACCCCCATTCTCCCCCCACCCCACCATCCATACATCCAGAAGTGAAACAAAAGAGAAGCAACAGAAGTTTGGATTGATGAACTGATGGAGAGTCTCAGTCGTGCCTTAAAGGACCACCTCAGGCTGCTGGCACACACACACACACACACACACACACACACACACACACACACACACACACACACACACACACACACCCCTCAGTGTATTATCTTAGTATTTATTCTTTGTGATTACACTCGTATCACATAGTCACAGATCATTGATCTTAATTCCTGATTAAAGTCCATTCCTGATGCTTTATAATCCTTCAGTTCATCACCAGGATTAAAGGAAACGCGTGAGTTTGGTTTGAGTCCCACCTACCTCTTAGTCTCCACCGAGCACCTCCACACCTAAACGTTTCTATGTTGAGACACACGCACACACACACTCCATGCTCTTCAAGACAACTGCAGCACTTTACTCCCCACTAAGCAATAAGAGTTCTATGAAGGGAGGGATGTGCTTGTTCTCTCAGAGCAGACTTCTAGTACACACGCTACACACAGCAGGGGGTCAAAGGGCGTGGCTACTACCATTGATTTAAAATATATAATTTTCATCTTGAATTTCTTACAAAATAAAAAAGCAAAGATTGTGTATATGTGTACAAATATTAGTTATGAACAATATCCATTTTGAAGTGAAATTCCATGTAGCCTTTTTTCACATGTTGCTTTTCTAATATATGAAATGGTTGTCTGCACTCTAATAATAAAACGTGTGTTTGTAGCTCTCCATGTGTTCTGTTGTCATAGAAACAAAGCAGCATCCTTTCACTGGTTGTCAACTAGACCTTTGTGACCACACCACCCAGTCTGCAGTTTGTTGTCTTACCCTCACTATTCTGGTATCACCCTGCATACTAGTGGAGCTGTTATTTCTGTCCTTCATCACTGTGGAAAGAAGAGGAAACACATCTGGACAGATGTTTCAGGCAATTCCACCAAGTTTGTTGTTCCTTCTTTTTTTAATAATATTATGTTAAGGTTGCATTTATTCAGACTTTAAAAATTACCTTGATCTCTTGACGTGTTTCAACTGCCAACTGACAGTCTTCCTCAGAGGCATCTGCTGATCGCTTTGATGTGTCCTTATGAGTTATTTCATTGCAGAACATAAAATCAGTTAAGTCATGGATTGGGACGGAGCAGCAATAACTGGGACAGAAGGAAACAAAAACAAACGCTGGATCAAAGAATCCATCGAGAAAAGGAGGCGGAGCTTTAACATCAACAGGGATGAGGAACATTTTCATTCTCCCACACCTGGGAATCTCTTCTCCAGAGACCGTTGTGGGTGACAAGGGACGTGGCATAGGCCTGGGCAATATATCGAGATTTCTATTTTGACGATATAGAAAATTACAATATCGTATATAACAATATATTTTTATTTTATAGCTTATTTTGTATTACAATAATCGTTTTAGGAGTCGCAGCATGAAAAGCTCAGTTAGATGGATTTCTGAGTGTGTCCAAACCCAGACCTAAACAAGCCATACTACAGAACTCACTCACACGTGCTGTCCCTTATAGGCAAAAAAAAAAAGAAGTGACACCTATTGTGCAGCTGTTTAATAAATGTGCGTGTGTGCCATTTTGCATCATCAAATTTAACCCAGAATTGTATTTTTGATAACACTTTATTGAGCTATGAGTTTTGGTCCATATCGCCCAGCCCTAACGTGGCAAGCCTGACAAAACTGTCAAGTTGGCCACACCCAGATATAACTCAGAAGGACACATCAAAGCAATCAGCAGACACCTCTGAGGAAGACTGACAATTGGTATTAATTGATGTTTGAGGCCTTCATACCATGGTGGTATTTATTATCTGAGTGAGGCAGGGTGCGCTCTTTCAAGTCTAGTTGTTTGGTTCCATGGTACAGACATTGTACCAGTGCTGGTCCATGTGTTAAGTACCATGGTCTAGATACCAGTGCTGGTCCATGTGTTTAGTACCATGGTCTAGATACCAGTGCTGGTCCATGTGTTTAGTACCATGGTCTAGATACCAGTGCTGGTCCATGTGTTTAGTACCATGGTCTAGATACCGGTGCTGGTCCATGTGTTTAGTACCATGGTCTAGATACCAGTGCTGGTCCATGTGTTTAGTACCATGGTCTAGATACCGGTGCTGGTCCATGTGTTTAGTACCATGGTCTAGATACCAGTGCTGGTCCATGTGTTAAGTACCATGGTCTAGATACCGGTGCTGGTCCATGTGTTTAGTACCATGGTCTAGATACCGGTGCTGGTCCATGTGTTTAGTACCATGGTCTAGATACCAGTGCTGGTCCATGTGTTTAGTACCATGGTCTAGATACCGGTGCTGGTCCATGTGTTTAGTACCATGGTCTAGATACCAGTGCTGGTCCATGTGTTTAGTGCAGGAAGATGAACCACTGTCTAACAACAAGCCCAGCTCCTAATAAGGAAGGGCAGCAGAGCAGCCGCTCTCTGTAAATATCCCTGAGGTCTGAGAAAGGAAGAGGGAAGCGGATGGAACGCAGCCTTATTTGGACAAAGCTCTGCTTTTCCCAGGGTTTGAGGCTCAGATCCCAGGAATGAAGCCAGATACTACACACACAGACATGTGGCTCCACCAAGAGGAGCTACCAATGTAGTGCTGCTGGAGAGGCTGGAGAGCCACAGAAACACCAGCTGGAGTTCTAGAAAAACAATGAGCACTCATTCATCATTAATGGATATACAGTAATAAAATACACACGATTAGGATTTTATAGACAAACATCTGGAACAGAACTGCAGTTTTCCCCGAAGAATGTTTTTCTCTTCATTTTTACATGCAAACCAATGTCAAATGTTAAGAAGGCCAAATTAGAATCGTGGACCTTGAGTTTGACACAATCTGAAAATCATAAATCATTAGATAGATAGTGATCTCTAATGGATTAGTTTCAGTAGCAAATATAATACATGATCTCTCATATCTCCAACTGCAACACTTATTTTGTATTCAGTGAAAAACTTGCTGAGCAAAGAAGGTGATCATATAACCTGTACTAAACTAGACAGTTGCAAACCAGCTAGACCAGTAACCTAAGTGACGGACAAAAAGTGTCGGGACGGTAAAAGATGGAGCTTTTGTATTAATACACATTCTATTTCACCACAATGATTAGGTCAAAAGTAAAAAAATTAAAAAAATTGGTCAAAAACTGATATCCTTGTCAAGATTTTAACTCTTAACAAAAGAAAAATACATTGAGTTTCTAAAACTGACACGTGTATTAAGGGATGCCTGATTGTTAATCATGCACAGTTGAGGAGAACAAGAAACCTGCACAAAATGACCTACCACCAGCATGTGTGTCAAACTGAAGGCCAGGGGGCCACATCCAGCCCTTTCAAGCATCAGATTTGGCCCACAGGAGAAAGTCAGTCACTCCAAATGAAAATCCACAATATTTCCCTGGGCTCACAGTTTCCCCATGATTCTATCACACAATGGCAGTCATTTTAATTTCAAACTGCTGAAAGAAATGTACCGTAAATGTTTCCAAAATCCTGCAATTTTCCCAACATTTCCATTAAATTAATGGAAACTGAAAAAATACAGGAACTTTAAGTGAATATCCTGCAGGGACTGATATCTGTCACTTATTGCTTGGATATTGTTGGTGCCTTATGCCTGCTTTACATATCACTGAGAAGTAAAAGTGCAAACAAAGGCACAATAATGAGATCAAAGTCGTCTGTATTTGGCCCTGCACTAGCAGATGGAGATAGAAGGAAAGAGAAGAGGAGGAACGCCACCAAGAAGGATGTATTAAAGGAGGATATGAAGAACTGTATCTGTCAGTGCCCCCCGCAAAATGTTAAAAATAAATAAATAAAAGTAACCTTTTTTGAAAAAATATAAAAATTGACTATTCTTCTTAAAATCTTATTAAAACATAACATTTGCAATCACGTTTTTTAGAACAGTAATAAAGCTATTTATTTCAATTAATATTTAATATTTAATAAAATGCCTTTTTTTTTTTTTTTTTAAATATTCAAGGTTCAACGAGGCCATTCTGCCCCCTGTCGTGACGTCATCATAGGAGGCACGCCCCCCAGTCTGGGAGTCACTGCTTATATGTTAGCGTTTCTCAAATGTAGATACTTGTACACCTAGGGGTACACGTACACTACTTGAGGGAGAGAGAGAGAGAGAATTGTCAATTTTGTTCTACATATGTATATACTGTATAGTGAAATCCTATTTTATTAATTTATTTTAATCTTATTGTTTTGTACAAATGTTGCCTTAACATTTAATCTTTTCTTGTGTACATGGTTCTCACACTTGCTTTGGCAACGTAAACCTGTTTTCTCATGCCAATAAAGCTCAATTAGACACTTCAACCTTGGGATCGGGACCCCATGTGGGGACACCTGGAGTTTAATTGGGGTCACTTGACATTTTTGAAAAATTTTAGATTTTAGATTTTTTTTTTTTTTAAACTGTATTTCTATACTTTCACTAGTTACAATAAAATAAATAAAGTAAAAATAAATCAATAAATATCTGAGCTCAAACTTGATCAAAAACTAATTATAGAAAGAAAAAAAAAATGTGTTGCCAGAAATTCTTGATCAAAATAGGGTTTGGAACCACTTCACTAAATACGGTTTCATTCACTTATTTATGAAATGAGATTCTTTCAAATATGTTTTATCAGTCATTTATTCCATAATTATGCTCTATAGATGTTTTTTCATTGTTCTCTGAGCAAATGTAGTCAAAAAAGGAGGTGCTCGAACCAAAGGTTTAATGACTCAGAAAGATCAGGAGAAACTGGTCCATGCTTTTATCTCCAGCAGACTGGACTATTGTAATGGTCTTCTGACAGGAATCCCCCAAAAGAGCATCAAACAGCTACAGCTGGTTCAGAACGCTGCAGCTCAGGTCTTAACCAGAACAAAGAGGTCAGAACACATTACTCCAGTTTTAAAGTCTTTACACTGGCTCCCAGTCAGCCTCAGAATAGACTTTAAAGTTCTGCTGCTGGTGTATAAATCTGTGAATGGGTTTGGTCCAGAATACATCAGTCAGATGTTAGTCAGGTATGAACCCAGCAGGTCTCTCAGATCTATGGACACAGGTCAGATAGTGGAGCCCAGAGTTCACAGTAAACATGGTGATGCTGCTTTTAGTTGTTATGCTGCAAAGAAGTGGAACAAACTGCAGCAGAGCTGAAGTCAGCATCTGATGTGAACATTTTTAAATCAAAGTTAAAGGCACTTTTTTTCTCTACTGCATATGATTGAGAGAGAGATTGTTGGTCATGTTGTTGATGTCATGTGTTTGATGATGATTTTAAATGTTCTTATTGATTTTGAGCTGTTGAATGTTTTATCATGTGAAGCACATTGAGTTGCCTTGTGTATAAAATGCGCTATACAGATACATTTGCCTGGCCTTAAACAGTTTGAGAACCCCTGCTCTATGTCTACGTGATGGTTTGTCTTTATTATTTTTACTTTGAGCTGAAACAGCTCCTCATCCTTCATGTAGAATCCAGGCCGTGTTTTTTAGCAGATCAACAGATCCAGGTTTTCCCTGCAGCTTCATTTCCTGCAAAGTAAAGTAAAGTAACGCCTTCTTTCCATTACTTACACAAACAGATTCACTTCATCATGCAGATACTTTTTCCTCTCACGTGACCTCGTGATCTTTGATAAGCTCTAGTAATGTTTTCCTAGAACTTCTTCTAGTTGCTGTTTTCTGGAGATCCTCCAGATTATTCTTACACTGTTGTTGTTCCCAACATTCCTCTTTGTTCCAGAAACAGATGCTGAAACATTCCCAGTGTGTGCTGGAGGGAGTCATTCTAAAGGTCTGTGCACACTGCCTCATCGCACCAATGTCTGCACGTGTCTGTCTGTGGATTTGGGTTTTTCAGTGTGTGATCTTCTCACAGACTTCAGTTGTGTTTGTGCAGGTCTTGTGATGCCAGAGGGTCAAAGATCAACAGACAGTCTGGAGTGAATGGTTTGAAACCAGTGATCGTCATCAACAGAAGCTGGTGTTACACACAAGTTACATCAAAGGAAGAAGATCAAAGCCTCTCCTAAGCCTCAAAAAACCAAACTAAACACATTTTATTTTGTAGATTTTTGTAGATCTTTGACAATGTCCTCTGATCTGGATCCTTACATCTTCACCACTGACACTCTACCCAGCGACCTCCGCTTCCTCCCCCCTCTGGCCAATGGGCTCCTGGGATGGAAGGTGTACAACAACATCATGCACATGGGTGGGATCTACAACGGGGAGGGGGGTCGTTGCCACCGGGCTGATGTCCCCTGTCCCCTCTCTGTGAGGCTGGAGGTGGAGGAACCTGCAGAACACATGTTCAGCCTGGACACACGCTCAGGTAAAGGGAGTTAGATTTACTTATTTATCTCAAATATATATATAAAAAACCCAATATGAAGCAATCATTGCTCACTTACAAAGAGCCCCAGCTTAACGCTTATCTAGTACTGGCCCTTTACTTAATACGTCAGAGCTACTTGACAAAAAGCTAAAGAAATCTGGCATTTGAGCAAATGCAGTATACAGTATATGAATACACACAAATATAAACAAAAACAAGCATTCATACGCCTACTTACATTTACATAACATCAACATCCACATGTCCATCGACCATCAGATTCTTTATTGTCCACAATGTTCTCTTTCTAAAGTTCAATTCCCCCCAATAATCATCCCCTCCTTATAGTCTACTTGAAAAAAATTGTAATACATTTTTAGCAGTGATCTGAATTTAGCTTTATGCAGGAAAAGTGTGTTGGATGTTGCTCAACTAGAGTGTGTTGGATGAGTTGAATGTTGCTCAGGTAGAATGTGTTGGATGTTGCTCAGGTAGAGTGTGTTGGATGTGTTGGATGTTGCTCAGGTAGAGTGTATTGGATGAGTTGGATGTGTTGGAAGTTGCTCAGGTAGAGTGTATTGGATGTGTTGAATGTTGCTCAGGTAGAGTGTGTTGGATGTGTTGGATGTTGCTCAGGTAGAGTGTGTTGGACGTTGCTCAGGTAGAGTGTATTGGATGAGTTGGATGTGTTGGAAGTTGCTCAGGTAGAGTGTATTGGATGTGTTGAATGTTGCTCAGGTAGAGTGTGTTGGATGTGTTGAATGTGTTGGATGTTGTTCAGGTATAGTGTGTTGGATGTCTCTCAGGTAGAGTGTATTAGATGTGTTGGATGTTGCTCCGGTGAAGTGTGTTGGATGTTGTTCAGGTATAGTGTGTTGGATGTCTCAGGTAGAGTGTGTTGGATGAGTTGAATGTTGCTCAGGTAGAATGTGTTGGATGTTGCTCAGGTAGAGTGTGTTGGATGTGTTGGATGTTGCTCAGGTAGAGTGTATTGGATGTGTTGGATGTTGCTCAGGTAGAGTGTATTGGATGAGTTGGATGTGTTGGAAGTTGCTCAGGTAGAGTGTATTGGATGTGTTGAATGTTGTTCAGGTAGAGTGTGTTGGATGTGTTGAATGTTGTTCAGGTAGAGTGTGTTGGATGCGTTGGATTTTGCTCAGGTAGAGTGTGTTGGATGCGTTGGAAGTTGCTCAGGTAGAGTGTATTGGATGTGTTGAATGTTGCTCAGGTAGAGTGTGTTGGATGTGTTGAATGTGTTGGATGTTGTTCAGGTATAGTGTGTTGGATGTCTCTCATGTAGAGTGTATTAGATGTGTTGGATGTTGCTCAGGTGAAGTGTGGTGGATGTGTTGGATGTTGTTCAGGTATAGTGTGTTGGATGTCTCTCAGGTAGAGTGTGTTGGATGAGTTGAATGTGTTGGATGTTGCTCAGGTAGAGTGTGTTGGATGTCTCTCAGGTAGAGTGTGTTGGATGTGTTTTCTCTTCCAGGTATCTTCAGCCACTCTCTGACCACCTCCAGCTTCACAGCGTCTCAGTCTCTTTACGCTCATCGTTTCTACTCCAACTTGATGGTGATGGAGGTGCTGCTGGTGCGTCATGTGACCTCTGAGCAGCCAATCACAGTCAGCCTCACCACTTCATTCACACCCAGGAGCAAAGACATTGTTTTTGAGTCTGGTCCTGATTACGAAGGAGGAAGGTGAGATTACTGAACATATAGAGTTTATAACTGTAAGAAAATACTCAAATTACGCTTTACTTAAGCCATTACATTATGACCACCACCTACCTAATATTAGTGTTAGGGATGTCCCCATCATAGGCGGAGTTTGAATATCGATTTAATGCAATATCAGCACAAATCATGCTTTATTACTGGTACTTTATTTTGTAGGCTTAATCGAGTGGTATTACTTAAACAGAACAATAGTCAGCAACAGTAGATACAAGAAAAACGGACCACATTTGTATTAACCAATGGGTTACAATTGACTTTATACATAAGATTATTATACAATATAACAAAATAAATCAATAAAATAAATTAGAAAACCCTACAAATCAACCTCAATGAATACAATAAAACCAATTTTCCTTTTTAAGTGCAAAAATAACAAAAATATTTATGTTCACACTTCTATATATACATAAAATACAAAATATGTAAGAAACTGACAATATCCAAGCAATAAGTGACAGATATCAGTCCCAACAGGATCTACTCTTTAAATTACCTTGATTTTTGTGACCAATTTCTATTTATTTAAGGGAAATATTATGGGAATAATTAGAGGAAAATTGAAGGATTTTGTATGAATTTGAATTTTTTTTAACAACTTAACATTCAAAATAACTGCCATCTTGTGAGATAAGCACTGGGGAAACTGTGAGCACCTGCAAATATTTGGTGAGTTTCATTTACACAATGATTCTCGTAGGGCTGCACAATTAATTGAATTTTAATCGTGATCACGACTTTGGTTGCCACGGTTGCTGTGTTGCATATCAAATCCAGCGCTTTCTCAACCATTGGTCAGCGGCAACTTTAAGTCATTTGGTGGATTGGATTTGGTGAAAGCACTCTGTAATAGTGTATTTATTCAGTTAACCCTTGGTACGTTTTACATTCTTGGGTTAATTTCTTTTTTTTTTTGTATAATTATTTTGTACTGTAAACTGTTCATATATTGTTTTTTTTAAAGTAGTGCCAAAGAAATACATATTTTTCCCTAACATGATAAAATACTTGTGATTATAATATTGATCAAAATAATCGTGATTATCATTTTGGTCATAATCGTGCAGCTCTAGTTTCTTGTTTTTTCTGTCATTATTATTTTCTCCTGCGGCCCGAATTGGATGCTCCAAAGGGCCGGATTTGGCCCCCGGGTCTTGAGTTTGACACATATCGTATATAATCCGATTCTTTGCTGATATCGGACCAATAGCAGATCGGGACGTCCATAATTATTTTATGTTTTGCTGCCCAAACAGAGTCAGTGGTCATAATGTTATGGCTACACTACAGGAGGCTAAAGAGTCACTAATCCATTGTTTTCTAGTCACATCCTGGGCCAGACAAAGACAGCTGAGTTCCCAGGAGCCTCTTGCCACACGGTGCACCTCATCTGGACTCCGATCCCCCTGACGCTGACCCTGCAGCCCCAGCAGCCCCAGGCCCGCTGGGGATTCATCCTGGCCGTGGCCGACACTGCCGACTCAGCCATGGCCCGTTACGATGAAGGCCTGAGTCTCATGGCCACTGGAAGCCTGCGCCCCTCCCACGTTAAGGCTTGGAAGGAGATGTGGCTCCAAAGCACGGTGGAGGTGGTCGGCCCCCAGGACCTCAATAAGGCTGTGATTGGCTGCCTGTTCTACCTCCTCAGTGCCTTCCCCTTCATTTATGAGCACCCCAGCCCCTTTGGAGGGGTCAGTCCTGGGGGGCTCTCCAATGGAGGGGACGGTCAGGATTATTGGGGTCATGTTTTCTGGGATCAGGTAAGGATTCCCACCTTTATACTGTACATTATGTTCATAACCACCATACCATTAAGAACCTTTAGTTATACAACAAAGCATGTAGAACAAACATGGGCAAGTGTTTGTGCGTACACAAACCATTCCTCATGTTAAACACTAAAGCTTGTGTGAAATGGTACAGTTTATTTAAAATGTGTTTTCATCCTTTCACAGGACATCTGGATGTATCCTGGAATCGCTCTTTTTTACCCTAAACTAGCCCGAGCTGTGCTGGAGTACAGGGTCGGGACCATAGAGGGCGCTAAAGACAATGCCCAGAAACAGGGCTACAAGGTGGGTTCCTCACAGTTTCAATTCCTGCATCAAAGATATAATGCAATAAGTATAATAATAATATATTTTACATATAAGAAATTTCAAAGTGCCACAGTTATAGACGAAGTAAAGTAAATGAGAAACCACCCAAGGACGAATATCCATAAAATATTTAATACATATGGCCTCAGGCAGATGTTCTCAACCTTGGGGTCGGGACCCCATTTTGGGTAACGAGACACTGGGAGGGAGTTGCCAGATGCCATCAAGAATCTAAGATTATTTTTTTAACATTTGGAACCCATTTTTGCTTATTTTTACTATTTTTCTGCAACTACACCAAACTTGTCATATTTTAACATATTTTAATCACTTTTTATTGCCATATTTTTGCTCCTTTTAATGCATTCTTACAACGTTACTCCCATTTCTGACACTTCTACATCAAATTTCAATGCCTTTTCTGCACATTTTTTTCACTTTCAAGACATTTTCAGCACTTATATACCCTTTTTTTCTACCAGATTCCACCTAATGTCACATATGTTGATCCATTTTTGTCACTTTCAACCTGTTTTCACCATATTTCATGCTTATTTTTGCCAATTTAACCACCTTCTCGATTTGTCAATTCAAACAATTTGTTCCCATTTTTTCTGCCACTTTTAAGCCAATATTGATATTTTCAACCCTTTTTACCATTTTTTCTGTCTGTTTTTAGCTACTCTAATTTGCAACCAATTTCTGTGGTTTTTAAAATCCCATTTCACCTCCTTTTTGTAATCCATTTCATTTCTGATTGAAACAAGGATTTCCATCTTTAAGATGACTATAATAATAGTAAACTTCCTGGATAACAGTGGATATTATTCAGTTGAATAAATAAATGTGGTTATCACAGATTCATAGAACAATGGACCATCATTTTGCTGACTTTATGGATGGACCCCAAAAAGCTCTCCCCTTTATTCCCCCTTATAGACATGACTTTTCTTCAATGTTCATGTCTGTGTTCAACCACCTTCAGCTACAGTGGGGGTCCCCGCTCTCTAGAACCTTTATTTTGGGGGTGTAACTAACTACCTTCTGATACCCCTAGTGTTTTCTGCATCACAGGAAATGGGTATTATACTAACATTACTGGTAAAGAGGGAAAAAAGTAATTAGAAAACTATTCATTTTAAATCTTTTTTTTTTTTTTAACACATTTGTCCTTTGCATTAATCATGGCAGTGAAAACCTTTTTCTAAATCAGTCAATGACCCTGTAATAACAGAGTATTTCTACTTTCCAGGGCCTGAAGTTCCCGTGGGAGAGTGCAGTATCAGGGCGAGAGGTGTGTCCTGAAGACATTTATGGACAACAGGAGATCCACATCAATGGAGACGTAACGTTGGCATTCCAACACTACCTTCACCTCACTGAGGTGTGTGTGTGTGTGTTAACCTGCTCATTATCCCAGTGTGTGAACCTCATGCTTTGGTAACTGAGGCTTTTACTGCAGGATGTGTCCGTGTTCAAAGAGGGGCGGGGCAGCGAGGTGATCTATGGCGTGGCTGATTACTGGGTCTCTAGGGTGACGTGGAATCCCAAGGACCAAATGTATCACCTTTTGGGTAAACACCTTTGTTGTTGTCATGGTGATAAACTTCTGAATCTGATTTATGTGTCTAATCTGCTACGGGTACTGTGTTTATCAGAGGATTTAAGAGCCACCATCCACCAATAATGACTTCTGAAAAGCTGACAACTGCTTTTTCATTAAGTTCCACCACAGTCCACCATATCACTGTGAAAACTCACAGGTGAAGTTGATTATTTTAAGTTTTTCACTTAACATGATGAAGAATGACATTAGTGAGCCAACGAGGAAGAATTTTGTCCTCAGCGCAGGAAAAATTAACAGTCAAATGGATTTAAATCTATAACTGTGATTGCCATTGAAAATAAGAAAGAATACATTGGAATAGATTTATTATAATAGATGTGGACAGGCTGAGAGGATCAGGAACCATTGGCATTAAAGCCAGGAATACTAGGGAGGAACATACCGTATTTTTCGGACTATAAGGCGCACTTAAAATGTTTCTTGTGCTGCTTTCAGGCGTCATGCCACCTGATGAATATTACAACAACGTCAACAACTCCGTCTATACTAATACGGTTGCCAAGTTCAGGTAATAATAATATTAGTAGTATACCATCTAACCGACTCACAGGTAAAAAAAAAGCATGAGAAGTGTTTGTTGTTTGTCAGTTTGGAGTTTGCTGCAGAGCTGGCTGAACTCCTCCAGCATCCTGCACCAAAGGAATGGATGGAAGTGGCAAAACGTATCAAGATCCCTTTTGATGAAAGGTCCCAGTACCATCCTGAGTATGATGGCTACATTAAAGGTGGATATTTGTTCATTCCTCTCCCTTACAGACACTGTAAAGAACTGTTTCTGAACGGATTCAAGGGATAAAAAGATTTTTTTTAAAAATCATATATATAGTAAAAACATGCATTCATTTATCACATCATAATTCATCACAGATGTGGCTGTAGAACAGGGGTGTCAAACTCATGAAGTTCAGGGGCCAAACATGGACCAGTTTGTGCTTAAGGGGGCCACAGATTTTAGGTGGAAAAAACAGCAAATTCAACAATAATGTGCCTTGGTTTGTATAAATGATAAAGTATGTGAGTATATCAGTGCCTGCAGGATCTTCACTTAAAATTCCCTGATTTGGGGAAATTTTGTGGAATAATTTGAGGAAAATTTGCCTGATTTTGGAAAAATGTAGTTCTTTCAACAATTCAAAATGAAAAATGACTGCCGTCATGTGACATAAGAAGTGTAAAACTGAGCTCTGTAAATATTGTGGATTTTAAATGATTTTTTTGTATTTGGAGATATCTACAAGTGAATAACTTTACAAAATGTTTCATGTTTTTTTCTGTCATATTTACTTTTTCGAGCTGGACAAATTAGATGCTCTAAGGGCTTGATTTGGCCCCCGTGCCTTGAGTTTGACACGTGTCCTTCACAAACATAATATAATCTAAAACATTTATATTTTTATACAATGACACAACAATTTTAAACTCATATACTTTTAACTATAGGAAATGTAAAGCAAGCGATTTGTGCTGTAAAATCAAGTTATTTATGTTTCCTTGTGTTTTACAAATGCCTTCAACCCACGCAAAACAGGCCTATGACTTGACTTTTGGGCCCCGTCCCACAGTTTGAGAACCCCTGGTATAAAGCACTGTGGTGTGGTGTCACACAGGTCATCCAGTGAAGCAGGCGGACACGGTGATGCTGGGGTACCCTCTGGGACTGGACATGTCTGCAGCCGTGAGGAGGAACGACCTGCAGGCCTACGAACCAGTGACGGACCCTCAGGGTCCGGCCATGACGTGGGTGAGAAAGAATTGCTGGGGAGGGGGGACGACGTCATGGTTCAACAAACGAGGCCTGGTTGTATGACTCATGATGTTGTTGTGTGTCTTCCAGGGAATGTTTGCGATTGGCTGGTTGGAGCTGGGGGAAGCTGACCGAGCTCAGCTTTTACTGGACAAATGCTTTAGTAACATCCAGGGACCATTTCAGGTACAACTGTGACACACACACACACACACACACACAGACAACTTCAAGATTCAAGTTTCGTTGACCAGTTGGATATTTTGGCTTACTAATTGGTCGGTTGCTTTTTTCAATGATCTTATTATGATTTATTGACTCATTTCGTTGTATGTAGGGATGTTTAGTTAGTTGTTCAGTCGATTTGGTGAGTTACTGACATGTTAAGTTTTAAAGCTGGTTGGTTGGTTGGTTGGTTGGTTGTGGGTCCGTCTGTTGGTTGGTTGGTCCTTCTATCGGTTGGTTGGTTGGTTGCTCAATCGGTTTGGTTAGTTACTGACTTATTAAGTTTTAAAACTGGTTGGTTGGTAAGTTGGTTGGTCGTCTGTCAGTTGGTTGATCACTCCCTCGTTTGGTTGTTTGATTCATTGTTTGGTTGATGAGTTCATTGCTCTTAGTGTCGTTGGTTAGTTACTAGTCATTTGGTTTAAGATCTTGATTGTTTCAGGTGTCCTGATGCTGGAGCTGGTGGTTCCTAATCTGTGGTTCACGGGTCAACTAGTCTGGGACACTCTAATGTTCTATCTCTCCATCTTGTTCTGTCACTAACCCCAACCAGTGAAGTAGATGTTCTCCACCTCGGAGCCTGGTTCTAACGGAGATTTATTCCTGTTAAAAGGGAGTTTTTCTTAATAATTTGATATTTTGATAGCGCGTTAAGATGACTATTGTTGTAATTTGCGCTGTATGAATAAAGTTGAATTGAATTGATGATTGGTTGGTTGCTCAGTCGGTTTGGTTGGTTGGTTAATTACTTAACAATGTGTTTGATTTATCAGCTGATGGATTAGTTGGTAGTTTATTGGTGATGACTGATTGGTTACTCATTTAGATGTTTGATTTAATAGCTGGTTGATTGGTTTGGTTGTTAGTCACATATTCATTTGGTTGTTTTGTTTGGAAATTAGTTGTTGGTTGGTTTGCTCATCTATTTGGTTAGTTTGCTGGTTCAGAGTCATTTGGTGTAATAGTAACTAGTTAATTGTTGTTAGTTGTTGGTTACTTGTTCAATTTGTTTGATCAGTTACTCTCTTGTGGTGGCTTGTTGATTAGTTACTGGCTTTGTTTGGTTGATGCGTTTATGGAATGAATTCGTTTATATTAAGGGTGCAACAATTAGTCTACATTATCAACAAATATCGATAACAGAATTAGCCATTGACAAATGTATTTGTCGACAAGCTGTGGACGGAGCTGAACATAGTTTTTCATGAGGAGTGGCTCATCGCACCTTCTGTATGTTTTTGCTTAGAGCTGTATGCACGTTAAGCCCTCAATTTAGCCAACGATGACCCTAAAATCCTTGTTCCACCAGCCAAAACTGCCTCCAAGTCTTTTGTAAACAAGATATTTCTCTGGAGCACGACCGAGAGCTCCGCGATGGCCCCCCTCCTATCGTGATGCATTTTCTTGTCTATATTGCCCATCTCTAGTCTGGGAGCATTTCACCCTTGACACAATAAAAAAAAAGCAGTGGCTATCAGTACGTGTCAATTGATTGGCAGTCTATCCGTAGGCAGCACCCCTCATTGGCCAGTTTAGGTCACGTGATAGATGCACCACATGACTTAAAATTCCGTCAGTAATTTTATTTTAGCTCATATTTATTTTTAGCTACCTCGCTAACCCATTTATTTTAGCCCTAACCCAGGAAATACCCTAAAATGTTTTTTTTTTTTGGTAATATGTATTTTAAAAGGTGGAATTTGTCGTGTTAAATATGTTAAAATGAAAATATATATATATATATATATATATATGACAAAAGTGGGATTCAAACCCACAGCAGCAGAAGGAAGAATCCTTGAGTCAGGCGCCTTAAACCACTCGGCCATCCTGACACGGCGATAACACAGGCATATTACGCTTATGTAGAAAAGGTCTCGCAACGTCATCTGTCATACGGATAGACTGCCGGTATATAGATACGTATTACATACTAGGAGACACTTCCATAAAAAAAAATAAAAAAAAAAACTTACCTGCCCCAAGCCAAATTTAAAAGACTAGTACAGTGCCCGTCGGAAGTATGCATTCATGTGGGAGCTTAAGTAGAGTTAATTATGGCCAAATGAGTATGAGTTTGAAGGTTGGATGTACAAAGTGGTGTACATACTCTGTAGTGTTATAAAGGGGTTTATTTGCAAAATAAAAAAGCATGTGTGATTTCCCTGTTTTAATTGTATAAAACATACACATGATAAATGTGTTTGTTGTTTTTTTAATTCATTTTTATATTTTATTTTGTTTGCAGTATTTTTCTGTAATGTATATTTTTTGGAGTCATTATGTGTATTTGTGTATCTTTTTTGGTGTAGTTTTGTTGTCATTCTGTGTATTTTTTGTATAAATATTTAGTTTTCTGTATTTTCATATTTTTGTTGTTTGGCGTATTTTTCTGTAATGTATGTTTTTTGGAGTCATTGTGTATTTTTTTTATCTTCCAGTTGTCTTTTTGTGCATTTTTTGCTGTAATTATAGTTTTTTGTTGCCATTGTAGTGTGATTCTGGAGTCATTTTGTGTATTTTTGTATCTTTTTTGGTGTTCATTTTCATTCGTTTTGTGTACTTTTTGTGTAAATATGTTTAGTTTTTTGTTTTATTTTACTCATTTGGTATATTTTTATTATAAATGCCTTGTGTGCGTGTGTGTGCGTGCGTGCGTGTGTTCCGTGAAATGTTTGAGACGCTGATAACCAAACTCCATAGACATTGTAGCACCAATCAGAAAAACAACCAAACTGCGCAAAACAAAATGTAAAGCTCATGTGTTTACACTCCGCGTCTGCTTGGCTGTATTTGCTCCACACACACAGACGTTCCTTGCTTTTTAGTTAGATTGTAGCAACATAGAGCAAATAATTGTACGATTTATCATCCGATTAGTGGATTAATCGTTTCAATAATCAATGACCATTAGCCGACTATTAAAATAGTTGATAGTTGCAGCCCTAGTCTATAGATTCAAACATTCATCCTGTCATAATATCCACTGGCAGGTATGGAGTGAGTCATCAGACGGCTCTGGTGCCGTCAACTTTCTCACTGGAATGGGAGGATTTATGCAAGCAGTGTTGTTTGGCTACACTGGTTTCAGGTCAGTGAACCAACAACCCCCCCCACCTACAAAAAGAAACCATTGTTATCATGCATTGCTCAGCACAGATGATATGTTTATTTTCCTCAGAGTGCGACAGGATAGCCTGGACTTCGCTCCACTTCTTCCTGGTAGCATTTCGGAGCTTTGTGTCCGTGGTGTGAACTACCTGGGGAGTCAGATGGACTGGCTGCTGAGGAAAGAGGAAGTGTGTATCATTGTGAGGGAACAGGCCAATGGGGCCTTCAGCAGCAAATCACATGACCTGCAGGTAGTTCTGAAAACATCAGGAGCTAAAATCCCTCTCATACCAGGTAACAGAACCGCACATTAAACTACATCAGCGTTTTTCATTACAAATCATAAGTACTAGACTTTCTGTGGGATGTCTTCTGTTCTTTATATGGATAAAAACACAAAAACTAAAAACATTTTGATGAAAACTTCACATTATTAGGGTTATGATGCCCTAAATTTTAAACTGGCACCATTGATATTTGATAAATCACCATATAGCTCGATTTTAAATATCTGTACTTGAACATTTTACACTTTAGGAAATTGTGTTCAGTTGCTTGTATGTAGGGCTCAAAAACTATGGCACAGTATTGGTGAAATTGAGCATCATACTACCATGAGAAATACTGACTTTCTCCCAGTCCAGCCTATTTAAGGTCAAACTGGGACATGTGTGACATCTATCTAAACTAAATACTACTTTTGTTGTAGCTGTTTTGAAAAGGTTGGTGACCCGTGTTTTAAACTCTCTTGTGTACATGTGTATTTTCAGGGCAGCCTGTAACGTTTTCTCGAGAGCCTGGTAGTGTCTGCAAACGAGAGGCGACATCTTCCTGCTGGCCTTTCTGAAACAGAACCTCATTTATCACTGTGTACAACATCAAATGTATCTTTATGTTGTAAACAATTGTTGGGGGAGAAATAAACAACTTATTTTGACAAATACAAACTCTCTGATCTGTTATTAGAATACAACCATGTGTAGGTAAAGTAAATATTACTAATTATCTCATTATTGTAGCACCTGCATTAAAGCTCAACAATGGGTTTAAAAGCTGTAAAAATAAATAAATAAAAAAAAGGCGAGTGGTTTGATTTCTTTTATATATCAATAATGACTGTATGTGTTTTTTTTTAAATTGCTGTTGCAGTTTTTTTTATTTTGTGTTTGACTGACAATACCACAAATTATTATTATTAAATTAGCATGGCTTCTAGTGCTGGAAAAGGATGTATTTATGGATTCATAATAGAAAATATAGCTATTTTCCTAATCAACAATAACCTTATATTCAATTTTTCCTCTCAAAATCAAAATATGCTTGGGTCATAGTCATAGTGAGGTTATATGTGGCACAGGTTGATCGTCACATTTATTATATTTTGCCCTACCAGGGCACCGTTAAAACATAACTAGACTTTTTTATTTTATTTATTTTTTTATAATTGAGCCAAATATTTCCCACATGGTAGATTTGGGAGAAAGACATTGATCAGAAAAGAGATGATTAACCGATTTATATTGTTTAAATGAAAAAACATAATCACCTGAAAGAGAATCCTCGCAATTCCACAAAGTATTTTTATTTTTAAATGTCGCTTGTATTCATCACATTTGTTCTATTAGTTTTTAACGTGTTGTGTGCGGAGCTATATACCAGATTATGATTGGATGATTTGAATCTCCGCATGGCCGTAACTCCGCCCTGGTGGTTGGTTTGTTTTGTGCATCTGTTTATCCTCCGTCACTAAGGTTCTAAACCCCGCACTGTTCAATGCCACGCACTCCGGCTCAATGTCCCCGCCCCTTTGGAACAACCGTAGATCACATGGAGCAGGGATGCCTGGTTCAACAGAATATAACGTGTTACAACTAAATGTTCCGTTTGATAGATATAACTAAGTTAATTAAGATTCACTTTTGTCCACGGTCTATTATTTGACGAAGACTATGAAGCAGATTGTGGCGCTAATGCACCAAACAGTCGGATGCCAACCGCCGTAAAACAAAACGTAGAAGAAGAAAACGGAGCCTCGTGATTGGCTGCTGCAGTTTAAACGGGAGGAGATAAAATTAGCGGGCATTGGTTTTCTATGTGGATCGTTATAGTAAACTGAGACTAGCCACTTTTATGCGCTTTGTTCTCATGGAAATGACTTGCGTTTAAATTTCTGGATTATCAGAGAAACAAATCGTTTTTCTCCAGAAAGACCGATATTAAAGGTAAGTAAATACACGCATGTTAAGGACTGTGCTTTACTTTGATAATCGTTGGCAAGCTGATCACATTCAAACTGGACGTCCAACTTTACACGACAATTCAAACTCTATTGATGAAACGTTTCATTGCGTGTTGTGTTGTTTCCGTGTAACTGGTGTCCATTTTACCTCGTGACTTAACTCACCTCTATGTAGCTAGTAGCAAGAGAAAAACTAGGATGTAGAAAATGTTCCACTTTTAATTTATTTATTTTTTTAAATTTTGATTTAGACAAACGTGTGTGTTGGCTCGTGACAGTACTTAGCTTTGCCTCGGTAGCATTCGCTTTTATTCAATGACAAATGTAACAGAAGTTGAACAATAGTCAACGAATTCAATCAAAAAATGAGGTTTATGTCGTGACACATAGATATTTACGCAACATTACACCTAAAAATAACGCCCTTGTCACCATTTAACAATGCGTCTAATAGCACTACAACACCGGAAGTGAGTTTAAGCTGAATAATAAACATGAAGGTTTTCGCTTGTCTTTGTCATTTGAATTCATTAAATGTGTTTTTATCGTAACCTGAGCTCCTTTACTTTTTATCACATTAACACGATCATTATTGATTCTTTGTGCTGTTTCAAGCCCCCACTAACAACAAGCATATCGCTAGAATTTTACATAAAAATAAATCTGTAATTTCTCTGTCTTTCATGCATGAATTATGAAAACCCTAGTTTTGAACTCTACAAATGATAAACATACTAAATGTTATTCACTTCCTGGAGATGATGGAATGCAAAATTAACAATTTAGTTTTTAAAAACCGTTTACCAAATTCTGTTAACAAATATAAATGATTCTCACTAATAAATGTCATTGAGATCAAATTTATCAAGAAAAGTGAAGTTATAGTACTGGCCTGAATTATATTGTAAATATTGCTTCTGATGCATGGTGTCCATTTAGTGGACACGTGACCAACTACAAATTTCCCCTTTTATAATACAAATATCAACAAAATGTAACAATTATTGATTCTGAAATTATAATTGATGCCAGCACATTATTCACTGAGTTGGTTGATATGCATTCTGTGTGTGCAACACTTGAGGGAGACAGAGAGTATTGATGATAAACTAGTTATAAATATGGCCACTTTTGCAGCAAACCTAGATTGTACCTGATGGTTGTTTTTTTGGTTGAATTTGATATGCCATGTTGCCTTAAATTCACATTATTCTGTGCTGTCAACCCAATGTCACTTGTTGTACTCGTGTAATTTATTTTTACTTCCATTGGGTTCAACATTTTAAATAATTCCTTAGTAGTTGCTTGAAATCTTTATCCCCTCATTGGACTTTCTATTGATTGTCTTTTTTTTTTTCCTCACCAACAGGCCATCACCATGAACTCTATTTTGACATCCGTGAATTCCCTCATGGAAATGTTTGAGGGCAAAATTCAGGAGTTTAGCAATGAGATTGATACTGTGCACAAGGTTTGGCTGAAGGAGATCCAACAGGAAGCCAACCGCATGTTCTCAAGGTAAGTCCTAGTCTCCAACTTAGGTTTTTATCAAAATATCAGCCTATCAGACATTGTTATGGCATCTATTCTGTACTCGTGTATTTTTCTCCATGGATCCTCCACTGTTTTCACATTCACAAATGTGTCCTAAAACCTTTGATATGTCCTTATTAGATCTATACCTAAAAAACGAATATTTAGCACCATATGTTTTATTAACTTTTTAAAAATGTGACTACCGTTTTCGAGTCTGTGTGCCACCATGTTGAAAAGACGTCATTGATGACGCAAATTGCCCCTTTCAACCCATTGAGTGAAGCATTCAGGATTGTTTAGCAGCTTTTTCAGTCAAAATGACAACTTGTGCTGCTTTGAGTTGCTCTAAAAATCAGTAAAAGTAAAAAAAAAAAAAAAAAAGGGGGGAAATGTAAACCTTTTTTTTTTTTTTTACTGAAATTTGATAAACAAAATCCGGGACCGCAGGGGGCGACAGTTACAAGTCTGCTGTTTTGTAGACTGCATGAAGAAGAGCTCCGGTTGCATGATGATGTCACGCCAAGAGATTTAAAAGTTAAGAAAACGAATATCATGCAAAATAATGCATTTTGTTAGGCATAGATCTTCTAATACGGACAAGGTTTTAGGCCACATTTGTGAAATCAGTGGAGGATCCCTTTAAGTTTGGATAACGCATCTTAGATGTTAAAGAGTTGTCTCAGGGTAAGGCTGCACAATTAATCAGATTTTAATTGTGATTATGATTTTTGCCTCAACCATTAAATTAACCTGATCGTCGGCTATTTTTACGTTTAAAATGCGGCTCTGATGGATATAAAATTGGAGTTTTTGGTTTAGGTGGGCTGGTCGTATTGAACATGTCGACAAGCCCACATGAGTTGATTGACATAAGTACCTAATTAATTAGTATTAATTAATTAATTAATCCAGCGTACACCTAAGCCAAAAAAATTGTGACAGGCTGGTGTTTTTTGCTCAAAACCTGTAGGTTTAAGCCTAATGTTCTTAACTTTTCTTTATACGCTGTCATTGTTTTCACAGAGTTGCACTCTGTAACAGTGTATTTACAGTTAGACCATAGTAAATTTTGGCAAATTCTTGGGTAAATATTAGTATTTATCTATATTGTTGTTTAAAGCTTTTCTTTTGCACTCTAAACTGTTCACATATTGTTTGTTAATAAGTTGTTAAAAATAAAAATACAGATGTTTTCGAGATAATAATTTTGGCCATAATCGTGCAGCCCTATCTAAGGGTGCGCTCACTGTCATTACAGTTTAATTATTCTGTGATAAAAACATAAAAAGCAGAGAAACATTAAACATCCCAGGGTGGTAAACAAAGAAAAAAGCTTGATGCCTGCGTCAAAGATCTCCTGTCTTTGTTTCAGTGATTTTAATGCTGAGCCAGAATTGATGCCAAAAACGCCATCACAGAAAAAGAACAGCCGTAGGAAGCGTGTGTCTGTGGGTCGACAAGATGAAAGACCAGCTAAAAGGTTTGAGACGCTCGTATTGTATTACATTTAATTAAACTGGATCAAGCCCAACCTGGTGAGGTCATCCTCATGGGTCCTTCCTGTTCCGTACAGGTTCTCCAAAGGAAGGCGCAGTAACACTGGCTCTGCTGTTAAAATGCTGCAACTGGTTAAAGAAGAGCAGAGTGTCCCAGATGATATGGACTCCAAACCCAGCACCAGCACACAGTCTAAACGTCCTCCCCGCAAAAACAAACGGACCAAGCAGGATCTGGACGAGGACCTGAGCCAGTCAGTGTCGCCCAGTGGCAGCTTTCAGTCTAAGGAAGTGGAGAACAAGAAGCCTGAGCTGAACCTGGAGGAAGATGAAGAGTGTGTAACCAAACCTGTTGAGATTCCAGCTTCCGAGGTCGTCGTCATCATCTCACCAGAGGAACGTTTGTCTGCTGAACTCCACAAAAAGCCTGAATTGTCTCCCGGCCGCACCGCTGCCAAGATCGCCATCGCGGAAATGGGACAAGCTTCGAGGCGCAGCTCTGTGCGTCACTCCCTCAAACTGCGCCACTCGGTGGCCGGTCTGCGTCACAGCAGGACCCAGGAGTCCGTCCGCAGGGCCTCACGCCGTTCTATGGCCAAGAAGAAAGCAGCTCGTATGGGCAACTCCACGTGTAGCAGCAACATCAGTGGTTAGAAACACACCTCACTCCATGTTGGGCTTTCGTATGAAAAGTTAGATTTTGTTTCTTAAGTGTTTTTCCATTTCCTGTTGTAGAAAACTCCTGCATTGAATCCCCTGTGGAGGAGGAAGCAGAAGCGTGAGTGAAACACACCTTAGAAATAATTCCTATAATGTACTGTAAAGTTTATTTCAGTTTCCAAGGCTGAAGCTGAGTGTCACTACATGTACTGTATTTATGTTGTTCTCAAACTTTTCACAGTCCCGTACCCCTTCAGACATTTAACCTGAAGCCATGTACCCCCTACTCCTGCACACTTAAAAAACACAATATACAATGTAGCCCTACAGTGTAATTTGTTCCTGAATTTTACCTATCTTGTTGAGGAATAATTTATAATAATAACTAGAATATTTGTATTTAATGAATAAAACACAAGTGAGGATGCAGTTGCTGGCCTGTGTCACACTGCATTAGCATTATCCAGGGCTCGACACTGCGACTAAATTGGTTACATATGCGACAATTTTTTTCAATGTGTACGAGTGAAAATTTCATCTGGTTGCATCTGTGCGAGTGTGTATGTTGGCCTTATTTTGGACGGAGGAACTGAGAAATAAAACCGTATCTTGCATCTTCAAATTCTTATGCATCTCAGTTTACATGGACACAATGTTATATGAAGAAGATTTTTTTTTTTAGTTAATGTATTTGAAAGGCTACAAAAAGTAACTTGAATTTGAATCGGTCGATCAACACATGCTAATTGCTCATTTCTTGCCACACATTAAACATGCATCGTTAACCGGCACATTGACGGTTAAATGAATCTGTCCCCACACAATTAAAATCTCTATATTTTTTCCAGAGTAATGTTTTTGTTGGTTGAGTTATCTTACCAGGGATTTAAAACTTAAGGTTAGCCACTGGAGCAAGGAAAGTAGTTCATTTGTAGAGGAAGTAGGAAGGTGGCTGAGTCATTGCACAACGTGATTTATTTTAGGTAAACAAATTGTTATATCTTTATTTTATTTGTCATTAATCATTAATAACCTCTGTAAAAAAAAAAAAAAAAACTATTTCAAAAGTTTTTTTTTAAAGCTGTAGGGAGCAATTGCAACAGAGCCACAGGTTGCAGACCCCTGTCCTGGGCGAACCACAGCTGAACATCTGTCCTGGCATAGTCCATCAGTTCTGGTTCCTCCATGCTGATTCTGATGAGCGTGTATGTTCTATCGCTGCGCTCAGCACGTTCTAACCTTTTTACTGTTGCCCTCAATGTGAGGGCGCACTCAGTGAAGGGCTCATTATGCCTGGCTCCGTTCGCGGACCGCGTGCATTCCAAAGGAGCACATTGGTGTCTATACTCAGCGAATTCACCGTTGCATTACCCGCAGCCAAGTTGCATGAGCGTGCACCGTCTCCTCAACGGCAGCGCGGAGAGAGAGGTGCACTCTGTGGGACGTGACAAGGCGCTCAGCCGCTCCGTCACAAAATAAGATCACTATACGCACTCGCACGAATGCGACTAGATCAAATTTTCACTCACACACACTGAAAAAATAGTCGCATATGCGACCAATTTGGTTGCAGTCTCGTGCCCTGATTTGCCTAACATTAGCCTAGCAACAGCATTAACCTAGCATTAGCTTTAACCTAGCAATAGTATTAGCATTAACCTAGCATTAGCTGCTCTATTTATATTTTAGTTTCCAGTTTATTTTCATTCATGTACCCCATATGACAATATATGTACCCCTGGGGGTACCCGTACCTCACTTTGGGAATCTAGGATGTATACATGTTGCAAAATGGGAGAGCTTGTGGATATGATACGAGAACTTGAAGGGGGAAAAAAATTAACACTCAAGCAGTACAGATTCACGTGAGAAAAGTTTATTGTGCATCTGTAGCATCAGATTAGAGAAGTTGTAACTGCAGAGTTGTGGTTGTGAAGGATAATTGACACGAGTAATAAAAAAAAAAAACAAAACATGCAAGTAAATATTGGATTACAAGTTTGCAACTGTCATTTTATTTCAGTCTATACATTTGTGCTTATTTTTTCTGACTTCACATTCAGATCAGGCATGTGTCTAAGTCAAGTTTACAAGTTCTTACATCAAATTCTAAAAGTTCTCATATTTTGCAACGTATCTAACATACATGTAAACCACAGGCAAAGTGACTGCAATAGGACTAGAATCATCATCATATCACTGTTAGCAGTGAGAGCTTTGACTAATTATCTTCAATAGTATATTGACGTTTCTATTAAAGATCCTAATGCATTTCCTTCTGTCTTGCTTAAATGTTTGTTTTCACTGCTACAGCATTCTGGAAGCTCCACCCACAGACACTGTAGACATTGCACCAAAAAGTCCTCAGAAAACTCCAGAGGTAAATGCGTTTTGTCTCTTGTTTCATTAAAGTCAGACACAGGTTTGTGAATCACCTGCTTTTCCTTAACACACAGATCATCCAGAGTGTCAGTCCTCCATCTGTGCGCATCACTCGCTCTGTGGCGGCCAACTCCCCCTTTCTGCAACAGAAAGCGCTCCCTGTTGTAGAGACACTAGGTTTGAAACCCTCAGACTGATGCTATGCACTGAAATGTGTCCTGTTTGCTGAAAATGCATTTGTGTTTTAGCGGGCTCTGAGGAGCAGGAAGTGCGGAGGTGAGTGGAAAACTTCCTCTAACTGTGAAACAAGTGGTTGAAGTTTACAGTGATTAATGTCAGTGTAAAGAGTAAATGCTGTAAGTGATGTTTTGACTTTAGGTCCAGTCGTAGCACGAAACGTAAAGCACCAGAAACGGTCGAAGGAAGTCCCAGTAAGAGGCTGAGTCCTCCTAAGAAAAGTCACAGTGTAAGACATGGAAACAACACATTTATTCATGTTATTAATAATTAATTGTAAAATCCCCTGTTAGTGAATACATTGTTCTTTCTCTTTATTTTATTGATTAGGCCATTCGACCCAACATGAGGTCTTTCCTTCACACTGTGCAGAAGAATCAGATGCTGATGATGACACCGAACTCCTATGGACGCCCAACTACAATCAAGTCCTTCATTAAGCACACCACTCCGTTAAAGTTGGACTCAAAGGTAAAGCACAAACAGAACCCACTGCTACTACTGAACCTCTAAACAATGACATTATTGGCCACATTTACATGGGAGCTTTAGAAAAAAGTTATTCCTCTTTAAACTGACCTTGTAAACACTTAATTCCTAATGCAAATTTAATTTGGAATTAAACTTAAATCCGAATTAGGAGGCTGGTTTATTTAAACTTAAATTCAGAATTAAATAATTCGGCTTCCTTGTAAAAACTTAATTCCGCTTTAAGTTAATTCCGGTTGTTCTGCGCATGTGTGACTTTCTGCGACGATGTACCAGTGACGACATAATCCAAGATGGCCGCCTGGACTCCAGCCGAGACTATTTATTTAATAAGAGCCTTAGAATACATGGATATTAGGGATGTAACGATTCACTAAACTCCTGATACGATTCGATTCACGATACTGGGTTCACGATATGATTCTCTCACGATTTATTTTACAAAATGAGACTGTAGACAAATGATGACTGAAAAATATTCCTTTATTTTTTGGGGGGGAAAAACTAGAAAATACGGTACTATTTTCCTTTTATTTTTCATTGTCAAAAGAATTCCTTGATAAACTATTCAAAACAATGCAATTTCACCAAAAATAAATCTTGAATGAAATAAATAAAGGAATAATACAAATGAAGAAGCCTATTAATTTAAATTCTGGTTCTATAATAAACAATGCAAAACTGCATAATAGTTCTTTTTCTTTTTAAAAGTGCAACTGAAAATATATTTTGCCTTAACAATTGGACTTTAAAAAAAAAAAAACAGTCATTTTACTGTACTTACATCAGATATTTGTTTGAACCAGCAGAGGGCGCTGGTAACCCAGTGGTCGGTTGGCATGCAGATATCTTGCAGTGAAGAAGAGATGCTATGCTAGCAGACAGAGCTAATAGAAAAATGTAACTTTTACAGATATTCAAGTAATATTACAGATATTCTTTCAGTGCTAAAGGGGTATTGAATCATTTATTAACATATTTAAGAGTAGAAGGCGGCCAGAAAGAAAGTATTAGCAGACTCCGCCCACCGCCTACACTTGTGGATAGAAGTAGAAAACTTGTGGTAGAAGGATAAAAAAAGTACTGCGATTCAATTTTCAGAAAATCGATATCAACCGTGATACCTATGAATCGATTTTTAACTGCCTTACGATTAATCGTTACATCCCTAATGAATATATTGAAAAGACTGGATGGACGGAAAAATAAACATGCGGACAGACACACAGGGTTATTACACACACGGACATCAGCAAACGAAGCAGGCTTCATCGGGACACGAAGCACCAGCGCTTCACTAATGATGCGCGGATCATTATAAAGTTCATTTTTCATTCACTCAACATCCTGTAGATGTAGAACAGCTGTTGCATTAACCGCTGCCTTTGATTGACCAAAGTACGTCTTCTATCGATTTCTCCTGTTCAGCTGATGAAGTTAAACCGTGTTATTGTCGAGCTGCTGCTTCAAAACTACAATCAAAATAAAAGTGAAAACAGTTCTCGTGTGGTCTTCTATGTTGTAGCTGAAAAGAATGGTTTGTTTTTTCCCGATAGATGTGAATACGTCGCGTTTTCTCCCTCCTCCAATCAGAACCCTTCCCAACCCCCAGGCCTAAACCGGAATGAAATAAAGCCGAATAAACCCACTTTTCCATGTAAACCTCATTTCAGAATTACTATTTCCATGTAAACAACAAGCGGAAACACTTCAATTTGGAATAACTAATTTCGATTTGAAAAACATCATCCAACCGTGGCCATTTAGGGTCAAATAACACCCCATTGTTTACATTTCAAATGGTAAATGCAAACAATGGGGAATAGATGTCCAAACAAGAAGCCCTGCAGCAGAAAATGGGAAGTTTTCGTGATCTGCAGCAACAAAGTTCAAATGGTTTGTATAATAATGATAACCATAACAAACGGTCTCATCACATTGATGCAGATGATGCAGTCCCCCTTACTGCAGTGTGTTTTCTCCTTCCTCAGTTAAATGCTGGTGTAGTGGTAAGTTGTTTTCAAGAAGCACTGCTTGGTGTTTGCGGGCCTGGGCTGGTGAATGTTCCCTCATGTAACTCGGCCTGTGCCACGGGTTCTCCTCACTGCTTATTAACATTTATACAACAGTTTGGTTCTGTCAAAGTAATTTGACTGGACAACAGACATTACATGAGTGCTGATATAGTAACAACAGCATTGTACAGACATTCTAATAATCATTAATAGATCTAGGCTAACAAAATGCCTTTTTTGGCACCATATGAGTTTTATAATTTTTTTTGAAAATAGGACTACTTTACAGTTTTGATGTGATTGATGATGTCACACGGCTCCACTGCCTGTAAATATCCAATTGTTTTCTATTGCAGTGAAGCATTCAGCCTGATTTTTAGACCATATAGCAGCTGTTTCAGTCAGAATGACAACGTGTGATGCATTTAGTTGTTTTAAATAATTCGGAAAAGTTAATGATGTCAATTTAAACATCTTTTGTTTACCGAAAGACGGTTCCAATTCTGCGGTTTTGTTGTCGACAATGGAGCAGAGAAGAAGAGCTCTCAGCACAACGGCACAACTTCGAGTGTGATATTGCTTAAGTAGAGAAGGATTTGAATGAATGAGGCCTACCCCAGGTTCAGGATCATTTGTTTGTATGTAGCTCAAAAACGAGAGTTTTTAGTTTTTAACAGAAAGACAAAATCACCTCCCACGGTTTTATCTCCAGTTTTAAATCAATTACATGGATGAGGATCAAGGGAAGTCCCCCTTCATACCAGGATCCATGAGATGGATTTACTCATGAATGTGATTTTTGTGAAACCAAAAAAAAAGTGTTAAACTTTATAGTACCAAATTGTTTCCCTGTGAAAATGTTTGGCACTCCTAGTTTAAAACAAAACCACAGAATCTTGTTTGATGTCATCATGACTCAGTGAAACTGGGTCAGATATATTTGGAATCTACAACACATTCAAAGCCAATCCACTCTTAGTTTTATGTTTCACGTTCATTCTTTTGGTCACTAAATTCCATCTTTAACATCACCTGGAAACTAACAAGCTATTCCATTGAAACTGTTGTTTTTTAACCTTGTATTATGATTGATGTTGAAGTCCAAATGACCTCCCACTGTCAGACTGTTCTGTTCTAGAATGTTGTATCATGATGCTTCATGTGCTGTTTTGTGTCATTGGCATTACACTGCATGTGCGCCTATCATGAATAGCACCCAATAGTTAGAGCCTCTAATTTTCTGTTTTAAAGGGGACATATTATGAAAATTTACTTTTGCTGTTTTTTTGAACACATATGAGGTGACTTGAATGTCCACCGGCACACAAAATGTGAAGTAATACCATCCAGTCCTTTGTTTGTGGTCTGTGCAACTCTTACAACACAGAGAAAATTGCTCAGTTTCAAATTCTTGAAGTTTGTGATGTCACAAGTCGAATCGGGGAAGACCACTTCTTTTTCGGCTGTACGTTTACAGCACTTATCATAGACGGCTCCGCTTTTACAGTTTAAATGATCAACTTACGGAGTTACTAAAGGATGAGTTCACCCAGAATGTAGGCTTCTTCAAAAAGTTAACCACTTTAATTTTGCCCTGCTAAGTTGAGGGGGAGGGGCTGCTGCCTCAACTCTACAGACAGTGAAGGACTGGGGAGTCGAGTCATTTAAATTAAAGTGACTTGATTACATTCAAAATCAGTCGCGTTTGTTGTGAACGCACCTTTAGTGTGTGCCACCCCGCGGAAGAGAGGGAAGGGGGAGGTTAATGCAACTCCAGAGACGCGCCCCCCCCAAAATGGAGCACTCTGAAACAGCTGTTTTATACAGGGTCTTAAACATTCCCTGTGGCTTGATGTGTGTTGTGTTGTGACCAAACCCCGACACAGATATGTCATTTAGACCACTGGGAACTGTTTTAAAAGGTGAAAAATGGGTATAATATGTCCCCTTTAAAATTTCCTTAATTACATCCTTCCGAGTTTACACATTTCTACGTCACTTTACACCTTACTGTTTCATTGTTCTCTGTTTAGATTACTGGCTACTTAACATACCAAACATGCTAAATATGGTCAATAGATTAAACTACTGCTGTTAATTTAACATTTTATATGCTTCATATGACTTGGGAGAGGGTTACACTGAAATTGCACCAGACTACAATACGAGAGCTTTAACCATCCCCGTTTAATACTTTCAAGGTTTGTTGAACGGAGGAAATCCCATGGAAATGTGTAATTTGGCCCTAAAACATTATTTGTAAAGCGTTGTAGTTACAGCCAACCAGTAAATCACCCTCACATTTCTCATGAAATCGAGCGTAGCCGTGTGATTTGAGGTGTAATGCTTCTGCCATAGCTTGTCACCAGATAATATGATCACCAGTTGAACGAATACACCTTCAGGTAAACCCGTCTTTGTAGCAGAGCCTATTCACATTTGAATAATATGAACCGATTGTTCTACGCAACTCATTAAAAACCTCTCTTTTCACTTTCAATCACAGGATAACATTATCACTAGTACAACCGTATCATGTGGTGCAACATTTTAAATGAGATTGGGGCAGAATTGGACATATTGGTCCGTTTGTCAAACTTTCTAGACAATCAATCACCTGTTGAACATGCATGCAGGGCATTCCTGTGTCATGTGGCTGTTTTAATGATGGTGATGGTGAATAAAGGTTCAGATGCTTTTTCCCAATTTCAGAACGTGAATCCAGCCTTTCCCGTTCTTTTACATGTTTCACGAAAATCGGAAATAGTAGCTGAATTTGTAAACTAATATGTTAAGATTTCTCTGAAAGGGTTTTATCTTTTACAAATAATCTATTCAGGGAGAATTTGGATTATTTTACCATTAAATCTGTTTGTCTTAACTCTTTCTGTTTTCTTTCATAAGACAAAAGAGCGCCACAAGCTGGAGGCACTTAAAAAGAAGCAGGAGCAAGAGGAGGAAAGGGATTAGGAAAATGAGGAAGAGAAGAAAAAGAACAAGAAGAACTAAAAGGTAACTATTAGTTATCTCACTCATGTAGAAACGTGGTGTAAAGTCCCTTCTTTAACTTTCTGTTGCTCATCAGGAAAGAGATGAGAGGCTGAAGCGAGTGTTTGAGGCCAAGGTGAAAGAAGAGCAGAAGAAAGAGGAAAAGAATAAAAGGATAGAACAAAGATGGTTAAAATTGACGAGAAGAATGACAAGGTATGGTTTGGTTGGTCTTGAGTTTAAACGTCGCTTGACATGAAAACTGAACCTTTTCTTCTTCTTTTTTTTGGCCCTGCAAGCGTCTGGCAGAGGAAAGGGCCAAAAAAAAAGGTGGGCACAGAAAACGCCAAGAAGAGCTGGAGGTGAAGAAGAAGCTGGAGGAAGAGGCTAAAAAAGAAAAGGATCCAGCAAGCGGTGGAGACTGAGTTTGGACCAATCAGTACAACGATCCACAGCCAGCATTAGCTTTCTGCCTGCATCCCGTACTCTAATATGTGTAGTTGTTGATAGGATTAAATTCAGCTGCTATGATTTAATAAACCCTAAATAGTCATCTGAAATGCTGACTTCATCAACACAAAGTTTCTGGTATTAACTCATACCAATTTATACATAGACCGACCCCCATATATATATGTATGTATGTACAGTATATGTATGTATGTATATGTATATATATATATATATGGATGCACCAAAATGAAAAGTTTATTGACATTTTATTTTAAAGGGGCAGTATTATGAAAAAAATCATTGTTTTGCTTTCGTGATATACATCCCTTTAGCCACATTCAGAGATCCAGAATTGAAAAAGTTCTGTTTCCTCCCTTCCTTGTTATTCCACATTTTGTAAAAAAAAAAAAAAAAAAAAGTCAGCTCCAAGCGGGCGACTTGGATTTTTGCCCCAATATTGACATGCCACTCATGCATATGCATGAAGGCCCCAAAACAGCCTGTTTTTAGAAGAGTCATGAAAGTGACTTTTCAGAGGCTAAAACTCCAGAAAACAGGCGAGTTTAAGAAAATAAACCTCAATCACTATGTTGTTGAGGTTCTTATAACAAATACTGGACCTTTAATGTTGACTGCAGCACTACATTAGGCCAAGGTGTTTCTTTAGGTGGTTTTAAACACAATGAGAAAGTAGATCCTAGACAATGAATGGCTTGGCTAATGTGTAGCAATACACCACAATTATAATTCTTGGCCAAAACCAAAAAAAAATTATAAAACCAAGGCCGAAAACGGAAACACCAAAATAAATGATCTCAATGATTGGTGATTGTTTCTCCCGCGTGTGTGACAGTGTGTAATAACGATTGCTGGAACATCTCATCCACCCAGTTGCTCCGGTCAGAGAGAGAAACGAGTACAGGCTTAGCCTTTATATATGCCACAGCAGGGAAACGGTGATGAATTCTTCACTGATGTACAAGATAACCTATATTTTGTGATGGTATCCTGTAAATAATAAGACAGAAAAACAGATATAAATGAAAAACTGGCCGACCGCAAGTGACATGGCCTGTTAGCTTAGTATTAGCGCTGGTAACAGAAACATACATCAAACAACTAAACTGTGCGCTCTCCGTGAGGTTCACAACAAATAAACAACTGCTTAAACATGCTTACAGTGAACCAAACTTACTTCATTCATGAATGCATCACATTCAAATCAGACGACACATCGACCGGCCGAACACTCGCGGGGTGTAGTGGAAAATACTGTAAACCTCACATTCAGTGGTTAGGATCCCTTCACTGCCCGAACACAACGGTGAAAACAATAGCTGCCCGTTTAGGTGCCTGAACATAAAAACACCGTAATACAAATGAACCACAGGAAATTTATGACACCAATTATTAGTATCATAAAATGTATGATACTAAAAATGTACATAAAATGTAGGCTATATGAATGTTAGCGTTGTCCCGATACAACTTTTTCACTTTCGATATGATACCGATATTGCAGCCTTGCGTATAGGCCGTTACCGATATTGATCCGATGCGATATCAGCACAAATCATACATACTTTTATTACTTATTTTGTAGTGTGAAATGTTAGAAAAGGCTTGATCAAGTGATGTTACTCAAAGAGAGACCAATTGTCAGCAACAGTAGGTTACTTGGGAGTATGAACCACAGTTATCTATGGATAGACGTGCTGGAGCGGAAAATTTTACGAATGCGTCTTCTGCGGCACCAGACGCGTCTGCCGCACGAAACATTCGGCAGGATTGAAAATTGTCCCATTTACTTCATATGCACGTTTGAAGCTAAGCACCGCCAGCGACACATTCAACTCAGCGAGTTTCACTGCCTGCTGAAGCGAGGAGCTGCACTCATTTTTCTCCTCTCCTAAACATAAACCACCAGTGAAAAAAGCCGGTGTGATTAGCAGCTAATGCTAACGCGCTTGAAAAGAGCAACAATGTACATTTGATATATCGTGTTTCTTAGGCTTTATTTTTTATTCTTTTCTGAACTCTAGGAGGAAGAGAAGAGACAACAGGAAATCATGGCCAAGCAAAAGGCAGAGGAGGAAGAACAAGCACGAAAACTGGCTGAAGCTCGTAGAGCTCAGGAGAGGGAGCTGGAGAGGGAGCGACAAGCTGCTGCTGCTGCTGCTGAGAGGTTAACATTACTGCAAACATTTTAAAAACACTTCCAATCATCTTCAGTTGCTAATTTACACTGTTCAATCTGAACATCATGCGATTAGGGCTGGGCAATATATCGTGATTCAAGATATATCAAGTTTTCTATTTTGGCGACATAGAAAATGACAATATCGCCTAAATCAAGATGTTATCTATCTTTTTGAACTTCTTTTTATTTATACAATCACAGTACAAATTACATCATGCAAGTATTTCTTATTCATAGAGTACAGTCAAACAGTGCTGATTTAAAGAATTTGAAAATATGCTGTAATTTAATTTATGAATAATTTGTCCGTCAGTTGCTTTAAAGTTAGTGTGTTTATCATTTAAAATGTGTGTGCTCTGCTCTCCCAGGGTGAGGGTGGAGAGGGAAAAGGCTCTTGCTCTGAAGCAGGAACTGGAAAAAGCAGCGAGAGAGAAAGAGAAGAGGGAGATGGAGGAGAAAAAGAAAGCACTGGAACAGAAAAAGAAACTGGTAAGAACTGGGGTTTAAAAAGTCCAAACTGTGATGGTCGTCCATCCTGTTGGTGTTTGATAATTTCATTGTTTTTGCTCAGGAGGAGCAGCAAAGACTGGCTGAGAAAGAAAAGGCGGCGGCAGCAGCAGCTGCTGCTTTAAAGGTAAACTCATCACACACATGTAAAAACCAACGTTTTTCTTCTATCTTTATTGGTAGTAACCATAAAGTATCTTTATTTTGCAACACAAGCACTGTATTTGTTATCTGTCAATTGAACTAATTTACCGTACCTTTGTCTCATATACAGCCCTCTGCTTTACTAAATGTGACTATTGATGTTGAGGTAAGAGTTGAATTTACATATTCATGCACGTATACATTTATGATACTATCCTGTACATAAACAATGAACATGAAATTAGAACCTTAGCTGTAAAGCTGGCACAATAAGCTTATTCAAAACTTTGTTTTCATTTTTCGCAGTAGATGGGATGTCCGGATCCGTTATTAATATCCGATATTGGTCCAATATAAGATAGAAAGGGAATATCGGATTTTATCGGACTGCATCTAAAATCTCTGATATTCTTTTATACAATCATAGAATATTCTTATTCTAAAAAGTTAATTATATGTAATCCATTGGTTTATAATAAATGGGTCTGGTTTTTTTAAAATAATAAAGCCTTTTCTAACATTGCACACTACAAAATAGGTAATAAAAGTATGTAGGATTTGTATTGGTATTTACATCGACCAATACTCGAGTGAAAAAGTTGTATCAGGACATCCCTAGCAGTAGAAAATCAGTAACAAAAATGCATTGGTTCCTATCAGTAAATTCATGCAAAGACTGGAATATTTGGCCTTACAAAGTAACTACTAGTCTTCTGGGGTCTGCTGTACAGCGTGTTGATTTAGGAAAGAATCCGTTTTTCTGGCAGGCAGTTTATACGTGGTGCCCCAAATTGCAGTTTGAAGTACCGACGCAATCCCACATCTTCAACAATATTTGCACGGTGGCAATTTGTAGCTATCCAACAAGCCATTGCATTGGTTAACTTCTTGCACCAAACTTCTCCTCCAGAGTTGTTTGCCGGGTCTGCCTGACACCGCCGCCGCTGAACCCAGATGCTGCACACATAACTGTAACTTTTGTCTTGTCCACATCCCCTTCTGGCAATAATTTAAAGCCAAACTGTCCAATTAGAAGCATGTGTTTTGAGTTTTCTTCTGTGAGACACGGCGCATTACTTCCTCTGCTCTGTACTGCGCCTATGGAAAAAGCGGTGGTCAAATTAATCGATGCGTTAATTAATTTTAACGCGTTCATTTGAAAAATTATTATATTTTCATTGATTATGAAGCCTAACAAGGTAACCAATAGATAGGAAAGACATAAGATGATATTTGTTGTTAGTGTATTTTACAGCTGATTTAGGATCTGTTATCATTAGAGATGCTAACACAAGAGGAAGGTTAACATTTATTAGATTATTCATTTCAGGCTCACTAATTGTGATCAATTGTAGTATTAATTAAGAGTGTAATTGTAAATTACAATTTGTAATTGACTTTCTGAGGATAAAAAAATACTGGAATTTAATTGCAATTGGGAAAAATGCTGGTAACTGTTTTCGTAATTGAACGTGGGTAATTGAGAATGTAATTGTAACTGAAAAATATAATTGACCCAACCCTAATTTTAAATCTCTGTGAAACGCTCTTTTTTTTTTTTCTTTTCTTTTCTTTTCCCAGCGCTCCCTGGTGAACTCGCCCGCTGGAAAAGGCACGGGCCTTAATGCCACTATTGATTGCGGGGTAAATGAAGTGTTACTGTTTGTAGTGCACTCACTCATACATACTGTCTTTAAAGGAACCTAGCCTCTAACCCAGGGCATGTTTGATATTTAAAGCATGTGTTTGATCCTCTGCAGCCAACCTCTCCACAGTCGTACGTGATCTCACCAAAGGGCGGCAGCAAACCTTTGATCATGTCCAAAAACCTAGAGAATTATGGGATGGACCAGAACAGTGACGACTCTACTGACGATGAGTCGGCTCCTAGGAAACCGATTCCATCCTGGGCAGAAGGTCTGTGTGAAACTAATCTCCTCATCTGTTGTAATAAAGTCCATATATTAATCATAAATTGTGTTCTAAATCCTGTTCCAGGTCACCATCTGCAGCAGATCATTATGAAACAGTACTTCAACCCTCCTGGTTTTGACGCCTTCTTTGGAGCCATCAAGCCACCAAAACTGGAAAACATCTTTTATAAAAGCAAGCCTCGGTATTTTAAACGCACCAGCTCTGCCGTGTGGCACTCTCCACTAGCTGGAGCTAAGTAAACTGTACTGTGGTGCACATGTATTCACACTGCTGTATAAACTCAACTTTAACAACCTTTGTTTTAAATAAAGTGACTGTTTTCTTTGAACCTCACATCTGTTAGAGCAGATTTCATTGTGATTTGTTGTAATTGTGTAAAATATTTTTATGTGGCATTTAGATGTTAGCTACTCTTCAGTTTTATTGGGTTCTTCTCTGTTTGGGTAATAAAAGTCGTCTGAACATGATCATTTGCAATTACTGTATATTGCATTCAACACCGCTCCGCTATACTAGATTGATATAGCAGTGATTCATGGAAGTTAAAAACTTTTTCGAAGGGCAACCAGTATAAAAAGCACTTATTAGATAATAAGATTTCACTTTAAGTTTCAACATGCAAGAATTGATTTTCCCTTATTTATGCAATTGTTTCATTTTCATTACAAAATCCTTATGTTCCTGTTTTACTAGCCACTAACAACTTTAAATAATAATGTAACCATTATGGAATATTTATTTTTTTTCAAAGATCCACTTTACGTTTTTGAACCGTTCACAACCCACATACCTGTGACACTTAAAAACGTCACATTTCAGTGAATTTTTATTTTCTAGAGATGGGTAATTGAATACAAAAACGTATAATGTGCAGCAGCGTGTAACTACTAAGTACCAACTACATCTATTATCTGTGGGATTGAATCCTGGCAAGTGAATTAGATTTTAGATTGAGCTTATTGGTGAACACAGCTCCAGAAAAGGCCCGAGGGCCCCTCACATGATCAATGTGGGCTACCTGATGCCTGCGGGCACCATGTTGGTGACCCTGTTATATTCTAATCAGTATTGATAAATAATGGGTAGTATTTCCAAAACGCTAGACAAATTCCCATCATGTATTTAACCTAATGCTGTAAGACATTTTTAAAGTTTGAAAATAGTAAAGTTATGTGTTGAAGCTAGTGATAACCACATTAACGCCTAGATAAACACAATGTAAACATGAAATCAGTCAATACAGGGGAATACTTTAATAATTACCCTTTGGCAGAGGAAGCCTTTTCCATGCAGTGCTAACAGGGTTCCTGCGGATCCTTAAAAAGGCATTGAATGAATCTAAAAGTAAGGCCTTAATTGTCATTAAAATGTCTTAAATCAATGTTTTAAAAGTCTTAAATTTAAATAAATGTTAACATTTGAAATAAAACAGAAAATAAAAACCAAAATTGGCTGTCCAAAAAAGATTATGGTTAATGTCTTTTCTTAATGCTTTGTATATTTGTTGTTTTATAGATTTCTTGCTATTTCTCTAGTCATGTGTTTTTGTAGTTATTCTGTTTTGTGTATTTTCCTGTAATTTCATGTACTTTTGTGTGTTTACTTTGGGGGCTGCCAGTTGCACGTCTGCACTAGACACTAGAAAAGAAATGTACCCTAACTATTTCATTGATGTGTTTTTTCCCTTAATTATGTTTACTATGAAGTTGGTCTTAAATTTAATTTCACATGGTGACAAAAAGTCTTTTCTTGACTAAAGCTGTAGGAACCCTGGCTAAGATGCAGATGTTGTGGGAATATCACATTCACATTTAAAAATAGCAAACCTGGATTTGAACTCTTAATTTGCTACAAAGCAAAAACTGCTTATGAAGTACTGTACACAGATTGGACAGTCAACCCTTTCAAATCTTTAATCTGGTATTAATCCCTCTTTTGCAGCTCTAGAAGCTTCCACTGTTCTTGGAAGGCTTTCTTAAAGATTTTGGAGGGTTTTGTGCCTTTCACGTTGTAAAGCATTTGTTTGTTAGTGCAGACACTGATGTTGGACGAGAAGGTTGAGTCGTTACAGTTCATCCCAAAAGTTCTGGATGGGGTTGAGGTCAGGACTCTGAGGTTGAGGACCACTTCAAACATCTTTATTATCCTGGCTTTGTGCACTGGAGTGCAGTTATATGTTGGAATAACAAAGGACATTCCCAAACTGTTTCCATAGTGTTAAAAGCATGGCGTCGTCCAAACTGTCATGGTGTGCCATAGATTGACAAAATGCTCAAACCCTGAAAAACAGTTGTGAGCAAATACTTTTTTTTTTTTTTTTTTTAATGTTTAATGCTTTGGCTTCTTATGCGGAAGGTTTATGTGTTTGTCCAAGTTTTCATTAGTGCCTTATATGTTGAACATTTAATCTCTTAATGTGCTTTTTGCATTGCTAATAAGCTAACTGTGAGTTAATCAGGAAGTGAAAAATAAGTCATGTTTGCAGTCAATCATTTAAGCCTTCGCTGCTCCAGATTGCTACAACGGATCAGGTTTTTCAATGTGTTTTTTACGTCACATATTAACTACCAAACTGTTATTTAATGGAACTGAACATTTCATTGAAATAACTTTTGCATGTTATGATGTACAGAAATAATAAGGAAACGCTCCCTTTGAAAGGGCAGAAATCTGCAGTGGTTTGTGGGAAATGTTTCATGTTACTTCCTATCTGGTCAGGTCAGGTGTTGCTACTTCCTGCCTGTTCAGGTGCGTTACTTCCTGACTGGTCAGGTGTGCGTTACTTCCTTTCTGGTCAGTTGTGCGTTACTTCATGTCTGGTCAGGTGTGTGTTACTTCCTTTCTGCTCAGGTGCGTTACTTCCTGTCTGGTCAGGTGTGCGTTACTTCATGTCTGGTCAGTTGTGCGTTACTTCCTGTCTGGTCAGGTGTGCGTTACTTCCTTTCTGGTCAGTTGTGCGTTACTTCATGTCTTGTCAGGTGTGTGTTACTTCCTTTCTGCTCAGGTGTGTTACTTTCCGTCTGGTCAGGTGTGTGTTACTTCCTTTCTGCTCAGGTGTGTTACTTTCCATCTGGTCAGGTGTGTGTTACTTCCTTTCTGCTCAGGTGTGTTACTTTCCATCTGGTCAGTTGTGCGTTACTTCATGTCTGGTCAGGTGTGTGTTACTTCCTTTCTGCTCAGGTGTGTTACTTTCCGTCTGGTCAGTTGTGCGTTACTTCATGTCTGGTCAGGTGTGTGTTACTTCCTTTCTGCTCAGGTGTGTTACTTTCCGTCTGGTCAGTTGTGCGTTACTTCCTTTCTGGTCAGTTGTGCGTTACTTCCTTTCTGCTCAGGTGCGTTACTTCCTGTCTGGTCAGGTGTGCATTACTTCCTTTCTGCTCAGGTGTGTTACTTTCCGTCTGGTCAGGTGTGCTCTCTGCCACTTCCTGCCTTGTTCATGCTGCCATCTCTCAGCAGATCTCCCTCAGCCAATGAGATCCCTGAATCATTGGGTGAGTTTTGCTGATTGGCTTCCTGCTGAGTTGGAACGGAAGTGGAAACAGCATTCATGTTACTGGTCAGCCCCCCATTGTTGCCCCCGCTCACCCTCATGCTAGTGCCATAACTGCTATGGTTACTATAATTAATGTGACTCGTACTGTTGCAGAGACTTCCTGCGGTGCCGTTGGTGCTTGTTACATTAATGCTGCTAGAGCTGCTGTTGGGATTACTGGGATTTGTCAGAGCTATTCGAGAAGGTGGAGTGAATGAAAACACTCTTTCTCCTGCGCTGCCTGTAGTCCGAGCGCTTAGCGGACCGGGCTGGCAGTCGGTTGACGGGACGGGCTCCAGAATTAGACGAGGAGGTGGAGAGCGGCGAGAAAGCAAACCGTGTCCCGGCCTGATTTTAGATATCGGACAGAGTTGAGGAGGAGGGTCGGGAAAGGAGAAAGTTGTCGGACTCTGACTATCGGTATCTTTACCCAGCCAGGGGAAAGCAGAGGATGGGGGTGGGGGGATGAGGTTAGGGGTGTCTGGTGATGGAAACTGTGAGCCAACAATCTGAGGAGCGAGGGAGCTACAGCTACGATTCCACTCGTGTGGGGTTCTCCGAGCAGGTCGAGAACGGGGCAGTGCGGGGGGCACACAGTGGATCGGTGTTTGTGGGCAGCTGTAGAAACCGGGTCTCTCATACATGGGCATGTTAGAGAAAGCATAGTCCGGATCTCGATCCAGGCCCAATGGCTGACGGGAATGATCTAAAGCCAGGTTTGCCTCTGGGTGAAGGTAAAGAGGGAAGCGACTCAGTGGAGCTCCTGGTCGGCGACGCAGGAGGGAAACACGCGACGACCGAGGAAAGTTTGGAGATTGAATCCCGAGAAGACGACCAAGTCCTCCAAGCAGTGGCGTGGAGTAATTGGCTTCCTCGTTCTCTTTGATCTGCTCCAGATTGGACTGAAACTCCATTTCCTCCTTTGGAACACTAAGTGGGAAAGAACAGAAGGTCAAACGTTAATCTGATAGATATTTATAGTCGTAATTCATAATAAAGTCATAATTGTGTGAAGTTTCACCTCCATCAAGGAGGCAATGTGTTAATGTGGATATTTATTAGCAGGATATCTAATTAAAGTTCTGAATAGATTAAATTCACTTTGGATTTTGGAGATGATCCGGAAGGTACTGTGGATAGAATGTGCGGAGGTTTGCACTCTCTGAGTGCTCTTGTTAGGCCAGGCTACCGGACTTAAAACGCCACTCACTTTGTTCTTGTTCTTTTTGTTGTGTACACTAGTTAAAATCACTACTCCTCTGTTATTCATGAATGGATTGGGCTGAAATTTGGTAGGTATAATCTATGGATGTGTACACATCAATGCGCGGAGACTGATTTTTGATTTGGGGCCCAGGGGGAAAAAAAAAAGTGGATTTCTCATTTATTTGCGTCAACTATTACGACGGTTGGTGGTACCGAATCATTGGCACATACCAATATACAAATGGGGCCCATTACCCTGTACGTGTCAAGGGGGCGTGGGCAACATTTTTCAAATTATTATTCCTCCATCAGTTCTCATTCATTCGGAATGCATTTGGTACGATTACTCTATGAATGAGTATGATGAGTCGCTCTGAGCCCTTTTTTGAAATGGGACCCACCCCGCATTTCCGGTAAATTCCAAATTTATGGTAAAATAGTTGTGTGATATATTGTTTCAAAGGTAATTCAACGTAGATTACGATTATGCCTCGCACAATTCGATTCGAAGCCCGGGGCCCCACCCCCTTTTCCGGTCATTTTTACATTTATCGGAACATAGTCGTGTTATATACTGTATCATTTTCAAAAGCAATTCAACGTAGATTACAATTTTACGTCGCACAATTTGATTTGTTTTACTTGGTAGAACCGAGTCATTTGACTGAATTTTCGGGAACGTGGTACGTGCTATTCAGTGCGAAGACGTTCCGCGGGCCCGGCCGTAGTTCATCAGAACTTGTTTTTTTTTTTTAAACTTATTATCCTTAATGAGTAACTAAACCCCAAAACAAAAAAGCTCTAATCATAATCCCAAATGTGAAAAAATGTTAGTAATGAAATGTGGCATTATTTTGATATTATACATACAGTTGGATTTTGTCCTTTTTTTCTAATAAGGAGTTGGAATTCTGTCCCATAGAATTTTGTCCACTATGATTCAGAATGTTTGTATTTTGTCCTGTTACCAGTTTACATCACCTTGTTCTAATGTTAGAGTTACTTTAGTTTGTCATTTACCAGCTTGTTTTTGCAGCTTTTGGCTGAAACCCTCTTTACAAATAAGAAAGACAATCACAACCACTTTTTTCTGCTGAATACAAATGTATTTGGGTATGAGAAGTAGTGCTGTTTATTGATCCTGGTCCAACTCTCAACATTTTAGTCAAAGTATTTACGTTTGACATATTTAGTTGTAAAATGTCAGAGTGACTGCCCTCTATGGGTTGAAACCAGGATATTACAGTAGATTTTTGCTATTGGCTGAGAACAAGATCATGTGATGTTTTGGGACCATCTTGCGTTCCAAACGAGCACTGCTAGCCCCCGCCCCTTTTATAAAAACTGTCACCTGTGGGCTCTACATCCTGTGGTGAGTAGGTTGTACTGAGAGAAGGGTGAATAATGAGGTATATTGAGTAATGAGTAGCTAGTTTGCATAGCATAGATTGTTCACTGGAGATTTTATAGTATAGACTGGGCGTGTCTTAACTGCTCCAGGAACCCCACCCATAATCAAGGTATTTTTTGAAATTGGAAAAATTTTGAATGGAAATCTACGACCAAGTCTAAGTACCTCCACTGGTATGTCGGCAGATAGCGCAAGTCACAACTCAAACCGTTTGGAGTTTTTCTTCATTAATATTCATTTCATGTGCCTTCATTAATTTTACGGTATATACCATGACCTGGACAACTAAGATTCTTTAGAGACAGAACCATGTGTGCTAAAAATCCATCAGTAAACCTGATATCCAGTGCTGAGCCCATGAATGAGGGTTTGCGATGTTCAGCGCTTGCAGTGGTATAAGGAGGTTGGGGTTCCGACTCGTTCCAGTACATGTCCCTTTCAACATGAGGCAGGCTGTCGTACATCTCGTCCACAGACAACAAGGACACCTGAGACATAATGGTGGCCAACGCAAATCAAAAATCAATGCTGATTGCATTTAAAAGTATTAACGACTTTGGTTTAGATCCAAACCTGGAGATTGCGATCAACAAGCCAATTAGTTTCAAAGTCGTCATCATCTTCACCAAAAGGGTTGATGAGTTGCTCAGCAACCTAATAAAACACAAACAAGTACATTTTAGTAGCACTAGGAAAGTATTCTCTATCTTATACCTGGCATATAAAATCTTACCTTGAGCCAACCAACATAAAAGAAAAACTGCAATAAGGTGAAAACGGGCAAGTAGAAGTCAAGGTCGTGACCAGGGTACCCCTGAGCTGGGTCCAAGAACTGACGACCAATCAGACAAGCCAGGAAAAAGCTGTAGACTGCAACCGTGACCACCTACCGGTAATTAAAAGACATTCATCAACTCTGACTGCGTTTCACAGCAACCGGTTAATATTTGACCAGTACTCTATGGGGCTGATTCATGGTCTAATTAAGGCTTTGTGAATCAGCCTTTGTTGATAATTGTGTGTAATCATTATACTCAGAGATGGGTTTTCATTGGGCCAATGTTGATCATTTTAATAATCAAGAATCACTTATTGTTATTTTACTGTTGAGGCGTAAACCAAACCTGAGTGTAGACGAGAGGGAGGCTGATCCAGTCGTAACCGTAAAGCTTCAAGCACTTTGCACGTAAACTGTTCAACTCCTAAACAAAGCACAAACGAAGGTGATCCAAATAATTAAAAATATCTTAGTTTTTTTTCCTAGACAAACTTTGAAAATACTTACAGTTAGTATTGCAGTTAGTGCCACGTCATTGTTAATGCGTCCTTCAGTCCTCGCCCTTAGAGCCAAGTTGACGAACCACATGCAGGGCACCCAGAACTTGTTATGTGGAGACGGCAAATCCTCCAAGTGTCTTAGCTCTGCTGATGTAATTAAACCTTTACAAGAGAACACATGTTATTGTCAATGTATTTTTTTGTGTTTTTGTCAGTGACGGTATAAGCTTGAAATTGTGGCATGTTGCTCCAAAAGCATCAAATATATGGGGCGCCAATTGCAAGTAATACGTATGTGATTTTTTTGTTATTTGACCAGAATTACAGCAATATTTGTAAAATGTATTATATTTTTTCTCGTAATAATATAATGTGAACGCTAAATCTAAATGTTAAATATTAAATCTAAATATTAAATTTAAATCTAGATGCTATGTTAAATCTAAATGTTAAATGTAAATCTAAATGTTAAATGTAAATCTAAATGTTAAATGTAAATTTAAATGATAAATGTAAATCTAAATGTTAAATGCTAAATCTAAATGTTAAATGCTAAATCTAAATAATACATTTAAATCTAGATGCTATGTTAAATGTAAATGTTAATTCTAAATGTTGAATGTTAAATCAAAATTTAAATGGTGAATTTGCATATGAGCTGAATATTTAGTTTCACCTGTGACATTTAAAATTAACATTTAGATTTACATTTAACATCTAGATTTAGATTTAACATTGACTTCATTGATTATATTTTTAAGAGACAAGTACATACCACAAATTTCACAAATATTGCTGTAAATCTGGTCAAAAGTAACATTAAAAAAATCACATTTTTTAAATGTGGTTTGTTGGTCAATGTTGCAAAAAGCTGTTTATCTTAGCATCCACAACTTTACAATCAGCGCCCCAAACAAACAGAGCAGAATTCTTAGCAAGTTTCTTTGTTCTCCATGAGTATAGTGTACAAATGTAAAGTGCGTTACAAATAAAATGCATTATTATTATTATTATCATTATTATTATTATAGTAAACTAGAATCATGCTAAGCAACTTTACCTGTTGCATAATGTATCTTACCTGCTTGCACCAGATGCTCCATTGTGGGAAACCTCTTGTAGACGGCTGTGCTGACAGAGCGATAGATCAGCAGACCAGAGAGGTTGGCGTACCTCATCAAAGTTCGTCGGGTCAGCCTGGCGGTCTCGTCGGCCCCACGAACATGACCCCCCACCAATGCTGCCAACCGGTCTGGCCAGGGTACGTTCTCAAACTGGCCCCACCAACGTGACACAACCAAAGTCACATAGAAGCCTGGGAGAAGATGAAACTAAAGACTTTCAATGGAAATTGTCAGAAGAAACTGTGAAAATGAGAAAACCTCAAACTCACCCAAAACAAAGGAGACGGGGATGAGCTCCGCGTAGCGGTCACAGTATATCGCCAACTTCTCAAACAGCCTCTTCTGGTCTTCATTAAGCACAAATCTATAGAGGGTGATAAATGATTAGGTCTTCTTTTCAGCACGAGCCTTTAAGGTAGTTTTGGTCAATAAATCAACCAAAATAATGGAGAAAATGCATTAGCTGCAGAGTGAGACTATTGCTCTTATACTGAACCAAAGTAGACCTCACCAACCAATTGATGAGTCTTGGTTAGGATTTTTCCAGGAGAACAGAACGTTTGTAACCGCATTGTGCAATTCTAACCCTTGGTGCAGAGGTTTAGGATGAGGTTGTGATTTTGAATACTGTGCTTGTTCACTTATTTTTAGTTACAAGAACTTTCCATCTTGACTGTAACACCAGTGCCTTTAAGTTGCAAATGCACTTCTATAAGAATAATAAAATAAAAGCATATGAACACTCTCCACAACTTTTATTAAGAGAAGCTGCTCCACGGCAAACCTCATATTTGTACCAATTAAATGGAATAAGTTCCATTTATGGTTTAGCTGTCATTCATTACCTCTTCTGGACTGATTAGATACATCAAGCTGTAGAGCATTAACATCATACATTTATCAACAATTAAATCTGATACCCCACTGATTTGAAAAGAGCATTTTGAGAAAGATTACCTGTAAACAACACTGAAGAAGTAATAGAGGAAAGTGAAGATGATCAGTTCTCTGTAGAGCAGTTTGTAGATGCTGCCTTTCCATCGCAACAACAAGTGGAAGAAGGTTCCCAGACCAGCATTAGCAACTCTTCGGGAATATGTCACCGTCATTGTTGCTCCAGTTTTTGGGCCCGACAGTTGGCTGATGGTGACCTGACATGAAATCAACCTGGGGGGGGGGGGGTCTTCTCCTGTCCCTCAGCACAGGTCAGTCAAAGTAGACACATCTGCACAATGAAACACAAAAGGTCAGTTTATCATCAACAGTGACACACAGATGACATATACTTCAATTAGTTATTGCTCCTTTGGTGTTGTTTTTCTTATTTTTATTAACTGATAAGCAACACCATTGCATAGCAAGTAGAGTTTAAAGGCAAAACTGAATATTTGAAGGGTCAAATTGACCTACCTACCTCCTGAAATGACCCAGCCTGGCCATTGCGCTCACGGTGGATTGAGATGTGAAGGTAAAGAGAGCAGGGAGAGTCGTTACCTCCGGTCACTTGATGTGTTAATCTGTGCCTGCAACAAAGCTGCATTGTGAAACTGAGGTCCTGTTAATCTGAGTAAATGAGAGCACCCACTGCCATAGGCAGGTTAAACCAGAGGAGATGTGTTTGAATATGAAATATAAAGTACATCTTAAAACCAGAGTCTGACTCTAATTATAGAAACATGTGACACGCCGCTGTATGTATAAACTAGATACAGAAAAACTCTCCTTTTTTTCATCTGAAACTAGTCCTTGTGTTTATTTCATGAAGCTCCTGGTCAGGTGACCTCCCTCTGCTGGAAAATATGTGAGAAACTCGATGCTGGATGGTTGCTGGTGAGAAGGTGTTAGTGATTAACCTTCCCTGTCTAAGCAGACACCAGCAGCAGAGCAACTTAACAGAGAACATTCAAAGATCTCTGCTGCAATAACTACGGACAACCAACACTTTGTGGTGAGTACAATCTGTTTAATCACAAAGAATCTTGTTAATTTGTGTTGACACGCATTCTCGATGACTCAAAACCCTGTTGAACCAGAAACCTCCTAGAAAAGAAAAGAAGAAAAGTGTGTAAACCATGTCCTAGTCAGAGGTTGAAAACTGCTGAGGTCATTGTTTGTCCTCTGTAAAACTGCTGCGACCCTGTTTTTTTCTCTGCCTCTTTAGGTGCTGAAGCTTCAAAAAACCTTCTTATAGTCCTTTAACTTTATTTAAATGATTTGACTAAATAATGAACATTTGGCTCCATTGTTATTGCTTCCTGAGAGAAGATGGATGCTTTCGAAGGAATCCACAGTGTCCAGATTTCCTCTTCCCCTCCTTCTTCAACCTCATCAAACCCGAGCTATGAAGTCCTGAAGACGGGAAGATCTGGAATTGCGGTGTACTCCTCCTCAGTTTTCTTTGGGAATTCTTCAGCAGCTCTTCACACCTCCAGTGAGGCCGTAGAGCAGGAAGGCTGTGTTGTTGGACAGTAAGTGTTGAATTTTCAAACACATTTTGTTGAGCGCATTGAGATGACTTTGTTGTAAATTGTGCTATACAAATAAAGTTGAATTGAATTGAATTGAAAAAGCAAATATACTGTACATGTGAGTATGGTCTCACTCTAATGTTTAGGTTTATTTCCGAAGCTATTTTATAAAATCAGGATTAAGTTGTATCCATAACTAGTAAAGCTCATTTTGCTTTTATTATGCACGCAAAAAAATATTTAAGTGTTTAATGTCTTGACAACATAACATTTCTTTTTGTTATTTTTTTTTTTTTTCAGAAATTAAGTAAATCTTCAAGATATTACTTGCATGTCAGTGACCAAACAGTAAAGCAAGAGTTTAAGGTAAAAATAGCCCAAAACTATACAAACCATAGCCTCAATATCTAGGCTTATCAGGAGGGAAACCAGGTGCAGTGGACTTTAGTTCTAATTTCCTCTGTAAATATCCATACTGTATATCTCACAAACAGAAAAAGATTTTCATTTTTAAACAGAAAAACACTGCTTATCTGGTTTTTGTTGTTTCTGTATTTCTATTCTGGTTTTAAAACGGAATAATCAAAGAACGAACAATACACAGATTCAGATGTTAGCACAATTAAATTATTATTGTTATTTTTTCATTTAAAAAAAAAATCGATTTGGACAATTTTTGGATCGGTACAATAATGGTGCAGTGAATATCGCGATATATTGCCGAATCAATTTTTCTTACACCCTTACTATCCACCAGTTTATTTGACTTTGCCTGCTATCAGTGGTCATAATATAATGGCTGATAGTGTTTGTTTATGTTGTCATGTAACAACACAATGTCTCATTGAGGAAGACTCGCTTTATCTGGTGATGAAGTTCAAACAGTCACCAGCAGGCGTGTCTCACATGTGGGGGATGCGAGTGCGACACCCGCACTTTCATAAAAACTAAAATTCCTCCCCCACTTTTTACAGAGGGATTCATTGTTGAAAACATATTTTCCAGTTAGATTGATTGATTGGTGATCAGCCAATCACAGCCAGCCATTTGACAAAGCCACCGTTCTGAGAAGTTAAACAAAGACAGGCAAGATTAGTAACAGTTGACAAAAAATGCTCCAAAAAATGGCAAAAAAAAAAGTTACTAAAATGGGCCAAAAGCAGTCGGGTGGCAAAAAAATAAAAAAAAATGTGACAAAAAAGAGGAAACAGTTGGTATGTAATGGAAAAAGGTAACCTAAATGAGAAAAATGTTGAAAACAATATGAAAAAGTGGAAGTGGAACAAAAAGAGGCAAAATGTAGAGAAAATTGAAACAAGTGGTATTTATTGGGCCAAAATGTAGCATATTTGGATGAAAAGTGGCAAAAAATGGTTAAAGAATCGTCAAAAATTGAATCAAAGTGTCAAAAACAACTTGAAAAAATAAACAAAAATTAGGCAAAAGGGACATTTATTGGCAAAAGGAAATTAAATCTGAAAAAACAAAAATTGGAAAAGGGGCAAAAATTGGATAAATGAAGTTGCCAATGAAAAGGGTTTTCACTGACTTAATAACAGCTTTATCATGGATTTAGTAAATTAATTCATTTGGGAGTCGATGGTTGCCCTCTCTTTTAAAATCATTGCTCCGCCCCTGGTTACCAGCGTTACTTTGATCACTGAGCTCGTGCCGCCGCCGCCGCAGATGTTTTGACGACGTCAGCTTCCGCATTCCTGAGCCGTGATTCAAAGATCCTCCAACATTCACTCACTCTCAGACTGTTTCTCTATTCTCTACCGACCGTGAGCTTCCTCTGGGCTGGATGTAGGAGGCTGAGAGGGGGGCTGACGGACCGACGGAGGGTGAGAGTGAGGGGGGGACCGAGACTGACTTTCCGCCGGACATAGGCAGGGTAAGGCGGGCTGCAGATGTGACTTTTCCCGGTGGTGGAAACACTGTAGAAGCTAACGAGCAAACCAGTCAGTAGATAACTTAAAACTAGACTCAATTTATATGTTGTTAACAGTATGTGTCTTTAAACCCTAAAGAACGGGGAAAAGTTGGTGTGGGATTTAATGGTCTCAAACTGTGGTCCTGTGGACTTTTCAGGGACCAGAGCTGGTCTCAAATCAGTGGTTCGCAAACTTTTTTGGCTCCAAGTTCTTCTTTTCTCTTATTTCTGAATGCAAGTCCCCCCTTATGTCCAATTATTTTAAAACAAGTATAGATCAGTGGTTTCCAAACCGGGGTATGCATACCCCTAGCTGGGTACAGAAGCATATTACAGGGGGTACACAGAAAGATTTAACAATTTATTTAAAAATAATGGGGAAATGTTGGTAGTTCCTTTTTGCTATTTTTTTTATTTTATTTTTTATTATTGGACAAATTCACCACAAGTTTGCAGTACTATTGCTTAGGGCTGCTCGATTATATAAAAAATACTAATCGCGATTATTTTAGTAATAATTGAAATCACGATTATTTGTCAACCAAAAAGTTATTTATTTTTTGTACAAAAAAACATAAAAAATATTCTTTGAACATAAATACAATCCTTCAAACACTAAAAATCAAGTATGTTCACCCTTGCGCAACGTGCAAGTGATGTGTCTTTGCGCTTGGTCTTCATTATCAAACCCAAAGTGGTTCCCATAGAAGAGATTTTGTTTGTGTTTGTTTACCAAGCGTTTTTGCTGCGTTTCTCCTGCCATATTTCAAGATCATTAGCAACAACTCTCCTCGTGTTGGCCTGCAGGCTAGTTTGGCTTTGAGAGGGGCGGGGCAGAGGGGAGGAGCTTGCATGTGCGTGGATTAAACAACTCAAAGATAGTATTAATAACATGTGTGTGCCAAGTTTTATTATTTGTAGATGTACGAAATAGTGATTTGTTTTATTTAGCAAGTAAAACATATGTTGAAAAAAATAAATAAATATATATATTTTATATATAATTTTTAATAATGGTGTTTTTTTTTTTCTCGATTATGTTTTTTTGTAATCGTTGGGTGTAATAATCGAAATTGTAATCCATTTTGATTAATTGAGCAGCTCTACTATTGCTAAAGAAATACTATATTTTCCTCTAATTTATTGAAACAGGATTATTTTATCCTAGTTTTTCTTACTATTGAAGTAATTATACATAAAAGTTGCATTGGTAGTTTAAATAAATAATAAATAAATTCCACATGAAATTCCACTCATTGTTTTGAATTTGTAGATTAGCTTTAGCTAGTTTAGCTAACACTTGTATATAACAGAACCTAATCATAAACAGAGTTGACAGCTGTAGAACATATCATCTATTTTCAAACCTGGGTACATTTAAATTAGTGATGTAACGATTAATCGTAAGGCAGTTAAAAATCGATTCATAGGTATCACGGTTGATATCGATTTTCTGAAAATTGAATCGCAGTACTTTTTTTTAACCAGCAGAGGGCGCTATCCACAATTGTAGGCGGCGGGCGAGTCCTGCTAATACTTTCTTTCGGGCCGCCTTCTACTCTTAAATATGTTAATAAATGATTCATTGCCCCTTTAGCACCGAAAGAATATCTGTAATATTACTTGTATATCTGTAAAAGTCACGGTTTTCTATTAGCTCTGTCTGCTAGCATAGCATCTCTTCTTCACTGCAAGATATCTGCATGCCAACCGACCACTGGGTTACCAGCGCCCTCTGCTGGTCCAAACAATATGACGTAAATCATTGCAATCGTTTTTTTTTTTTTTAAAGTCCAATTGTTAAGGCACAAAATACATTTTCAGTTGCACTTTTAAAAGAAAAATAACTATTATGCAGTTTTGCATTGTTTATTATAGAACCAGAATTTAAATGAATAGGCTTCATTTTCATTTGTATTATTCCTTTATTTATTTAATTCAAGATTTATTTTTAGTTAAATTGCATTGTTTTGAATTGTTATCAAGGAATTATTTTGACAATGAAAAATAAAAGGAAAATAGTACAGCAGCATTTTCTAGTTTTTTTTTTCCCAAAAAAAAAAATTTGTCTACAGTCCCATTTTGTAAAATAAATCGTGAGAGAATCGTATCGTGAAACCCATTATCGTGAATCGAATCGTATCGGGAGTTGAGTGAATCGTTACATCCCTATTTAAATACATGGTGTTTTTTTTTACCAGCTGGTATTAAATAAACCCTTTTCTTGATGTGATTGTGTTTGTTTTTGTCTTGTAAAGACTAGTATATCTAGATCCAGAAACAGACTCCAGGGTGGAAGGAGCAAAGGGCGGAGGAGGAGGTCAAGGCCAGGCGGGGCTAAGGTCATGCCGAGGCCATGGCGACCTGTCCCGGCTCCGCAGCTCATCGCTGGAAATCAAGGAGAAAGAAATTAGAGAAAAGGGTTCTGAGATCCTCAGGGAACAGCTCGACGCTGCAAAACAGGTAAAAACTGTTGCTTATATCCAACTAAAAAAAATAAAAAAGCCAACATTTTCCAACCACTTTTAGTAGTTTACTGAACTTCTGTTTTTAATTTTTTTTTCAAGGATAGCCTTGAAGAAAAAGCACAAAAACATAGTTTTGACTAACTTAAAAAAGAGTCAGTTGTTAACAACAGCATACTTAGTTAATAAATTAAAATTGACATGTATATCTTAAGAAATTGATTTGGATGAATTCATGCAATCAATCTTATTGGTTTCAAATAAAATTATTGAAAGTCTAAATTACTTACTAAATTAAAATGAGTAAGAAATACCTAATAAAATGTGTTACATTTAAGAAAAGAGGTATTTGTGTCCATCATTTTTATTCACAGAAGCATTTTTTTTTTGTGCAACTTCACAGTTAACTATTAAGATACAATTAGAACCAAGTAATCTGTTACCTGATCTTAAGAGTACGCTCTCTGGCTGGAATTGTTCCCTTTTTTTATTTTTTGATGTTATGGTTATGAAACTGAAATTTGATGACTGAGTGCTTTGATGTGTGTCCTTTGATATCGGGAAAGTGACTGTATTCTGAATGCTCTCAAATTAAATAGTAACTGTACCCAAATGAGTGTTCTAAATATGTTTTCTGAATACATGTGTTCAGTTACTACCCAACACTGTATATAGATATGTATATTTATTTATTTATTTTATTTTATTTTAGTTTCAGTTATGGTAAACCCTCAAAAATGTAGTTTGTTAAATTAATTTATGTGAAGTTAAGTAAACTCAATTTTAAGGATATAAAATTACAAGTTAGTTTAATATTCACATTTATTACGTATCTGTAACTTGAAAAAATGCAACAACAAAAAATAAAAATAAAAAAATTTATTGGTGCAGATATGCTTTGTAAAATAAAGTAAATAATAACACATCATTGAAGGACTTTTTTACAGTGTACACAATGTATGCAGATGATCCAACTGTTTATCTGTCAGACACAAATATCTGACAGATATTTGTGATGGTTTTGCACAGAGTGGTATCTGTCATTGTGTCCTTGGGCAAGGCACTTCACCTACATTGCCTAGTATGAATGTAGTGTGTGAGTGAGTGTTGGTGGTGGTCAGAGGGGCCGATGGCGCACTATGGCAGCCTCGCTTCCGTCAGTTTGCCCCAGGGCAGCTGTGGCTACAATAGTAGTTTACCACCACTAAGTGTGGAGTGAAAGAATGATGCCTTCATTCTGTAAAACGACTTTGAGTGTCTATGATAAAGTGCTATACAAAATGTATTATTAATATTGTAAAAGATCAGTTAGAGAGAGAAATACGGTTGTTGGTAAACTGGATCACTAGTAACAAACTTGCATTGAATGTCTCAAAAACAACATAGTTGGAACTACTCATTGTTTACGTTCTGAACAAAACTTGAGCTCAAAATAAATCAGATTTTATTAAAGCAAGTTTTATAATGTCAAACGTTTAGGTGCTGTAATAGACCAGACTAGACTATCTTGGGACAATTGGTGATTAAAATTGGAAGTACTTTGTCTCTTATTAAAAGGTGTGCAAAGTACTTTAAAGTCACTATAAACTGTTCAAAAATTAAGTTTTCTCAGTTAGATTATTGCTCTGTATACTCTGGTCCAGATGTACTGTCAGAAACCTTAAAACGTAGCAGCTGGTTCAGGACAAAGCTACACGTAGAGCCGGGAGATATGGACCAAAGCTCATATCTCAATATTTTTTCTTAAATTGGCAATATAAAATATCAATGTCAAATATTTTAAGTCCAAAACATGACTAGTAAGGTTGATTGGAGTCTCTAAATTGCCCATAGGAGTGAATGAGAGAGTGAATGGTTTGTCTGTGTCTGTGTTGCCCTGTGATGGACTGGCGCCCTGTCCAGGGTGTACCCCCGCCCAGCGCCCTATGAGAGCCGGAGATTGGCACTGGCAGACCACCGCGACCCTGTTAAACGGGAATAAGCGGGTATGAAAATGGATGGATGGATGATGGATATTTTAAGTCAATAAATCTTGCCAGAAAGACATTTTTGGGTTAAATTTTCTAATGAAAAAAATGCCACACAGACACTCTTGTTAACAAACAGCTGAACAATATATGCCACTTTTGTTTTTTTCTCCTCTAAGGGACAGCACGTGTGAGTGTGTTCTGTCGTGTGGCTTGTTTAGATGAAGGTCTGGGTTAGAGCGCACTCAGAAATCCATCAAACTGCTTTTCATGCCATTCTGAAACATAGTGAAAGCAGCAACTCCTGAAATGTGTATTTTTTTATACAAAATAAGCTTTTAAAATATTTATCTCAGAAATATGGAAAAATTGTAAAGAAGAACGCTGTTTGACTGTACTCTATAAATAACATTAAATACTAGTATATGTTGTTTGTACTGTAATTGTATGAATTAAAACAAGTAAAAAAGAAAGATACATCTTAATATAGGCGATATTGTCATTTTCTATATCGCCAAAATAGAAAACTGGATATATCTTGAATATTATATCAATATTAATATTGATATATTGCCCAGCTCTAGCTCCACATGTGGTTCTGTCATGTGACCACAGGACAAATGTCGTTAAATTTGCATCAAAATCTTGTATGGTTTGAGTTATATTGATTGATGGTTTTTCTATGTAATATTATAACAACTAAACCTCCTTTTTATTCATACCAAAAGCTTTCTTTCAGTACAGGAACACATCATTATTCAACTAGGCAGTTAGTGGTTGTTTTATTTTACCCAGAGTAAGAACTTCATTAGCACAGCACTCAGTAACATACAGATCTATGCATGAATGGAATTAATTACCAAGTGACATTAAATTAACAAAAACACATTATTTATACTATACTTTAGTGCCAAACACTAATTTTAATACTTTGGAGCATTTTTGTCTGTTGTTGTTTTTTGTTGTAGTTGTTGAAATGTCTGTTTTGTTGTTGTAATGTTGTTATTATTTTCATTGTATTGTCATTGTGTCATTTGTGGACCCCAGGAAGAATAGCTGATAGCTTATGCTTTAGCTAATGGGGATCCTAATAAACAAACAAAGCAAATGTGACCATGTGGAAAAGAAAAGTTGTCAATGCAGCTCATGTTTCTTTTTTTCAGGAGCTGAAAGTTAAAGATGAGGAATGTGAGCGTCTGTCACGAGTCAGGATTCAGCTGGAGCAGGAGCTGGAGGAGCTGACTGCCAGTCTGTTTGAGGTCTGAACATCACCAACCGCCCCCTCCAGTCACAAACTCTGCATTTCTGCTCATTATTTACATCCACTCCTCTATAGGAAGCCCACAAGATGGTACGAGAAGCTAATGTGAAACAAGCTGGAGCAGAAAAACAACTGAAGGAAGCTCAGGGAAAGGTTTGTTAAACGCTGACTCGGCAGTTTGGTTTGATTTTTACAACAGGATGCAATAAAATGGTGGACTCTTGTCATGAGCCTTGGTTCTGCAACAAACTGGTTAAAATTCAACTGAAAAGGCAAAGTTTTTTGATAAATAACTTTTTAAAAGCTGATGAAGACAGAATGAATTAGAATGTACAACATTAGTATAGCCTGAAGGGTTTTTATTACCACTTACCGCTTATTTATATATTTTCTGTACTGTTATTTGACCATATCTAGTATTTAGTTTGTTTTTTTATTTCATTTTTCATTTTTCTGTATTTGTATTTGGCTTTCTTGCTTGCTTTCTCTTTGTGTCTTTGGCTGCTGTAACATGTGAATTTCCCTACTGTGAGATAAAATAGAGATCTATCTATCTATCTATCTATCTATCTATCTATCTATCTATCTATCTATCTATCTATCTATCTATCTATCTACCTATCTATCTATGCTTCATATAAAGTATGAAACCGTGACACGAGATGAAGTCGATATGAACAGTATATAAGAGATAATAAAAGGATGTTAACAACTATATCCAGCTCTAACCAGTGTGTTTAGTAAGTGCTCATATTTAGTCGCTTCCTGTGACTATCAAATATGTGCTATAGTTTATTTCTGTGTCTTGGTTCCAGATCGACGTTCTACAGGCTGAAGTGACGGCGCTGAAGACTTTGGTGTTGACGTCTACTCCTTCCTCACCAAATCGTCAGCTCCACCCACAGCTGCAGTCCACCAGGGGTGCACATAAACATGTCAGGGGCCACACTCGAAACAAAAGTGTCAGTGACAGCTTTCCAACCTCCACACCTCAACCTCCATCAGTGCCTGCACAGCCCACAACACGACAGGACCGAGAGGTACATCTGTCTGCTGCTTCTGTTTCAGGTCTTTCTTTTGCTCTTTTTTTTGCTCTTTCGCTCTTTATTTCTTTCTTTCTCTGTATGTGACAAGGGACAATGCACATTAATGGACATGAACATGTAAATATGCCAGATTGTAGCCACAGGATAGTTTCCATTTGTAGTCCCCCGCAGATTGATGTTGTGTACAACAGAAATTACATTAAAAAAAACAGACAACTCTAAAATCAGACAGCATGGACAGAACAATAAAATACAAAAACTTAAATATACTGACATTTAGCTGAGGACAGACCATTGCAGCTAAAGTGCACAAGACGGATGATAAAGTGCAAATGTGCTAATATTTTGTCTTAAATAAGAAATTGCGCCTCGCCCTTAGCCTGGTTGGTTGATAGTTAAAGTGCTAATATTATTGCACATAGCCCCATTGCACATAGTTAGTATTAATAGATGTGTTTATGTATATTATTATTGCACACAGTAAAAAAAAAAAAAAAAACTATATATGTAATAATGAATGCATAGGTATATGTAGATGATTAGGCATGGTCACTATTCTGGTTTGTCCTGAGCTACACTTTCAAATGAAACCTACAAAGCTGGATCATTCCCTGACTGAGAGGTGAAGTCTTTTGCTCCCTGCTTCCCTTTTTTAGTGACTCTTACTCTTGTTTTTTTTTTTTTTTTTTTTGTGTTTTCCTTCTCAAGACTTAACCACTTCCTTCCTCATTGGTCCTCTCTGTCATCCTGTTGTTGTTTCTTCTTCTGTTCTTCTTTGCCTGATGCCTGGCCTGTCTGTCAATGAATCACAGTGGGCGGGGCCAAACAGGTAATTTGTACTTATTCACCTTTGCTACATAAATCTGTCATGTGTATCTGCTGGCTGTGTTTATTGTGATTGTATTTAATCAGGCTCGTGGTTTTGATGTACGTTAAAATAAAATGAAATTCAAACTACATCCACAATCAATTCAATTCAACTTCATTTGTATAGCGCAAAATACAACAAAGTTATCTCAATGCGCTTATCAAAGTATCAAATTCATAATAAGAAAGAAAAAACCCAACAAGATCCACATGAACAAGCGTTTAGTGACAGTGGGAAGAAACAACTCTCTTTTAACAGGAAGAAATCTCCAGCAGAACCAGGTTCAGAGGTGGCAGCCATCTGCGTCAACTGGTTGGGGTTAGTGGACAGAAGGACCAACAGAATAGGATAGAGAGATAGAACATCAGTGTCTCAGACTAGTTGAGCCATAAACAACAGATCAGGAACTGCCATCATTAGCTTCACCACACCTGAAACAGAGGAGAGAGAGAGCAGGGCGAGGAGAAGGCACTGACTGCAGAAAAACATGATACATTATTATCAGGTCAGCCTGCCTTGGCCTTGGGCCTCACTCCCAGTGGCCTAGTCAACACTTATTGTAAAGGTGATGAATCTCTTCCCGTTTATTGGTAAGCTAACAGCAACTCCAAGGTCTGTAAATGTTACCATTTATAGATGAGCCCATGTCCGCTTTATCGGTTAGATTATGTTATGATTCAGATGATCTATAATACTTTACACACTCAAAATTGTATTTCGTCACACTCATAACAAAAATGCCCAAGTCCTTTTTTGGCCATTTGAGATTTTGTACCTAACTCATGTATTTAATTAGGGCTGGGATTTTAACACATTAATTGCTATTAATTACAGAAAAATAATGCAGTTAATCACTTTTTTGTACTCCAAACAGTGCAAAACCTTTCTCATTTCATGAGCTCCTGGTAAACCCATAATACTGATGCAACATCTACAACAGGTCAACCTGAGGAGAAGTCGTTGTTGTGCTTCATGGCATTAATTCTAGTTATAAAATAAAAACAACGTATGGAAAACCAAAGCCCAGTTGTGTGCAAATTGTGTAAGAAAGAGTTTGCAGATCACTGGAGCTTTGTAGCCTCCGCTACCACCTCAATGCTAAACATGTAGCAGCTAGAACCTCAATGCTAAACATGTAGCAGCTAGCACCTCGATACTAAACATGTAGCAGCTAGCACCTCGATGCTAAACATGCAGCAGATAGCACCTCGATGCTAAACATGCAGCAGATAGCACCTCGATGCTAAACATGCAGCAGATAGCACCTCGATTCTAAACATGCAGCAGATAGCACCTCGATGCCAAACATGCAGCAGATAGCACCTCATTGCCAAACATGCAGCAGATAGCACCTCAATGCTAAACATGTAGCAGCTAGCACCTCGATACTAAACATGTAGCAGCTAGCACCTCGATGCTAAACATGCAGCAGATAGCACCTCGATGCTAAACATGCAGCAGATAGCACCTCGATGCTAAACATGCAGCAGATAGCACCTCGATTCTAAACATGCAGCAGATAGCACCTCGATGCCAAACATGCAGCAGATAGCACCTCATTGCCAAACATGCAGCAGATAGCACCTCAATGCCAAACATGCAGCAGCTAGCACCTCAATGCTAACCATGCAGCAGCTAGCACCTCAATGCTAAACATGCAGAAGATAGCACCTCATTGCTAATCATGTAGCAGATTGCAAGGACAATGGTCCTAGTGGGAGCAGACAGTGTCTCCAATCCACACTGGACAAGATGACAGGGTTCAGAGCCAAAATTAATAAGTCCGTGAGTGACAAATGAACAAAGTCGGTGGATAAATGATTATAGTCGACCGCTCTCAACAGTCGAGGATGTGGGTGGGGCTAGAAGCGCTGCTACAGATAGCATCGTCTGACCCAACTTATCAACTGCTATGTAGAAAGACTATTTCAAACTAAATTCATCAGCTTCATCAGTTGCTCTATTTATTTCATGATATCCACAGATATTCTAACTATTTTACACTGTTCACTTTCCACTTCTCTGGAATGTTCTGTACTAAGTGCTGCTTTTTATTTTAATGCAAAAACACAAAAAAATCCAGAAAAGCATGATAATGTCTTAGTTAAATTTAAGTTGGTGCTTTGTGAACAGTGCAATTATAATATTCTTTATTCATATTACACATTTTGTTAGCACTCAGTGATGGAAATAATAAACACTATTCAGTTGTTTAAGCTCATTTATTGTTTTTATTGATTTAGTCATGTATCAAAATATAGTTAAATTGGAAAAATGTTGCTTCTTGTGTCAAATATTTAGGCGATATATTTAGATTAATAAAGATTAATTAATTATAAAGTATCTAATTAGATATTTTTTTTTTTACAATCGAGTCACACCTCTAAAAAAAAAGCAGCCCTGTGGATATAATGTGCTATGTTGTTTTTTCACGTTGGGTTCCACGTGTGTGTTTGTGTGTGTAATAGAAAAACGTATAAAATGCATGTTATGAATTTGATGAGACCCCAGCAAGATTTCAGAATCTAATGGGGATCTTAATAAAATGTTCTCATTGTGTGTGTATGCAGACGGACTCGGTTCTGTTTGCTGAGTTCCTGATGTGGAGGGAACATCCCAGCTTGGATCGTTCATCTGCCTTTCTGAGCCGTATCTACAGGGAGGACATCGGACCATGTCTGTCCTTCACCAGATGTGAGGTCAGCCTCTTAAATAAAAACATCAGTTATCTTCCAACCACCTGCTGTCTCCCACAGTTCCTCAGCTGAATGTTGACCACATGTTGTTTGACGTGTCTCCAGCTTTCCAAGATGGTTCAAAGTGCCGTTGAGAATAACTCTCTGACCATGGAGCCAGTGGCCATGTCTGCTGTACCCGTGGTTAAAGCCTCTGCTGTGGAGTGTGCAGGTCCTAAGTGAGTCAGAACATTCTACTGGTTCTGCATTCACTGACTGGTCAATAACTGTTACTTTGTTTCCTCATAATGTGGATCCCAAACGTGCTCGAGCCCCTTTTTCAGAACGTTGAGTTGGATGTTTTAAAGGTTTTAAAATGACATCCAAGCTTCATTAGTTCATCTATCTGTGTATTATCTATGTACAGTATGTATCTATCTATTAGTTTATCTGTACCAAAACTAAACACTGGTCTTTGCCTCAATCCCTGCATATTTTCATCTCTTTTCCAGGAAATGTGCTTTAAGTGGTGTATCACGACCCTGCAGACATCGCATTAAACTGGGAGACAAGGAGAACTATTATTACATCTCTCCTTCCAGCAGAGCCAGGGTAACGTTTCTCTGTATCTGTTCATTACAAACATTCCCTTTGCTCCTGTTCACTGTGACCTTGGCCTGTTTTTTAAAAATGTTTTTGTTATTTTAGATTACAACAGTCTGTAACTTCTTCACTTACATCCGGTACATTCAGCAGGGCCTGGTGAGACATGACGGTAAATACAAACACATTTTTAATATTTGTTTTGTGCTTTTTTGTTCATTGAACATTAGGGATGTAACGATTAATCGTAAGGCAGTTAAAAATCGATTCATAGGTATCACGGTTGATATCGATTTTCTGACAATTGAATCGCAGTACTTTTTTTAACCAGCAGAGGGCGCTATCCGGAAGTGTTGGCGGTGGGCGGAGTCTGCTAATACTTTCTTTCTGGCTGCCTTCTACTCTTAAATATGTTAATAAATGATTTATTACCCCTTTAGCACCGAAAGAATATCTGTAATATTACTTGAATATCTGTAAAAGTCACGTTTTTCTATTAGCTCTGTCTGCTAGCATAGCTTCTCTTCTTCACTGCAAGATATCTGCATGCCAACCGACCACTGGGTTACCAGCGCCCTCTGCTGGTCTAAACAAATATGACGTAAATCAGTGCAATGACGGTTTTTTTTTTTTTTTAAAGTCCAATTGTTAAGGCACAAAATACATTTTCAGTTGCACTTTAAAAAGAAAAAGAACTATTATGCAGTTTTGCATTGTTTATTATAGAACCAGAATTTAAATTAATAGGCTTCATTTTCATTTGTATTATTCCTTTATTTATTTAATTCAAGATTTATTTTTAGTTAAATTGCATTTTTTTGAATAGTTTATCAAGGAATTCTTTTGACAATGAAAAATAAAAGGAAAATAATACAGTATTTTTTTTTTCCCAAAAAAAAAAATTGTCTACAGTCCCATTTTGTAAATAAAAAAATCGTGAGAGATTAGTATCGTGAACCCAGTATCGTGAATCGAATCGTATCGGGAGTTGAGTGAATCGTTACATCCCTATTGAACATTGAAGAATGTGGAGACAGGGCTATCTATAGAGGGGAATAAAGGGGGGAGATTTTTGGGGCCCATCCATAAAGTCAGCAAAATGATGGTTCATTGTTTTATGAATGTGTGATAACCACATTTATTTATTTATCAGAATAATATCTACTGTTATCCAGGAAGTTTATTATTTTTATAGTCATCTTAAAGATGGAAATCCTTGTTTTAATCAGAAATAAAATGCATTAAAAGTGACCAAATATGGTGGAAAAGGTGGAAAAACCACAGAAATTGGTTAAAATTGCCAATTAGAGTGTCAGAAAAGTGGTAAAAAGGGTTCAAAGTGTCAATATTGGGGGGTTGGGGTAGAAGAATTACCGGTAGTTTAAACTGGCAAATAATGGGCATGACAAATCATGAATGTGATTAAATTGGCAAAAATAAGCATGAAATATGGTGAAAAGTGACAATAATGGGTCAACATATTTGATATTTAGTGGAAAAGTGGTGGAAGGGATTTATACGTGCTGTGAATGTCTTGAAAGTGGAGAAAATGTGCAGAAAAGCCTTTGTAATTTGATGGAGAAGTGTCAGAAATGGGAGTAATGTAGCAAAAATGCTATAAATGTAGCAAAAATATAGCAAGACAAAGTTATGAAAATAGGTTGAAATATGACAAGTTTGGTGGAGTTGCAGAAAAATGGTAAAAATAAGCAAAAATGGGTTCAAATTCTTTAAAAAATATTTTTGAAGACATCTGGCGACCCCCTCACTCTGTCTTGTGACCCCAAATGGGGTTCTGACCCCAGGGTTGAGGACCCCTGCTTTACAGTAGATTTTTAACGGTATGATTATGTCCGATCAGCTAAAGCTAAGGTGCCTGATGACTCTTTATCAAACTCAAATGTGTTGGAGCAGGAAATATTAAAACCTAAATGATTTCTGGGCCTGAAGGACTGGACCACATGTTGAAAATGTGCTGCTGAAACCTCTTAATCTGCTCATCATATTAATTCCAGTGAAAAGTTCCAGACTTTTGCACTTTATACGCTCTCTTCATCATCAAATCACAGCATAAATGTTCAACACTGTTAACTTTGTAAAATAAACAGGTGATATGTTCCAGATTAGCAAAAAAGGCATGTTTTAGGATTAATTTTATTATTAAGAAAAAGAATATGACAATCATTGGAAGTAACACAAGACTTGAGGTCACGTTTATGAAAAAGTACTGACATGCAGGTGCGTCTCACCCATGGGGGATGCAACACCCGCACTTCCATAAAAAAATCCCCCTCACTTTTTACAGAGAGATTCATTGTTGAAAATGTATTGGTCCAGTCAGATTCATTGAATGGTGATCAAACCAAACACAGGCAGGCATTTGATGATGCCGCCGTTCAGAGAAAGTAAAGTGATAAAAATTGAGTAACAGGTGATAAAAAAAAAAAATGTATAAAAGTGGAAAAAACTTGGCAAGAAACGAGTGTAAAGTGACTAAAATGGGCCAAAAGCAGTCAAGAGTGGCAAAAAAATATTGGCTAAAAATAGGAAATGTGGTATGTAATGGTAAAACGTAGCTTAAATTAGCAAAATGTGGCAAAATGTGGAACAAAAAGAGGCAAAATGTAGGGAAAAAATTAAACAAGTGGTATTTATTTGGCAAAAGGGAGCTTATTTGGATGAAAAGTAGCATAAAATGGTTAAAGAATCGAAAAAAATTGGATAAAAGTGGCAAAAAGAACTAGCGAAAATGGGATAAAGAAAGTTGCAAAATAGCCAAAGAAAAAGGTAAAAAGGTGTTAAAAAGTTTCCCCCTTTTAAGGTTTTCTGGAGAAATAATTAAAAAGAAGACATAAAGAGCCACATGTTGAGAATCACTAACTTAATAACAGCTTCATCGTGATTTTATTAAATTAATTTAATGAACTAAATTAGGTGTCGACGGTTGCTTTAACCTTAGAACACCCTCACTATTAAAATCACTGCTGACATGTATGTTTTTTTGTCTTGTTGCAGCCGAGCAGATGTTCTGGGAAGTGATGCGTCTTCGCAGTGAGATGTCATTGGCCAAGCTAGGATTCTATCTCACTGAGCAGGGCTAGAGGCACGTGTGCATGCGTGCGTGCTAACACAATGGATGCCGTTGTTCATCAGACAAAGGAAGAAGAAAATGTTCATGTGTCGGGATACAAGAATCCAAACCAACGCTACAAGAAAACAAATCTCCTTCTTCTTTGGTAGCATGTGACAGGAAACCTTGTTCCTGGAGTATTTGTGTCCAATAGTGTGAAATGAAGATCTTTAAACCAACCCAAGTGCTGATTTATTGTTAAATGGAGCTGAGTTTTCTACAAAAGCTTCATTGTTTCCACTAAACAATGCAATGCTTCCTATTATCTCTCAGCTGTTTCCAGTCAAACCCTCCTCTATTACTCACCGTTTATATGACCTCCCTATATTTTTAATGCTCACACCTCAAACTCGCCCATAAATAGCTATATTTAGTTCTTTTTCTCTGGTCTCAAACTCCATAAGGAGGCAAGAATTAAATGATCTAAAACATAACAGGTATGTGTTTGTCTCGGCTGTAGTTTGCACATCTACAATAAATTATTTGTAATTAAATGGTTAAAGCCATAAAAACAAGGCCATAGAAGGTCTTAAAACACATAATGTACTGTGAGTTTTTATGTGATGAAGCCTAGAGCGTTTAAAAAGTGATTCAACATGAAGGACTGATTATACTGCTTCAGCTAATAACTGCTCATGTAAACACTCCATTAAAGACACGACTGTCACCTTGGTACTTTGTTCACCTTTGTGTCTTTTACAGGTGTGGATTGTATGCGTGAATGAATCATTGTCATTCAACTTCAGATATGTAAGAGATGTAGTTCATTTAGGTATCAGATTGAGGTCATTGCCTACACACACACACACACCGACAGATACTAAACAGGTTTGCTCACCACTTTTTGCTGTATGGGTTGTATGCTAAAATAAAGAGCAACATTTTGCAAAAAAAGAAACACAGTTTAAAAAAATGTGTGCATTTTTAAAATTTTACTTTTAACCACATTTACAGCAATATTTGTGATCTTTACTTTTCTCTTAAAAATATAATCAATCAAGTCAACATTAAATGTTTTTTTTTTCTTCCAATATTTACACCAATGCCGCCAGTCCAACACTCCTCAAAGCAGGTTATTTATTTTTTCTGAGAGCAGACATCTTTTCCATGGAAATTAATTCTATGAGGAGACTTTGCCATTGGTTGATGTTTAAGGATTTTTTTATCTTTCCAATTCACTAATTTTGTTTTTTTGGCTATGGTGAGAGCTGCTAGGATGGGTTGTGATTGGTTTGCTGGAAGATCAAGCATCGTCAGGTCTCCTATCAGACATAGATTTGGAGATAGAGGACTCCTGCAGTCCAAAATGGAGGACAGTTTTTCAGTAATTAGAGACCCAAACTGCTGTACTGGGGAACAAAACCATAAGGCATGTAAATAAGAATCAGCTGTTCCCTGGGTGCACTGAGAGCAGATGTCTGTTGGGGAGAAGCCCATTTTATGCATTTTCTGTTGGGTAATGTGGGATCTGTGGAGGACCTTGAATTGAATTAGCTGATGGTTTGTGTTTTTTGTAATCTTAAAAAGTATTACAACAAATTTCTATCCAGAAATTGGTGTTAGTGGTGATATTTATATTTAAAATTAACACTTGGTATTTAAATTTAATATTTATATTTAAGATTTAGATTTAATCTGAGAAATGGATCACATCGTGCATGTTTAGAAGTTTCATGCACTTCAAAGAGAACTTTATTACACTCAGTGTTTCATGTCTTTATTGAACACAAATAGTTAACTCATAAACACAAGGCGAGTTTACTTATATAATTATAAATAATCAACGATTCTCCCACAGCCTTTAATGGAACTGACAAACACAAACATGGCAGAATCATCTTTTTAACAAATGGAGCAAACGTAAAAAGTATTAACTTTTACCCCCACAGCATCCGGCCATAACCAACTCTTCAGTTCTTTCAAAATATCTGTAAAAAAATAAAATAAAAAATCAGTTTTTGTATTTTAACAATAATTTACATTATATACACACATTTCATAGAAACCTCAAAAATCACCATAAACTTGGACAGAAATAGAGATACTTTGCTATAATTTACTCTGCCTATGGTAAACATGGTAAATCATAATTTAATCATATTGGACTAAATCCAATCAGACCTCATTTGATCATGTGGTCTTAATATTGATCACATAAAATCTGTCTGTGTATTTACAAACATTACTGTCCCATATCACGTTGATCAATGGTAATTTATTCTTTCAAAAAAAGCATAAACTCATGATTTTTATTTTACTCGACTATAATCTTAAGGTCATTTAGTTGACTAAAACTAGACTATAACTGAAATAGTCCTGATGACAACATTTTGACTAAAACTTTTATTCAAAAGATAAGACTAAAACTGAATCATAGTTTGCTGTCAAAATGTCCTTTTCTCTATTAATTGATGTTTCAAAGTAGAATAATTAAAGAGTTTCAAGAAAATGTTAATTCAAGTAATTTAAATCATTTTTTGAATAGTATATACATCCCAGTTATTTCAAATGATGATGGGACAGATTTAGGACTAGGAATCATTTATAATGAAATTGAAATGACAAATGGAAAGCAAGCAGGACCATGGTGTTCTAATTGGTCTTAAAGAAAAATATACTTTGCTTAACTTTGATCTCAAAATAATCTGCAAGCGACGAGCAAAACTACGGTGGAGCATCGTAGTCAGAAAAAAAGAAAAAATCAGTTTTCCGAATAATTTTTTTTTTAAATCCGATTTCAGAATTTTTTTTTTTTTAAATCCTTTTTCCGGATTAATTAAAAAAAAAAAAAAAATACGTCTTCCGAATTAAATTTTTTTTTTAAATCCGTTTTCCAAATTCTAATTTTTTTCATATGGGGATTATCTTGTATTTTTTTTTAAATGCAGAGACTGGTTCTGGGTCAGAGTTCATCACAAAGACGCCATCCACAGTAATGGATATTCATCCGTTTATTGATTTTTACTTTGACCCTAAACCAGGAAATATCCTAAATGTTTATCTTTTTACATACACTAAAATGTTAATATATTTTGGTATATGTATTTTTAAAGGTGGAATTTGCCGTGTTAAATATGTTAAAATGAAATATTTATGACAAAAGCGGGATTCGAACCCATGGCAGCGGAAGGGAGAATTCTTGAGTCATGTAGAAAAGGTCCAGAAAATGTACATTTTTGTGTCAATAATCCCAGAGTCTATAGATACGTTTCCGTATGAATAGACACTTTGTAATAATATTAAGAAAGTGTCTGGGGGTACGTTAAACATTAAAGTGCTTCTAACCCTAAACCTTGGGGTCGGGACCCCATGTGGGGTCACCTGGAATTCAAATGGAGTCCCCTGGAATGTCTAATAATTTATGATTTAAAAAAAAAACACAGATTAAAGCTAGAGTAGGCGATTTTCTCCAGATACACTTTTTAAGTTTTTGGTTAAAATTGTCTTTATGTCCTGACTGAAATTAAGATCTTATGTGCTCTGAAAAAGGAACGAAGAAAATCTGTCATCTGTAGCAGCTGTAAATCTGTAATAACTTCGACCAATGGAAAAAAAACGAACCGTTTTTTTTTTTAACCAATGACGTCTCTCTGTCTCCTTGCTCGTTCTCGATCCCTCGCATGCACGAGCTCACACTGAAAGCGCGTCACCGCTGACAGAGTTAAAACAGAGTTTTTGGTTACGTTTTTTTAACATACATGATGATAAAGTTTATTGATTACTTACTGCTGAATGAGACAAAATAGTTTCTACACAATACAAGCGATGAGCTGAGGTCTGCTTCTGCAGCAGCTGTGCGCGTGCATGTGAGAGAGACGGAGCACAGAGGGGAGGGGCGAGGGGGGTAGAGGCGGAGCCATCGGGGAGGCTACATTGAAAATCATGCTAGCTTTTGAAAATCGCCTACCCTACCTTTAAAATGTATTTTTAAAAAGGTTTTAATTATTAATATTTTTCAAATTATAACACGACACAAAAAAAACTTAAATAACTGTATTATATACTTTCACAAATATAAATCTACATAAAATAAAATGCAGTATAAAAATATCTGAGCTGGCACATCTTGTCACTTTGTGCACTAATCCTCGCAACAACAAACATTGTCAAAAGCTAAAAAAAAGTCTCTGGAGACGCCAAAAATGTGTGATATTAAATGGGGTCACGACCCAAAAAAATTGGGAACCACTGCTTTAAAGTCACATTTAATGTAGCCCCACAGTGAAATTTGTCTCTGAATTTTACGTGTCCTGTTGAGGAATAATAAATAAAATAATAATCTCTCACCATGGGTGTCTTTGACATCGGCTAGTGTAATTTCTGGCAATGCATGGAGGCTCCTGACTGCTGGTAAATTTATATTTCAGTTTCCAATTTTTATTTTTGATTCATGTACCCCCCATGACAATTTATATACCCCAGGAGTTATCTCGTACCCCACTTTGGGAACCTACAGTAGGCTCTAGTACAATAACACAGCAGGTTTTTGCGTTTCACTCTCAAAGTTACAAATCTTGTACACATGTTTAGGAGGAATTAAATGTGTGGCTTTATTCTTTTTTCATTTCAGATGTTATTGATCCACTGAAGCAGAGGATGAATGCTGTAGCTTCCTGTGGGAGAAGAACCCTCACTGCTGTGTTACACATGGACCAAAGTTTCCTCTCAGCCTGTTGTTGATATAAATAAAACACTTTCTTTTCTGCCTTGCTTCAGTTCATTTGGGGCCAACATTGTTGAATTAATTGAATGTGACCAAACCAGCCTGTCAATCTCATTAGATCTCAGAAGCTAAGCAGGTCTGGGCCTGGTTAGTAGTTGGATGGGAGACCACTGAGAATTCCAGGGGCCACAAAGGGGTGGAAGTTACCCCAGTGGTATCTGTCATTGTGTCCTTGGGCAAGACACTTCATCCACATTGCTTAGTATGAATGTACTGTTGAATTGCGCACTATGATAGCCTCGCTTCAGTCAGTCTGCCCCAAGAATTAATTTGGAAAATGGATTAAAAAGAAAAAATTAATTCGGAAAACAATTAAAAAAAATGTTTTTATTCGAAAACGGATTAAAAAAAAAAAAACGGAAAACGGATTTAAAAAAAAAAAAAAGAATTAATTTGGAAAACGGATTTAGAAAAAAACAAAAATTCAGAAAATGGATTTGAAAATAAAAATGAATTCGGAAAATGGATTTTAGAAAATTATTCATTCGGAACATGGATGAAAAAAATGTAATTAGGAAAACAAATTAAGAAGAAAAAAAAATCGGAAAACGGATTTAAAAAAAAAAAAGAATTAATTTGGAAAACGGATTTAGAAAAAAACAAAAATTCAGAAAATGGATTTGAAAATAAAAATGAATTCGGAAAATGGATTTCAGAAAATTATTCATTCGGAACATGGATGAAAAAAATGTAATTAGGAAAACAAATTGAGAAGAAAAAAAAATCGTAAAAGTATTAAAAAAAAGAAATGAATTCGTAAAACGGATTAAAAAAACATTCGTAAAACGGATTTTTTAAAAATCTATTTGGAAAACAAATTAAAAAAAATATAAATTTGGAAAACGGATCAAAAAAAATTTAATTTTGAAAACAAATTAAAAAAATGAATTTGGAAAACGGATTTTGAAAAACTATCAATTCGGAAAACAGATTAAAAAAAAATCCGTAAAAAGGAATTAAAAAAATAATAATAATTTGGAAAATGGATTTAGAAAACGGATAAAAAAAAAAAAAAAAAAATTTAAAAAAAAAAAATAATTTGGAAAACAAATTAAAAAAAAAATATTTATTTGGAAAACGATTTTAAAAAATTAATTTGGAAAACGGATTTAAAAAATGTATTCAGAAAACGAATTTAGAAAACGAATGAAAAAAAATCATTCGAGAAACAGATTTGAAATTTTTTTATTTGAAAATGGATTTTTAAAAAAAAATTCAGAAAACGTACAAAAAAGAAATTCGGAAAATGGATTTAAAAATAAAAATTAATTCGGAAAATGGATTTAAAAATATTTTTATTCGAAAACGGATTAAAAAAAAAAAGATTTGGAAAACGAATTTAAAAAAAAATTAATTCGGAAAACAAATTTAAAAAAATGATTACTTTGAAAAACGAATTAAAAGAATTACTTTGGAAAACGGATTTAGAAAAAAAAAAAAAATTCAGAAAATGTACAAAAAAGAAATTCGGGAAATGGATTTGAAAATAAAAATGTTAATTTGGAAAATGAATTGAAAAAATTGATTCGGAAAACTGATTTAGAAAACAGATTAAAAAAAAAATTATTCGAGAAACAGATTTGAATTTTTTTTATTTGAAAACGGATTTAAAAATAAAATTTGGAAAACGAATTAAAAAAAAAGAATTAATTTGGAAAACGGATTTAGAAAAAAAAAAAAAATCAGAAAACGTACAAAAAATAAATTTGGAAAATGGATTTAAAAATAAAAATGAATTTGGAAAACGGATTTAGGAATGTTTTTATTCGAAAACGGATTTAAAAATAAAAAAGATTTGGAAAACGGATTTTTAAAAAAATTAATTCGGAAAACAAATTAAAACAAATTATTAATTTGAAAAACGAATTAAAAAAGGAAATTAATTTGGAAAACGGATTAAAAGAATTAATTTGGAAAACGGATTTAGAAAAAAAAAAAAAATTCAGAAAATGTACAAAAAAGAAATTGGGGAAATGGATTTGAAAATAAAAATGTTAATTTGGAAAACGAATTGAAAAAATTGATTTGGAAAATTGATTTAGAAAACAGATAAAAAAAAAAAATTATTCAAGAAACAGATTTGAATTTTTTTTATTTGAAAACGGATTTAAAAATAAAATTCGGAAAACGAATTAAAAAAAAAAAGAATTAATTTGGAAAACGGATTTATAAAAAAAAAAAAAAAATTCAGAAAACGTACAAAAAAGAAATTCGGAAAATGGATTTAAAAATAAAAATGAATTCGGAAAACGGATTTAAAAATGTTTTTATTCAAAAACGGATAAAAAAAAAAAAAGATTTGGAAAACGGATTTTTAAAAGAATTAATTCGGAAAACAAATTTTAAAAAATTATTAATTTAAAAACGCATTAAAAAAGGAAATTAATTTGGAAAACAGATTAAAAGAATTAATTTGGAAAACGGATTTAGAAAAAAAAAAAAAATTCAGAAAACGTACAAAAAAGAAATTCGGAAAATGGATTTAAAAATAAAAATTGATTTGGAAAACGGATTTAGAAAACGGAAAAAAAAAAAATAATTATTCGAGAAACAGATTTGAATTTTTTTTATTTGAAAACAGATTTAAAAATAAAATTCGGAAAACGAATTAAAAAAAAAAAAAGATTTAATTTTGATAACGAATTTAGAAAAAAAAAAAAATTAGAAAATGTACAAAAAAGAAATTTGGAATGTTAATTTGGAAAACAAATTGAAAAAAAATTTAATTTGGAAAATTAATTAAAAAAAATTCATTTGGCAAACGAATTAAAAAAATTCATTTGGCAAACGAATTAAAAAAATTGATTCGGAAAACGGATTTAGAAAACTGATAAAAAAAAATAAATAATTCGAGAAACAAATTTGAATTTTTTTCAAAACGGATTTAAAAAACTATTAATTTGGGAAACAAATTCAAAAAAAAATTTAACTTGGAAAACGAATTAAAAAATTAATTTGAAAAACTATCAATTCGGAAAACAAATTAAAAAAATCATTTGGAAAACGGATTTAAAAAAGAAATTAATTCGGAAAACGGATTTAAAAAAAATGATTAATTCAGAAAACGAATGAAAAAAAATTTTTTATTTGGAAAACAGATTTTTTTAAAAAATTCGGAAAACGGATTTAAAAAAAATTAATTCGGAAAGCAGATTTTAAAAAATTATTAATTTGGAAAACCGATTAAAAAAATTTTTAATTTCGGAAAAGGGATTTTAAAAATGTATTAATTCGGAAAACAAATTAGAAAAAAATTATTCGGAAAACAGATTTCAAAAAAATATTAATTCAGAAAATGGATTTAAAAAATAATTTCATTTGGAAAACGGATTTAAAAAAAAAATTTGGAAAACAGATTTAAAAAAAAAAAAAATTCAGAAATCGGATTTAAAAAAAATTATTCGGAAAACGGATTTAAATTTTTTTTTTGGAAAACGGATATTCATTTGGAAAACGGAATTAATTTTTTTTTTTGGAAAACAGATTTAAGAAAAAAAAAATTTGGAAAACGGATCTGAAAAAATAATTAGCTTGGAAAATGGATTAAAAAAAATTAATTCGGAAAACGGATTAAAATTTACTTGAAAGATTTGAGCGTGGAAACAATTTAACTCACTGCCATTGACGAGATAACTCGTCATTTCAAATCCAAACGTTCAGTGCCATTGACGAGATAACTCGGCGGAGGTCCCTCATCAATATCTAAACTGTGGGGTGTTGTAGTGACCAACTGTGCCCTGAAGATGACAGCAGTGCACCTTTAGATGAGAGATTAGCCACTGATGCTACCCAGCAAAGGAGGAAGCAGGAACGAGTGAGATTATGGCACTATGGAGTGATATTGTGACAAATCCAGCAGCTCACAGTGCCACATGCTAACACAGAACATGTGTGGACATTCCAAAGCCAATGCAAATTAAGAATGGATGTCACTAGCGATGGAGCGCTAATTGCAAAGTTGCTCATGTTAAAATAAACAGCAACTTTTTGCAAAATTTAGCAACAAACCATCTTTTGACCAGATTTATAAAAATATTTGTGAAACTTGTGATATTTACTTTTCTTGTAAAAATAAGTCAATGTTAAATATTAAATCTAAATCTAAATGTTACATTTAAAAATAAATGTTAAATCTAAATGTTTCATCTCAATGAGCTTTTATTTTGGTACTTCAGGTAAAATTGCATATTAGATTTAGTTCACCCGTGACATTTAGATTGAACATTTAACATTTATATTGGTGTGTGAATGTGAGAGTGAATGGGTGGATTGTAAAGCACTTTGTGACCTCTGTCTGTGAAAAGTGCTATATAATTGCATTTAGCAATTAGCTCCTTCAGAGACTCACCTCCGATAACAAATGAATATCAACACCAGCCCAGCCACACCACCAATCACCAAGATCACTGCAGTGACCACAGAGGCAGCTGATAGCACCACAGGCTCTAGATAGAAGATAAAGGTTGATGTAGAATACAGAATAGAACAGATGTGAAGGCTCAGACACCTGTTTGATTTTAAACTGTTTGAACCCACCTATACAAGCAAAGGATCCAGGCAGGTTCAGACACTCCAGATGTTGTGGACAAGGAGAAAGCTGCTCTGCACATTCATCCATGTCTGGACCAATTATTCAAAGAGAAAAAGAAACATGATTTGGATCCATTTTTCCCATTTGGTGCTGGTGGCTCATCATGACACTTTACTTGGATTCTCTACTATACAATGTGTGTGTTCACATCAAACATTTAAAAGATACAAATCAGAATTTATGTGGAGAAAACATTGTCTTAATCTCATTGACATAAAAAATGAATCACATTCACCAAAATGGGGCAATTTCTATGTTTCTATGGAAGAACATCATCACATTCACATGCTTAGATTGCTGTTTGTGATGGGAATGTTATTATGTAGTATTAAAATAAACACTCCAAATGTATAGTACATGCACAGATGCTCTGGCACAAATCCTTCATGTAATAATATAATTCTTTGAATTAAATTGAAATTTCAGGTAAAACCAACTCAAACGGATTGTAGATGGAGTAAGATTGTTGAAGTTTATCACATATGAAAGCAGATTTATTCAGCTCCCTTGTTGAAGGCAAATAAAGATATAATAAATTTAACCTGGTGTTTTTTTGTCATTTAAAACTCTTTCTTTGTGTGTTTTTGCTGACTCAGGCCAAAGAAGGCGCTGCACCACAGACATGAAAGTGTTGGTTTAAAGAGTAAGACATACATCTCAGTATGTCTTCCCTGGCTTTTAACTTGACGGCACGTTCAGAAATGCCTCAGATGGATGTGAACATAACCATTTTTGCAAAGGTTGAGTTGCTTTGTGTTTACCACATGATTTAATTGTCATGTCAGTTATCAGCGTGTTTTGGGTAGGGCTGCGGAGTATATTGAGAATCAATTTTGGCGATATAGAAAATTACAATATCGCCTATAACAATATATTTTAATTTTAGAACTTTGTATTAAAATACTTGTTTTAGGAGTCACTGTTTTCACTACTTCTCAAAACAGCACGTAAAGCTCAGTTAGATGATCACTGAGTGCGTCTTAACCAGTGGGCGTGCACTGTAGCTGTTCCCACTTAATGTTCTTGAAGCCGAAATACGGCGCTTAGGGGCGCTTCCATTTTGCAAATTTGACGTCATTTGGAGCCAGAGACTGCACAGTAGGTTCTGGCGGGAGGAGCCCTGGTAACACGCCCCGCCCATTTAGCATACTGCCCTGATGACTTACGCTGCCCAGCTACACCACACACATAAGTATCTTTCCCATGGAAATTCTACCAACGGCTTGTTTAGGATCATAGAGGTTAGTACAAAACCACCATATGTTTCAACTCAAATTACGAGTGAAATTGCATCTCGGCTTTCCTTCACGCCGTAACTGCTATTCACAAAGAGAGCTACGCAAGATCCGCGGCTGTCAATCATCGTCATATATGACGTAAAGTCCTGTTTTTCAACCTAAAATAGCTTATTTAAAACAAACAGAAAAATGAGCACTTGAACACAATGTAGGGTGATAATACCTAATGATCACAGCAGAGTTTAGGTTTGGAAAAAACATTATTTGGCGAGAAATTTAAATATACAGTTTGACCCACATCCCATCTATTATCATTGAGGAGGCGGGGTTTATGACCTATAATGCAGCCATTCAGCAGGGGGAGCTCTAAAAATAAAAGCTTCACTCAACCGGGGAGCTTGTCCCGTCAATTCTTTTTACAGTCTATGGTCCTTACCCAGACCTTCATCTAAACAAGCAACACTACAGAACTCACTCACACGTGCTATCCCTTAGAGGAGAAAAAGCCAAAAATGGCACATATCGTGCTGTTTGTTAATAAATTAGCATATGGGGCATTTTGCATCAGCAAATCTAGCCCAAATTGTCTTTCTGGTCAGACTTTATTGAACTTTAAGCTAAAAATATTAAGATTTGTATCGTATATCGTCATTTTGAGAAAAAATATAGAGATATAAATTTTGGTCGATATCGTCCAGCCCTAGTTCTGGTATGCTCATGTCTATGCTGTGTCCTTCAGTTTCAAAATTAAAGTCTGCAATATTTAGGGTATTATTTTTGAAGAAAAATGATGACTTCACTCATGCCTAACTGCTATAATAAGGGCTATAATACCTTAAAGTAGAGCCAGTTTCAAGAAAGACCAAACGCTCCTGGTTTGCTGGTCCTACCTTGACATGATGGTGGTGTGGAGTTCCACTTTTGTCTGATTGGATCACAGCTCACAGACAAAAAGCCCAGTGGTTTAAATCCAGATGGACACTGGTAGAAAACCACTGAGTCACACAGTAACCAGTGACCAGGATGTATCTGAGGAATCAAACCGCAGACGGGATCTGAGGAGAGTTCACAAGTTTAACATCACACATGGATTCTGGACTCAGCAGGAGGTCTGGTCCAGTGGTCCTCACCTGAGTCTGGTTCTTTCCAGGGCCCAAGGTCCAGATGTGGGATGAGTGGGTGGGAACAGGACAGCATGTTCTGCAAGCTCTGGGTGCGTGAGAAAGGTTGGGCAGGGACGAGGCTGATGTGGCTGTTGTCACAGATGATACGAGACAGAGAAACAGCACCGAGGTTTGTCCTCTGGGAGCTGCTGAACACGCCATCTTTCTCCCACCAGAACCTGAACACACACACACACACACACACACACACACACACACACACACACACCCACACACACACACACACACACACACACACACACACACACACACACACACACACACACACACACGCACACACTTCAGTCCTCCTGAACACAAGCAATTTGGGAAGTCGGGCACCCGGGTAAGTTTCTGCCATATTTGTTTAGGGGTAAAAGATTTCACCATGCTGAAGAGCTGTCGTGTGTTTGGCTGTTTATCCAATGTAATAAATATTACAGATATCAATTTTTATATCATTCCAAAAGAAAAAAACAAAGAAAACGCTGTCTTTCCTTCATAGGACGAATGGTAAAAACCGGTCTCCAAAAATGTCCCATTTCTACGAGTGTTCTCTACGTTTCATAACCAGTAAGTGAACTGTTAAGATTTGAAATGAGGATTTTAGGGGCATCTCAGTGGCTTTAGTTTTCATTCTAGATGGTAATATGTTGTATTTATTAGGGCTGTCACTTTAACGCATTAATTGCGATTAATTTATTACAGGAAAAAAATAACTGTCAATCGCTTTTTTTAGCACTCTAAACAGCACGGAACCTCTGATTTCAAGAGTTCCCGATATACCCATAATACTGATGCACAGGCTACAGTACAAGACAGGAGACTACCCTAAGGCTGCGTCCAAATAGTCCCTCCTATCTCCTTTACTATACACTGTTCCTTAACCCCGGAAGTGTTTACCGGGGTTAACACTGATAATGCTGACCCACAATTCCTTGCGGCGACAACATTTAAAGGGAAAGCACACTCGAGCGCTTACAGAAACTCACGATGACCAACAAGTAACGGAGATCATTTAAGTTCCAATGCAATAAAATGCCTTGAACAACTTTAAATAAATAATCTAAAACCCATATCTTATTATATGTAAGACACTCTGTGGTTCAAGAAAAAGAAATTCATATTTCTGAGTGGAAGGTGAGTGTGAGCAACCATTCTATGTGACGTTCTTTTAGTTTCACTTTTGTTCCTCGTAGCCTGGTAGCCTCTTTTTCTTTTATTTACATTTAAACTGTGTGATATTTGAGATTATATCAGTGGAAAGTGTTCTAAATGTGCTTTTAGTTCATTTTCGGAAATTTGTAGTTTTTTCACCACGGCAGACGTCACTAACCTTCGCGGCCGTCAGATTATTACGTCACCTTGTTGAAGTGCGTCTGATTGTCAAAACAAATGTGATGGCCTTTTCCTAACTCCTCTCCTCACACCTTTCCTTAACCCCGTAACGTAACGTTGGATGCAGCGTGAGACTTGCGAGCTTCTCAACTTAGTTTGTGTTCATTTTGGCTTTTAAAAACACTGTCCGCTACCACCTCATTGCTAAACATGTAGCGGCTAGCACCTCATTGCTAAACATGTAGCGGCTAGCACCTCAATGCTAAACATGTAGCGGCTAGCACGGACAGTTAGTGCAGACACTCGGACAGTGCTAACTGCTACATGCTCCGAGCACACCGTGTTGCCAAAACTAGACAAGATGACAGGGTTCAAAGCCAAAATGAATAAGTACTGATGTTTTATTTCATTTGTGTATTTTCTATTATTTGTAGATTGACTAAAGTACACATCAATATGACAGGTAGCCCTTGGGACTATTCTAACATACAGAGGAATGTAAATGTCTACGCCTGCATCTGTTCAAGTCTGTTAAAAACAATAAATTACTTTAAAAAAACACTTTGTTATTGACCAATTTTTTGATCTGCTACAATAATGTAATTTAAATGAAAATACCTCAAGTTGAGGGCGTTGCTCAGTTATATTTAGGTGAGATTAAAAAATAGATTAATTAGATTAATTAATTACATAGCATAGTTAAATAATCGCACCATTTTGTAGCCTCTTGACAGCACTAGTATTTATATCCGTTGTAGCTCCATTATAAAGTACACAGTGATTAATGACGTGTGAGGATTTTTACTGTGCGGGTTACTCACAGGGTTCATTTATGAGGTCATTGTAAAGATCTGGGTGGGGTGAAATTGGACCAATGTTTTGGATTGTTCATCCAAGTGTTGGCTGGGACTTAGTGTTGACACTCAGACATCCCTAACACTGATAACTTAGCCTTCAATCGTGCCCTGACCTCTTCTGCTAGTGTTTGATAGTTGTTTGTCATACCAGGATACAAATCACTCCTGTATTGAAATAAAGACGTTTTTGTCATTGAACAAACTGGAGGCGGACGAGTTGTTGTCCACCATTTTATTTATTACTGCTATCGTATGTGACGTAAGCCCGACTTCCCACATGGAAGCACACATTTATTTACCTCTGGGTTCATTCCCACCTGTCTCCGTCTCTCAGGGCTCTGAACTGTTTGGCGAGTAGGCAGGACAAGAGGGGCCCCACCCGGCCCCCTGGCAGGGCCGGCTCAGAGATGGCCCCCACCCACACGTCGATGTTGTGCGGCGTCTTATACAAAAGCTGAAATTTATGAGCTAAAGTTGAATTCCCAAGAATTTCTGCCAATTCTGATGTTGTGTTTGGAACCGAGAGTCCACAAAACCTTCTCCACGAGGCGTAACCTGTCAGAGGAAATCAATAAAAACATACAGAAGATAAATAGAAGACATGGACCATCATCTCTAGTGTAAACACCAGGGTACCCATATTCAATTACAATTCAATTACGATTACAGTGACCAGCATTTTTTCAAATTCCAATTTTTTTTCCCTCAAAGTTACGTTCTCAATTCAATTACAATTAATCAGAATTACTGAGCCTTAAGCAAATAACATAATAAAAGTTAACTTTCCTCTTGTGTTAGCTTTCTGTTAGCATCTCTTATGATAACAGGTCCTAAATCAGCTGTAAAATACACTAAAAACAAATATCTATCATCTAATTTCTTTCCTATCTATTGCTTTGTTAGGCTTCATAATCAATAACAATATAGATTTTAGTTCTTTTGATGTGGACGTCTGAGCCACTTTTGTGTCAGTATAGCCATAAATGTATATATTTTTTTAATGGTAAAATGTGGGAAAGCTTGATATGAAACATATTTTAATAATTGTTAACTACATCTGTGTAGAACTGTACATAGACCTGTAACATGGTTCCCCAGTTTTGCAATTACAATTACTAAGTCAATTATCTAAACTCAATTACAATTTAATCACGATTACGACAGCAACAAATTTTCAAAAATTACAGTTAAAATTAAAATTACAATTGTAATTAATTATCAATTAATAACACAATTATAATTATAATTTACCTTAACCCTAGTAAACACTAACACACAAAATATAGAATATATTCTTTTCATTAAAAGTGACTTTACACAACGTCGTTACTCTCATATATATATTAATCTATTTAATTATTTGCAAAATGTGTTAATATTTAAAAATAAGTGAAAAATTTGTAAACTAATACAGTAAAAAAAAGGTAATTAAGATTATAATTTAGATCAAATTAAATAATGACTTCATAAGTAAAGTATATACTTACTAGTAATAAAATTATAGGTGAAAGAAAAAATAGCCTTTGTAAAGTACCAAAAATGTGAGTTATATATGTTATGTTGTTTTATTTTGCATTTTATTTTTTGCTGTGTTCTTCTCTGTGACATGCTGTAATAGCTTATTTCCTCCCTTTATCTTAAAATAAAAATAAAAACTCATGTCAAAATGTCCTCTGCTTCTAGAATAACGCCCCCGCCCCCCCCCCCCCCCCCCCCCCCCCCACAAAAAATAAAATAAAATAAATAAATTAGAGTAAAATGAAATAAAATAAAGCGCTTTTAACATAGATGTGTTTAAGCAACTCCTTTTTGTTCAGTCCCATTGGTTGAATATCCAAAATGAATAAAATGGGTGATCTGTAGTGTTTGGCAGTAGAAGGACTGATTGTCAGTGCCTGATCTTTTTAGATCCTTTCAACGCATATGCGTAGACTACGTCACTTCCTTTGCTCCATTCTTTACGACAGCTCCTGGGACGTGATGTTAGAATGTAAACCAACCATACAATGTTTGTTCATTATTTCAATTGTACACATGTAAATATGTGACTTTTTTTTGTGGTGTTTTTAATTGTTTACAAAAAAACAAGAGACAAACAAGAATAAACCACTGCAAGACAATAAATACAAAAACAGATCAAAACACAATACACAACATTGACAATCAAAATAAAATAAAAACCAAAATGAATCGGAATTCACTCAAAACATACATTTCCAACAATTTGGGAAATCTTGGCAGAAGGTTAAACAAATTCTTTTTAAATAGCAGGGTTTCAACCTTTTAAATAGTACACAAATTGTCGTAAAATAGGCCGTCCAGATGTAGACGTGTTTCACGCATGCATTGAAAGGATCAGGCCCGCGAAAGAATCGGGCACTGACAGTGAGGGTTACCTGGTAGGCCATGGTCCCGCCCCCTCTGCAGGTTGAGAGCTGCCAGGTCCAATGGCATCCCACCCTGAGCCTGAAACAGTCTTTCTGTCAGCTCCTCCACCATCATCTGACCAGGCATCTGTAGTTTGGCTGGAGACAGTAGCAGCCCCCGCAGGACTGGGTCAATCCCACCTGAAACACCCCGAGGTCATTCAACCACAAACCTTCAGGTGAGTCTTGCCCCAGCGTCTGGTCTTACCTTCATCAATGACTCTCCACGAGGCAAACAGAGAGTGGTGCAGAGGAAGAGGAGGGTACTGGGAGTTAATGGTGTATTCTGGTCCCAGTCTGCTCACCACCGGCTGCACAGTGACGTGTGCAAAACGAAATGCAGCTGCTGCAAAAATGTTGGCAATGCTGGGGTCCACATCTGGATCATAGCCTTGGTAGGGAGGCATCAGTTGTGACATGGCGTTCTCACCAAGAACCAGGGGCAGGTAGTGGTCCCAGGTCAGGATCTGCAGAGAGGAATCAAATGTTTATTTACTTTTCCTTTTACTCCTCTGATGTAAATTGTATTTCATTTTTAGTAAACCAAATAAGGCTGTAGTGTATGAACCCAGGCAGGGGTGGACTGGCCATCTGGCATACCGGGCATCGTAACAGTGGGCCGTCAACCCGAAGTGGTCTGGTCCGCTACGTTTGGCTTTTTACGAGCGAGTGAAGGCAGACATATTAACAGGTGACCGAAAATGTTTCAAAACTTGGCAAGAAAAGAGTGTAAAGTGAGTAAAAGGGGACAAAAGCAGTCAAGAGTGGCCAGAAAATGGGCAAATAAAGAGGAACCAGGTGGTATGTAATGAAAAAGGGTAGCTTAAAAGGGCAAAATGTGGCAAACAATAGTGAAAAAGGGCAAAAATGTGGAACAAAAAGAGGCAAAATGTAGGGAATAAAGGAAAAGTTGTATTTATTGGGTAAAAGTTAACTTATTTGGATGAAAAGTGGCCAAAAAAGTTAAAGAAAGGACAAAAATTGGATAAGTGTCAAAAAGAACTTGCAAAAATGGACAAAAATTAGGAAAAAAGGACATTTAGTGACAAAGGGACATTAAATCTGGAAAAAAAGTGTCAATTCTTTTAGAAAAAGGGCAAAAATGGGCCAAAGAAAAAGGTAAAAAAGTGTTGAAAAGTTTCCCTCTTTTTAGGTTTTCTGGGGGAATAATAATTAAAATTAAGACAAAGAGCCACATGTTGAGAATCACTGAATTAATAACAGCTTTATTTGGATTTAATAAATGAATTTAATCAAGTAAATTGGGAGTCGATGGTTGGCCTTAGAACACCCCCACTTTTTAAATGGCTGCTCCACCCATAGCTTCAGGTGAGACTGAGTTTAGTTTTGGTTTTAGTTATAACAGGTGGGTAGTTTTTTTTTCTTTTTCACTTGTCTGCACATGCTGTCAAAGGTCAACACTACAAGAAGTGCAATCATTATCAAACAGGTGGGTAGTTTATGTCAGGATTGAGAAGCTGAGGAATAGAAAATCTTGATAGATCAGAAATGTCTGCAGGTCCTCGTCGACCCAATGTGGACAAAGAGGAAGATGAGAGGACGAGTCCCTGCTGCATGAAGCTGGTACCGTGTTCAGTCATGTTTCCCTTTGTGACCATTAGAATCAACAGCTTCCTGGGAGTCTCTTTGTTCATGGTTCCATCTTCTGCTTTTATGCATGGCAAATCTAACAATGTCCACCATGATGATCCAGGACAGAGCGTACATGACTACGCCTCCGCACTTGATGAATAATCTAGGCCTCTGAGAGACCAGTTCACAGTACAGCATTGTGCCTCCCACCAAGATTCCCATTCACAATTTTAAGACTGGGAGTGCTACGGTTGGTGCCTCCTTGCCTCTCAGAATGCACTTCCTTCCTCTCACCTGACACACCTGATTCACATCAGTAATCAGGTGTATAGGGAGGAGAAGCTACTGTATGAAGTCCCTTTTATTTCATTCTGTTGCTTCTTTTAAGAACTGGTTTTTAATAAATTCTTTGAAAACCATTATTTCTGTTGTGGCGTCCTGTTTATGTTGCGGCCCCTCAAGCCTTTGGGTTCACATCCTAGAGGGGGCAGTAACATAAGTACCTGGTGAATGGCTCCAATGATCTTGCGGGCCTCTTGGTACAGGGTGTCAGGGCTCCAGTGAGGGTTCAACAGGTTCAGTTCTTTCACCAGTCGGTTGTGTTCTCTCAGAAACAATGTGTGCAGCGCGATCTGTCCTAGATGCTCATTGGCCCTGGAGTCTCCTGGAAAACGTGACAGGAAGAAGCAACAGGTACATGTGGTCACCCACTCACTCACTCACTCACTCACTCACTCACTCACTCACTCACTCACTCACTCACTCACTCACTCACTCACCCACCCACCCACTCACCCACCCACTCACTCACTCACTCACTCACTCACTCACCGGCCTGAAAGCATGACGAGGCGTTATCCTGGTGCGAGGATCTGTTCCTGGAGGCGTTTCCAAGGCCACATGGGTCCAGGTGAGGCTGGGGGCGGGGCAGGAGAGGCATGTAGACCATGTCCTGGTCTGCGTACTGGGAGTTAAAGGCCATTGAACCCAGAGGACAGGAGTGGTTCCTGAGGGCCGAGGCCAGGCCGGTGGAGCTGCCGTACACCATACTGGCGTCTACGAAGGAGTTGATGGCGTTGAGCTGCTCTCGGTGCTGATGAGGAACGAGTCCAGAACCACAGCTGGGAGCAGAACGGAAGAACGGCATGCAGGTCTGGACCCCATGACGAGGGTCGGACTGAGGGATCTGGGATTACAAAAATTACATCCAGGGAATACATTTAAAATACAATCACTATGTTTAATAACAAATGTTCCTTGGTTTTTTAACTGCATTAAATTCCACAACAGTAAAGCAAGGTTGTGTTTCAAGAGTAACTAAAGCCCATTTGTATTTCTGCTGAATACAAATGTATTTGGGTATGAAGTAGTGCTGTTGATTGATCCTGGTCCAACTCTCAACATTTAGTTGTAAAATGTCAGAGTGACTGCCCTCTATGGGTTGAAACCAGAATATTATAAAATATTTTTGCTATTGGCTGAGAAGAAGATCATGTGATGTTTTGGGACTATCTTGCTTCACAAACATGCACCGTTAGCCCCGCCCCTTTTATAAAAACTATCACCTGTGGGTTCTACAATCTGTAGTGAGTAGGTTGTACTGAGAGAAGAGTGAATAGAGAGGTACAGTGAGTAATGAGTAGCTAGTTAGCATAGCATAGATTGTTCATTGTAGATTGTATAGTATAGAGTGGGCGTGTCTTAACTGCTCCAGAAACCCCGCCCATGATCAAGGCTTTTTTTGAATTTCACACACACGCGCGCGCGCACACACACAAGTTAAGCCTGAGGTTTAGAAGTCTAAGGTTGTTTCTTCGGAAATTGCAGAATAGAGCAGCAGTTAGCTTAGCTAGTAGCAGCACATGTAGCAACGATGCTAATGCAGGTGAACCTGCCTCCAATAGACAGCACACAGGAGGAGAACTATCCAGGAGACATGAGGAAGACTCACGGTGAGCTTCTACTCTTGGCTTATGAAAGACAAGGCAGCAGTGTTGCCAACTCCTCAGTAAGGAAAGTAGCTATTGCCTGTCCCAAAAGGCTAGAAGTTTCTAAATGATGTCATCTCCTAATTTGCATAATTGTCCATTTGCATGTAATTGTAATTGATGCTGCAGGAAAAGAATAACCTCATGTGAGAGAAGAAAAATGATTAAAAAACACAGTAAATACTGTATGTTTAGAACTACAAATGAACTTTCTTCTGTTGATTCATTTTTTATTTTTTTTTGCCATTCAAAGAGGTCATTACATCTCAAAAGAACATCACTAATCAATCAATCTTTTTTTGTAAAGCGCCAATTCATAACACGTGTTATCGCAAGACACTTCCACAGAAAGCAGGTGTGGACGCGGAGCGGTGTGGGTCAGGGTCTCCTCTGGCGTGACGCTCCTGTGAGACTGACAGCCTGTGAGGGCTTTGGAACGGGGGGAGGGGCTCACGTCAGCACCTGTTGCTCGTTGAGGACAGTAACTGCAGAGCGACACGTGCTTTCACGTCACGTCAGAGTCTGAAAAAACATCTGAAAAGTCTCAAATAACACCGGAAAAAATAGCAAGATTAGAAGCTATTGACAACAGTTGCCAAGAAGATAGATTTAGTGAGAAAAGTCGTCAAGTTGGCAACACTGCAAGGGAGGCCTCGGCTGTTAAATATGTAAAAAAGTTGTGTGGATATAAAGTTCTCCATGGCTGTTTTTTTTGGCTGTTTTGACAAATATAATGTAAGCACCCGTTTTATTTTCATTTTCTGCTGTGCCGCTGATTCATTAGAGTTATGACCTTATGTTCTGATAGTTTAGTGTCCTTTGTGGCTAAATTAGTCTGGATTTTACACTGTCCTTGGTGCTGAAACATGGCAGATTTGACAGCTGTCACTCCGTAACGGGCGATTGTCTGTGCTTCTTTAATGCTGATTCATCATTCTTTTATTAAACATTTAGGTATATTGGTTGTTTGTGTTCATGTGATATTATTGATCCATTTAGTTATCAAAAGGTGCTTTAAAAAATGTTATTCCGTGACATTTTGTCTCTCTCTTACTGCCGGAACGATACCATTAAGCACTGACCTCACAGTCATGTTTTTAGATTATTGGAGGTACCCGGACGAAACCCACGCATCATGGGGAGAACATGCAAACTCCACACAGAAAGGACCCACGTGTCCACCCCAGGGCTTGAACCCTGGACCTTCTGTTGTGAGGACACGCTAAATTTGACTTCATTGAATGAAAAAATCCCATCTTAGCAAACCTATAATGACTCTTATTAAACTTTACATTTAAAATAATATTTTAATCATTTAAGCTGCAAAGCCGTCAGTAAAAAATGGAACTATATAACTCCATCCATCCATCCATCCATCCATCGATAGATGATGGTTAAAAATAGCACATCTGATGATGTCCATAATTCAAGCACAAAACTACTGATGTGTAAATGTTGCCTCCCTAGTCATGGACTTTACTAGACCTCCATTGATGTGCTCCACCTGACCTGTCCAATCAGAACAAGAGGAGGTTAAAATGACCTGGATGGGGAAGCATGGCGTGTCTCGGCTGCAGGTTCTAGCGCAGTCGGCTCCAGTCTTAAACGCGACGGCGCTGGGACTCTGAGGGGTCAGAACCACATCATGGTCAATCCATTGACCCCAGTCCACCAGCAGGTGGGACAAGGTGGAGTCCTCAGAGATGTTTGTGTTGTGTGTAAACAGCACCTCCTGTGATACCAGACGCACCTGGACAAGAAATGAGGCGGAGTTACAGCTGTTGTAGGACACCAGTTTGTCACAGACACACACACACAGACACACACATTCACACCTATGGGCAGTCAAACTAACAGTGTGTGTGTGTGTGTGGGGGGAGAGGTCAAATTGAGTTTGACATAAAATAATTATCCAAGAATAACTACATAGATATACTGTTGATGATATAACTTCATATGGTTCGGTTTACGTGTCTGTGGATTCCTTTTAGTTAAATGCCATTTGATGTTAAATATATTATATACACTTTACCACACCCATTAGGCAGTTCCAGGCTGTCTAAAACCAGCAAGTTGTTGTATCCATGTTTAAAAGCTGATTTACTTTGAAGGAACAATCGGCCACTAATGGACCCACTAATAAACCCACTAATAAACCCACTAAGGCTGCATAAGAAAGAGCTACAAGTTCATTCTTTCACTTTGCAGAAACTGTAAACCATCACTTTTAATCACTAACAGTTAAAATACAATAGAATAGAATCATTTTGTCACTAAATTGCACATGTCCCTCCCAACAACATTCAACTACACTTCAAAGATTCAAGCCAAACAGACAATCATCATTAAAAACAACACAAAGTACGGTAAAAGTTCAGCAGTATAAAAGTTCATGGTATAAAACATTAGGAAAGAGACAAATTTAAAGAGACAGTATTTAATTTTCCATAAGTAGTAATGCTGGTGTCTATGGGGTGTGTTGATTATTTAGACAGTGGATGGCTTTTGGGAAGAAAGTGTTCATGAGTCTGGTGGTTTGTGATCTGATTGTCCTGTGTCACCTCCCTGTGTTCATATTTCTCTCGTATCTATTTACCATTTACTTAGCATTCAAGTATTTTGGTTACAGTGACCTTTGACCTTGTCCCACTCACAGGGCGTGGCTGAGATGTTAATCGGTCTATAGGTGGTGCTGTATAGGCATATTGAGTAATCTTTCTGCACCAAGTTCTTAAAAAGCCTCGACCATAGATATAAGAAAGTGAATTTCTGTATGTTTCTATAGTTACTGGAGGCAGAGTGGCGTTGTTGAAAGTGCGTTCGAGCCCCCAGCCTCTGGGTGTCCCCCACACGTCCTCGTACTCTGGGGGCAACCAGCGAGAATACGGGATGTTGGCAGACCCCCATCGTGGATACTTTCTGGACAGAGGAACAAACAGCACATGGACAACAAGTCTAAAACATGTCAACATCAGAAAGGACTCACCTGTATCCAACTAAAAAAATCTTTATGTCCATACACAAATCTTACTATAGTCCACAAATGCCTGGTTTAGTTATAATTCTAATATTCAGGAGAATATTTTGTTTTACCAACAGTAACAACTGATTTCATCACCCTGAAGACAATCATTTTCTTGTTTAATGTCAGTCAGAGACGCTATAGAAGCCACTCGTGCTCGGTTGTTTCAGAAATGCTTCTAACATAAGGTAGAGGACCAACAAAAGGCCAGCAGTGGGCATGAAATGCCCTAAACTTAGGGGTGGTGAAGTCAGAAAGATATTAATGGTAATTTGACATCTCATAAAGCCTAATAGCTTTGTCACGACAAATTTGCGGTTGACCTCATTTGGAGATATTATTTATTGCTCTGGTTGAATGATGGAGTCCAGTCGAAGCATTGATGATTTTATAAAAAAGATTTATTATAAAATGAAATAAAAAAGGAGGAAAAAAAAGAAGCTTCCATCCCGTAGAATGAAAGGCAGGCCCCAACAAGGATGGTCAAAAGGCTCCTGGCAGAGCAAAAAGCAAGACCCACTCTAACTAACAGTTTCACAGCTTAAGGTTTTATACAGATAACAGAAAAAGTTCCATCCTGAGGTGAGGAAAAGAAGGGGGTCAGATGCCCAGCAGTGGAAACGTTTGAGGATGATGAAGACGTGTATATTATGAGGAAGATTGGGCGCCACTCTTATCTGTCCTTGATAGTGTGTGTGCGTGTATATCTGCATGTGAGTTTGAGTTTGGCCTTCAGCAGAGACTCTGTGTTGCACTGTGGATACAATACGATCTGTACTGTTTAATCTAACATGACTCAGCTGTTCACAAGTGCAAAGAGTAATGCAGTCATCATGTATTAAAACATGACAAATTGTACACCTGAACACACATTTCACGATATGATGATGAATATATTAATTGCCATAACAGCTTTCAAATTTTTCTTTTTCCAAAATGGCCAAAATATTTTAGGCTTGCTGCCATATGTTTGGTACAACTCCTGAAGTTGGATTAGGAAATTTAATGTATTCATAAATAAGGTTTTTCCCCAAAATTGAGAATATTTTCCTGATTTGAACCACTCGAAATTCCAATATCTAACTTTGAGATAGGAAACCAACCAATAAAACAATATTCATTAACTTAGAAATATGGCGGTACTCATTGGAAATGATAGAAATCTGTAGGAAACGTGTATAAAACAGTTCTCACCTGTTGTTACATTCTCCTGTGATGGATCTGTAGCGGTCGGACACACAGTCAGTGGGACACAGTGGATTCTGAAGCTCAGAGGAACAACCGCTGACCTGCAGAAGGTTCTTAACGTCTCCATCACTCAGCAGCTCTGATTCACACAACGTCACAGAATCAAACAGCATAAAAAATGAAATTAAAAAAACATTATTTTTCCTCACAAAATCACATTTAAAGATGTTTTGTTTTGCCTTAATAATGCAGTCCAATCTTAATTTTAATCCAGATGTAGTCATTTAAAGAAAAATTAAAAAGAAAGAAAAAAGGAAAATACAATATTAATTTCATTAGAAATATTTTCACATTAAAAATATTTTTGTAAGATGAAGAAAAAACATAAAAATGCACTTCCCTACCATTACTCCTTTTTTTTTTTTTTTTTTTTTTTTTTGTTATTATTATTATAACTTTAGCTCTTACATATTTCAAACAATCTGATTACATTTGTGTCTTTTTTCTAGGTCTCATTTTTTTAAATGTATTTTTTAATCTAAATGGTTTTTACTTGGTAAAATGAAAGTTTAAGGAATATGTACCGTAGGGGTTTGGTTGTTTCATGGTGTTGGTATAAACCATTTCTCTGATCAGTTCCACAGTGTTGTCCAGTAGTTCAGCAGCTCTGATCTGGTTCCTGGTCCCTGGTTCTGTCTGTTTAAACTGGGCCAACAGGTCACTGGGTCTCACAGAACCTTCAGACACAGATTTCTTCACCCTGTGGATGTTCACACATCTAAACATGGAGCTCGTGTTTTCTGCTTTTCAGTAAAACCAGATGTTCTCCCACCTTTCAGTGGTCCGTGCGTAGGCAGCATCAGTGAGTTCTAGAGCGTTCTGAAGGGCCTGGTGGACGTACGGAGAACCCACATACACAGTTCCTGGAATGATAACATGTAGAGGAGCAGTGAGGAAGAGCCATTCTCCTCAGTCTCCTCTTCATTGTGAGTCTTACCTGAGGTTGGGGTCAATTATAAATGGAATTGTGTAATTGACAATGAATTACAATTACTGTGTAATTAGGGTTCAAAGGCCAGAATGTCCAGAAGGACCCTATTGTATTTGCTTTTTTACTATTATTATTATACTTTTCTGTGACGAATCCTAAATGTAACCCCATGAACACGCCTGAAGTTTCATCAAAATTGTCACGCACCTCAGAACTGGTGAAAAATTTGAGAATTTGGCGCAATGAAAAAAATCGGTAAATTGGTTTGGTCGCGGTTCTGCAAAGTTGCAATGCTAATTTAAAAAATGCCATAACTCTGACACACAAAGTTTGATCAGCCTCAAATTTCACACAAATGACATTTGCCAAAACCTATTCATGACTGCATTGAAACATTTCCCATCATGCCTTACGTTTTTGACTGGCGTCTGTTGCGGTCATGTTCACTGTTAGCAACTATAGCGCGCCATAATAGAAAAATCTAAAATCTATATAACTCTCATATGCAAAGGCAGAACCCTGATCCCAAACATTTGGATACGATACCCTTCAATGCTGCATGTGGCTTTAATTACAATTGTAATTGTAATTAAAAACATTGCTGTTGTAATCATAATTGCATTGCAACTGACTTCAGAGAATTTACTTTGTAATTGTAATTGGTGTGGAAATCCTTTAAAATTTGTCAACTAAACATTGAGAACCATGGAAAACCATGTTAGAGTTCTGTCTCACACCAGGGTTGGGGTCAATTACATTGTTCAGTTACAATTATATCTTCAATTACCCATGTTCAATTACAATTACAGTGACCAGCATTTTTCCAATTACAATTAGATTACAATTATTTTTTATCCTCAGAAAATCAATTACAATTACATTCTCAATTACTAAAGTTCAATTACAATGAATCACAATTACTGAGGCTGAAATAAATAACCTAATAAAAGTGAACCTTCTTCTTGTGTTAGCTTCCTGTTAGCATCTCTAATGCTAACAGGTCCTAAATCAGCTGTAAAAAACACTAAAGACAAATATCTATCATCTAATTTATTTCCTATCTATTGGTTTCCTTGTTTGGCTTCATAATCAATGAAAATATAGGTTTCAATATTTTTGGTGAGGACGTCTGAGCCTTTTTTGTATCAGTATAGTCAATTCCTTTTTTTTCAAATGGTAAAATGTGTGAAAGCTTAATATGAAACATATTTGAATGATTATTAACTACGTATGTGTAGAACTGTATACATAGAACTGTAACATGGTCAACAGTTTTTTGCGTTAAATCATAATTAACAATTTTTATGTTTTCATGGCAATTACAATTACAAAGTCAATTATCTGAACTCAATTACAATTTAATTACGGTTACGACACCAACAGATTTTTTAAAATTATAATTATAATTACGCCATAATTGTAATTATTGATCAAATACGCGATTATAATTATAACTGACATTTACCATTTACTTTTAATGAGGTTATTTATTAAATTGTGATTAATTGTAATTGAAACTTTGTAATTGAGAATAATAATTGACTTTCAGGGGAAAAGTCATAATTGTAATTTTAATTGTAATTGCAAAAAATGCCAGTCACTGTAATCATAATTGAGTTGTAATTGAACATGGGTACTTGAAGACGTAATTGTAATTTAAAAATGTAATTGAACCCAACCCTGATCCTACCTGAGGTGTTGTTGCTCAGTGAAGTTTCCTCAGTGAAGAAGAGGAGGATGAAAACCAGTCCAAGCATCGATACCTTATAGAAAGATTGAAATCAACAGAAAAGTCAATAAATAAGTAGAATAAACATCAAGAACATTAAAAAGTCACCATGAGTGCAGCAGCCATGGGTTCAGGGGTAAAATCAGAAGCTCTTCACGCTGCTCTCCATCACGTTGAGTTGAGTTCAAGTGTCTGTGCTATGCTTTGTATAAACTGGGATAGACCAACAGGTATGTGCAGAATTCCTTATCCATCCCTTTGGTGACAGAACCCAACATCAAACGGTTCTCTGACCTATAAGAACTTGTCCAATCACATTCAGCTCTGAAAAAAAAAAAAACAGCTCAACGTTTCACTCCCCCCTTTAGACTGAAGATGTGCAATAAAAACAATGAATAGGAATAATAGAATGACATAGATAAAGCATAATGACTGTTTTCCATCTTAATGATTATTGTTATGAATGCATTACAATGAAAAAAATGAGTCCACTAAATAAAAGTAGGCGTTATTATCAGGACCTGGGGTTGATGATTGTATTGTGTAGTTTCTCTGCTACTGGTTTGGTTCTAGTCTTTTATGATAAACACATTACAACATAAAAATCCACAAAGAAAAGTTAGAATTGAACAATTACCGACATGTAGGTACATCTCACCCATGGGGGATGAGACACCCACACTTTCATTAAAACAAAAATGAATCCCTCTCACTTTTTACAGAGGAATTCATTGTTTAAAATGTATTGGTCCAGTTAGATTGATTGATTGGTGATCAGCCAATCACAGCCAGACATTTGATGAAGGTCAACAATGAGTTAACAGTGATGAGTGAAGTGACAAAAAAATGAAAAACAGGTGGCAAAAAAAAAAAAATGGTTCAAAAGTGGCTAAAACGTGGCAACAAAAGAGTGAAAGTGACTAAAGAACAGTCAAGAGTGGCAAAAAAATTGACCGAAAAGAGGAACCAGGTGGTATGTAATGATAAAAAGTAGCTTAAATGAGCAAAATGTGGCAAACTATAGTGAAAAAGGGCAAAATGTGGGACAAAAAGAGGCAAAATGTAGGGAAAAAGGAACAAAGTGTTATTTATTGGGCAAAAGGTAGCTTATTTGGATGAAAAGTGGCAAAAAAAAAATTTGAAATTTTTCACCAGTCCTAATATGCATACAAATTTTCATGAGTTTTTGAACGTGTTTAGACCTTCAAAAATGCAATAATTTTACCGTAAATAAAACAATATAAATAATAATAATAATAATAAAGACAAGGTGCGTTACAATAGGGTCCTACCCACCGTTCTAATAATTATGACATAAAGAGCCACATGTTGAGAATCAATGACTTAATAATAGCTTTATCATGGTTTCAGTGAATTCATTTCATAAACTAAATTGAGGGTCAACAGTTGCCTTTAGAACACCCTCACTTTTAAGACTGCTGCTCCACCCCTGCAGGCAGCAAATCCTATGACTAATAATTATGTCATTTATAGATACATACTGTATTTACATTTTACTGAAAGTATTTGTTTCTAACTTTCTAACTCTCCTTCATGGATTTTTAACCACCGTTAACCACACTCTTCTTTGTGGGTATTTACTTCTGTGTTTGCTTTTGTGTCGTTCTTGGCCTTTGTGTTTTGTTGTGCAGTGAGCTTTCAGGACCTCCACCATGTAGAGGTGGTAAGTTGACATGTATTGTTTAGTCATTCCCCATTTGTGGGTCCAGGATTCCTTCCTGTGTATTACATCCCATGTCCTGCCAGTGTGTAAGTGCAGAGACTGGGAGGATTTCCCTCCTGTCTCCACTCAGGTGAAGCTCATCTCCCTGATTGCCTTCTCTCACTATCTAAGTAGTGCTTGTACAACCAGTGTTTACTGGTGGATTGTTGTTGATGCTGTGGTTTGTCAGTCTTTTTTCTCATCTTTCCCAGTACATTATAGTTTGTTGTTTTTAAGTTACAGGTTTTTTCTTTCTCATCCCTCAGCATTTGGGTCCTCAACGTCAACACCAGTTAGTGGTTTAAACAAAATAAAATAAAAATAATTACATGAAAATGTTTGATATATCCATAAACTGGCATGATTATAATACAAATTGAGCATATTGAAGTAGTAGTATTTATTAATTTTACACATAATTTCAAAAGATCTCATATTTTGACCAGCGTTATCATGTGACTTTAGATGTTAGTCATGTGAGTTGTGCAGAAATTTGTGATAAAATTGTGTTCATTTCTGGATTGAGAACTATAGCATTATTTTTCTGTCATCTCTTATTCATAGTGAGTTTTTCCTTCTTTCTGTATAGATTTGGTAATTGTTTAATGACTGATGCCTGTTCTGTTGCAGGTGAAAATAAAATTAATTTGATTATTTTGGGTTTCAAAACCAACATTTACTTTGCAAGGAGTTTTTTTTTACACTTCAGACAATATTACACTGTGGGTCACTCTCTTTGTGCATCTTTGGTGTATCATTGCTGATTCCCCAACTTGTTCCACCTCTGTAAGTTCTGCATTAGATTTGCATGTTATCTAGAGCAGGGGTTCCCAACCTTGGGGTCGGGACCCCATTTGGGGTCGCGGGACACTGAGATGGGGTCGCCAGATGCCTTCATGAAACTAAGAATAGTTTCTGAACAATATGAGCCAATAATTGCTTTTTTTTAAATTTTTTTTTTACCCTTTTTCTGCAACTACACCAAACTTGCCATATTTTATCACTTTTTTTGCTCCTTTTAATGCATTCTTGTTACATTACTCCCCTCAGCCACTTCTCCATCAAATTACAAAACTTTTTTCTGCACATCTTTTTTACTTTCACGATATTTTCAGCACTTTTAAACCCTTTCCATCACTTTTCCACCCAATGTCACATATGTTGACAGATTATTGTCACTTTCAACCTCTTTTCCCCATATTTCATGCTTATTTTGGCCATTTTAACCACATTCACCATTTGCCATGGCAAACATTTGCCAGTTTAATCTAATTGTTCCAATGTTGATACTTTGAACTCTTTTTTACCACTTTTTCTGTCCATTTTTTCCCACTCTAATTTGAAACGTTTAACAAATTTCTGTGTTTTTTTTAAAAAAAAATCCTTAATCACCACCTTTTCCACCATTTTTGGTCACTTTTAATCCATTTTATTTCAGATTAAAACAAGGATTTCAATTAAGATGATTATAAAAATAATAATAAACTTCATGGATAACAGTGGACAGTAACTCCTGCTGAAACACTGTCAAAGTAGCAGAGGATGGCCTTAGAGTCACAGTGAATAATAATTTTATTAAATCATCAGATTCAGAAACAAAGCCATGTCTGTCACCACATATTGATTCAGAGTAACTGAGTTTTTGGGATCAGAGAAATAAAAAAAATAAAACTGAAGGGTGTGAGAAATGAGGGTGCAGATTATTTTTCTCCCACTGGTCAAATATTAGGAACAGTTTTGAGAACAGGTTGTTTCTCAAACTGTGGGAGCTGGTGCTCAGCAGTGATAGTAATACTATCAATAATGAAAGTGTAATGAAATGGCACTGATGGTATCTCACACCTGGACCATCAAAGACGTGCAGGGGAAACCCTGAGTCTTAAAGACACAGACTCTCTTTATGGAGTTTAACATGGAACTTGGTCATTTCCCAGCATGCAGCTGGACATGGACATATGAGTCACTGTTTAAAATGAAACATTATCGACAGAAAGTGGTGTTTGTTATCATGTAATTATTGAGAGACAGTCCATAACCGGGTCACTGAGAAACTGCATTGAAAATATTCTCATAGTTCTTTTAAAAAAAATAAAATATACATCTTTTTTGATACCTTCGAGCGTTTACTTCTTACAAGCCTGGAATTTCAGCTTTGACTAACATGAAAACAAAATACAGAACATGATGTTGCGTGGAGAACGATTTATGACTCAGACTCTCAAATTCATCCAAACATTACAGAGTGATGTTCATCATCTTATTAAAGTTGTAGTGAGTTCTTATTTTACAGTTTCAGGGTGAATAATACATGTTGTAAAACTGATGTTCAATCAACTAATGTTTGGTAGATTTATTTTTCCATAAAAAAATAAAATTGATTCTCAAAGACAATGCTGGTAGAATAAATCATTAAATAAATCAAGTGATAATTCTGAATAAGATCTTGTATTGTGTGCTTACAGATTAATATTTTTAAAGTTATACTAGTCTTTAAAAGGATAGGTAAAATTTACTGTAGAGCTACATTGTATAACATTACATTATTTGTTTTTAAGTGTACAGCAGTAGGAGCTACAAGGGTTCGGGTTAAAAGCCTTTGATGTGTGGGACACATCAAAGGCTTTGATGTGTACCTTTGATGCACTGGTACCTGTCTCACATCAAAAGGTACCAGTGCACCAGTGTCGATGCATTGGTGGATTTTGGTTTGTATCTTTGAATGTTTTTTTTTTTTTTGTTTAGACTTGTATTTCAAATTAAGCTCATTTTGAAGGATTACTCCCACCCATTTTATTTCTGCTTGTAAATCCTCCAATGCACAGCGCTCAGGGCTAAAGCTTTCCACAGAGAAGAGTTTTTATTCAATTTGGAAAGAACATCTTACATTAATAATACAGAGAAGCGAGGGAGAAAACCTAAAACTGTGGCTGTGGGAAACAAGTTCACCTAATTTTGTTCTCGCTGATGTACAAAAAAATATACAAATTCACCACATTATGAAACAAAGGCTGATAATACAGTTTAAAAATGAACACAACACGGTAAAAAATGCTGCACAGGTTTTATTCAGATGAAGTCAGCTCCTAAATATTTGCTTTCATATATTAATTGAACTTAATTTTTTTCCTTTATAACACGATTTAATCACACACATAAGGCACATAAACATTGTATAACATTTGCATGCGGAGCATAATGTCAATAATTGGCTTTAGAAAAAAATGTACATCATTATAACAAGTAAAGACATTTAATCTTTTGATCAGAAAGCTTTAAAAACATCACAGTGTTGAACTAAAGTCGCAGCCTTAATGTTTGTTAATGAGGACAATCTACTTTAACTCTATGGTGTTTTTCCTCCAGAAGCTAAGCATGCTGGGACCACAGGAAACGATCACATCGCTCCAGCATCGTTTGGATCAACGCTCTGAGAAGGAAAAAAAAACATCATTATTATTAATGACTCTTCTTAGAAAATTATTGCATCTTTTCATTTAAAATGTTACAATAAGAAACACAAAAAGAAAAGAGTTCATTAATTTACTTTTTGAAAATATTTTTGCTATTTAATACACATATTTACAAAACTGTCAGATGTAGAGGTCTTTGGTTTCCCATCAAACTTTAATAATATATTATATAAAGAACTAAGGGAGAAACACATCACAATAACAGCTTTATTTATTATTTATATAAAGCAAGGAATATCTCTGGTGTTTAGGGACAGACAGAGCTCATACTTGCTCAAAACACGCTCTCACTCCACAAGGTATTTATAATAAAAATATACTAAATTAGGAAAATAAAAAAAACTAAACAATATGTATACAAAAAGTACACAAAACATTAGAAATGCACAAAACAACACCAAAAAAGCTACAAAAATACACAAAATGACTCCAGAATCACCCTGAAATGTCAACAAAAAACAATGTACTGTATATACAAAAAAGCACAAAAAGACATAAGAAAGACACAAAAATACACATAATGACTCTAATAAACATACATTACAGAAAAATACACCAAACAAAAAAAAATATAAAAATGAGTAAAAAAAAAAAAATCAAACATTTATCTTGCGCATGTCCCATAGAAATAAACTGAAATTGCACACGCTATTTTGCTTTGCACCCGCAAATATATCCCTTTACAACACTACAGAGTACAGAGTATGTACACCTCTTACGTACCGTCTTGTACATCCAACCTTCAAACACATACTCTTTTGGCCATAATTGACAACTCTACTTAACCCAGATGACTGTGGTCCCATTGAGGTGTTGTGTGACTGTTTAGAAAAAGTAAACTGCTGGATGAGTGAAAACTTCCTTCAACTAAACCATGACAAGATGGAGGTGATTGTCTTTGGTAACAAGGAAAAGAGGACTGCTGTCAGCAATTATCTTGAGTCTCGATCTTTAAAAGCTAAAGACCAAGTCAAAAACCTTGGTGTTCTGATTGACTCAGATCTTACATTCAGCAGTCAGATCAAATCTATCCAAAAACAGCCTTCTACCACCTAAAGAACATCTCCAGAGTGAAAGGTTTAATGACTCAGAAAGATCAGGAGAAACTGGTCCATGCTTTTATCTCCAGCAGACTGGACTATTGTAATGATCTTCTGACAGGAATCCCCCAAAAAAGATCAAACAGCTACAGCTGGTTCAGAACGCTGCAGCTCAGGTCTTAACCAGAACAAAGAGGTCAGAGCACATTAGTCCAGTTTTAAAGTCTTTACACTGGCTCCCAGTCAGCCTCAGAGTAGACTTTAAAGTTCTGCTGCTGGTGTATAAATCTGTGAATGGGTTTGGTCCAAAATACATCAGTGACATGTTAGTCGGGTATGAACCCAGCAGGTCTCTCAGATCTATGGACACAGATCAGATAGTGGAGCCCAGAGTTCACAGTAAACATGGTGATGCTGCTTTTAGTTGTTATGCTGCAAAGAAGTGGAACAAACTGCAGCAGAGCTGAAGTCAGCATCTGATTTGAACATTTTTAAATCAAAGTTAAAGGCACTTTTTTTCTCTACTGCATATGATTGAGAGAGAGATTTTTTGTCATGTTGTTGATGTCATGATGATTTTACTGATGATTTTAATTAATTTTACTGATGATTTTAAATGTTCTTATTGATTTTAAACAATTGAATGTTTTATCATGTAAAGCACATTGAGTTGCCTTGTGTATGAAATGCGCTATACAATTAAATTTGCCTTGCCTTGCCTTAAGCTTCTCCCACTATATGAATACATACTTACGACGGGCACTGTACTAGTATTAAAAAAAATTATTTTAAAGGTATAATGGACAATGTTTTTTTTTGGCTTCTGATTCCAGGTGGATCATCAAGACTATTGGTCCTCCTAGTGTAGATAATTTAAATTGCTTTTCTCTCTGACCACAACATTTACAAACACAAAAACGTAGAATATATAAATTATAAAAACAGAACACCAGTCCAAAAAAATGAGCAGATAAAGATAAATAAATTAACCATTAACACACAAATGTGATAAAATTAAATAATAATAAATAAAATACATTGTACAAAGATATTCATGAGAGAACTCTGCCACAGTGTCTCCTAGCAACCCCTGTTGAAAAACACAATTGACGTATATATACACATCATTGGCAGCAAGCGTTTGGATTTGAAATGACGTGTATTTACGTCAATGGCAGTGAGTGAGTTGCAGTCCAGGTTGATGTTCCTCTCCATTCATTCATAGGTGCACTGAGCACTTTTTTCCTCTCCTTTTCCCTTTCTTTTCCTTTCCACACCTAGCAACAGGTCAACCTCACCTCCTTAGTAAGATCAAAGTTTCTGTCCCTCATTGATCAGAGTTGCACTCACAAACTTCCTGAATCACTTTCAAAATAAGATTCTTTGCTTGGAATTTTTATTAATCCATATTTACCTGATGTGAAAACAGGATCAATGCGAACACTGATAAGAACAAAATGACCTCAACTTAAATATTGTTTTTTATTATAAGCCTGAAACCGGTTTCCCACAGCCATACCCACCTCTGCCTGCGCTCAGCGAGCCTCAGCAGCTCACAGAGCAGCTTGGAATGATCCGACAGCTCCACCTGAACACCACAGTCCTCCAAGACCGACAGCGCTGAGTCGGACCCCACGGTTCGGGCCAGCAGGAGCATCACGCTCTCCAAACCCATCCTTCCTCCAATAACAGTAGAACCATTGGTGGATCCTTCCCCATTCACAACCTTCAACTGGTCTGCAGATGCACAGCTGGACGCACAATGTCGGATCAGGAACTTCCACTCATCCAACGTCTGGGGCTCAACACCTGGGAGAGAAAATACAGCTCAGATTAAACCCATACAGGAGAAATGCGCAGTCACAGAATATACACACAATATAAACTGGAGGCAAATGAGTCAGGTGACATAGGTACGACAGCGTATTAGGGCCACATTGAAATAAAATAAAATGTGGTTAAAATCGTAATATTTCGAGAACAATGCTGTATTTTTATGAGAATAAGTTGTATCTTAATAAAATCTAAATTTTTATTAGAATAAAGTCATAACATTTCAAGATTAAAGTTGTATTATTTCGAGATTAAAGTCATACTATTTCAGGAATAAAGTGGTAATTTTATGAGAGTAAAATGTAAATCCAAACAGGATGCGTGTGTGCGTGTGTTGTGGTCACTCGTGCGTTATGGACAATGTGGAACATTTAGTGAGATTATATTTGTCTTTAGGTTTCACACATGATGAAATACTATCATCCCCACTTTAAGGACTTTAAAGACACTTTGCAGACGTTTGTGTTTGTTCCAAAGAAACAGAAGTGCTCCATTTAAGTGCTATCCTCAGTGTTAGTTGTGTTCACTTCAATGAAGAATTCTGAGCGCTATACCATTACCACCTTAATTTTGTAGTGCTCAGATTTCTTTTTATTTTAAAGTGGCCCTAATATGTTGTCGTATGATAGCACTATTACTGATTTACTAGTTGTATTTACTTTAGAGCTCATCAGGACTTTAGGAAGAAATGATTAGCAGCAAATGATTTACTAAAACTACATCTCATTATTCCTGAAAAGACGTCAAGGTGGGACATCATTTATGATAAGTACATAAAACTACATATTAATTTATTCCAAAAAATTAACAAAACAGATGTTACAGAAGAATTCAATTCTTTATCTGATCCATTTCCAGCCATTTTGAATTAAAGCTGTCATTCCATTAAAACCCCACTCTAAACATAAAACATGAATAAATAAGCAGCTAACCGGTCATATTACACATTAGTTAATCTCACAAATGCAAAGGCAGAGTGACCAAACTAAGATCATTTTTGACGTAATACAGTGAACTACTACGAGAACAGTCCCAACCATCTTTAGTAACATTTTGATAAATACTTATGTATCATAAACAGAATTAACATCTGCATCTTCTGCTTCAGTGGTTCTAAAATGCCCACCTTAGAAGAATGAAACATTTTCAGCCCTCCCATTACAACTACATTTCAACAAAATGAATAAAAAGTAAAAATTATAATGTGAAATCCCATATTTTAAAACAGTAATAATAATTGTTTGAGTGCAAAGAAAAACACATTTTTCTATTATATGTGCTCAATCTTCAGCAAGTCATCACATCGACCGTGGCTCAGGTGGTAGTGGGTCGTCTTCTGATCGAGAGGTTGGGGGTTCGATCCCAGTACCTGACTATGTGTGGAATTGTCCTTGGGCAAGAAACTGAACCCTAAGTTGCTCCCAGTGGTCGACTAGCGCCTTGCATGGCAGTCCTGTCCCACTGGTGTGTGGATGTGAGAGTGATTGGGTGAATGAGCTGATATGTAAAGCGCTTTGAGACTGCTTCAGTGTGGTGATAAAGCGCTATATAAAATCAAGTCCATTTACCATTTACATCACCCACTCCCACAGTTTAAGCGACAGAATCCGGGCCAGCCAATGCAAAATTATTTAATAATTCAATATTCAATATTTCAGAGGCATAACAAGTCCCACTTTGAAAAATCATAGACTGTAATTATTATAAACTACGGCCAGCAATTTCAAAATTGCAACTTTTTACATATTGTTTAATTTTGCCTTTTAGAAAAATGTTGTGTGGATTCATTGGTTGGTTAGTCTTACCGTCAGGTTCTTCCAGCAGACGGATGTCGTCCAGCTGACAGATGGTGGAGAACGCCTCTGTGCGCTGCTGCAGCTCTTTGCACAGGTACAGGTATCCTGACCAGTAGCTGTGAACAAACACTGTGGTGTTAAAATCATTGATTGAACCAAAACAACAACACTTTCATTTAGAAAATACCCATGATCGTAGCAAGTCGCTGCCATCTTCTGCTTTGAGTGGAAATCTGACGGAAGACGGATCAGCAGAGATAGCAGACGGTGGTAGCCCCAGGATAAAGAGTGGGAACGCCACCTAAAGCAACAGCACAAGTATAGGATTAGAACCCACAACAGTTCTGATTAACTAAAAACACTCTTAGATCTTAGAGCGTTTAAAGCGCTCTAGAATCTGTTTGGTCCGATAGACCTCCACGTTTGGTCGGTGTGAACACAAACAAAGTCTAGAGCGAAACAGGTAAATTCTAGAGCGATTGTTTGTTGGTCTCACACCTTTTCCAATCTAAGTCTAGAGCGATTGAACACAACCACTCTCGGAGCGGACTAAAAAGAGGAAGTATCAGAAGTTGGGTTTCCAATATAGATTTTCGCAAAATAAAAGCAACATTTCTAAATGTCGACAAAGTATAATTGTGCTTTGCACGCGTTTCCATTGAAAGTCGTTTTGGAGCCTCACAACTCGTTAAATCTCATCCCGTGAAACTTTGCTACAGAAAGATGGTCACCAGAACCTCCTTAGAACACTCCTTATTCCTTTGTTGTTTCACGTCTAATGTGGCACTGATCATTTTAAAGCATAATGCTAAGAAATGTCCCAGTCTCGTCTTCTGTCCACACGTACCGCGTCATGTTTTCTCGGCGAGAAGTGGTCATGTGACGTGTATTTGCAGAAAAAGTCTTTTGATGGCGCTTTTGCGACACATTTCATTATTGAAACGTCTGAAATTCCTCCTCATGAAAGAGTCAAAACTTTTTAGCGATATCTGAGTGTTTTTTCAAAATTCAGGCATTTCCATTACCAGTTTTTATTGCGCTATTTAGATTTTGCACATTTCCAAGAGTAATGGAAACGCAACTAGAGATGACGTAGAGCGCACAGCATTGTGGGTGATCAGGAGAACCGGCTATGGCACAAACCAGGGCTACAACTTGTTGCTGCTCCATTGCTAGTCTCTACTCCAGTTACCTGTTAGCTCATATAACTGAACCAGACAAAAGTAGCGTTGTGAACGCAAACAGAGCCGAAACGCTAGGGTCTTTCTCCAACTCTCAATGGGTGCTAGGCGGGGGTACACACTGTGTCAGTCCATTGCAGGGCAACACATAAAAACAACCACTCACACTCACGACTACACCAGTGAAAGTAAGTAAAGTGAAAGTACCCTGAGAGGGGAAACGTTTATGATCATAGCTACTTCCTGTTTCCTGTTTGTCCACTTAAACGAGTTAACCTAAATGCACTGACTGGAAGCAAACAAGTTAGTTTTATTCATACCTGGGCTGATGATCGGGTGTCAGAGTGTCACAGAGTGGGGGTGCGTGATGAGTGAGCGCCAGTTCCAGCCAATCCTCTCTCAGAGACTGTGGTTCAACAGACTGTAGAAAGGCCAACCTGAGAGAAGAAGTGAAGCTAAAACCTGTGAACTAGAGTAAAGCCAGGGTGTGTTTAACAGAGGGGGGGGGGGGCGTACCTGTGCTCCTCAGTTTGTGACTGAACCAGATCATTGAGGTAAGCCAGGAAATGACTTGGCTGACACATGGTCACCACGTCAGCTGGAGTTATCGTTGGGTAAAACTGAGAGAAGGAGCGCACAGCAGCCTCACCGTGCTTCCTGTACAGCCTGGTAACCATGACAACGCAAGTCTTCAGGCAGTTATACACAAATTAGACATGAAATGAGAGCTTATCTGTCCATCTTCCTTTGAATTAAACTGAAGATGAGCTTGTGTTTAACATCAGTTGAATTGAGGCAAGCACTGACCGGTAGTGATGTGTGATATGGAGAATATTTTATATCACATTATAGCTAGATTTATATCTTGATAACAATATATATCCCGATATAATATTTCTTCCTTAAAATTACATGAAATTAATGGAAAATTGCTATTCATTATATATAAAAATAAACTAAAAAAAAGTCCTAAAATAAATTGTACTTCTTTAAGAATCTTCTCAATGATGGAACATTTGTGACTTTTGCTATTTATACTGTTGTAATGTGTTCTGATTTATTAATGTGTCTGGAAATGCCACCAGGGGACACAAAAACCAACAACAATGGCCACTGCTAGAGCTTTAAACCGTACCTGTAGTGAATTTGACTATCAAAGATCATATATGTTTGTAAAAGTTTGGTTAGGTTCTATTCTTTAAAAGTCCTTCTGGAGCAGCAGGAGATAAATTTACACTAACATTTGTGAGACACGTTTGCAGCTATTTATCTTGGAAGAGACAAATTGGTTGCAATGAAACAGTTTGTAACCAGACTAATTGATGACCCAATTTGGGTGAAAAAAGCAGCTTTTCACCTCCACATACCACAGTACCCATTTAGTGCATCTTTGTGTCTCTAAACTAAACAGTTAACGCTCATGTCTGATGTTAAATGATGTAGAATTTGTCTGATCTGACCAGTGGGCGTGGCTTCAGAGCTGATGGTGGCTACACAAGGACCAGCTGCTCCTCGAACGATGCTGTAGACTAGTATCTCTGGGTTTGGCCAACATGCTACTGCTAAGTAGCAGATTAGCCTGCTAGCTTCATCATATTCTAGCTACAGACACACACAATAAATTAGATGTAGAAATCATAGAGGGTTATATCTACATTGAACGTTTTTACATCACACTACCCAGGATTCTCTTCAGCGCTGTTGAGTGTAGGGGCCCCAGACGTTGCAATTTTGCTCCACTACAGAGCGATGGCGGCCCCTACGTTCAGTTTTCAGCAACCTAGCAGGGATTTTCTGTTGTATTTCCCTTTTTCAATCGGTACTGTCATAATTATTGTTGCACACATAGACACAAATGGGTCTTCCAGGTGTTCACGGGTTGATTTAATCTAAACAACCCAAAAACACATACATCAGCTGCACCATTTATTTAGTACAGGCGATCTGCTCGAATGCCGCAGTCTTTACCAGAGGATTCAGTGGGCCCCTGCATTAAACCTTTACTGTGTGCGTCCTCAGCTGTGAAAAATTCCTGGTGATAACCCTGCTATCATATATATATATATTTATCGTTCTATCACACAGCATTACTGACCGGTGTAGGTGGGCGAGGAGAGACGGGGGGGTCCTGGGCTGCAGCTCCCTCAGACTCCGTAACGACTTGGACAGATCCCCTCTGTGAATAACCTCCACCACTTTACAGGACTGAGTGAGCTCTGCACAACACACAAACACACTGATTATTATTCTGAGGAAACTAATCTAAAGAGTGTTTACTGATGGTTGCTAACCCAGCATGGCCTCCATGAAGCAGCTCATCAACTGGGGCTGGTCCTGGTGACACAGCAGACACATTCTCCTCACACGCTCGTGGTCCAGCAAAAAAAAGTAGCGGCACAGGAAGGTTTGACATTCTAGAGCTTTAGGGTTTGTGTTTCCAAAGCAGCTGAGTTCAGTGTAGAGCGTGGCTAACTCGCTGAGATGAGCCTGGAGGTCTGATGGAACGGGTTTGGGCCACGTCACACGGATCGGTTTTGCCACATGTTTATTCGCCTCCAGTTGGACCTCACACCTCCCCTCTACGTCTGGCTCGAGGGTCTCGTTTTGCTCCTCTGGTGAACATGTGGACGACTCCTGTGGATCATCCTCCTCTGATTCATCCATGATGCTATCATCTGGAGCAGCTGGTTGAAGCTCATCTGGGCCCAGGATTCGCTCTAGAAAAGGCAACCACTCCAGCAGAACTTCTTCCAGGCAAACGGAATCCAGCAGGACCAGTGGATCCTGCAGTGAAGTGCTGGAGTGACAAACACGTTTCTTACATTAAAGGGGCAGTATTATGAAAAATTAACTTTCTAATGGTTTTGCTGCAGTTATATACATTCATTTAGCCTCATTCAGAGGGTCAAAGTTGAAAAAGTTCTGTTTCCTCCCTCCCTTGTTATTCCACATTTTGTAAAAAGTCAGCTCCAAACGGGACAGTTGGATTTTTGCCCCAATATTATGTCCTAAGGTGGAAACAACTCCTCCTGTCAATCCTGGCTCCTCCCACCTAATAATAATGTGAGTTCCTCCCTCTCAAACTACCTCACAGGTAAAACAGACATAACAACAACAGGTTTATATTACAGTTAATGTCTTTACGTTCAGTATATATATATTTCAGTATATAGATAAAACTAAGAGCGCTCGCAATCAGTTTCACTTTTAGTAGCCGTTATACCGCTTTGTATCACTTTTATGGGATGATCTGACGTGTTTGTGACGCAGCGGTTGAACAAAAAAAAAGACTATCATCTTAAATGGACTATTCCTGTGAGGTGAGGAGGAGAAGGAAGACTGATAATGATTTACTGCTGCTGTGATAAACACACGATAAAGCAGCGTGTATATGCATGAAGGCCCAGAAAACAGCCTGTTTTTAGGAGCACTCTGAAAGTAACTTTTCAGAGGCTTAAACTCCAGATAACAAGCAAGTTTGGGAAAATAAATCTCAAACACTATGTTGTTGGGGTTCTTAGAACGAATGGAGATGGGTGGAAAAATAGCGCACTACTGGACCTTTAAAACAAATAAACCTGTGAGTTTTAGCTGAATGGGAACATTTTAGTTGTACTTACATTGCTTGATCCGTTGCTAATAAAAGCTCTTGCATCTCCATCTCTGCTGTGGACACTTCGTTTTGACCTCTGGAACCAAATCAAGCTTTAGTTGTACATTCGACACAAATGGAACCACACTGACTGCTTGGTTTGCAACCAGCACTCACTCATTCGCCATCTCCTCTGCGTAAGCACTCGTGCTGGAAAACACCTCAGCCTGGAACCCTTCTCTCAACTCGGGGCGCTGCCAAAGCTCAGAGTTCATCTGGAGCGTGTTGATCTTCTCCGTGGTCTTCTTCACAAAACTAGAAACACTAGAATCAAAGAATAATTGCAAAATATTTGAAATTTGAACAGACCCACAACACAGATTTTACACTGATGCTGGAAGAAAAGACGTGTGTTTTTAGAGCTGAACATGTAAATAGTAACATAATGATGTGGCTCTTCAGAGAAAAGGGAAGTAAGATGTGAGAAAAGATGCAGCTGTTCTTTGGACGAAGGTTTATTTTCAATACGAAGGAGAAAACAGAGCGAATTGTTCCATTAACAGCCAGTGAAATGTTAGTCCCTGCAGAAAGTGGCATGTTTTACAGTTGGATTCTCAAACTGGGGTCTGTGGACCTCTTAGAGTCCATGATCCATAAGTTAGGGTTGAAGTGAAAAATATTCTTATCAAAAAAAAGTCATTAGCTGAGACCCAAAAGTGATTCCTGATCCTGTACCAGGGCAAAAAACTGCAGCTAGAGGACTAACAGGTATAATTAAATTATTCCTGCTCTTAATAATTAAGCTCCAGTATATCTTAAAGACATGTTGGTGCCATATTGCAGTGTTTTATTAACAAGGAGTACACGTAAGTCTAGGGCAGCGGTATCAAACCCTTGATTTGAAGTTCAGAAACGACCCAGTTTGAACTCAAGTGAACATTTTTTTTTAGGAAAAAAAGCACCAATTCAAAATAGTGGTGCCCTAGTTTGCACTTTTTCCACTTACAGTATCCTGAACGTCAAGCAACTGGTCAAAAGTACCATAGATTGTAAAAAGAATGGACAGGACAAGCTCCCCGTTCAGTGAAGATTTTATTTTAGAGCTCCCCCTGCTGACAGGCTGCAGTATAGGTCATAAACCCCGCCTCCTCACTGTTAACAGATAGGATGTGGGTCAACTGTAAAGTTAAAATACTTGTCACATAATTTTAAAAAAAAAACTAAACTCAGTTGTGATTATTAGTTATTATCACCCTACATTGTGTTCAAGTGCTTATTTTTTTAAATAAGTTATTTGAGGTTGAAAAACAGGATTTTACGTCTGATATGACGATGATTGACAGCAGCGGGTCTTGCGTAGCTCTTTGTGAATAGCAGCTACGTTGTGAAGGAAAGCCCAAACGCAATTTAACTAGATATTTGAGTTGTTCACTTTTCTTTTAATCAGATTTACTTTTTCATACGTTGATAAGATCTACCTCGGTATTTACTCCATGCATCAACAAATGATGTAAGAGTCAAGTATATTTTTTTGTTCTACTCTAGGGTATTTGAACTGTTTTTAGGTGCAGCATTTAACTTGGATTGAATCCGAGTTTCTCTTTTTGAATGATCTTGATGTAACTTTAGGTATTTTGGATAATTTTGATGTTTGCTTTCTGCTTAGGCTGCATAAATTATTTAAAGTAGCTTAAACATTTGATCAGTCATTTAAAAAATGAAATTTAATAATAATGTAGTAATGCAATACTTGTATTGTTTTTAAAGGTTGTTTTGATTAAGGGTGAGCATTTTGTAATGGTGTCTCCTCTCTGGTTCACTTTGAACTAATCTATCAACAAATATTGATCAATTGAATAAGCTTACATACTGCTGTAAGCCTGTTTCACATTGGCCCGTAGATTTCAATGGGCTTTGGCAAATTGTCTCCCCTGTTCATCATCCTTGGCAAAGGAATAACAAACCCTGACGTATATATGAGTGAATCTCAGGTACAGCAGAATACAGTCTTATTAAGGTCCAGCCTGTAATCTTTAAGTAGTGGAATATAAGCCACACATTGATCAGAACACCAAGGACTGACTGGTGTATTTATCTAACAGGAGCAATTTTAATAGTGAGGGTGTTTTAAGGGTAGGGCAACTGTCAACTCCCAATTTAGTTTATTAAAATAATTTACTAAAACCATGATAAAGCTGTTATTTAGTCAGTGATTCTCAACATGCGGCTTTTTATGTCTTCATTTGAATTATTATTCCCCCAGAAAACTTTAAAAGGGGAAAACAATTTAACTTCTTTTTACCTTTTTCTTTGGCCATTTTGCAACTTTCTTTGTCCCATTTTTGCCCCTTTTCAAAAAGTTCTGACACTTGATTTTTTCAGATTTTATTTAATTATTTTCCTTTTGCCAATAAACATCTCTTTTTCTTAATTTTTGCCAATTTTTGCAACTTCTTTTTGATGCTTTTTTATCCAATTTTTGTAGATTCTTGAAAATTTTTTTTTGCCACTTTTCATTCAAAAAACCTAACTTTTGCCCAATAAAGAAATAAATATATAACTTGTTTCCTTTTTCCCTACATTTTGAATCTTTTTCTTCCACATTTTTGCCCCTTTTCACTATTGTTTGCTACATTTTGCTCATTTAAGCTACCTTTAGCCACTACATACAACCCATTTCCTCTTTTTTGTGTTTTTTTGCCTCTCTTAACTGCTTTCGGCACACTTTAGTTACTTTTCACTCTTTTCTTGCCACTTGTAGACCATTGTTTGACACCTAGTACTCACTTTTTGTCACTTTACTCATCACTGTTAATTCTTTGTTTACCTTCTCAGAGCGGCGGCTTCGTCAAATGGCTGGCTGTGATTGGCTGATCACCATTCAATCAATCTAACTGAACCAATATGTTTTCAACAATGAATCCCTCTATAAAAAGTGAGGGGGAGGATTTTTGTTTTTATGAAAGTGCGGATGTCACATCCCCCACTGGTGAGACGCTCCAAAGCAGGAGAATTTCCACCATGAAAATCATTAACCACAGTAAATTTGGCTGCAGACTCCACCTGGAACTGAACCCACTCAAGACTGTGGAGATGACAGTGGACTTCAGGAGAAATCCCCCCCCACTCACCCCCTTACCATTCTGAATAGCAAAGTGGCTACCGTGGACTCCTTCAGGTTCCTGGGATCCACAATCTCACAGGACCTGAAGTGGTCCTCCCACATAGACACAACCAGGAAAAAGGCACAGCAGAGGATGTACTTTCTGCGACAGCTGAGGAAGTTCAACCTGCCCCAGGAGCTGCTGATAATGTTCTACACCTCCATCATTCAGTCTGTTCTGTGCACCTCCATCACTGTCTGGTTTGGATCTACAACCAAACTAGACAGACACAGACTACAAAGGATAGTCAGGACTGCAGAAAAGATCATTGGTGTTGATCTGCCCTCCATCCAAGACTTATACCTGTCCAGGGTCAGGAAACGGGCAGGTAGCATCACTGCAGACCCCTCACACCCTGCACACAATCTGTTTAAACTCCTCCCATCTGGCAGACGCTACAGATCACTGTACGCCAAAACTTCCCGCCATAAAAACAGTTTCTTCCCTCAGGCTGTCACTCTGATCAACACTAAACAGTCAAAGAGTGTCAGTCCTGTTTCTGTTACTGTGAAATAACCTGGAACTAAACATATCAACCCTGGAACAACCTGTCACTGTGAATGTTCATGGACATAACTTTTTCATTTAAATGTTCACCTATTTGCACTACTCATCAATGCACTACTGCACTATTATCTTATTATTATTATTATTGTATTCTTATTTTATTTCATTATTATTATTATTATTATTATTATTATTATTATTACTATTATTATTATCTGTTATTTTTTATTTAGTTTGCACATATTAGTCGAACTACTCTTATATTTATGTTTATACTTCTTTTTTCTTTTTATTTTTCTCTATTTTATTTATTTTTCTTTATTCTAGTTGATTGTTATTATTTAATGTTATACTACCTGAGAGAGCACAGGTCACCAAAAGAAATTCCTCGTGTGTATTCATTCACCCCTGGCCAATAAAGTTGATTCTGATTCTGCTTCTGATTCTGATTTCTATTTTGTCTAAATGACTCGTTTGAAGGAACATGAGTCCTTCATTCCTCTCACCTGTCTTTAACGGCCTGCAGTGCGATGCGCGGCGGTTTGGGACGAAATGAGAGTGGGAGGTGGAACTGCATGCCAGGTTCAGATCGCTCCGTGTCCATCCGCTCTCTGCTCTGTGGATCTGAATAAAGATGGATTTGGGGGTTGGACACAAAACACAGATGGATGGGACACTGGATGAAAAGCATGGGAGGCTGAGGACGAAGTACAAGCAGATATATCTATGAAGGGAATATAAATTAAATACTGCACATTCAAATCAAAAAGATGATTTATGTATGAGGCAATGAAGAAAAATAGAAAAGAGAGTCAAGTGAGTCAACAGAGAGCAGAGCAACAATCTTATCCAACATGTTTCAACTCAAACAAACTATCATTAGTTCCTTTTATCCTGATTTAAATGTCAAATATTTGTTGGATTTCTTTTTAGCAGGAATATTCTGATGAGTAAAACCATGGTTCCCATGCTTTTTTCACAATAATTTTTCAAAATGTTTTTAAAAATTTTCACCAAATTTCCATCACTTAGTTTTGAATCGTTAAGATCTATTCAAGACCATTAGAGCACAAAAATGAAAGACTTTCCAGTGTACTAGTGTAACAGAGTCTGACAGTGTGCCATGGTCAGTAGCACAAATGTGGAACATGGAATACAAGTTGTGTCCATAACTTATCTATCATATAGCATCATAAAATGATGCAACTGCCTTTGGCACCTATTTTGCAATATTTTTGAAAATAATGATACATCAGCTATTGCAGTGATTCTCAAACTTTTTGGGCTCAAGTCCCCCCTTTCTCTTAATTCTGAATCCAAGTCTACCCTCTGTCCGACTACAACATTTTGCTCAGAAAACTATTTTAAAACAACTATAGAGCATAATGATGGTAAAGAAACGAGTGACGACGCGCATTCTAATTGTATAAATAATGAGAAACAAACAGTATTTAGTGCAGTGGTTCCAAACCTTTTTTGGATCATGATCCCATTTTGCTATCAAGAACACGTAAAGAGAAACACTAAGCTACTGAATGTAACATTAAACAACAACTAACTAAGTGCTACCATGTTTAACTATAAGATTATCATTTCAATTTGCAGACATATTTATTGAAAGCAATGAACACAAGGTGTTAGGGTTGAGGGACTTGCTTAACATCCCATAGTAATTTCCAAAACTTTTACAAAGCAATTAAATTATTCCATGACTTTTCAAGACTGGAAAATCAGTTTTACAAATTCCATAACTTTTTCAGGAATTTCATGACCGTGGGAACCCTGTAAAACTTATCATTTCACTTTTTCAAACAGTAAAATTTAGGGAAAAAACCCACAATGAACACAAGATGGAGGGAGGACAGAAAGGTTTTTCAGTGAATTTCTTATTATTTCAGTTATCTCGTTACTTTAGCTATGATGATTGCGTTCAAAAGACAAGCTCATCATGTTTTCCTTAAGAATGAATAAGTCAGTATTATAACATAATGACATCATAGGACAGAATTAATGTAACATAAGACGCAGTCTCACCAGGATCTGCCTGGTCCTCCTCCTGGACAAAGCTAAACTCTTTCAGTCTTTCCTCCTCTGACGTGGACTGATTAAGAACGGATCCCGTCTCCTCGTCTGACTGGCTCCCTCTGCGGCTGATCACTCGATAGATCCCACAGTCCAGGACGTTGAAACTCTCCTAACATCGAGTTAAAGACACGGAGTGGGGTAAAAAAATAATATCAAGCTGGTACACGGGCGAGTTTCCTCCCACAGCCACAAAGGGACTGAAAAAACCACAACGGCAGTGGTGTTGTTTAATCATATTTTAGAAATATCAAACATCAACCATTTGAAAATACAAATTTAATGAGATAAAAAAACAACTTAAGGTGACGCACCATGGTAAATCCAGGAACAAGTCTGAGTCAGAGACTGAGAAAAAGGACAAAAACTTTCATTTTCTGATATTGTAGGTTTTAAAATGATAAACTTTGTCATTAAAAATGGCTCGAATGAAATTTTATATCATGAAAAAAAAAAAAAAATCACATTCTCCCTCTGATTACAAACAGAAATGTTCACCCAGCTTTGGTGGAATTGGACGCAGGATAATTTGGATATAAATTGGAAAAAGATTTGTTGCTGAATTGTCTATCTATTGTATCTATTTGTATAATAAATGTATACACACTCATTGGTTATAATTGTAAATGATTATTAAAGTAAAACACTCAATAATGGAAAAGTGTTTCAAGTTAGTCATGTCAGCAACATCTTATTTTACTGTGGTCCTTTTCTAATGTGAGTAAACATGAATGTTAATGTGCAAAACACCCTTGAACTTTTTTTTTTTTTTAAATGGATTGTTTTAAAGCGTTTGTGTTTGGGGGTGATTACTATACTGGCTTTCTTTGGCTACAGAAACGCTTTTGTTATTGGTTTGGGGTGATAAACTAGTACACATTGAAGCAAACAAAACACATGGCTACTTAAGCATCTATTCTGATTATGAGTCCAACAAACGCTGATTCAGGAGTTTGTGTTTATCGCAGCAGAGTAAATCACAACAGTCAGCTGTTTGAAACACTCAGAGTCGCTCGTTGCAGATGCATCGCTTCCTTCTCCTCACTTCTTTGACCACAGAAATAACCCATTTAATTCAAGATTATGTTCCATTGTTTTATTCCTACCACTGCGTCGCATTAAGTGACAAAAACATCAGGATCTTTGAAAACCGTTTTCTTGTGTACTTTAGAGAGCGAACATAGCCAAACGGCCATAACTTCTTCAAATATTAGCTGATTTTCAGAATACTTTATTCAGAATACTTTATTCATCTCCGAGGGGAAATTCAGTTTCAGTTATGTGCTGTCTACATTGGCAGGCTGTGCATTTCACAACTGAGCCTACACCAGTCAACCCAGCGGCGCACCCTTTTTTGTTTTCCTCTGGCGGCTCAATTCAGACTCTACTGCCACAAGAGACACATTTTCGGGCTCGGAAGGACCAGACATATCCACTGATACCAGGCTATTGGGTTATTGCGTGCAGGAAGCAGAAGTAGAGTCCACCCTTTGACATCACAATAGAAAAAAAGCCGAAGCCGATTCCACAGGCTGGCGGTATCCAATCAAAACGTACTGCCCTTGTTAGCTGACTCCAGTGTTACACTGGCGCTACAGCAGGTCAGGCTACAATAGCGCACTTGAAAGCTGATTGGTTAATTCTGGAGTTTCATTTGCATTCATTTAAGCTACAGGGGCCCGCACTGTTGATTCTGAAGGTCTGAGGGCAGATTTTAGACCCTAGCAACACATGATGGCTGAATATGATTGGATAAAAACTCTAACAAAGGCCGGCCCTACAAATCTTAACCTGAGGCTGGAAGCAGAGCAACCAAGAGGAAAACTATGAAACAAAGAGTATAACTATGAGGAATAATTTAATACATATTTGTGGAAAAATATATTTATATTGCTGGCCCTGATGACCCACCACAGGTTTTCTGTGTGTGAGACACAATTGGACAGCTTAGAATCCACACTTTCAGAACTGTAAATAACAAAACGCCCCCTGGCCAACTTGTTCCTGATTTTCTACTACATCTGACTGATTACTCAAATGTAATGTAATCAAGGGTTTTGAGTGAATCACTTCTTACATGAGAGGAAATGCTGCTTCTGCGGCTGCTGGAGGCGGAGTCTAGAGGCTCCAGTTTTGTGAGGACCTCCTCCAGCTGACCAATCAGCTCCTGGTGGGCGTCGACACTGAGCTGAGCCTTCAGGTGTTCAAGACGATCGATGGGGATGGACTTTCTGGCCTGAGGATAAGAAACTTGTTTAGTTGTAGTTTCACTAACTAAGAAACCAAATGGTTTACAAACTCCATACAGGGCTCTAAAGCTTTAGTCCAATTAAATTCAAGATGTTTTATTGCCATTTGAAATAAAATTTAAGACCAACTTCACAATAAACACAAAAGTGGGAGGGAAGAAAACACCACATCAATTACATAGGGTTAGGGGTAATTTTTTTCTAGTGTCTAGTGCAAACGTGCAACTGGCGGCCCCCAGAGTAAACACCCAAAAATACACAAAATGCCAGTAAAACACACAAAAAAACCACACTAAAATAATCAAAATCACTCCAAATACACAACATGACTACAAAAGTAGCCAGAAATCTATAAAACAACAAAAATACAAAAAATTTTTTTTTTTTAGAAAAGCCATTAAGAAAAATCTTTGTTAGACAGGGAATTATCTATAAATTTACATTTTTCCATGTTGTTTATACGTTAAAAAATAACAAAAAAAAAAAATTACCATTTATTTTGAAATGTGAGACTCGAGCAAAATGTAGGATTCAGAAATAAGAGAAATTAAGTTCCCTAGTTTGAGAACCTTTGTCGTAGACGGATGCAAAGACATTGTTGTAACTTCATTCTTACTGTGATTTCTTGTGTTTGACCCCAAAACTCTGCCAAAGGGACCCTAACCCAAAACATTTCTGGTGTTTTCACGGACTAAAGGATGTGGAGGTTTATTTTATAGTTATATCGTATTTTATAGAGTTTATTTTCATCTACAGCAGTATTTCTCAAACTGTTTAGACTCTAGTACCCCTTTCTCTTAGTTTTGAATCCAAGTACCTCCATTTGTACGACTAGGAAAAAACAACCATAAATCATAATAATAGAATAAATGAGTGATAAAACACATTTTAAAGAATCTCATTTTGTAAATAAGTGAATGAAACAGTATTTAATGCCTCCTCAATAGATTTATTTCTATATTTCTATCATTTCCTGTCATTTACCTCCTGATGTGGGACCAAGACTGACTCTTGTATTGTCACTTCATGTTCTAATCAAGATCATTTCTATTATCATTTTGTGTTTTTTTGTGTCATTTTGTTGTTGTCTGTTCTTTTTATTATTCAGTATATTTTTCTCTTATTTTGTGTGTTTTTGTGGTCGTTTTTGTGTGTTGTTGATATGATTTAAATAATTCTCTCTCAGTGTTTGGTTGTTTCTTATGTCGGTTTGTATGTTTCTCTGTTATTTTTGTGTATTTTGTAGTGCTCTTGTGTATTTTTTATCTCAATTATTGTGCGTCTTTGTTGTCGTTTTGTGTGTTGCTGGTAAAAGTAAATATTTTTCTCTCTTAGTGTGTGTGTTTTTGGTGTCATTTTGTGTAGTTTGTTGTTGTTTATGGCTTCTTTTTATTATTCAGTATATTTCTCTCTTAATTTGTGTGTTTTTGTTGTCGTTTTGTGAGTTGCTGGTAATATGTAGTATAATTATCATTTTTAACTAAAAATAAACATTATAAAACCCCATATTTTTAATGCTTTCATTTGTTAATTTTCCCTCTCTCAAGCACCCCCTGTAGTGCGATTGCGTACCCTCAGTTGAGAAACACTGGTCTCCAGGACTCCACATCCCAGTGTATAATATAGGCTGAGCTCACCCTGCTGGTGGTGATGGTCTGTTGGAACATACAGCAGACAGTAGCAGCCAGAGGCCACGCCTCCCTTCGGAGCAGACGCTCCACACAGCGTTCTGCAGACAGCAGCGAGAAGTGGGACAGACGTCCTGAGGCGTGGAGGCAAAACAGCTCGTTGCGGTAAACGGCCACATCGAGCAAATCTGAAACGGTAGAAAAATAGTTTGAGACAAAATTCAAACGATGTATGGAAAAAACACATAGCAATAATTTCCGGCCTATAAAACACTGCAGCTTAAACAATGATGACCAATGAGATTGCCGCTAAGGTGGACCAATGAAACCGTTAACATTAAATTGTTCACGCTCCCACTGAATCATTCTGATCAGTCATTTTGTCATCATATACACACCCTCATCATGGCAAAGACACAGTGACGTGCAGTCAGGGTAGGCAAGGTAGGCAGTGCCTACCCAAGGGTGAATTGATATTTTGATTATTTGTTTTAATTATAGTATAGTTGTTAATTATTAATTTTTCCATTTCCAATAGCCTACAGTACCTATAAGTTTGAAAGTGTCAACATTTTGTGCTTTTTATAGCCCAAATGACTAAACACCACTATTTCCTGGTACGGCAGAGACACTGCACAGTCTCACTCTGCTGTAAGGCAGGAGGAGGCCACACCCTCTCCCAAAAGCACATTGTTGCTCTGATTTTCTGAGATGGCTAAATGCTTGTTCATGTGGATCTTGTTGGATTTTTTCTTTCTTATTATAAATTTTATATTTCCATAAGCACACTGAGATGACTTTGTTTTAAATTGCGCTACAAATAAAGTTGAATTGAATTAACAATTACCAGCAGAAACATATGGAATTGTCATTGGTGTTGACATTGGGGGTCTCGATTTGCAACGACCTGCCTACCCAACCCTAGTGATCACGGCATGTCACTGGTACCTTTGTATCCTTTAAATGTATTATTATTTATGTTTCTGGTTAGTTTTTTGTCTTTTTCTTTTCTGTTCTTCGCACTAACAACCAAGATAAATTCCTTGTACTGTTTTTAAACTGTACTTGGCGAATAAAAAACCTCTCTGATTCTTTTTGATTCCAGCAGCATTAAGTCGTCACACAGAGAGAGAGACAGCAGAATCAGAATCAGAATCAGAATCAGAATCATCTTTATTCACCAAGTGTATGTTGTACACACGAGGAATTTGACTCGGTCAACTGTGCTCTCTCCAATAGTGAAAACAATTCAATAATAAACAATCAACTAGAAGAGATGATAATAAGTATAAACATAAGTATAAATATAAACAGTAGTTAGACTAGAATGTGCAATTAACAAGATGATAATAATAATAATAATAATAATAGTATAAAAAAAAAAAAAATAAATACAAAATAAAAATTTAAAAAAAAAAAAAAAAAAAAAAAAAAAAAAAGGGAAAAATAATAGAAAAGAAAGGTAATAATAAAATATAATATTAATAAAAGGAAAATAGTGCAGTAGAGCATTGATAAGTAGTGCAGGAGAACATTTAAATTAAAGGTATGTACATGAACATTCTCAGTGTCAGATTGATCCAGGGTTGTTATGTTTGGTTCCAGGGTTTTTTCACAGAAACAGGTCTGACACTCTATGACTGTTTAGAGTTGATCAGAGTGACAGCCTGGGGGAAGAAACTGTTTTTATGGCGGGTTGTTTTGGCGTACAGTGATCTGTAGCGTCTGCCAGAGGGGAGGAGTTTAAACAGATTGTGTGCAGGGTGTGAGGGGTCTGCAGTGATGCTACCTGCCCGTTTCCTGACCCTGGACAGGTATAAGTCTTGGATGGAGGGCAGATCAACACCAATGATCTTTTCTGCAGTCCTGACTATCCTTTGTAGTCTGTGTCTGTCTAGTTTGGTTGAAGATCCAAACCAGACAGTGATGGAGGTGCACAGAACAGACTGAATGATGGAGGTGTAGAACATGATCAGCAGCTCCTGGGGCAGGTTGAACTTCCTCAGCTGACGCAGGAAGTACATCCTCTGCTGTGCCTTTTTCCTGGTTGAGTCTATGTGGGAGGTCCACTTCAGGTCCTGTGAGATTGTGGATCCCAAGAACCTGAAGGAGTCCACGGTAGCCAATTCCCTATTTAAAATGGTAAGGGGGGGGAGTGGGGGGGGATTTCTTCTGAAGTCCACTGACATCTCCACGGTCTTGAACGGGTTCAGTTCCAGATGGTTCTGACTGCACCAAAGAGCCAGCTGTTCCACCTCCCGTCTGAAGGCAGACTCGTCCCCGTCCCGGATGAGACCGATGACGGTGGTGTCGTCTGCAAACTTCAGGAGTTTCACAGAGGGGTCCCCTGAGGTGCAGTCATTGGTGTAGAGGGAGAATAGCAGTGGGGAGAGAACACACCCCTGGGGGGCGCCAGTGCTGAGTGACCGGGTGCCAGATGTGATGCTTCCCAGCCTTACTTGCTGCTTCCTGTCAGTCAGGAAGTTGGTGATCCACTGACAGGTGGAGGCCGGCACTGTGAGCTGGGTGAGTTTCTGGTGAAGGATGTCCGGGATGATGGTGTTGAATGCAGAGCTGAAATCCACAAACAGGATCCTAGCGTAGGTCCCTGGGGAGTCGAGGTGGTGCAGGATGTAGTTCAGACCAATGTTGACTGCATCCTCGACAGACCTGTTTGCCCGATAGGCAAACTGCAGGGGGTCCAGCAGGGGTCCTGTGATCTTTTTCAGGTGGCTCAGAACCAGCCTCTCAAAGGACTTCATGACTACAGACGTCAGAGCAATGGGTCGATAGTCATTGAGTCCTGTGATGGCAGGTTTCTTGGGGACTGGGATGATGCTGGAACTTTTGAAGCAGGAAGGTACTTCACACAGCTCCAGTGATGTATTGAAGATCCGTGTGAAGATGGGAGCCAGCTGCTCAGCACAGGCTTTCAGGCAGGAGGGAGATACTCCGTCTGGTCCTGGAGCCTTTTTGATCTTTTGTTTTTTGAAAAGCTGGCACACATCTCTTTCATTGATCTTCAGGGCAGGTGGGGGGACAGAGGGTGAGGTAGGGGGGGGAGTAGGGGGAGCAGGAAGGGCAGAGTCCAGGTGATGGGCTGATGCTAATGAGCTGGGGGGTGGGTGTGAAAACCTGCAGTAGAAGCTGTTCAGGTCTCTAGCTAGTCTTTTGTTACCAGTAGGGTGGGGGGAGGGTTTCCTGTAGTTGGTGACTTCATGCAGGCTTTTCCACACTGCAGAGGGATCTTTGTTTGAGAAGCTTTGTTTTAGCTTCTCAGTGTAGCACCTCTTGGCTACTTTGATCTCCCTGGATAGTGTGTACTTGGCTTGCCTGAACAGGTCCCTGTCCCCACTCCTGAAGGCTTCCTCCTTAGCCTTACGCAGCATCCTAAGTTGAGGTGTGAACCAGGGTTTGTTGTTGTTGTATGTGCAGAAAGTCTTGGTCTGCACACACATGTCCTCACAGAAGCTGATGTAAGATGTCACAGTGTCAGTCAGTTCATCTAGGTTGTCTGATGCAGCTTCAAAAACACTCCAATCAGTGCAGTCAAAGCAGTCCTGTAACTCCTGCTTTGACTCCTCTGTCCATTTCTTTACAGTCCTTACTACAGGTTTAGCAGATTTAAACTTCTGCCTGTAGGTCGGGATGAGATGAATCAGACAGTGATCAGAGAGCCCCAAAGCTGCACGGGGAACAGAGTGATATGAATCCTTTATTACAGTGTAGCAGTGGTCCAGTGTGTTAGCACCCCTGGTGGGGCACTTTATATGCTGTCTGTATTTAGGGAGTTCGTGGGTCAGATTTGCTCTGTTAAAATCCCCGAGAATGATTAGCAAAGAGTCTGGATGTTTTTTCTCCACGTCTGCTATCTGGTCAGCCAGGTGCTGTAACGCCTCTGTTACACAAGCCTGAGGTGGGATGTAAACACCGACCATAACAAACGAGGAGAACTCCCGCGGAGAATAAAACGGTTTGCAGTTTATGAAAAAACTCTCCAGATTAGGGCTACACGTCTGTTTCAACACTGTGACATCTGTACACCAACCTTGGTTAATGTAAAAGCATATTCCGCATATTCAGCACTGGATAAAGTAAAAGTCAGCCAGTTTGTAATAGAAGAAAACAAACAGCTTAAAGTTGTTAAATCACTGCGTTAGTTTCGTTCAGGATCGATCTGTGCTTTGGACTCTGAGGCTGATGGAGACGCTGACGTAAGGAGAACTGACAGATGAAGTGGAGATCAGAACAGCCTGGATACAGTAAAAATCAGCCAGTTTGTAATAGGAAGAAACAATAAACAGCATAAAGTTGCCAAATCACCATGTTGGATTTATTCTTAAGCGACTTCGTCCGCATTCTGACTGGGGGTGTCCCAATCCGATATTAATATCAGATATCGGTCCGAAAACAAATATCAGATTTTGCCGGACTGCATCTAAAATTTCCGATATAAGTGCTCCAATAAGCAATTGTTTTTTTTTAGTGAAGACAAAGAGCAATATTCACATTGTTTTGGGCACAGTCAGTGAAACTAGAGCTGTAAACTCTTAACTTTGTGTTGTTGTTTTTGTCCCCGCCCTCAGTTATTCCCATCATATACTAAACTGACAGTATAAAATAACTGAAGTGAACTTGAATTGTTTGCACTTTAAAAGTATAATTTGTTTGTACTGGATTTATTTAGGTTATTTTTCAAGGTCTTGTAATTATTTTTTATTAATTTTATTCCATTGTAGAATACTGTAGAAATTATGTTGAAGGTTAAAATGTATGTAACCAATTGGTTATTAATAAATGGGTCAGTTTTTCTCATACCTACTGTTGCTAACTATTGTTCTCTGTTTGAGTGACATCACTTGATCAAGCCTTTTCTAACATTCCACACTACAAAATAAGTCATTAAAGTATGTATGATTCATGCTGATATTGCATCGGATTGATATCGGTATCGGCCAATAACCAAGGCAGCAATATCGGTATCGTATCGGAAGTAAAAAAGTTGCATCGAGACATCCCTAATTCTGACTCAGAGTCTGGACTCGATGTGATCGCTCAGGGGTAGTTCACAGTAAGAAGAACGGAAGAAGCGGTGTACCAGTCTGGGTCCAGTAAAAACTGGTCATAAAAAGCTGAAAATGGTCTGATATGCAGACGTGGAGTAGTGAGGAGGAGATTTCACGTGGAGATGGAAACTCATCAGAATTTACAGAAATACACAGAAATCTCCATTAAAACCATCAGGAGTAGCTCATTACGCCTACCTGCCCGATCTGATTGGCTGAGTCGTTTGAAGAGCACCCCCATTATCCAATAGGGTGCGGCCTGTACGTGGATTTTTCTTGGAAAATTGCTAAATTATTGGAATGTGGCTAATACAGCGGTGCGTTCAATAGCCCGGAATATACAGTCCTTTTTCTATGATCCTGCTTTCCTTCTGAGAAAGGCAAGAGACATCACCGAAACTGTCAAGCAAAGGTAAAGACCAACATCTACTCTTACACTTAATGTCTGGAATAAGAACCAAAAAACGTCTACAGTAGTAAGAAGACATGATGAACGTTTTTGGGCTGGTGTCCTTCTGCTAGTGAAATCTACAATATTTTTGATATTCACAACATTATACAACTGAACATTAATTTATATAATATTACATGTATACATAAACATTAACACAGCACTCAAGCATTCATGCAATGGAATAGTTAATGTTTTAGGGGGAAACACAAAAATGTATGTTGATGGAGGAATTAGTGGAAGTACCTTTGACTTCAGTCCACAGGAGCAGCTGTCCATTATGAGGGGTGAGGATATAAATGGCTGAATCAGTCCAGGTCAGTAGGTTCTGGTCTCTACACATAGAAGCATCAAGTTATTTATGAATATGAAGCTGATGTTGTGAGACATGATTCAAGCACTTGTTTTGTGATTACTGTACTATTTACATTAGATATTACATCAAATAAATTACAGTCATATAGATTTACCCAAAGTAAAGCAGCTTTGTAAATGCGATAGACTGTGGACTCTTCTGCAGTGGGTTGTAATTGGGCTCAGTCCTGAGAAACAGAAAAAATCCACACATGAGATGCACACACTCTGTTTTGAAATGGAAAAAACCATCCCACCTGTTTTTTTCTCTCTCTCTCTCTTTAAAATCGGGCCCCGACATGACACGGACATGCATCACATGCATGTTTTGGGAAGATATCAAAGTTTACACACTTTTTAAAACAGGTGAGTGAATGTCTAGACAATTTGACAAAAGGACTAACATGTCTGAAGTGCTTCAGATTATTTTGACTGCATTCTTCTGAATGCACAAAACGTGGGAATGATTTGCCAGTTGGCGGCAATTAAATGTTTCATATAATGTTTTTTGACCAAATTATGCATGTTCATGGGATATTCCCAGTAAAACAGGTTGCTGGAGGTCAAATGTGTAGCGAACGCTACATAATCACACATGATTCCTATGTAACCCTCCAATTTGAAATTGTTGTTTGAAGCATTTTAATGTCAAATTTACAATTTATAATTGATTTATCATGTTTGAAAGCAGCAAGTGAAGTCATCTAAATAAGGAAAGACGATAAAAAGATGAAAAAAAAGTGTAAAGTAAGGGAGATGTGGATAAACTAAAGGTGGAAGGTATGGAAAAATTAATATCACTATTTTTTCTTTGTAAAATTACAATCATGATTTGATCACAATTTTTTCCATTCAGAACATACAAAACTTCAAGTTCCTTTAGTCACACACAGTGTTTTTACTTTGTTTAGCTAAAGTTGCCTAGCATCAGCAACACTTGCTACATAATAAGGCAGCAAATCAGTCTATTGAATTCCATTTGCTTTTGAGGTAACACACATGTTAATAAAATCCTACTTTAAGCAGTGTTATATCCTTCACAAGATAAAATGTCACTACTTTGGTTACATAAGGTCTGGGTGATATGGCCTAATATTCATATCTCTATAATTTTCTTCAAAATGGCGATAGGCGATATAAACTAAAATTGGGGAAATTCTGAGAAGGAAAATGGGAAACTTTACACTACCTGTAGCTGATGAGCGGTAATGAAGGACAAGCCAGCAGCTGTTTGAACTGATGGGTGCTCAGAACTTCGCCGTTAAAACTGGCCTCCCAGATTCTAGAGCCAGGCCGGGCACAGTACAGCAGGGGGGGCGAAGCCCCCAGTGACCCCCTGAACTGGGGAAGAAAACAAGCTCCGTATTCACCATCACGCTCTTTAGAGCCAACACGCCAAAACTTCTCCCTGAGAAACACATACATTTAATACATCAGTCAGTACATAGAGGCTTAAACAGATCATGGTGCGTGGGTACCTCTCTGTGTCACACAGGTAGCAGCGGCTCAGGGAAGACACCAGCAGGCGTCCATCATGGTACCCGAGCTGAACCACCCTGGAGTCCACGGTGGCCACGGTCTGCACTGGGAACATGACAAACGCAGAACCCTAGAACAGCAATAGCAACTTCTATTAGAGTGGGGGCCAAAACAATGTGATTGTCTGATGCGAGGGCCACATTATCAACATTTATGTTAGCATTTAGAATAATGACCAATCTAAGTATTACAGGGTTCCTACAGCTTTAGTCCAATTAAATTCAAGACTTTTTAAGACGTTTTTATTATCAATTTCATTATCATCAAATTGAAAACCGACTTCACAGTTAACATAATTGGGGGGAAAAAATGTATCAGATATATATATATATATATATGTATATATATCATTATATAACATGGCATTAAGTCCACATATAAAGTCCTACAAGAAAATGTAAGAAAATTAGCTAAAATTACTACAAATTGTATTTAATTTTGACAAAAGAGTGATATGAAAATGGTCAACCTTTCCCAGTTTGGTTGATCCTGCACGCAGGTAAGACACTTTTCCAGCTGAGTCTCCCACATACACCTTGAGCACGCTGGTGTCCCAGCAGACGGCAGTGATGGCCTGTCCTCTGTGCTCCCAGGACACACTGACCCTCTCAGGGCGCCCACGTCGCTCCAGCTGGAGCTCCCAGACCACCACCAGTCCCTGGCTGGAGGAGACCAAGACACAATCCAACACCAAACCAAAACACAGCAAGTTAAGTGAGGAAAAATTGTTAAAAGGTACCTGCAGTGAAAATGTACAACAAAAAATATGTTTAATGTATTACTCAAACAAAATATGTGCACCTTTTTTATTAAAAACACATTAAAAAGACTTTTTAGAACAATTCTATACCTTAAATCATAAACTAAAGAGAGATGCCAATTTGGTCAGGATATGATGCATGTTTGTTGATTCCTGTTAGCTGTTGCTAAGTGTAAAGCTAATGGTTGCCATAACAACAAGAGAAAAACCCCCATAGAAACATTTCTTTAGCGTCTCTGAGCCAAATAACGACACTAAGTCAGAGTTGTCCAGACGTTGGCTCCATAATATCTGTACGGGATACACACTTAAAAATTTGGACGAAATTCGGTAATATGCGAGGATCTGTGGGCTAAGCTAATGGGCTATGCTAATGTGCTAAGCTAATGGGCACAAAGCCAAAGTTACATCTGAAATCAGACACGGTTGCGACAGAATTCCTTCACAGTAAGTCCTTGAATACAGCTTGTAAACATACTTGTTCAGAATACAACTACATATATGCATACATGGGCAGGTGTCATGGCACTAACCGCATTCCAACCAGATCGTTCCCTCTTACTTCCTTGTGGCTAAATGTTAAGCTTTTACCTTTTCTGTACAGGTCAGGTGCTGATCCTCGGAGGTAGTGGAGCATCATCCAGTCAATGAACAGATATCCTTTCACGCAGCTTTCATCACAGTTTCTAACCATATTTGTGCACTTCCAACACCTAACTACTCAGCCATGGCTTGTTTCTGTTGCTAACAACAGCTCTGAGTGGGTGCAGGAAGACTAACAAGAAGCAGGAAGTTGGTGAGAAAGGTGATATGTAATCCTCTCCTGATATACAACCTGGATGCTGCACTTTCCACAATGTAAACAGAACTGTTGCTCCTCTAAATACCATCATGCACCATTTCTTTAAAGCCACAGGCCGGGCCAATCAACGAAAGTGCGTCACGTTCAGAGCCAAATGGCAGTGTTTTTTATAAAAAGGTCCACATATTTTGTTTATTGGTAACAAATCAAACACCTTTTTTGTTATATACATTTTCACTACAGTTACACTTTAAAGTGTTGAAAATGCCTTTACTCACCTTGTTGCCACGGCAATAAAGTCTTCATCATGAGGGCAACATGCCAAATGAGTGATTGAGCCTTCCTGTGAAAAACACAAGAAATTACAATTCTATTGGGGAAAAAGAAACGACAACTGTGTGTGTATTCTGCTGTATTTACTACTCTGTTTAGTCAGTACAATACTTAGTTACCTTGTGAATGAGAAAGAGTCTCTGTTTCCAGCCCTCTCTCTGAATCAGGTGCAAACCTCCTGCTGATGTTCCCAAAGCGAGCCACTTCCTCGACACAGCCAAACAGGTACACTGTACACACACACCTTTTAAAAACAATCGGTAACACTTTACTTGAAGTTTTATACATTAAGGCTGACATTATGCAGTCTTTATCGGTCATTAAGTGGCATTTGTTAAAATACATGTGGCCCTCGCTCTAATTTTGAGTGGCCCCAGAAGTAAATGCACAAAAAAAAACATACAAAATTACAGAAATATAGACTATAAAAAAATGACTCCAAAAACACACAAAACGGCAACAAAACAAAAAAACAACACAAATTTAGAGAAAAATTACAAAACAACAAAAACAAAGAAAACGAATACACAAAAATGTCTCAAAAATCACAAAATGACAACGAAAATTACACAAATTGGCTCATAACACACAAAACAACAAAAAACTAACAAAATGAGAGGAAAATACATAAAATTACTTCAAAAACACAACATAAAATTATTAAAAAAATACAAAAGTATAAAATGCCAACAAAAACACAGGCTCTGTCCTGGGGTTAATCAACCCTGAGTATGTAAACCTTGGGTTACTTATGTGCACGCGCACGATAAAGAGCCATCATCAATGGAGCAAAGATTACACAAACTACCGTGGCAACCACCCAAAAGAGAGTGATTTATTCACCCTGATGGGTGAAATAAGCCGGTGTTTGTGGAATATGAGCCTGTTATAACGGTGTTCACAAAGACCGCCACTTCAGCAACTATAGTCTTTTAAATCGCCCATGATTAGTCACGCTTTTTGGTCGCTTCATCGCTTCAGTGACATGATGGCCGGGGAATAGTGTGAACAATGTGTCTGTGAGGGCGGGGCAGGGAGAGCTCTCATCATAGACAGCTCCACTTGTACTTACGGTTTAAATGTGGTGTGTGATGTTACTAATGTGTGTCAGATAAGAGTATCAAGGTAAATTAAAGCATTCCTTAGAAAGCGCTGTTCAGGTAGGCGGAGCCTGGTAGAAACCCAGGGTTTCTTTGATAATCTGCCAGCGAGCAGATTTAGTTCACGGACAATGTTACCATGGTGATATACGCAGAGAAAAATATACCTCGCATTCAGGAATGGAATACTCAAAGTTTCCCTCATTTGAGCACGAACATACTCAGAGTTTGAACATAACCCGCTATATGGAATACCCCTCTGGAAACGCAAGAGAGAAATACACAAATTGACCAAAAACACATGAAATGACAACACAAACAAATTTTTCTTCCCTGTATTAATGCTCAGATTGGTCATTATTCCAAATGCTCACATGAATGTTGATAATATGGCCCTTGGATCACAAAATCACATTTTTGTAGCCCCGCTGTGGTAAAAGTTGTCCACCTCTGGGTTAGGGAAACAAACAACACTTAATGACAGCCTTCATGCACCTTATTCATGCTAATGACAGGTGTTTATGTCATAGTAATGACAGCGTAATGTCAGCCTTTATGTTTAAAACTTCAAGAGTTACCAAAAAACCTACAGGTTTTGAAAAGACTACAAACTCTTCTGTCCATACCAACCTTAAGCCTGCCGGAGTCCAATCGTAGAGCTGACAGAAGCGGATCGAGGCAGTCGAACTCTGCCAGAACATGACTGCAGTTATCAGGCACCACTGGAACAAGAGGCATCCTCACAGGTACTGTAATCTAAAACATCAGACATAACAAGAAGCAAGACAAAAATAAAACAACCAACGCCACGGCCCTTCTCAGCTGTACGACAACGACGTCACATGACTGAGTGTGTAATCGCCTAAATTCAGCAGTCATGACTCCACTAAGACTAAAGAAAGTGCTGGTACATGAACTATGGGGTGCAGATTGTAAAGTTGCACATGCTAAAATAAACAGCAACTTTTTTCTTGTAAAAATATAAAATATTTGATAATATAATGTCAATGTTGAATCTAAATGTTACAATTAAATCTAAATGTTAAATCTAAGTAAAAATTATAAATCTAAATATATTTTTTTAAAACTTGTATTATAACATTTTTTTTTAAAGACACATTTACATGACAACAGTATTGAGCATATTGTCAGTATCAACACACACACACACACATACATATATATAAATAAATTAAATAAAAAATATAAATATTAAATGTAAATGTCACGGGTGAAACTGAATATTTAGCTAATATGCAAAGTCACCATTTAGTTTTAGCATTTAACAGTTAGATTTAAATTTAACATTTCAATCCAACATTTAGCATTTAGATTTCATATTTAAGATTTAGATTGAACATTGACACACACACATATAACGTGGTTTGTTGCTAAATGTTGCAATTAACTACAATTTAAACTGATTTAATTCATTATGGGGGTATTAAACTTGTAATGACCAAATAATAATAAAGCTTATTGAACACCCAAATAGTCAGGAAAAGACAAACAAAGCAAAAAACGAGTCAGATGACTTTTTAAAAAACACTAATTGTGTTATGTTTTTTAAGGTAACACTCAGCAGTTGTTACAAAAAATACAAAACATGAAAAGTTTAGTTAAGAACTACATAATTTTGTTATTATTAAATATACAATCTAAAAAAAACGTGTTTAAAGTTTTTAAATGATAAATAAAAAGTAACTGTGACTGAAACATAACCAGCTGGACAACCAAGGGGGCGTGGCTTGGGACTAAAGTGTGACAAACGTAGTTTAGAGTAAAACCCAAAACCTTATTTTCATTTCAGTGAAAGTGCAATAAACTCAACCTTCAGATAAAACAGCTAAATATGAAGTATTTCTTGATATATTTTAGTATTTTTGAACCGTGTGTCACCACTGAATGTCCCATCCCACCGCTAACAACCGTAAACATACAGTCACACACACATTCCACTTTAATTGACTTAGTTGACAAGGATGTCATTTATTTACTAAAAGTTAACTTTATAAAATACATTGTGTGCCCTTTAAACCCGTGCTTCTGATCAAATCTCTCATTGATTCAATCAGCCTCATCATCACGAGACTCAAAGTAAACACGCGCATTAATGTGTATAAAGTAAATGTCTATAAATGCATGAGACCGTGTGATACTGTTTTAATGTACCAGAAACAGGTAATTTATTAAAATCTAATAAACATTATAAGGACTGTAGTGAAACAGATAGCAGCCCTAAATTCTGTTAGCATCCATGCTAGGCTAGCTTCAACTCAGCTGTTGTAAATCGAGATAAATGTGGTCGGATAAACTCACCGAACAGTTCAACTCAACTGTCCGACCAACAGCAGCTCATGCTCGGTCACATCCCGGTGTTAGAGCCGTTGGATCAGGAGGGACCGAGGACCAGGACGGACTGCTTTGCTCAGCGGAGGAGGACACTTCCTACATCCACGGAGGAGTGATGAGGCATCTGTCGTCATCATCATAGAGCAGCAGTGTTTGACAAACTTTTCACAACCGTTCCCCTTCAGACATTTGACCAGAAGCCATGTACCCCATACTCCTGTATATTTAAAATGCATAATAATGTAATCTCATATACATTGTAGCCCTACAGTAAAAATGTCTCATTATTTGACCTATCCTGTTGAGGAGTCATAAATAACTAGAATATTTGCATTTCCTGAAGATAAAGCAAGTGAGAATGTAGGTGCTAACCCACATTTTTGAACAGGGCATTAGCCTTAGCCAAGCATTGACTTTAGCATTAGCTAGCATTAGCCTATCATTAACATTTACTAGCATTACTTAACACCAGTAACCTTACATTGACATTAGCATTTACTAGCATTAGCATTAAATTTGCATTTGCTAGCATTAACATAGCATCAATCTAGCATTAACATTAAACTTGCATTTGCTAGCATTAACATAGCATCAATATAGCATTAGCATTATTCTAATACAAGCATTAATTGACATTGGCCCTAACCTAGCTTTAACATTAACATTAGCTAACACCAGTAACCTAACATTGACATTAACATTTACTAGCATTAAACTTGCATTTGCAAGCATTAACCTAGCATTAGCATCAATATAGCATTAGCCTAGCATTAACCTAATATTAGCATTAGCAGGCATTAATTAGCATTAACCTCGCAATAACATTTACATAGCATTAACCTAGCATTAGCATCAACATAGCATTAATATTAACCTAATATTAGCATTAGCTTAGTATTTAGTATTAATAATACTAGTACCCCCATGACAATTTGCATACCCCTGGGAGTACCCGTAGCCCACTTTGGGAACCTAGGTCATAGATGATATCCAGCCCTTATAATTGCCTTTATTATATGCAGTGACATGCAGTCATGGTAGGCAGTGCCTACCCAAGGGTGAATTTATATTTTGATTATTTGTTTTAATTATAATTTATTTTTCAGTTTTCGATAGCCTACAGTACCTATACATTTGAAAGTGTCAGCATTTTGTGCTTTTCATATCCCAAATGACTCAACACCGCTATTTCCTGGTACGGCAGAGATGCTGCACAAGTCAGTCATGCGATGTAAAAGGCAGGAGGAGGCCTCTCCCTATTTTGACAAAGAATTTCTGCCGACTCCAAAGACATCTTTTTCGAAAATTAGTTTTTGATCATGTTTGAGCTCAAATATTTTTTTCGAACTGCATTTTAGTAGAACTAGATTTATATTTCACAAAGCGAAGGTATAGAAATACAGTTGTTTAGAATTGTGTGTTGTTGATTGCTGGCCACAATAAAAGGCCACTCTATAAATGTTCAGTTTAATGACACAGCATAATGCCACAGATGTTGCAAGTTTTGAGGAAGCGTGCAATTAGCATGCTGACTGCAGGAATGTCCACCAGAGCTGTTGCCCAAGAATTTAATGTTCATATCTCTACCATAAGCCATCTCCAAAAGCGTTTCCGAGAATTTGGCAGTACATCCAGCTGAGCTCACAACCGCAGACCACGTGTAACCACACCAGCCCAGGACCTCCACATCCAGCATGTTCACCTCTGTGATCGTCTGAGACCAGCCACTCGGAGAGCTGCTGCAACAATCGGTTTGCATAACCAAAGAATTTCAGCGGTTTGCTGATGTCAACGGTGTGGCCCGTGGCGGTGGGGTCATGGTATGGGCAGGCGTATGTTATGGACAACAAACACAGGGGCATTTTGAATGCATAGATAACGTGATGAGATCCTGAGGCCCATTGTTGTGCCATTCATCCGTGACCATCACCTCATCTTGCAGCATGACGATGCACGGCCCCATGTTGCAAGGGTCTGTACACAGTTCCTGGAAGCTGAAAACATCCCAGTTCTTGAATGGGCAGCATACTCACTGGACATGTCACCCATTGAGCATGTTTGGAATGCTCTGGATCGGCGTATACGACAGCGTGTTCCAGTTCCTGCCAATATCCAGGAACTTGGCACAGCCATTGAAGAGGAGTGGACCAACATTCCACAGGTCACAATCAATAACCTGATCAACTCTATACCAAGGAGATGTGTTGCACTGCATGAGGCAAATGGTGTTCATACCAGATACTGACTGGTTTTCTTTTTCTTGTTTTTATTATTCAGTATATATTTAGTTTTTATTGTCATTTTGTGAGTTGCTGGTAATATTTTGTATGATTATTATTTTCAACTAAAAATTACCATTAGAAAACATTTTTTTAATGCTTTGATTTGTTAACCTCTTCTTTGAGAAATGAAGAACAGTTAGACCAAAGTTAAACACATCACTATCTGCCTGTCAATGCTTCTTACTGAAGTCACTCTTTATTAACAAAATATTACAGGTCCATATCCAGCTTTATTGCTCAGTGTCCTTAGGTCAGACAGAAACTCAATAATACTCCCAGTAAAGGATCAGCACCTTGTATGGCAGCCCAGGGGGTGGAAGAGAAATGTAGAGGAAGTAATCAGGTGATCACACTGCGAGACCAATCAAATCCATCCATTCTGTAGTGGACTTTCGTACTAGAGCTGATTTACTACACATTTACTAAACAGTCCTGAAAATGCAATAAATACACAGGGTATTTAGTTCCAGGCTGTTTACTACAGGTAGAACCAACAATAATAACTTAAACTTTAAAAATATTAAGACAATGAAAAGGTTTTTAATTAAGAGTAAAACACACTTCTGTTTATCCAGGACCAACATGACTGAAACTGTTTAGTTTGAAAAGCTAGAAATGGAATTTTCTGCTCCTTTAATTGAGTCATGTTAGTGCCTTCAGTGCAGACAGTAAACAGTAGAAACCAGTGACTGTGTGATTCCACAAACACACACTGGGGCACACACACACACTTGTGAAATGCCTTCATGGTATTGCTATATTGGCCGCGTCCCCTGGTACAGCTTTACCCATGATGCACTGCTTTGCTCATTACAGCTCAGCCTTTTGACCTGAGAGTCGCACTTTTTAAGTTACAACTGAAAACGAGTTGCTTTCCATTATTCCATTGTCCCATTTCACCATTTTCAGTCACAGAGAACGTGAAAAGAAGAAGAAGAAACTAATGACAGGTATTTAGACTGAGATACAGTGAAGTCTCTGGTGAACATTTGGGGTTTTCGCAGCATCTCTCAACATCGTCCTCTTCACACTGGGGGTCCAGTGTCCCAACAAGATGAAATCTGAGGCCTCCTCTTACGATCAAACTTTGTCTTTTGTGCTTTGTGAGATCAGGTTTTCCTCATTGTCATCTGACGGGTTTGCCAGGTGTGGAGTTTGCTGTACGCCGTTTGTAGCATTTCCTCCAAGTGGCCCGTGAGCTGTCCAAACAACAAAGACTTAAATAGGAAGCTCATCTGTGCGACTGTAACATCAGATTTCATAGATACAGATACATAACTGCTACGTAATCTGCAGTCCTTCAATTCCCACCAGCTCCGTTTTTGCTGCAAATCTGTTGCAGCAAGGACTCAGGAGATCTCACTAATTCATGCGTAATCGCACGATATAGTGAGTTGTAGTGAATACAAAGTTAACCACAAAGCCATAAAATGTCCTTGGAGAGGAGCAGAAGGAAATTTACTAATTTTGTCAAAAATGTGGTATCAGCAGACAGGTTTTATCCGGGAGAAGGATTGGTACTTATCCTCTGTGCTATTTAATTATTTTAAGAACATTTTATTATCATTTTGACACTGTAAACTAATTTTATGTACTGCTGCAAGGACACAATTGTAAAAGAGAATATTAATCTCAATATGGTTCTCCTGACCAAATAAAGGCTAAGAAGAAAAAGTGTGGAAGCAGGGCTCCAGCTTTGATACCGCTTCTTACATCGGTTTTTCAAAAGCCATTTACCGACCCGCTTTAAATAGATAGAATTACGATCTGCCATGAACACTAAGTATTTCATTTTGAAAATAATCCGGATACTTTATTCTGTCTTTGCACTACTTCCTGTCCCGCACAGGCTTATCTTTGTTAAATAGCTCCAGCATCCGGCTAAAATAAAAGGTCTGCGTATTTGCTGCAACAGTTACACAGCTGTGCTGGAGCAGATTAGGACGTGGTGGAAATTGGGAATAAGAACTTCAAAGACTCACATTTGTACTTAAGTACTGTTGCTGAATTTTCTCCTTAAAAGGACAGAGTTTGGTCATTTGAAACCTTTCCAGGTTTGACTTCATCTTCATCACCTGCCAAAGAAAAAGAGGAAAAACTGTAGTTGCTCTAATTAGATGATCAATGATTCCCCCCCATGGGAGATATTTTATTTCATTAGACTTAAACACATTTTAAGACTTTAAATTGGAGTTACCTTCTCCTCCAAAAATGGGGAGTTAACAGGAAAACAGGACCAAAAGTGTCTTAATAACTCTCCAGCAGCCACATAAAGATGTTTCAACTCTCCTTGAATGTCAGTGGGAACCATCTCTGCAGAGGACAAATCATCAGGTTTCATTCAACCACCAATGAGTTCCTTCTCTCTACCAGTATGGGGTCAGGAGGCAGTGTTAGTCACTCTGTGTACATCTGCGGCTTAAGTTTATTAGCTAACAGACAGACAAACTTTCCCACAACGACACACGTACGGTTGATGGCTTGCTGTGAGCCTCCCTGCATGAGAACGCCACCAGGAGAAAGAGCTGCAATGGCAGAGGTGGCAGCTGCACTGGACAGAACCTGCAACACAGATTAATAACAGATACTAAACACTCTTGATGGTCCATTGATACAGGACCTCGAAAGTCATGGACCAAAGTATTGGCACCCCTGGCATTTTTGCAGGAATTACACATTTCTCCCAGAAATTGTTCTTGATATACACGTGTTAATTTCCTTAATGTACATTGAAAAAAAAACACAAAAAAGCAGAAGAAAAAAGCCAAAATTAACATAATTTTATACAAAATTTAAAAAATGAACTCTTTTAAAACGACCATCACATGCTTGAAATAAAATTGTTTTGCCACAGTTTTAAAAGGGTGGCAACAATTTTGTGTGAAATTATGAATTTTTCTGTGAGAAATGGTGTAATTTCTGCAAAAATTCAAGGGGTGTCAATTCTCGTCCATGTCTGTAAATATTAGCAGACGACCTCATCTTGCATTCAATTTCTGTACTTGATGTGATGAACAGAAGTGCATTACCTGTGTGAGGTTGGGTTTGTAATTGGTCATCTCGTGCTGGATGCAGCTGATGGAGTTGATGATGTCTTGGCTGCTTGTGTACTGTTGGGACTGAAGTGGCACCGGGCCATGAGCATACCTGAGGAGAACCATGAAACAAGTGACAATCCTGACAATATTTCTACTGTGCTCTTAGCCCAGCTTCTTTCTGCATCTTCTGCACCTCTCATATAGACACAGAGGGGCAGTGGTATAATGGTAAATGAAGTAGGCTTGTAATCAGAGGGTCGGTGGTCTGCTCTCAGTCTGTGTCACTGCTGGAACTGTCCATCACATTAAACTGTGATGAAACACTCACTTTCCTCATCTTTACATCTTTGAGTTGTCTGTGTCAGAACATTTCCAGTGTCTTTCCTTCTTTCTTCAGTTTTTAGCCCCTCCCCTCTACTATATTAAAAGGTCCAGTAGTATGCTATTTTTCACTCATCTCCATTTGTTCTAAGAACCCCAGCAACATAGTATTTAAAGTTTGTTTTCCCAAACCCGCAAGTTTTCTTCAGTTTTAGCCTCTGAAAAGTCACTTTCAGAGTGCTCCTAAAAACAGGCTGTTTTTTGGGCATTCATGCATATGCATGAGTGGGCGTGAACACACACCCACTCATGCATGCTTCAGCGTCTGTGTTTATCACAGCAGCAGCAAATCAGTAACAGTCATCCGTCTCCTGCTCTCCTCTACTGACCACAGAACTAGTCCATTTAAGACAATAGTCTGTTATTTTGTCCGACCGCTGCGTCACAAACACGTCAGATCATCCCATAAAGGCGATATTTAACAGTCTTTTACTTAATGACACTTTACTTTCTTCCGTCTATGTTAAACGTTTTATTCTTTTATTTGTGATTTTTTTCTTAAGTGGCTGTAATGAAAGCAATTTCCCCCTGGGATTAATAAAGGAATTCTGATTCTGATTCTGACAAGGCGATATAACGGCTACTAAAAGTGAAAATGTTGTGAGCGCTCTTTGGTTTATCTCTATACTGAACGTAAAGACATTAACTGTAATATTAACTGTAAGATCAACCTGCCTTTGCTATGTATGTTTTACCTGTGAGGTAGTTTGAGAGGGAGGAGCTCACATTCTTATAAGGTAGGAGGAGCCAGGATTGACAGGAGGAGGAGTTTCCACCTTACGATATAATATTGGGGCAAAAATCCAACAGTCACGTTTGGAGCTGACTTTTTACAAAATGTGGAATAACAAGGGAGAGAGGAAACGGAACTTTATTCAACTTTGGCCCTCTGAATGAGGATAAATGAATGTATATCACTGTAGCAAAACCATTAGAAAGTCAATTTTTCACACTACTGCCCCTTTAAACAATCACTTGCAGCTTTTACAATGGAGCTGGCTTGTGGCTGTTAATTTGAGAGAAACCCACAGGAACACAAAAATATATACAGAACACAAAACATCACTAGTGCACCAGTAAAAAACACACGACATGCGCTGGGTGATACGTGATTACAAAATCTCTCCTGGTCAGTTCTGGTCAAACTGCCCTAAGCAGGTCAATACTATCCTACTGATAACACTTAAAGGCCTCTTCTCAGAGGCTTTGTCATTGTTATGGCTAGCACTATCAGCAGCATACAAAACCCTGAGAGCACAGAACAGCTCCAGATTCATTGGACACACACACTGAAACGTTTGAATCCCACACCGGTCTGCCTAAAACTCTTTGACCAAATAAACCCTGTGTACGCATCCGACCAGTATCCTACAACTTCACTCTGTCTCATTTTATTTAAAACCGCCAACACTAGGTAAGAGCGGACTGGGAAGACGAGCAGCAGAATGTGTGTCTGTGTGTCACAATAAGGTGCCAAAGTCAACTCGGACTCAAGAAAATATTACATCACAAAATCGTAATTAAGACTTTTTAATACTTTTTAAGGGCCTCAATTTTTCTCCATTTAATTGATCAACTTTTTCTCCTTTTTAACCCTTGTGCACTTGTGTACACAAACAATCCGTCTAACAAAGTGCTATAAAAATGTACTCTATGAACTTAATCTTTACTACCGCATCAGATCTTTTCAACTATTTCATACATGTCCATAGATATAACATTTATCATAACTTTCAAACCCTTTTTATGTCTGTATGGACTTTTTTCAATCATTTGAACCTCTTTTTTTTTTTTTTTTTTAGCAGGAAAGCCACTTTTCCAAAATTTCCAAAAATGAATGAGGGCCAAAGTGAAATATTTTTGATGAAATAGCCTTGACCGTGTCATTAATTGATAGCAGAATTGAATGCATTATCATTTTTGGCACAAGGACAGTTTTAAAGTTGTACATCTTGTATATTTTGCAAGATAAGAAATCTAGGCCTTCACTGAAATTTCCATAAAACTTTATGCAAATGTCTCTGGTTGGTAGGGGGTCATTACACCTAAAACATAGTTTCCTTTATTTTGAAGGTAGAGGCTTTGATCCATTAAGTATTAACTGAAAAAGCATTATGATATGTCATGATTACAGTATATGAAAAATATGTGGTTACAATGGGAGTCAATGGGGCAAATTTGGTCTGGTGCATATTTTATTTTTTATACACTTCCAATACACAGGATTTTGGAATTAAGCAAATAAAAATGAAAAAAAAAAAAACAATAGTAGCAAAATTTCATACAACTAGCCTTAAAAATGACCAAAATACTGAGAGGCAAACAAATAAAAACACCCAAAATGTAACTTTTGAGCACAGTAATGCTCCGAGGGTTAAGACACCATAGACACACTGAATTATCTCCAGGCTAAGATTTCTGTTTAGAATAGGTCAACTTTACCTGTAGGACTTCTTTAGGTTTAGAGCCACGGTTTTCTGCCCGTTTTCCCTTTGCAGATCCTCATACTCTATGGCTTCTTGTAATTTCGCCTAAAGAGAAGTTTGCCATCAGATCAGAGGAAAGTGAGTAGTTTTAACAGAGCTGATTGTGTTAATAATAATTATACCTTTTTCACAGGAGGCTGGAATAAGTCAGAATCCCTTGAGTTTCCATCTGTGCTGCTGGTCTCACTGGCCTGTTCAGCTGCTGTTTCCCTTTGAATCAGAAATAAGAAAAAAAATAATAATGACAAGCCAATGTCTGGTGTTATAATTCTGTTTTTGTTTTTTAGCCATTACCCTCTGCGGGAGCCTGCTGCCAGCACCATGGCACTGTGATGATTGAAGCGCTTTATAATGGCTGCGTTGCTGTTGTCTTTTATGGTTTTGTTTGTGCTGGAGGTCGATGCTCGTGTTAAACCGTTTCCATAACCCTGTGCACATAGTTTATTATTGTTTTTTATTTATTTATTTATTAAAGAAACACAACCTCATTTAAGAAGATGATCATAATGAATTTACCTCATCTAATGTTTTATCCTCCAGCGACAGGAGGTCAACCAAAGGATTCTTCACTCCTTGAATCACCATTGACTTCAAGCCTGTCAGAAACATGTGGCTCAATCATTTGTCATTAGCATATGTATGTTCTCATTGTAGAGCCCTGTTTACCCTTCTCGTCCTGCTTGGCGCACTCAGAGAAGATATCCTGAGTTCCTGTGTTAATTCGATCTCTGTGGAAATAATGGGACTGGAAGAAGCAGGTCCAGAACTCTTTCTCCGTCAGGTTATGAGGCACGTTCTCACTGTACTTCTGCTTCACTACAACAGACGCCAAAGAAAAGATTAATCACATTAATTTCTATGGCTTTTACACAGAAATAAATGTTAAAAAAACTTAATTGTGGTTTTAATCAAAATCAATTCATGACAAACAATAAATTAGGGTTGGGGTCAGTTATAATTGTAATCACATAATTGATCATTGTAATTTTAATTTCAAAAATCTGTTGCTGTCGTAACCGTAATTAAATTGTAATTGAGTTCAGATAATTGACTTTGTATTTTTAATTGCCCTGGAAATTCTATAAAAATTGTCAAATATAATTTAACTTAATTGTAATTGGAAAAAAATGCTGAACATGGATAATTGAAAATGTAATTGTAGCTGAAAAATGTAATTGACCCCAACCTTGGAATAAATATAGGGTGGATAAAAAAATAAATATTAAGTCTCAAAAAGGAATTTAAAATAAAACATGCAACACATCACAAACACTAAATACTATATTGGCGTCTTTAACAATACCCTTTATAAATCAACACGTTCCATTTGCTAACCTCATACCTGCAGGATATGTTCTGAAGATGGATTCAATAATGTCAGCTGTCAGATTGTATTTCAGGCCATTGCATCCATCTGTCTGAGGTCTAATGTCTGCCTGTGAAGCATCAGATTGTTAAAGATAATCTACAGTTGATAAGTAAGTAAATAAAAGGCATCCTCACCAAAAATGCTCCAGATATACCGACTTCCTGTTTGTTGTTCTGCACTACAGAGTCTGTGTTGTTTACACCACCTAACCGGTTGGTCCAGAACTCCTCGGCACTGATCACTTTGCTCACGACCAGGTCTTTATACATTTGGAAAAGAACAGGATCTTCCTGAAGCATCCTGCAGGTGGAACACAACACAGCTATTGTGACACATCTATTATATGTTATATATTATATTATCTATGGTCTGAACAGCAGCAAAATTAACTGAAAATGGTTTGGATTGAAAAACATTGTCCAAATTACATCTCTTCTGTAAAACTAAATCTGCTATTAGCTGCAGACATCAGTGGTGCAATCACCACTGTATTCTATAGGATATAGTATTTTCTCACATGTAGATTACAACATATCCCAACTATAAGCCATTCTGGATAGGAGTCCTATGTAACTCAGTGAACATTTCCATCATTATTACCAATCAAACAGATCAAGCTGCATCACAAAAGGGCTAAAATAATTGTTGTTGATAAATTAATAAGTTTGGTAAGACGATGCTATCTGTAGCAGCGCTTCGAGCCTCGCCCACATCCTCTACCATTGAGAGTGGTCGACCGTCCACCACAATCATTTATCCACTGACTTTGTTCATTTGTCACTCATGGACTTCATTTTGGCTCTGAACCCTGTAATCTTGTCCAGTGTGGATTGGAGACACTGTCTGCTCCCTCTAGGACCGTTGTCCCTGCTTGCTACTACATGATTAGCATGGAGGTGCTAGCTGCTACATGTTTAGCATTGAGGCGCTAGCTGCTACATGTTTAGCATTGAGGCGCTAGATGCTACATGTTTAGCATTGAGGCGCTAACTGCTACATGTTTAGCATTGAGGCGCTAGCTGCTACATGTTTAGCATTGAGGCGCTAGCTACTACATGTTTCGCATTGAGGCGCTAGCTGCTACATGTTTCGCATTGAGGCGCTAGCTGCTACATGTTTCGCATTGAGGCGCTAGCTGCTACATTTTTGGCATTGAGGCGCTAGCTGCTACATTTTTGGCATTGAGGCGCTAGCTGCTACATTTTTGGCATTGAGGCGCTAGCTGCTACATTTTTGGCATTGAGGCGCTAGCTGCTACATTTTTGGCATTGAGGCGTTAGCTGCTACATGTTTAGCATTGAGGCGCTAGCTGCTACATGTTTAGGATTGAGGCGCTAGCTGCTACATGTTTAGCATTGAGGAGCTAGTTGCTACATGTTTAGCATTGAGGAGCTAGTTGCTACATGTTTAGCATTTAGGTGCTAGCTGCTACATGTTTAGCATTGAGATGCTACTAGAGGCTAGAAGAAATCCGGTGATTGACAAACGCTTTCTTACACAATTTGTACACAACTGGGCGTTTGTTTTCCATCTGTTTTTTTTAAACCTAAATTAACAACCAGCAATGACTTCTCTTCAGGTTCGATCTCTTGTGTTGTTGTCTGTGCATCAGTATTATGGGTATACCGGTAAATTGTGAAATGAGAAAGGTTGCGCGCTGTTTGCTGTTTCGTGTGTTATTTTTCTGTAATTAATGAATTGCGACTGTGATGGACTGGTGTCCTGTCCAGGGTGTTCCCCTACCTAAAGCCCATTGAGAGCTGGAGATAGGCACCAGCAGACCTCCGCGACCCAGAAAACAAGAACAAGCGGGTTCAGAAAATGGAGAGATGGTTGGATGAACCGTGATTATTGCGATAAAGTCCCAGCCCTGATTAAAAAAGCTTTGAAAGACACACACCTGTTTTTCTCCTCCAGCTCTTTGTTGGCCTTCTTCTTGAACCTGGGCAGCAGCTGCTGCAGCAGTTCTTTGGCAGCTTCCCTATCTTTGAGTGCAGTGCTGTCATTGGAGAAATGGAATGTGGTGCTCTCACCAGTGTGAAGAACGAGCTGGAGCTGAATTTTGGCTTTTCCATCAGGGCTAATTTTCTGACCTGTCAAAAAAAAGGGCAGCAAATTCACATTTATAAACACGACCTGTAACACAAAAGTACTAAGCCCCAGACATGACATGGTAAGAAAATAATAATACCGCAATGTTGTAAACAGGAAGTTGGCAGAGTGGTTAATGTAGTGGTTATTGATTAATTCTATTTCTCAATCGCGGAGGGTGGATCGGTACCAGTGTCCTGACACACACAGACCAGCAGGGACACACGCACACAGGTACTCACAGTGAAGCATGCGGAGACAGACGGATGACACCCACACATACAGACTATACACCCGAGTACACACTCTCATTCACAACTGTCACACAAGCACCCAACACTTAACTAAAGTGACGCCATAGCAGAGACACTGCCGACTATCTTGGTGGAGGGTGGCACCGTCACCCTGTTGAAGCAACAAAGTGTTTTGTTTTTTACAACATAAATGTGCAAAAACACAATTTCTACGTGAGTTCACTTTGCACTACAAGTATGGTGTTATGCATGCGACGCATCTGTACACACAGAGCTACATACACTTACTTATTAACACTTTTAACGGTTTCCAACATTAATAAAATCAACACGGTATCGACAAGGGCAGCTCAGCACCGGCTCCTATTTGTTGGCATCTGCCGTTGCTACAGCAACCAGTCACGCGAACAACCAGAAACGTTATTATTTAGTATTTCGTGGCCATAAAATAGTATTTCATTATTAATTTATGGCCACAAAGTATTATTTTTCTTCACCATCTCATGTCTTTGGCTCCGTACAGAAGCACCTGTGCCCCACTGAGTCTGCAATACCCACAGCGAATGTCTGCATACGGATGACTGACAGTAAAGCGGTCCTTTCCTTCTGGACACCAGGCTATGCGCTCGGCCATCAAGTACATCGTTCCATCCTGCTTCCTCTGACGGACCTTTTTCACAACCAGCAGCACCTCCTCCGACAATGACGCCATTGCTCCCAACAAGGATCTGAGGAAAGGAAACACTACATGTGTTACAGACAATGTTTAGGAACATATGGCGACAAGTGTTTTCATCTTTTGTGGGCACACTAAATAACACATTTCTCCATACCAATCTGAGGCAATAAACGCTGCATGAACTGAGTTAGCATGTTGGACACTAAGGTGACAAATGCAGAGCAGAGAACAATGACATCATGAATAATGTAAATGTCAGAAACTGAAGGATCCTGATCTAAAGAGATGCTTCTTCCCCAAGTGCAGAAATAATGTATTTTCTCTTTCATGCCATCAAAGTATAGAGGACAGATGCACTATTTTGTAAAAAAAAAAACCTAATTGCAATTTTTCTTAAGATTAGTTTGATTTTTTTTTTTCCAAATTCCGTGTTTTCCACATCAATTTTTTAAAATTTAATTAAAAAAAAAAAATATATATATTAAATTTTTTTCCCAATTCATTTTTTATTTATTTTATTCAATTGTAGAATACTGTAGATATTATGTTGAAGGTTAAACTGTATGTAGCCAATTGGTTAATAATAAATGGGTCAGTTTTTGTCATACTGACTATTGTTCTCTGTTTGAGTAACATCACTTGATCAAGCCTTTTCTAACATTCCACACTACAAAATAAGTTTTTTTTTTTTAATAAAGAAAAAAAAGTATGATTCATGTGGATATCAGATCAATATCAGAATCGGCCAATACGCAAAGCTACAATATTGGTATCATATCGGAAATGAAATAATTGATTCGGGACATCCCTGTCACCCAGTTTCCACTCAGGGATCAATGGTTTACTGAACTGGACCAAATTAATTGATTAAGTTTTGATCAACTTAATTTAAATTAACCTAAATTAAATGATCCTGATGACATCATTCCAGACTGTAATGATTAAACAAAAATAAATGGATGCCAGGATGAATCAGTTATTTCACCACTCATTGTCAGAATATTTTACAGTATCAGAAGTTATCATTAATCTACAATGTTTCAGACTCTACAATGCCTTGTATCGGTGGTCTAGTCCACAACAGCAGAACACCATTATCCACAGATCTTCTGTAGCTCTGATTAGATGTTGTTCAAACGCTCTGAGCAGGGGAAGCTGATAATGTTCTCGCGGAGTGCCGCTGCGCTACATGAGAAACGGACGGAGCTCCACAGACACATTAAAGTTAAGCGGGCACTGGGCGACTCTGATTTATGAGTCAGTAGTGATTTGCGTAGTTTTTTGGCAGTTTAGATGTTTTTTCGGGTGGTTTAGACTGTGTTTGAAGCATCCAGGATGAGAATGGGGAGGACATTTCTGCAAAAAAAAAAAAAAGTCAATTTCTGCGTAGATTCCGTTTTCATTGGTTGATCCCGTGATTCCGTTAACATGGATTTTATAGGGCCCTAGTGTAGTTGTTGACGCACTCAGAGACTCGCTGCAGCACAAGCGTGAGTCCTACAACCATCCCTGATTGGCCATCAGCCCAGGAAGGCGGTTCTCAGCAATTCTGTTTGGCAAACATATATATCACTCAAATGATGGAGACAGAAAAAAAACCCTCCAGTATCTGAGGTTACGTTATCGCAGAAGTGAAAACCTCAATATAGATGTGATTAAGGTTAATAGTTCAGCATTAGAAGGATCCCAAGTAGGGCTGCACAATATTGGAAAAAAACTGAAATTGCGATTTTTTTTTTTAAATCCTGCAACATGAGAAAATGCAGGAATTTTTTTTACCACGTATGACTCTAATATATTGACTCTTTATATTAGAGCTGGGCAATATATCGAGTTTTCTATTTTGGAGATATTAAAAATTACAATATCGCCGATATCGATATACATATTTTTAATAGCTTATTTTGTTTCAAAATACATCTCAGAACAGCATGAAAAGCTTAGTTAGATGGATTTCTGAGTGCACTCTAACCCAGATCTTCCCCTAAACAAACCACACTACAGAACTCACTCACACATGCTCCCCCTAAATCTAAGAACTTAGATGTATACATAAGAAAATATATAAATTAAATTACTAACTATCTTAAATGGTTTCTAAGAAAAGCTGTCCCCTTTGAAGATACCTCGAACAGAGTAAAAAAAAAAAAAAAAAAGGCACAAGGGCAATAACTTCAGAAAACATAATTGGGCACACATTGATACCCTGAAGCCACACACCATATTTGGTTATCCTATCTTAAACAGTTTCTGAGAAAAGCAGTTCCCTTTAACTCGGACGAACGTACGCACGGAGCTCAAACCTATATCCTCCTTCCACTTTGTGGTGAGGGATAATCAAGATTTATATCGTATATCGCCATTTTGAGTCAAAATATCGAGATATGAGTTTTGGTCCATATCACCCAGCCCTACTTTATGTTATGCTGCACTGCTGCTATATTGTGGGAAAACTAACCTGCACTGATCTCTGCATGTGTCCCCTAACAGTAGTTTTGAGTACATTCACTCAATCTACGACTTCCGAAGATCAATTATGAACATTTGATTGTTGGAGATGTCCAGAAGTTGTACCAGGTCAATCATCCCATTAAGGATAATGGTCAGTGCACAGTTCTGAACCCTAACATCCAATTTCACTGGACAAATGTGTGTAGAAACATCGCCGGACCTACGATCTGACTATTTCGCACACGTACATTGCGATGGCGATGTTCAAACAATATTACGTGCAGCCTTAAACCTAAAGCATTTATACAAAACCACATAAAAATGAGAGCTTTTCTAATTAACACATCGGTTCAACCATTATTATACACAAGTTATAAAACACAACCAATGACTGGATGCACAAACCAATATTAAAGGAGCAACTAATCAAATATATAAATTAATACAAATAAAACAAGAAATACAACCAAAGAACTAAGTCACATTATTTATGTAGAACACATTAGAAGAGATGGACCAGGAAGTATAAAATAAAATTAATTAATCATACTTATACTATTTGATAGTGAATAATTTACATCATTTGGAAATAGCCTAACATGTTTTAAATTTGACGTAATGTGTGTTTAGGACGAATGAAAAACAACAACCAGGACAAGGTTCTACATGTGTGGCAGTAGTGTTTCTAAGGAGAAATGGTGACTTATAAACACTTTAAAACAAAACAAACGCCCATATAATGCCAACTCGATTATTGAATGTCTATTTTGATCAAACAATAGGTTTAATAGATGAATTGCGCTAACGTTAGCTTACACAGAGGAGACAATCGTCGGGTTTAGGTTTTCATAAACTAGTTTTACCTGTAAACCAACCTCCCGTTCACCAGTGCTCGTTAAAGCTCAGTTTCCTCCTGAAAAACCATCGACATTCACAGAAAAAACACTTCCCAAGAGAAGAGAAAAGAGAGAAGTTTAAACTAGAACCACAGACATGACTACTGAACCCTGTGTCACACTCTAAACCTTCCGCCGACTCAAAGGTTCCGCTCTCGCTACACTTTTTCTTCTTCTTCTTTGAGCGTTTAACGGCGGATGCGGACAATAATAGCGCACTACCGCCACCTTCCTGATACTTCATGAACGATCAACTGCATGGCTCACAAGCTTTAGTAAGAAAAGTAACTACAAGCTGCAAAAAATAGTAATAAAAAAAAAAACTCAACTAAATTATATTTATATACCCAGCGCTTGTAACATACTCAAACAAATATTTAATAACTCTATGATCAGATGGCTTAGTCAAGATGCCGTGCAAACTGAAGTTCTCACTCATGTTCTCCACCCTGTTTCTTTAAACATTTCTTTCCCTATCAAAGGCCATGCATCTAAACAGAATGTGCTCTACCGTTTCCATTTCATGACAGACCTCACACTCTCCAGATTCCTGCTTTCCCATCAACTGCAGCGTTTTATTTAATCCTGTATGTCCTGTTCGTAATCTTCTTTCCTGCATTGTCCTCCTTGACAACCCATCCCAACCCGAGGACTCACACAGTAAAGGACCCTCCCCTTAGTTCCCCCATCCCATTTATCCTGCCATACATTTTTAACATATTTCTTAATTAATGACTTAGCCTCTGATTTAGCAATTTTACATTTTATAGTTAGTATGTTTGCTCTTAAGGCCTGTTTTGAAAACTCATCTGCCAGCTCATTCCCACCTAGGCCCACATGAGCTGGGACCCAGACCAATCTAACATGAGACCCCATATTTTGGATAGACTGAAGAAGAATCAGTATTTCACCTACAAGGTCATACTTTTCACTTACATTACCTGATTTAAAATGTTCGAACGCTGGCAGTGAATCTGTGCACACTACCGCTCTTAGTGGCTTAATCTGGTCTACCCATTGCAATGCCATTAAAACTGCTATCAGCTCTGCTGAGTACACTGAAACATGATCAGTCACTCTTGCAAAAAATGTGCATCATATTTAGAGATCACATACGCTACACCCACTTTCCCTAATTCTGGTTCCTTCGAACCATCTGTAAAAATTTGCACATAACCATAATACTCGTCTACGTGTCTCATTGCACGCTGACCACAATCTCCCTTATATTTCTTATTTTTTTCATGCAAAGAAGTATCAACTTCAGGTACTGGTAGCAACCATGGTGGATGTGGCAGACACATAACTGGTGAACTTACAGTAACTCTAAATTTGCCACACCAGCTCTCTCTGCTTTCCCCTGTGCACTTACACCAAAAGACTCTCTTTTACTTTTTATTTGTTCCCAAGTTGGTATGAGAACATTCCTAGTTGGATGATCTTCCTTATGCACTTTCAACTGGTTACAGCATGTCAATGCCATCTGTAATAGCCTCAGTTCAAAAGGCATCAAGTCAACCTCAACCTGAAGAGCTCATACTGGAGAGGTTCTCATAGCCCCTGAGCAGAGCCTGAGTGCAGTACCCTGAATTACATCTAACTTCTTTAGTTCAGACTATGTAAGCCAAGCAGCCATAGTCTATAACAGATCTGATTGACCCAGTATACATTCTTTTCATTGAGGCCACATCTGCTCCCCATTCTTTACTACACAAGTATCTAATTACATTAACAACTTTTTTACATGTATCTATTTGTTTTTCAATATGACTGTGCCATGTAAGCCTATAGAATCAAAATGCATACCCAGAAACCTTACACACTTTACCCTTTCTAGATCTCTACCATATAGTTTAAAACTAAAACTTTTCCTCTATTTTCTTAAACGAGAAAAATATTACTTTGGTTTTTTCTGCTGAGAACCTGAATTCTTCACTACACACACACTACCAGAGCCATTTAGAGACCGACAATGGAAGTTCGAAATGCTTGACGGCGCACGTGATTCATGTAGACTCAATTTGTTCCCGGAAGTTATTGGCAGGCAATTGGAATCCATTATTCCGAGTGTGCTGGACTTAGGCTGAACGACTGGCCTGACCGGGATCGGGTTTTGTTCTGGCTCGGATCTGAGCGAGTGCTAAAGCCCCGCCTCCTGAACAATCAGTTCTCTTAGAAAGCTGTCCAATAAAAGGTGACGTGTGAACACGTCACTGTGTGGATCTGATCTGACAGGAGAGAGAGAATATTTAGACATCAATGCAATATTTTCATTTACCGATGACATCCTTTAGGAAAGATATAGATTTATATCTGATGGATTGATCTACAGTCAGCTGATGAAGCATGTGTCTTTGTATGTGCGGACTGGTGAAGTCATTAATGAATTCATACGTTATAGTGTGGCTGAGCACATCAGCAGGAACATACTACAGACTGTGAAACAATGTGCTCTCATCCCAGTGTGTGTGATAAATAGGTCTACTTGAATAGAAAAATGTGTGTGCTGTAATAAAGAGAAACTGAGCGTTGTCCATTTATCTCAATTAAATTATTATGAATGTGAATATCATGAATATATTTACAATATAATATATTATAAGTTTTATAAATCTCTCTCTCAATGAAATAATAAATATGAATATCATAAATATTGTAATATTTACAATACAATCTGTTGCTCTCTAAAGACAAGGGATCATGGACATAATTCCATTTATTATTTTATTAGGACCTTAGGTTGTTTATAGACTTTAGGTCTAGATATGAGTTTTGGTCGATATCGTCCAGCCCTACTCTTGAATCTGCCTTCAGTAAGAACATCAAATATTCAAATGAGATAAATCACCAAATGTCATTTTGTTATTTTGATTTAAAGATGGCAGCAACTCCACCACCTTTCCTGCAAGTATGACACATATAAATAAAGTCTTGTGGTGTCCTTTTGTTAAGACTAGTATAACTGATAAAAATCATTTAACCACGTTTCATTAAGAAGTGAAAAGTCGGAAGTGATGTGTCGGAATAATATCATTAATTAACAGCGATTTGTTAACAAGAGACGTAATGTTTGTCTAATAATTGTAACTCCTGGAGTAATGTTTGTATCATAAATGGGTGCTTCTTGCAAGTTACAATTGTGACAAAAAATAAAGAAGCAAATTGTGATGAATGTGACTTTTATTTGAGAATATTGAAGAGAAAAAAAGAAAGAAACTTGAAACACCAGATTTTATTGGACAGGCATTCAACAGTTTCAATATTTCTTGTTTTTATACAGCATCATGTCATTTTATAGAAATGTATGCCAAAGTTGGTTAAAAATTCTGTTATTTACTGCTAATACCAAGAGGAGTGACTGTTGATACCATATCCAATAACTGAATAGTGAACAGTAGAAAGAGGAAAAACACCCAAACACCACATCATGCAAATATAAAGGAGTAGATGAGAACATGTAGATATTGGAATCAGCCAAAGTAGATTTAAAACGTCATTTAAGGTTTGGTTCCAGATTCACATGTGGCGTCGTGGCAGCCACACTTATCAACTGAAATGTAAGTGTGTTTAATTTTGCTGCCATCAGCACACACCAGCTCCACGTGTTTCTGGCTGATAGCCGTTTCCCGACAGCAGGAACATGTGTGCATCAAACTGTTGCTCTCAGCAGAGTACCTGGAAGACAAACGAGGACACTTGTAGGGACCATAAAAAGTTGGGCATTAATCCCAGCACAGCAGGTGGTTACGTGTCTTACATGGATGAGGATGCACCACAGGATCCCTCACAGGACGAGAGTTCTACAGGTTCCTGTGATCTACAGTCCTTCTTCTGCAGATAGGTCGAGGTCTTGTTCACCTGGCAGTTGTAACGAGGAGTACCTGAGAAGAACACATTAACAATACATTCTTTGTTAGTTCAAATGATTTATAGCAGAGGTTCCCAAACAGGGGTACGTGTAACACTAGGGCAAAATTAGACAGAGGGCTACATGTGGCCCTCTGTCTAATTTTATGCAATGCCCAAAGTAAACCTACAAAATGATAGAAAAATACACAAAACAAAAGCAAAAATACATTCAAAAATGCAAAGAATTACAATGTTGCAGGAAAATACAGAACACACAAAACTACTATAAAATGAAAAAAACAAAACAAAAATAGTAATACACAAAATTACAACAAAAGTACACAAAAAGACATGAAAAATGACTCTGCAAAGACACAGTACTACAAACAAGCAAAACAACAAGAGGAAATACACAAAAATTAATCCAATAAACGCAAAATGACACAATATGACTGATCTACTCTAATGAACACTAGGTCACCATTAATGCTGTAGAACAGAAAACACTTTGAATCATTTTTACTTACAAGTTTTGCAACATCCTGTTATGTCACTTCCTTCAGTTCCCTGTAAAACAGAAAATATCAACAAGATGTTTTAAAAGTGACAAACATATCCCTGGTTATTAGAGTCATTTTCTTTCTTTTCTTTTTTTTTTTTTTTTTCAATATTTATGTTTCCTAATAATAATATAGCCTCCTATCTGCAAGATATATACATATTTTTAGTGCCCTTTTTTGACTTCTTTGTTCATTATAAGCTTTGTAAGGCTTTGTAAACTTTTCAACCCTCAAATAAACTAAAGAAAAAATTCCATCTTTATATAATTTATATAAATGTATTATAGGTCATAAGTGTTGCTACTGTGTTGTCCATACCAAATCAGTGTAAATCACAAGCACAACTGTCTTTCATGGTTAAAGGTAAGGAACAGACTTATTGCCTCATTACTTGTTTTTACTGGAAAAAAATTCTGCTACTCAACAGCCAAGGGTTTAATGTCTTTTAGTTCTGACGGACATGTATATAACATGCATATAAAACAAGGTACATTTACTACCTTAAGCAAAGACTTTTTTTTTTTTTTTTTTTTTTTTTCTCTTGTCTGCACATTCTGTCGAAGGTTAACACTACAAGAAGTGCAATCTTTTAACAGCAATGCATATTTTGTTATTGCAATTAAATAAATTTATTTATTATTTATACCTTAAGCAAAGACTAATAAAATACAAAACAATGTAATGTAGAGGGCCATGGTGACATGGAATGCTCTTCCAAGACAAATTATTCAAGAAAATAACAAATTTAGATAAAAAAAAAAAATCTACTGAAAGATAATGTATTAACAAAACAGCTCTAGGTGCCTAATGTATAATCAAAGCTATTGAATGCAATTAATTAGGGTAATTTTGATTAGTTTTATGTGATTTATAAATGTATATGTATATTGATAAATAACTGTAAACGTATATTGTTATATTGTAAATGTACAGTATATTGCTAAATATCCAATCATCTGATTGTTCAATGGAACAAGGTCCGACTGTTTTTTCTTTTGTTTTGTAAATTGTTGTAGTTGTTGTTGGGTTGCTTTGTTGTGTGAAGTTTGTTTGTTTGTTTGTTTTTTTAAATGTATTTGAGCAACATAAAAAACACATGTACAATACATAACACGTATTTAAAGGAGAAAAGTGCTCAAAAGGATAGGCAGAAGGTGCCTACCCCTCCTTCACAAAATAACATTTTAAACTTCACATTTGGTTTTTCATTATGTAATAATACTATACAAACATATACAGTGCACATACATACATTTTTTTTTTCATCATTTATATTCATTTGTAACAAAAGTAATGAAAAAAAAAAAAAAACAGAATATTTTCTTTTTTTATCATTTTTGGTTGTTCGAAACAAAAAGTAATGAAAAAAATAAATAAACCAAAATACTTTCTTTTTATTGTTTTTGTTCGTTTGTAACAAAAAGTAATGGAAGAATAAACCAGAATATTTTCTTTTTTTTTAAAAATATAATTTATGGTAGTTTGTAACAAAAAGTAATGGAAACGAACGAACTATATATATTTTATCATTTATGGTCTTTGTAACAAAAAGTAATGAAAAAATATTTACTTTTTTTATCATTTATGTTTGTTTGTAACAAAATTAATGGAAAAAAAAAACAGAATATATTGTTATATGTAATTGTATACTGCACTAATGAGACAATTGTACTGGGTGTGGACTAAAGGGAGAGAAGCAATGGCTCTAGCCACAGCTAATGGAGATCCAAATAAATAGATAAACAAATAAACATTTAAATAATTGTTTTGATTTAGCAAAACATTTCTTCTCTGGGATGAATATGAACTGAGAGCACACTCACTGGGAGGCAGTTCTCTGGGTCAAACTCAGGACATACTGGCTTCGTTTCAGAGACAATAAAGTCATCCTTTATTTTATGGCAGGTGTAAGTGGTGCAATTGTCATTGGGCGGCGACCAAGACTGTTGAGGCTGTAAGAAGAGAGACATGTTTAGAAAATATATCATTTTCTCAGTGCAGATTTATAGGCTGTTTCTTGACATACTTCGATTACTACAGGTGAGGGTGAACCCGGGACCTCAATCACGCAGCTCTTCTGCACACACGATCCACAACACTGTCCAGGTTTCTCTTCGTACACAAAACCCTGTTTGGAAAATAGACATTCATTTATCAAGCAGAGTCTACCTTTCCAGTTAGGCAAACCAAAAAAACATTGATATCAGCAGTAAAAAGACCATAACCAGACACTGGCTACATCCTGACAACATAGTTAATGACATTTATATCAAGGATCACAAACAGAAATGTTTATCCAGCTTTGATTAAATTGGACGTAAGACATTTAGGATATACATTTGAAAATAATTTGTTGCTGAATTGTCTCTGTATCTATTTGTACATGTGGACACACTCCTAGGTTATGGTTGTATAGAGTTATTAAAGTAAAAGACTCAAAAATGAAAAAAACAAGGGAAAGGGAAAGGGGTATGTTGAGAGAAAAGTGCTGACTGTTAATGTATAAAATGCCCTGGAACCTTTCTGTACTGTCATACCTCAAAGACTATCCTGAAGCCAATAACGTCTCTCTTCAAGAGAATTCTAAAAGTTCTGGACAAAAAGCTTTTACAGTGTCATTATTATAACATCTTAAGAAAGTAAAACATTATGGATTTTGATAGTTATCAGGTCTTCATGGATGCTTGCCTCATCTTTAAAGTTTTAAATAAATATGCTTTGACCAGAGGGGACTGCAACTTACAAAGGCGCAGGACTAAATTTGGCCAAATGATGGGGTCTATCAGAAGCACACAGTCATGGAACAGGTTACCAGCCTGTGTCAGAAATTGTGATACCTATTCAGCATTTAAAATTGCACTGAAACAATAGATGAAAACTAACCAGACATGCACTCGCAGTTAGTTTTTTTCCTTGGGCCTCAAAGTCGTAATCTTAACCTATATGTAACATGTCTATGGTCTACTTGTAATGTGTAATGTCCTGTGATTTACGTATTCTTTGTATCATGACCTGTTGAATGTCTACTGTACTAACCTAATTAGGACAACGGATGAAAATTAGCCATTGTGCTAACTCTGGCATATTTACGTTGTTCCTCTATGCTGACATGTTGATGAATATGCATTGTCCTAATTCAAATAAATAAAAAAATAAAAAAAATAAAGAATTAAGAAAAAATATCCTTTTTACCTTTTATTGTCAGACCTCTGAACCATTAATTACTTTATAAAAAAAATGTTATGTCTGATTTTAGAATGGAACTTAACACACAAAAAATGATCACTACAGACCCAGTTAGGTTTAATTAAGAACAAGATTAATAAAGAACTTAATTAAGATTAATAAAGAACAACTCTGCTGTCCAAAAAAGATTTGGAATTAAAATAATCCATGTTGCAACAATCATGTGATCAACTGGAATAAATAAAATAAACTCCATCCATCCATTTTCCAACCCACTTGATCCTTTTCAGGGTCGAGGGGGGGTCCAGCTGTCATATGGCGGGGGCTAAATTAGATAAACTATTGTTGTATATCTTTGCTAAATGTGACTGTAGTGAATTGGATTCTAAATATTTCTGTTGTAAAAGTACCTCTTGGCATATGGGGCGGCACTGAATCAGGTAACATTCTGCCACGTTCAGCTTGGTGCTTGGGTCCTGATGTTCAGTGCATAAACATGTCTCACACGGGCTTTTGGAGAACTCCATACCAGGCTGTACAACATCAAATGAAACGTTTGGTCACAATTATGAAGTCAAGTGTAAGCACTGTATTTTTTATTGTCTGATTTCACTTACCCTGTACTCGGTTTGATTGAAAACACAGACACCTTTGGGCACTACAACACAAACATTTTCAAAGAAAAAGATGAATTCCTGATTGTGTTTTTTCATCATGTCGCTATGTACGACGGCGTATAAGGGCCACATTGAAATACAAATAAATCTGAGCACTACAATATTAAAGTCATAATATTTTGTGAATAAAGTGGTAATATTTCAAGACTAAAGTCTTAAAATTTTGAGAATAGAGTCATGCTTTTATGAGAATAAAGCCATATCTTAAAAAACTCAGAATTCCCTGTTGAAGTGAACCCAACAAACAGCGATAACCTTTAAATTGACCACTTCCATCCCGTTTCTCCTCCACAATAAAGGAGGCTATTTGCTCTAAATCAGTCTGGTTCTTTGGAACAAACACAAACATCCGCAAAGTGTGTTTAAGGTCCTTAAAGTGATAACAGTGGTGTTGATAGTATTTCACCATGTGTCAGACCCAAAGAGAAATATAATCTCACTAAATGTTCCACATTCTGCATAACGCAACCTGTTTCTATTTGATTTTTATGCTCATAAAAGTACGATCTTAATCTCGAAATATTACAACATTATTGTCTAAATATTACGACTATAACCTAATAGTGTCAAGATTTCTTTTAATTTTAATGTGACCCTAATACACTGTCAAATTGTTTCCTGTATTACAATCCAAAAATTGCCATTTTCAACGTGTCAACTACCAGTCCATGAAATTGGGCTCCATCCAAAAAATTGATACAAATAAAAATGATGCTCTAAGTTAAGTTAAAGGTGAGTAACTTACCACAGTGATGCACTGGGCAGCAGCTGTCATTAGAGAAGTGAACCTCCAACTCGAACCCCAGCTCACACTTCATAGTCAGAGATGGACAAGTGTTCTTATCACACTCTGTTGGATTGAAATATTATAGTATCGTCAAGATGAACAAAGATCTGAAACACCATTTTTAATAAAAAATATTATATACATTTTTCCTGTACTAAACTCTTCATTGCTTTACACTAACCAGGTGGTGGATGTTGTTGTTTTTAGCTAAACTGTTGTGAGTTGAATTTCCCCCTGGCAGCAACGTTCACTCCACACGTACCAGTGCAAGTAGTGCAAGTACAAAATATATATTAACATGTATAACATGTATATTAATATATATAATGTGTATAATTACATGGGCTTATGATTGTGTATCAGTCTTCTAATGGACTGGTAAGCTCTTAGAGTGTCCCCAACATATATAGATAATAATAAAGTTTAACACCCTCATGCTGGTGATGGCCACAAACCCACTATAACAGTAGTGTTCTCAGCAAAGTGTTAACCCAGGCTGATAAATAAAGGTTCACCAAAAAGCACACAGAAGTCTAAACTAAAGTGTGATCGAAGAAACTCACCACAAACCAGCCTCTCGCAGCATTCCACAATCTTGGACACCAATACTTCACCCTCACCAGTGCAGCTCACTGGTGGTTGTGTGGGACACACTACTGGCTCACACTGCACACTCAGACTGTTCTCATCACACACACACTGCTGACATCCACTCTGCCACCTGTCACCGATCTGTGTGTGCAGAACAACAACAGTCAGTGACAAACACAACAACCACAGCATGGATTATTTAAACAGTGTGGTCACGTATTTGCCTCTTTAGGGTTGCCATCAGGTCCTGTACAACCTTCAACAATAAATGACAAAGGCACAATAGGTATTCATACAAATCAAACAATTATACACCTCTTTAAAAAACAAATTATGAATTTAAATAAGCAAAAATCATCTTACACGAGGAGACACAGAGGTCAGAGGTGGAACTGAATAAAATCATGTCCTCTGGGCAGAAACATCCCTCCATAATTCCATCACAATGCTGATCATCTTCTCCCTGACACCGGTGAGTGTACTTTTCATTGTATCTACAAAAAAGGACAATTCACACTTAACTTATATAATTGAGGTATTTCAGTAATGAAACATTGAATTTATTTTATTTTTTGAATTAAATTTTTTTTTCTGTGTTTATATTCGTGGGTTACCATGGAAATAAGTGTAGCACAATCAAAAAAACACGCACTTCCCTTTACTTGAAGCAGTGTGCTGGATTAAAAAAGGTCAGCCCGAAACGTCACGTCTTTTGGTGTTTTATTAAAAACTGAATTTGGGAGCAAACTATGCAGTGGTGTGGACCTTCGTTTCTTCATAGCTACCATGGAAATCAACCTTCAGATTGTGATGCTCTTCAAACAGATGGACACGCATTGAAGCTCAGATACTTTAAAACCGAATTCCTAAAGTTGGTGGTTGTTGTTAGGATTGCATTATGTCTACAGGCATTTATCAGAACATGGACATGTACCAACTTCAAGTAGGTTTAGGTTGTTAGGTTAACATGTAAAACTAGCAAAGTTTAGTAGGCCTCCCACTGCTGTTTCAAGCGCAAATGCAAAGTTGTTGAATTTTTTATTCTTGAACGAGCTTGTTGCATTCTCCCAATATGAAGGAATGTCAGAGGTGTAAAGAGTACTGATATATCTACTCAAGTAGCAGTACTGTTACTTGATTGAAATTGCACTCGAGTACAATTAAGTCACACACAAAATACTCAAGTACAAGTAAAAAGTAGCTCAAACAAATATTACTCAAAGTAAAGGTTACAAGTTACTTTTACCCCCACGTATATTTTTGGTAATAAATCTTGGTACGGTTCCCTTGCATACAGTAATTACTGTATCTCATGTAGAAACTTTAAAAGGAAGAGACCAAATCTACCACTACTGGAACTTAATGCATTTTCCATAAAGGCATCTGTATAAAATAAAAGGTTTGTCAAAATGTACAGATATTTTTTAAATAAAACAACACCAATTATTTTAATTCAAAATAAAAATAAATCCTCAGACTTTAAGTATAGATACATTTATAAACTCTAAAACTGAGAAAACAACCTCCATTCAATGCTGGTTTGGTGCCACACATTACGTTTAATCTGATTAGTTGGCTCTGATGTGATGCATTACGTTTAATCTGATTGGTCGGCCATGATGTGAGGCATTACGTTTAATCTGATTGGTCGGCCATGATGTGAGGCATTACGTTTAATCTGATTGGTCGGCTATGATGAGATGCATTTAATTGTTGTCCGGTCATGCATACTGCGGCTTGCCCGCCCCCCCTCAGCAACTGGCTGCAATCCTTCCCTCCACAACTCTCCTCCGCCCATATGTGTTATGTCCTCAAATTATGCTGTTGTAATAGTTTTTTTGTGCTTTTTTGTGCCTACTGCCACATTGTGCCCCTCACTAAAGGGGCATAGTTTGGGACCTGCCTATTTTCCCCCTTTTCTTACCTCCTGTTTCCACTTCTCATCTAAGCAAGATGGATGGCTGCCTCGGTATTTTGGTGTGCATTGTCTCTTCACACCAACTTGTGCTGTTTTAAACTGTACTTGGCAAATAAAAACCTTTCTGATTCAGATTTCTTTTTTTGTAGTTTCACAATGTCTTTTTGATCATTTTAAAACTCTGTAATGGTTGGGTGTAGAAATGTAACAGATTACTTTACTTATTAAAGTTGGTTTAGATTTTAGAGGATCTGTGCTTGGTCAAATTTGACCAAGATGTATTTCATTTTGACACCTTAGACCCAAATCTATTTATTTTTATTGATTCCTCTGTATACCACATCACTCCAAGGGCAATGCAAGGGTGTAAGGGTGTAAAAACAATTTTCTTCTAACCTTAATTCTTCAACACAATTGCATTCATAGTTTTTACCTTGCATTGCAGGTTTGCACAACAGTTGGCCCACACGGCTTGTACACCTTGTTTTCTTCACATACATATTCTATGAAAAGATAATAAGATTGAGAGTTGAAGGTTTAAAAAGATCCGTTAAATTACACAGGTTATTTTCTACAAAAACCAAACACTTTTACCACACTGCCCGTTGGTGGCATTCCTCCAGGGCACGCATATGGATGCGTCTGCACACAGAGCGGCGTAGGCTTCCAGACTGGAGCAGCCCATGTTGGTGTTTGGCATGTGACAGACGTCAAACTTACAGGCCTCATAAAATGAATCTGGTGCGATTACTTTGTGGCATTCTTCAAACACCCTAAACACACAATTCAATATTGTTTTAGTGAAACTTTACTGTAATGCAACGACTGATTTAGGTTATTTAAACTTGTGAAACACTTACTTGCTCCATATAATTTCACACAGCGGAGGTTCACAGTGAGGAATGGTTGGGACTGGTGTTGGAGGATTGGGTTTGTCACAATAAGGCTTGTTCTTATCAGTTACATTCCAGCTATATGCCATCTCAGAGCAGGATGGATGGATAGCCCCAGTTGGCAATCGGCAGTCGTTTGTCTTATTATTGTCACAGTTGCCTAATTAATGTAAATGTGGAAAGATGTTATACATTTAGATAGGGAAAAAGTGGTTATGCACACACACTTACATTTTTTGCAACTGATTGCAACAACACATTATTAGTAGGGTAAAATGATCTCATGACTGTCTAAACGGAGCTCATGTATCCTCGTATTCATTGCAATGTACTGATTGTGTTAATTCAATGATAGTATTGTATTGTAAATGTATGTCTGTTTGTTCTAACTAAAGACTTGATGAAAGACTTACCGCACTGTCCCTCTGTGTTGCCGTGAAAGAGAGAAAATGGCAGCTCAACACTGAATAAAAGTCCTTTGAACATCACAACGGCTTCAATCGCTGGTATTTTCAGCAGCAGTTCAATGGCTGTACTTGTGATGCTCAGGTCTTCATTGAAGTAGTTAGGGATGGTTCGTTTTCCATTGATGAACACCTAAACCAAGAAAACACAACTTTACTTTACACAAGTTTATGTGTTATTTATTACACATTAACACTATAGTTATGTGTAATGATCAGTAAAATGTGTCTGTAAAATAATTGATCATCGATAGCATTGTTTCTAATTTGTTTAGCTGTTTTAAAGATTTGTCGCAGCAATTATTTAATTTTCTCTTAGTGCAATTATTATTTCCCTGGCTTTCATCTATGTCAACAGGTGGCACAAGCTTACATTTACTAATTAAGCACTAGTATGTAATGTGTTTGGCATTAATGAGTTTCTTAATGCATAGTGTGTACCAGGGCTGACAAAAGGCTAGAAAACACTAGTTTGGACAGTTTCAGAAAACATTATGATAGATAATTACCATGTTGACGGTCTTGGGTGTTCTCTCTTGTGTAAGTATGATTTCATAGTTTTTGTAATAAACAATCAGAGCTTTGGCACAGGTCACAGTCCCAGATGCATCACAGTTTTCATTGTCAATGATGACCTTAAAATCATATCTTGGATTAATTTCTTTAATCAGCACGTATGTGCAGTTCTCCTGAAAGCTGTAATACTGTCCGTCAAATGTGTAATAATGAGGGTCTCCCCAGCCAGAGCAAACACCTGCACATTAAAGTGACAGAAGAATACAGAAACAAAATGATGGATGTGCAATGAGGGTTCGATGAAAACTACAAAGACTTTAGTCATAACTCACATCTGCACTCATAGTGGAAACAGCAGCCGCCTTCATCATAAACCCGAACTGGTGATTGTCCATTCTCACAAACAGGGATGGATAATGGAGGACATGGCACGTGTTCTTTTATAACTTTACCTTCTTCACATGTTTCGGTCGTGCAGTTGTTTAAACTCCAGGACTCTCCATTCTAGAAGGGACACATTAATGCTATTGACAACCAACACACACATGTTGCCCTATCACTGGAATGAGACAAAAATAATTTAACTGGATTTACCAAAATCTAGTAACTTGTCCAGAATCCTCTCTGTCACATGTGCAAAATGAGGCTATTATCAAAGTATGAGTAACAAGTAGTAGCAGAACATAAAAAAGAGAAACTAAATAAATAAATAATAATATTCTGTAAAAAACTGCAATATTTTAATGAATTAATGATCTACTTAATAAATAACAATATCCTGTGAGAAACAGCAATATTTTAATTAATTAATTAAGTAGAGCAATATTGAATTAATTTTGAAGTATCAAAATCTATAAGACAGTTCTTAAGTAATGTTTATTTCTATAGCACCTTTCACAGACAGAGGTCACAAAGTGCTTTACATATCTGCTCATTCATACTCACATTCACACACCAACGGAACAGAGCTGCCATGCAACGCGCTAGTCAAACACGGGGAGCAACTTGGGGTTCAGTGTTTTGGCCAAGGACACATAGACCAGTAAAGACCAGGATCAAATCCCCAACCTCTTGATTAGAGGACAACCCCTCTACCACCTGAGCCACGGTCTACAGTATCGATATATTGCCATCGATGGTGGAGGGATGACAAACTGTTCATTACAAAATATAAAATTGTATTCCAGTCACTTTATAGTCACTTGATTTTAATTTTAATTTTCATTGTTGCTGTTGTATCACAAAAAACTTTGCACCACAATGCATGCAAAAATAACCTTTTTTTTAGTGTTAATTTATCTAAAATAATGTAACAAATAATAACAAAGAAACATTTCATTTCAAGTTTGCGGAAATATAATCAATAGGGTAGTGACTAGACTGTGGTTCAAAGCTGTACATTTCAGATACAGTATTTATTTTCGGCTGCTATCCCTGACACATTTTAATTTGATAAAATCATAGCGTAAGCCTCCTAGATCAATAAATCGAACATTTACTTAAAAGAAAAGAAAAAGGTTGAAAATACAGCTTTAAAGCCAGCTTTAGGTCATTCAGTGCCCTAGGCAAGAGTGGACTTTGCCAGCCCCCCCAAATAAATAAATAAATAAAAATAAATAAAGTTTTGTTTTTATTGTTATAGAAAGTCTATTTAGTGTGTACACATTATTATTTATTTTATTTTAAATATCAAGACAAAACAACAATTCTGCAACACAACAAACCATTGAAAAAATAAAAATAAAATTTTGAATAATACAATATAACTCCTACAGGTGTTAATATAGATAAAAAAGTTTCAGTGCTTGGACATTTCTACTTTCCTGTTTGGTTTTACTAGTCATTAACAAAAATCTTAACATTATTATAACCTTAAAGTTACAAGTTAGGGTTTCTAACTTTTTCACCACCCATGAATTTGAAGAGATATCATGTACAGTGATTGTAAGTGTGTGTTTCATTATACCTTTTTAAATTATTATTATCATATTATTTTATTTTACTTTTAATTTAATTTAATTTTTTCCTGTAAAGGGATGCATAGAGGTGTTTTTACTGCACACTTTTTGTGATTTATTGTTTTTTTGCCAGACAAAGACCTTGATTCGCTTGACACTATCAATGTTCATGTTTGTTCCCAGTATTCCACGTGATATCAGATTTAAGTGACAAAACTTCTATGAACCTGTCTCCAAGACTCCATGTACCACAATGCTACATCAACAGAGCGTTTACAGTTGGGATAAAAACAAATTTTTAAGAGCTCATTTTAAACTTTTTCCTTTTTTTTTATAAAGTAAATGATGGTCGATTTATTGATCTATAAGGCATACGCTATGATTTTATTTGACAAAAAAATATTGGGGTGTTATGGCAAAAATTGTTATGTTATGTTATGTTTATTAATATATTTACTCATATACCTTATTCCTTTAAGGCTTAGGTTGTAACTTTCCATTGTGTGCTTTTCATGACTTCAGCTCTACTTCTTCTCTGGTCAGGTCAACTTCCCCAAAACACATGGAATCATCAAGGCCAGACACAGAGGCATCCTCTATTATCACACACTCACATGCCTACACACACTCACATAGTCACACATACACACCCAATACACATCCATTCATACACACAAACACCATACACGCACACGCCTCCAGCACAGACAATCAGGAGATACCAGAGAACTGGTTGTTTTGACCTAAGAAGAAACTGTCTCTTTTCACCCTCTTCCTTCACCTCCTCCTCTCTCTCTTCTTTATCTCCTGGGGGGAGGAGGGAGGGGGACTGAGGGGGAATAATATGTGATGGGTTAGAACTGTGTTCCACTCTGTCCTTCGAACATCCGGCAGGACGGTCACTCATTTTTGTCCATCTTTGTACTCTTTTTTATTTAGTTTTATAATAAATCTTTTTTTTATAAAATCATCATGCTTCGACTGGACTCCATCATTCAACCAGAGCAATAAATCATGTCTCCAAATGAGGTCAACCACAAAATTGCCGTGACCGGGGGTAGCTGCTGTAATTTTTTATGGTTAGATTATTTACAGCAATTTATTTTCCATTTCTAATTTGCAGAATGAAGAACTACAGTCAAATACCTTTCTTGGTGGTTTGAGATATGAACAGTCCAAGGAAGGCTTCTCTGTGGAGGCTGAACTTGTTGTTGGAGTTGTTGGAGTTGGTGGAGTGGTGGTTTGACATGGTCTGACCTTCTTCTCTACGTAGCATGTTAGATTGCAGAACGCGGTGTAACACCAGCCATTGCCATCCGTCTTGTTGTACATGATGCTTCCTACAGGACGATGCAGCCAATGGAGTCAGGCAATAAAACAACTAATTTAGAAAAATATTTATATTAATGTTAAAAATTCTAATTAGGTCGCAACTTCACCACAATCAAGACTGAGTTATTTAATTATCACAAATAAATAAAAACTTTACCCTAAACTACTCTGCAAAATATATGCTCACTCTTAGGTGCCATGATTCAATGACTGAGGTTGTAATGTCAAGAAAACCAAAACTTTCTGGAGGCACATTATAATAACATACTATAATTTTGCAATTTTAAAAAAAGTAGGGAAGGAAAGCTTAGCATATCATCAGCTGGAAGTTAACTGGTCCATTTCAGAACATTCTGTTGCTTACCTGGAGAAAAAGTCTCATCCAAGTACTGGCAAGAACACACAGTTGACCATCCTGAAGTTGTAGGCTGAGGGGATATTGTAATTTCAACTGTAGACTTTTCTGTTGTCACTGGTTTGGTTGTACTGGCTGGTTCAGTAGTTTTGGTTGTTGTGCTTGGCTTTTCTGTGGTCGTTGTAGTGGGTTTTTCAGTTGTGATTTCATGGGTGATCTCTTCTGTAGTTGTTTTTGCTTTTGGTGTTGTTTTGATTGTAGTTGTTGGCTTCTGCTCCTGGGTAGTTGTGGTAGCTTTTTCAGTTGATTTGGTAAATTCACTGGTTTCTTCTGCAGTGGTTGATTGTTCTGTGATTGTGGTTGTTGTACTGGGCTCTTCTGTGGTCATCGTAGTTGGTTTTTCAGTTGTGATTCCATGGGTGATCTCTTCTGTAGTTGTTTTTGCTTTTGGTGTTGTTTTGATTGTAGTTGTTGGCTTCTGCTCCTGGGTAGTTGTGGTAGCTTTTTCAGTTGATTTGGTAAATTCACTGGTTTCTTCTGCAGTGGTTGATTGTTCTGTGATTGTGGTTGTTGTACTGGGCTCTTCTGTGGTCATCGTAGTTGGTTTTTCAGTTGTGATTTCATGGGTGATCTCTTCTGTAGTTGTTTTTGCTTTTGTTGTTGTTTTGATTGTAGTGGTTGACTTCTGCTCCTGGGTTTTTGGGGTAGGTTTTTCAGTTGATTTGGTAAATTCACTGGTTTCTTCTGCAGTGGTTGATTGTTCTGTGATTGTGGTTGTTGTACTGGGCTCTTCTGTGGTCATCATAGTTGGTTTTTCAGTTGTGATTCCATGGGTGATCTCTTCTGTAGTTGTTTTTGCTTTTGGTGTTGTTTTGATTGTAGTTGTTGGCTTCTGCTCCTGGGTAGTTGTGGTAGGTTTTTCGGTTGATTTGGTAAATTCACTGATTTCTTCTGCAGTGGTTGATTGTTCTGTGATTGTGGTTGTTGTACTGGGCTCTTCTGTGGTCATCGTAGTTGGCTTTTCAGTTGTGATTCCATGGGTGATCTCTTCCGTAGTTGTTTTTGCTTTTGTTGTTGTTTTGATTGTAGTGGTTGACCTCTGCTCCTGGGTTTTTGGGGTAGGTTTTTCAGTTGATTTGGTAAATTCACTGGTTTCTTCTGCAGTGGTTGATTGTTCTGTGATTGTGGTTGTTGTACTGGGCTCTTCTGTGGTCATCGTAGTTGGTTTTTCAGTCGTGGTGTCATATATGATCTCTTCTGTAGTTGTTGGTGCTTTTGGTGTTGTTTTGATTGTAGTGGTTGACCTCTGCTCCTGGGTTTTTGGGGTAGGTTTTTCAGTTGATTTGGTAAATTCACTGGTTTCTTCTGCAGTGGTTGATTGTTCTGTGATTGTGGTTGTTGTACTGGGCTCTTCTGTAGTCATCGTAGTTGGTTTTTCAGTTGTGATTTCATGGGTGATCTCTTCTGTAGTTGTTTTTGCTTTTGCTGTTGTTTTGATTGTAGTGGTGTTGTACTGTGTTGTACTGTGCTCTGTAGTTGTGGATTTTGTAGTTGTCTGGGTTGAGCCACAGGTATTATGACAACACCTAACTCGTATTTCATAGTCAAAGCACCTAGGAGGGTTACCTTGTTCTTTATGTTTACAAATGAGTCCTTCATTTGCATCACATTGAACAGTCTGGCCTAGTTCGTTCAAATTTGTATTCGGGTAATCTTTAGCTCTACACTGGATTTCCAAAGGTTTCATGCAAGAACTCAGGTCTGGATCTGTAATTGTTTCAATGTATTCATATTCTCCTCCATCCAGATTTGTTTCAGGATAGTTATTGTTGATCCAGTTTGTCCACTCACAAACAATGCAGTCAGTAGGTGTTGTACTGGGTGTTTCAATGTTAGCTGTGGTGGTCTTTTCTGTAGTTGAGGTAGTTGTACTGGCTGCTGATGTTGTTGTTCTAGCTACTGTTGAGGGAGTGGGTAGTTTTTCCTTAGTTGTTGAAGGAATTGCTGTTGTCTCTTCTGTGGTCATTGTAGTGGGTTTTTTAGTCGTGGTGTCATATATGATCTCTTCTGTAGTTGTTGGTGCTTTTGTTGTTGTTTTGATTGTAGTGGTTGACCTCTGCTCCTGGGTTTTTGGGGTAGGTTTTTCAGTTGATTTGGTAAATTCACTGGTTTCTTCTGCAGTGGTTGATTGTTCTGTGATTGTGGTTGTTGTACTGGGCTCTTCTGTGGTCATCGTAGTTGGTTTTTCAGTTGTGATTTCATGGGTGATCTCTTCTGTAGTTGTTTTTGCTTTTGTTGTTGTTTTGATTGTAGTGGTTGACCTCTGCTCCTGGGTTTTTGGGGTAGGTTTTTCAGTTGATTTGGTAAATTCACTGGTTTCTTCTGCAGTGGTTGATTGTTCTGTGATTGTGGTTGTTGTACTGGGCTCTTCTGTGGTCATCGTAGTTGGTTTTTTCAGTTGTGATTCCATGGGTGATCTCTTCTGTAGTTGTTTTTGCTTTTGGTGTTGTTTTGATTGTAGTTGTTGGCTTCTGCTCCTGGGTAGTTGTGGTAGCTTTTTCAGTTGATTTGGTAAATTCACTGGTTTCTTCTGCAGTGGTTGATTGTTCTGTGATTGTGGTTGTTGTACTGGGCTCTTCTGTGGTCATCGTAGTTGGTTTTTCAGTTGTGATTCCATGGGTGATCTCTTCTGTAGTTGTTTTTGCTTTTGGTGTTGTTTTGATTGTAGTTGTTGGCTTCTGCTCCTGGGTAGTTGTGGTAGGTTTTTCGGTTGATTTGGTAAATTCACTGGTTTCTTCTGCAGTGGTTGATTGTTCTGTGATTGTGGTTGTTGTACTGGGCTCTTCTGTAGTCATCGTAGTTGGTTTTTCAGTTGTGATTTCATGGGTGATCTCTTCTGTAGTTGTTTTTGCTTTTGCTGTTGTTTTGATTGTAGTGGTGTTGTACTGTGTTGTACTGTGCTCTGTAGTTGTGGATTTTGTAGTTGTCTGGGTTGAGCCACAGGTATTATGACAACACCTAACTCGTATTTCATAGTCAAAGCACCTAGGAGGGTTACCTTGTTCTTTATGTTTACAAATGAGTCCTTCATTTGTATCACATTGAACAGTCTGGCCTAGTTCGTTCAAATTTGTATTCGGGTAATCTTTAGCTCTACACTGGATTTCCAAAGGTTTCATGCAAGAACTCAGGTCTGGATCTGTAATTGTTTCAATGTATTCATATTCTCCTCCATCCAGATTTGTTTCAGGATAGTTATTGTTGATCCAGTTTGTCCACTCACAAACAATGCAGTCAGTAGGTGTTGTACTGGGTGTTTCAATGTTAGCTGTGGTGGTCTTTTCTGTAGTTGAGGTAGTTGTACTGGCTGCTGATGTTGTTGTTCTAGCTACTGTTGAGGGAGTGGGTAGTTTTTCCTTAGTTGTTGAAGGAATTGCTGTTGTCTCTTCTGTGGTCATTGTAGTGGGTTTTTTAGTCGTGGTGTCATATATGATCTCTTCTGTAGTTGTTTTTGCTTTTGGTGTTGTTTTGATTGTAGTTGTTGGCTTCTGCTCCTGGGTAGTTGTGGTAGCTTTTTCAGTTGATTTGGTAAATTCACTGGTTTCTTCTGCAGTGGTTGATTGTTCTGTGATTGTGGTTGTTGCACTGGGCTCTTCTGTGGTCATCGTAGTTGGTTTTTTCAGTTGTGATTCCATGGGTGATCACTTCTGTAGTTGTTTTTGCTTTTGGTGTTGTTTTGATTGTAGTTGTTGGCTTCTGCTCCTGGGTAGTTTTGGTAGCTTTTTCAGTTGATTTGGTAAATTCACTGGTTTCTTCTGCAGTGGTTGATTGTTCTGTGATTGTGGTTGTTGTACTGGGCTCTTCTGTGGTCATCGTAGTTGGTTTTTCAGTTGTGATTCCATGGGTGATCTCTTCTGTAGTTGTTTTTGCTTTTGGTGTTGTTTTGATTGTAGTTGTTGGCTTCTGCTCCTGGGTAGTTGTGGTAGGTTTTTCGGTTGATTTGGTAAATTCACTGGTTTCTTCTGCAGTGGTTGATTGTTCTGTGATTGTGGTTGTTGTACTGGGCTCTTCTGTAGTCATCGTAGTTGGTTTTTCAGTTGTGATTTCATGGGTGATCTCTTCTGTAGTTGTTTTTGCTTTTGCTGTTGTTTTGATTGTAGTGGTGTTGTACTGTGTTGTACTGTGCTCTGTAGTTGTGGATTTTGTAGTTGTCTGGGTTGAGCCACAGGTATTATGACAACACCTAACTCGTATTTCATAGTCAAAGCACCTAGGAGGGTTACCTTGTTCTTTATGTTTACAAATGAGTCCTTCATTTGTATCACATTGAACAGTCTGGCCTAGTTCGTTCAAATTTGTATTCGGGTAATCTTTAGCTCTACACTGGATTTCCAAAGGTTTCATGCAAGAACTCAGGTCTGGATCTGTAATTGTTTCAATGTATTCATATTCTCCTCCATCCAGATTTGTTTCAGGATAGTTATTGTTGATCCAGTTTGTCCACTCACAAACAATGCAGTCAGTAGGTGTTGTACTGGGTGTTTCAATGTTAGCTGTGGTGGTCTTTTCTGTAGTTGAGGTAGTTGTACTGGCTGCTGATGTTGTTGTTCTAGCTACTGTTGAGGGAGTGGGTAGTTTTTCCTTAGTTGTTGAAGGAATTGCTGTTGTCTCTTCTGTGGTCATTGTAGTGGGTTTTTTAGTCGTGGTGTCATATATGATCTCTTCTGTAGTTGTTTTTGCTTTTGGTGTTGTTTTGATTGTAGTTGTTGGCTTCTGCTCCTGGGTAGTTGTGGTAGCTTTTTCAGTTGATTTGGTAAATTCACTGGTTTCTTCTGCAGTGGTTGATTGTTCTGTGATTGTGGTTGTTGCACTGGGCTCTTCTGTGGTCATCGTAGTTGGTTTTTCAGTTGTGATTCCATGGGTGATCACTTCTGTAGTTGTTTTTGCTTTTGGTGTTGTTTTGATTGTAGTTGTTGGCTTCTGCTCCTGGGTAGTTTTGGTAGCTTTTTCAGTTGATTTGGTAAATTCACTGGTTTCTTCTGCAGTGGTTGATTGTTCTGTGATTGTGGTTGTTGTACTGGGCTCTTCTGTGGTCATCGTAGTTGGCTTTTCAGTTGTGATTCCATGGGTGATCTCTTCTGTAGTTGTTTTTGCTTTTGTTGTTGTTTTGATTGTAGTGGTTGACCTCTGCTCCTGGGTTTTTGGGGTAGGTTTTTCAGTTGATTTGGTAAATTCACTGGTTTCTTCTGCAGTGGTTGATTGTTCTGTGATTGTGGTTGTTGTACTGGGCTCTTCTGTGGTCATCGTAGTTGGTTTTTCAGTCGTGGTGTCATATATGATCTCTTCTGTAGTTGTTGGTGCTTTTGGTGTTGTTTTGATTGTAGTTGTTGGCTTCTGCTCCTGGGTAGTTGTGGTAGCTTTTTCAGTTGATTTGGTAAGTTCACTGGTTTCTTCTGCAGTGGTTGATTGTTCTGTGATTGTGGTTGTTGTACTGGGCTCTTCTGTGGTCATCGTAGTTGGTTTTTCAGTTGTGATTTCATGGGTGATCTCTTCTGTAGTTGTTTTTGCTTTTGCTGTTGTTTTGATTGTAGTGGTGTTGTACTGTGTTGTACTGTGCTCTGTAGTTGTGGATTTTGTAGTTGTCTGGGTTGAGCCACAGGTATTATGACAACACCTAACTCGTATTTCATAGTCAAAGCACCTAGGAGGGTTACCTTGTTCTTTATGTTTACAAATGAGTCCTTCATTTGTATCACATTGAACAGTCTGGCCTAGTTCGTTCAAATTTGTATTCGGGTAATCTTTAGCTCTACACTGGATTTCCAAAGGTTTCATGCAAGAACTCAGGTCTGGATCTGTAATTGTTTCAATGTATTCATATTCTCCTCCATCCAGATTTGTTTCAGGATAGTTATTGTTGATCCAGTTTGTCCACTCACAAACAATGCAGTCAGTAGGTGTTGTACTGGGTGTTTCAATGTTAGCTGTGGTGGTCTTTTCTGTAGTTGAGGTAGTTGTACTGGCTGCTGATGTTGTTGTTCTAGCTACTGTTGAGGGAGTGGGTAGTTTTTCCTTAGTTGTTGAAGGAATTGCTGTTGTCTCTTCTGTGGTCATTGTAGTGGGTTTTTTAGTCGTGGTGTCATATATGATCTCTTCTGTAGTTGTTTTTGCTTTTGGTGTTGTTTTGATTGTAGTTGTTGGCTTCTGCTCCTGGGTAGTTGTGGTAGCTTTTTCAGTTGATTTGGTAAATTCACTGGTTTCTTCTGCAGTGGTTGATTGTTCTGTGATTGTGGTTGTTGTACTGGGCTCTTCTGTGGTCATCGTAGTTGGTTTTTCAGTTGTGATTCCATGGGTGATCTCTTCTGTAGTTGTTTTTGCTTTTGGTGTTGTTTTGATTGTAGTTGTTGGCTTCTGCTCCTGGGTAGTTGTGGTAGCTTTTTCAGTTGATTTGGTAAATTCACTGGTTTCTTCTGCAGTGGTTGATTGTTCTGTGATTGTGGTTGTTGTACTGGGCTCTTCTGTGGTCATCGTAGTTGGTTTTTCAGTTGTGATTCCATGGGTGATCTCTTCTGTAGTTGTTTTTGCTTTTGGTGTTGTTTTGATTGTAGTTGTTGGCTTCTGCTCCTGGGTAGTTGTGGTAGGTTTTTCGGTTGATTTGGTAAATTCACTGGTTTCTTCTGCAGTGGTTGATTGTTCTGTGATTGTGGTTGTTGTACTGGGCTCTTCTGTAGTCATCGTAGTTGGTTTTTCAGTTGTGATTTCATGGGTGATCTCTTCTGTAGTTGTTTTTGCTTTTGCTGTTGTTTTGATTGTAGTGGTGTTGTACTGTGTTGTACTGTGCTCTGTAGTTGTGGATTTTGTAGTTGTCTGGGTTGAGCCACAGGTATTATGACAACACCTAACTCGTATTTCATAGTCAAAGCACCTAGGAGGGTTACCTTGTTCTTTATGTTTACAAATGAGTCCTTCATTTGTATCACATTGAACAGTCTGGCCTAGTTCGTTCAAATTTGTATTCGGGTAATCTTTAGCTCTACACTGGATTTCCAAAGGTTTCATGCAAGAACTCAGGTCTGGATCTGTAATTGTTTCAATGTATTCATATTCTCCTCCATCCAGATTTGTTTCAGGATAGTTATTGTTGATCCAGTTTGTCCACTCACAAACAATGCAGTCAGTAGGTGTTGTACTGGGTGTTTCAATGTTAGCTGTGGTGGTCTTTTCTGTAGTTGAGGTAGTTGTACTGGCTGCTGTTGTTGTTGTTCTAGCTACTGTTGAGGGAGTGGGTAGTTTTTCCTTAGTTGTTGAAGGAATTGCTGTTGTTTTGGAGCTTGTTGAAAGTCTTGTTGTCGTGAATGTCACAATTGTCGTCACAGCTTCAGTTGTTGTCATTTGTGTCGTTGTAATGGGGGCCTTTGTGGTGGCTTCTTCTGTCAGGGATCAAAGAAAAAAACGTCCTTATTTGTGCCATCTCATCCCCGCGCGCGCGCGCGCGCGCGCGCACACACACACACACACACACACACACACACACACACACACACACACACACACACACACACACACACACACACACACACACACACACACACACACATTTACCTGTTGTGCTAAAAACAAAGGCTGTTGTAGTATTGGCCTGTATGGATGGAGTTGTTGAGCAAGTCTCAATTTCTCTTGTAATATTTCCATCTTCCCCACAAAAAGCAGTGATACAAGTTCCATCTCCATCGTGGGTTCTGTAGATTAACTCTCCATACTTGTATGTGCGACCTTGATAGAAACAAGTGCAACCTGTGGAAAAACAACGTATATTAAATTAATTTAAACAGGATTTGAAATTCAATTCAATTCAATTAAATAGCGCAGAATAGAACAAAGTCATCTCAAAGCGCTTAACAATATAAAATTCATAGTAAGAAAGAAAGAACCCAACAAGATCCACATGGACAAAGCATTTAGCAACAGTGGGAAGAAAAAACTTCCTTATTTTGTTTTTTATAACAGAAAGAATGTTATTACATTGCGGGATTAAGATATCAAAATCACAACTATTAATACTCACTTTGCACATCATGACTGCACTGCTTTGTTGTTGATGAACAATAACTGAAAGGTAAATGGGAAGCAAAAACCTTCATTCGATTAAATGTTTAGATAATTTGTTGTCTCATTTATATGGCCTACACCAGTGGTCACCAACATGGTGCCCGTGGGCACCAGGTAGCCTGCATGCACCATGTGAGGTGCCCTCAGGCCTGTTCTGAAGCTCTCTTCACCAATGAGCTCCATCTAAATTCTGATTTACTTACCAGGATTCAAACCCAGACAGATAACAGATGATAGATGTAATCAAAGCCTTAGTAGAGTTACACACTGCTGCACTTTATATGTATTTGTATTAAATTAACCATTTTTGAATATTGAATATTTTCACTGAAACACTGTGGCGAATGTTTTTAGGTGTTGCCGATTTGGTATATGGGTTATGATAATATCTGTCAAACTCATGGCCAATGAGTGCTGTGAGCACTAGGGTTTCCTTTGCTGAAGGTCTGGTAGCTCAAGTATTGGTCTCCCATCTTTTAAAAGCTGTTGTTTTTCCTCAAAAGAAAGTATTTATTGTCTCTTGCGCTGTCATCCTGCCTGTAGTGTCATTCTGCAGAATGTAGCAGTGGCCACGCTGTATCAATTCACTAATGCACTGTGAACATACACGTAGCATTTAGCATAGCACGGTTACATCCAAAGGCAGTGTAGCAATCTGCCTTTTTAAGTAAATGGTTTTTATATATCTCAGCCCTTCTAAATACACTCATTCAATGAAACACCACTGTATTTGTAGGATCGCAATTTTCCCATGCTTTTATCACATTACTGCAGTAATTTTAAATCCCAAAATGTTCAAAGGACTGATTTTGTCACAAAAATCAATAAAATCTAAAAGAGAAAATCCTGCAGGACTGATATCTGTCACTTATTGCTTGGATATTGTCAGTGCCTTACATACTTGTATGTATGTATAATTTATACGTCAAAGTGCAAACTTGGGGAAATTATTGTTGAAATTGCTCGTTTACCTCCCTAAAATCTGCGGCCCACTTAAAATCAAACTAATTGATATTTTGTCCCTGAACTAAAATGAGTTTGGAACCCCTGAAAAAAAACAAAGTGGATTTTTGTAAAATATTACATATTGGTTAAATTGTACTGGCGCCCTGTCCAGGGTGTACCCCTGCCCATCGCCCAATGAGAGCCAGAGATTGGCACCGGCAGACCCCCGCGACCCTGACAAACAGGAATAAGTGGGTCTGAAAATGGATGGATGGATGGTTAAATTGTACAAACATGTTTTATGTTTTATGATTATTTTTAGTGGCTAGCAAAATAGGAACATAAAGACTTAATGTGAAATGAAATGAAAATGGAAACAATTGCATAAATGAGGAGAAATAAAATGCTGCATGTTGAAACATAAATTGAAAAGTTAAACATTTAGTATTTAATCCGTGTTTTTTAAACTTGTAGCCCTTCGGGCTATTCACTAGCTTCGAAGAAGCTTGCAGTTTCAGAAAGGTTGGTGACCCCTGGCCGACACATTAACACTGTTTTCCTCTACACTGTCTATCTTTTGGTAATGCCTAAAGCATATAATGGACATTGTCCGCCTTACCAGTACTGACAGTTTTCCTCTGAAGGTATATTTTCCCCTTCTTCATAATGCTTCCCTTCATCATCATAGCAGCCACATTCGTCCTCTGACACACACTTCATCGTGGCTTCTTCCAAAAAAGGCCGTTCCGGTGGGCAATTTGGATAGCAGCCTAAGGAAGTAAACCATCGTAATAAATTGCAATGAAAGTACAAATCCCACTTTCAAAACATCTTGAGAATTGCCCTGCCTTACTATAACGTTTCATTTTCTTCTTGTCATTACCCTACCCCTTAACATACGGTAGCACTAGGGTGTGCCCTCTTCCTATCATTTCTTTGACCCCTTTTCAAAACAGTCAAAACTTCTTCACAAATACTATATCTTAGAATTGGTTGTATAACAGATGTCAAAAAAAACACTCATGCCCTCTGTTCACTTCTGTCTGAGCAGTGAAATGTTCTCCCTCCAATACGTTCTCTACTTACGCCACTACACTTGTACAATGATGCAAGCAAAAATTGGCTATGTTCTTATTCTTCTCTTTGTTGTCCTCCAGAACTCCCCCCACTAAGTCATTCAGAGACAAGCAAACATAAGAGTGTCAAACTCAAAGCCTGTAGGGCTACATGATCATTGTAGACTGTAGTAGGGCTGGGCGATATATCGAGATGGAAAATTACAATATTGCCTATATTGATATATATGCATATATATAGGAGTCACTGCTTCCTCTTCTTGTCAGAAGAGCATTAAAAGCAAAGTTATATGGATTTCTGAGTGCGTTCTGACCCAGACCTCCCCCTAAACATCCCCACTAAAGAATTCATTAACACATGCTGTCTCTTATAGGAGAAAAAGGCAAAAGTGGCACATTTTGTGAAACTGTTTGTTAATAAATGTGCTTGTGTGGCATTTTGCATCAGCAGATTTAAAGCAGAATTTAGTTTTTGGTCAGACTTCATTTGAATTAAAATGATCGAGATTATTATTGTATATCAGCATTTTGAGATGTGAGTTTTGGTCCATCTCGCCCAGCCCTAGAGTGTAGCATGGTTTTGCATAAACTAAATCAGTGTTTCTAAAACTGGGGGTACGTAATGGCACTACAAGGGGTACCTGAAAGAGCGAAAGTGGAAAATTAACAAATGAAAAATGGGGTTTTGTAATGTTTATTTTTAGTTTAAAATGATAATCATAATATTTATTATGAAAATTATCTTGATTAGAACATGAACTAAAAATACAAAGGTCAGTGTCGGTCACACACCAGGCAGGAGATGATTGCAAATGATCAAATCTATAGAAATGTATATGTTCAGGAAACACTAAATACTGTTTCATTCCACTTATTTACAATGGGATTCTTTCAAATGTGTCTTATCACTCATTCATTCCATCATTATGATCTATAGTTGTTTTTTTCATAGAATTCTGAACAAAATGTTGATGGCAGATGTGTGATATAGGCGAGGTGGTAGAGGGGTCGTTAGCTAATCGAGAGGTTGGGGGTTCAATCCCTGTCAATGTGTTGAAGTGTCCTTCAGTCTAGGGATAATGAGCTCTATATACCATTTTTACCAATCATCAAATAAAACCCCCTTTTATTGAGTCATATTTGCTACGGATTCCTTCAGACCTTATTTGGCTAGACATATGAAATATGAATTCACATCCTTGCTGTGAAATGCTGTGGACTTTGAATTTCTTCAGGTACCGAGCGTTGGATAACCTGACTCACGTAAAAAAAAATAATTCAACAGTATTGCAAAAGCCCAAAACCACTAGCAAAAAAACTTCTTTGTACCTTCCAATGGTGGAAGCTGATTGTAGCATTTTCCTGAAGGATTTTTGCAGGTCTTCATGCATGGTTTTCCACACGGTTCATAGTGCCACTCACATTCTCCATCAGCGTTGTAATAATCACAGAACATAGCTAATGAAACAAAGTAAGAATCTCACAGTCAAGCACATCATTTGGCATTTTAAATAAAAAAGTTCATGTTGCAGTCTAAAGTTATTGAAAGCAATTGATTAACCATCCCAAGATTTACGTTTCAAATTTGTAAAACAATTAATACGTCCCAACATTGTTAAACTCAAGCCCCTTATTCCTGATAGTCTGGTATTGAAATAGATACTTTTGTCATACATGTATCATTTGAGACAAACTGAAAAAGGCTATATAGCAATTACTTTCCTATTACTTTCCTAACTTTATGTCTCTCACAAAAACTCCCACAGAGCACAAACACCCAGCAAGTGTGCATCTGGTGTGCATTAGTTTTTCTCTCTCACTAACATCAACAACGTCATAGGAAAATTGCTGGTGAAACTTAGACCCTCTGCCCTGAAACAAGCCACGCTACAGAATTCACTCACACGTACTGTCCTTTATGAAAGGAAAAGCCAAAAGTGTTGCAACATGTTGATATTGTGAAGCTGAATGGATGTTATTGAAAGTACATTTATTTTTGACCCAGAAATGTTTTTCCTGTAAAACGTTGAGGATTTTTATTTTTTATTTTTTGGAGACTTTTAGTTCTTATAACCCTGCACAGTAATGTACCTATTCTTGTTTACTATATGTACAATATTGTATTATTTTGATAAATGAACTGGTGTGATTTGCGCTGACTTTTGATTGGTACTTTAAAACATTGCACATTATTTTTTTTTAAATTACATATTTGTAATCAATATCAGTTACATAGTTCTATTTTATTTATGTTAAAAATATATCATATTTTATTAGTGAAAATCAGTATTCATAGGCTTTCCCTCTACTTATAGACAAAATAGACAGGTTTCAAGCAGATGACAAAAGAAACCAATCAGTAGTTGTGTTTCCTTTACAGATTTTTGCAAAATAAAAGCGATATTTCTAACGTGTTTCCAATGAAGGTTGTTCTCCTAACTCCTGTAAAATCTCATCCTGTAAGTATTCTCTGCAGGAAGATGGACAATCCAAACCTCCTTATAACTCTCTGTATTCCTTTGTTGTTTCACTTCTAATGGCACTAATAACTATTAAGTCTAATGCTAAGAAATGTCCCGGTATCCTCTTCTGTCCACTCGTACCGCGTCATGTTTTGTCAGAGAGAAATGGTCATGTGACCAGGTACGTCACGTCCTATGACGTATATTTATGGAAAAAATGTTTCCATAGTGCCTTCGCAACACATTTCAATATCGAAACGTCTAAAATTCCGCCTTATGAAAGCGTAAAAACTTTTTAGAGATATTTGAGTGTCAGGTGTTTCCATAACAGTTGTTATTGCGCTATTTAGATTTTGCACACTTCCAAGGGTAATGGAAACACAGCTAGTGATTCAATTGGCGCTTTTGCTGGTGCAAATTGGTGCTTTTTGCTGGTGCTAATTGGTGCTTTTTGCCGGTGCTAATTGCCAGTGCTGTTGACCGGTTTGCCGGTACAAAAGAAACCGATCATCTTCAAAAAGAAGACAAAATTATTCTCGCTAGAACTATTACATGGAAGTCAAGTGAAACTTCAAAGGCACTCAGCAGAACTCATCTGAGGAAGACTGGCAGTTGACATTGAAACATGTCAGGAGATAAAAATCCTGAAAAACCTTATCTGAATAAACGAAACCTCAACTTAATGAAACCAATCAGTGATTCAGCTGTTGGCCTTTTTGCCGGTGCTAATTGGCGCTTTTTGCCGGTGCTATGCAGAAGTAAAGCAGAGAAGCTTTGTCACTCACGGCAGATGGTGGGCGTTCGCCACTTAATGCAGGCTCCAGCTTCATTACAAGCAGCGGCGTATGCTGACACTGCTGCACAGAAACACTCACAGTCTCCCCCTGTGTTACAGGAACACGTGTCTCTCACGCAAGTGTCATGGTAGCTTTGAGGGTTTACCTTCAGGAAAATTGCCATTGAGTTTTCTTATTAGCCCCAAAGCAATTTGTACAGATTTAGAACAGAAAGTACATGTGATGAAACGTGGAGTTTCTACCTTTGAATGGCAGCTGGCGAACACTTGACTCTTGATGATGCTGCAGTGTTTTAAAGCCCACGCCTGTCTGTGTGAATACACTTTGCACGGATAGTTTTTGGTGTTCACATTTGGACACATTGATGAAACTTTCCAGCTGTTCCCAAACTCCAGAGCATCGACTACGACTTCTTTGTTTCTGGTTGTAAAGTCGTTCTTGGTATTGCCATCATAGTTCCCGCAGAGACCACAAACTTTCCCCTGTGAATAAATATGAATTTAGGAGTTTAATGGATGATAAATCCTGCTGATATGAAGGCAATGACCCACTGGTTTTCTCTCCTACCTTGTATTCTGAGCTGAGTTTGATCATGAGTGTTGTCTTTTTATTCCAGACAAGAATGAGGCCGTTCTTTGCTTCAATGACTAGATAAAGTCCCATAGTGTGCACCTGATAGGGAATGTCCTTTCCCTTGCTTTGTTTGATGACTTTCACACTTTCCTCTGACAGAATTATTAGATTATTCTGAATGGAACAAAACATACTCATTAATACAAGTCCTGAAAATACTTTATAAAAGAAAGGGGCTGCTGGTAAATAAAGGTGTAAAGGATATGATGTTTTTTGGTTAAAAATGTCCTTGATTTATGTTAGAATCTTTAAAGTTAAACAGTTGCGTATGAAATGAAGCCTAATGGGCTTGTTTGGTTTGCATTCAAGGGCAAAATGTATTAAAAGTTTGTCTTTTTTTTACAATGGTTCAAGATATTGTGAGGAGGAAATGCAAATAGATTGATTTAGCACATGCAATCTGATTTACCAAAGGTGGAAATGGTTTGTGGTGGTTGTTTTTGCATTTGTAATTAACATGTTTGACTGGTATTAACTGTCACAGCTTTATGCACAGATGGCTGCAGTTATTGTTGTGAGGAAGATCGACTTTTTTGTTTTTAATGAATACATAAAAAATAATTGAAACATTTTGTACATTTTCACATTTTTTCTTCATTTCAAATCTCAATTTCAAAAATTTTTTTTTTGTTCATAATTTCTACACAGCTTTGACTTTTTCACAGATATACTGCCATATTGTGTTTCTCCTGCTTATACTTATTTACTCTGATTCCATACTGTATATGTATTCACCAATCTCACTACCAACAGTGTCAAAAGTTCATTTTTGCTTGGGCCACTTTTCTCTTGCACATGAGAGGTTGTGATCGCAAAATTTTAGTTTAAACATTACACTCTTTTTTAATCTTGTTTTTTTTCCAGCTCTATTGTCCAGAGAATTTTAAAAAATATGGGTAAATAGAACAAATGAAAATTTGATCGATTATAGGTTTTTTACCTGACTAAAACTAAACTTGGAGTAAATGTAAATATATGCAGGGTATCTAAAATGCATTACGTTTATCTAAAAGTTTCAAACTAGATAAATATACAAAAGTTCATCTGTATTAATAATCCAATTAGTCGTTTATTTAGAAGTAGGGGCATGATAGTGTGAAGCACATGCTGCCAAATAAGCCAATCAGAAGTTAATATATGTGTAGAAAATGAGTAATTAAATGAACTGATACACAACTAAAGAATTGTAAGGAGTTTAAATTAGACTAAAATTTAATACAATTTCATTCTGAAGATGAAAAAAAAAAGACTAAATCTAAATCAACTGTCAAAATGAACACCTTTCAATACTCCCCTGATTGCATTTATTTCAATGCATATGCCTAATCAATGTATGTTTTTTGGGACATGTGGACAAGCCAATATGATGCAGGATTTCTAAATGTTAGGACTGGTTAATGTATGTATTTCTACTGCAGTAGAAATACTTACATTTTTTATGGAGTGGAAACTATTAGACCTTTCCAGCTCAACTGTTGTATTTTTTTGTGCTGCTGTTTTGAGTCTTCAGGTAATAAATACCTATACAGGCCAAATATGGGTACCAAGTTCATTATTAACTTGTGTTAAATTAACATAATTCTTTTGGGTAATTTTACCATTAAGAAATTAATGCAGAGTTGCAGTTGAAAATCAGGTGACTAAATCATTTGAACCTTACAGAATAAATTGGTATTACGTTGACTCAAAAATAGGTGGAATCAACGTGATTCTTTAAATAATATAATTGAAATCTTTAGGTTTGATGAGCAATAGGTAATTTGATTGTGTGGGGCCGATGTACACATTAAAATTAAGTAAATTCAAGGAACTTTTTTTTATACGTACCCCTAAAAAGAGCTTGATCACAATGGAGCAGATTCTCTCTGATGCATCACAGGCCGTGCTGTCAGTCAAAACCCTAAAGCTGCCATCGTCATCGTCGTCTGTGCAGAAATCCTGCAAAGATGTGCTCAGATGTGAGTATCAATCAATAGTTTTTCAAATTATGGCTATATGGGGAAAAAAAGAATCTGTGTGCCCTTTGTTCTTTGATTACTCCTTTTTAAAACCAAATCAAAAATAACAACTAAACAGCGTGGTTATTTTGGTTTATTGACTTAAAACCAAAACATAAAAATCTAATCTTGTTCTGTTTATACGATATTTGGATATTAAAGGGAAACTAAGACGAGAGCTTCATGTTTTAATCTCACCACACGGAGAGGACTCACAGACTGACTTTTACTCTCAGACAAAAAAGGGAGCAATGCATAAGTCACATTACTGATGAACTGGTAACTTAAAACATTATTAATGCACAAATAGTAAAAAGTCTGAGTAAAAGTAATAGAGTAAAAGTCTGCCCCCGTCTGAGGGTCCCTCTTTGTGGTGAGATTAAAACATGAAGCTCTTGTCCTAGTTTCCTCGAAAATATCACACAAACAAAGATTTTATTTTAAAACAGTTAAATGCTGCTTGTCTGGTTTTTGATTTTTCTGTATTTCTGTTTTGGTTTTAAGTCAGAAAAACAAAAATAACCACACTGTTTATTTGTTATTTTGATTTGGTTTAAAAATGGAATAACCAAAGAATGAAGGGTACACGGATTAAAAAGAATCTATACCTGAGCAAAGTAGTAACCACACAGTCCACTGAAGGTGAATTTCTTTTCATCAAAAGTGTTATAATGTCCTTCTCCGTACATGGTGCAGGTACGGTCACACATGCGCTTAGTGCATTCCCAAATTCGGTTTTTGCATGTGCTAAAAGTTTAACAAACACATGTGTATAGCTTTAAAATGACAAGACAATGAATCTAGGCATCGACATACTGTATATGATGTATATGAGCTCACCATGTATTGCAGTCCACAGAGATCGTTTGTCCAGGGTGGTATGTTTCTTCGTTATGTGTGCAGGGACAGTCATCCTTCTTAATGCATCCGCTCAAACCATCCGACAGCAACCCATCAGGACACACACAGCCTGAGATGCACTGTGTGTCATCCTATACAAAGGATAAACAATATTTACATATATATTTAAACATATATTAGAGTTTTGGATATTATCTTATCAAGTTGATTTTGATGTCATTTTTTGTTGGCTTTTTTCCAGATTATTTTGCGTGCACCATTATTGTAATTGATAATAACAGCAATAGTAGTAGTTGTTGCTCTTTTTTCCAGTAATGTGGACAGGCTGCGAGGCCTCAGCAGCTGAATGTCTAATCATATTTGATTATTCAATCTTTACATTTATCCTGCAATTCTCTTATATTTACAGTGGATTATTTTTTTTAACAAGTTATATTTTGCAACAACAGACTGACTTTTAACAAACCCAAACCTTTGGGGTCTGTACTAAAAAGCTGGATAAATTTATCCAGGATATAGCGCTCCCATTAAAGGGGCGGAGTTAGCATCGTCAGACCAACCGCAATCATGGAAAAACAGTGCAGAGCAACTTACGTCACAATTGAGGAATAATTACTTACAAAATATGAACAATTGAAATCCATAATTGAATCCATAAAGAAAAAACAGGAAGAAAAGAACACAGACAGGAAGCTGCTGACACTCCATGATGATAAACAAACAGAGCTCTGACCACTTTCACTTTATTACAGCACACACGTGTTTCTATTCAGGCAGTCCTCCTTAAGTTACCACACACACACACTGGGATTAGAACACATTGTTTCACTCTGATGAAATGAAAGGATTCATTAATCCAACCAGGATCTTCTAACAATGTGCAGCTCATTTTACAAGAGAACTGACTGGTCAGGAGGCGGGGCTTTAGTACCCGCTCAGATCCACTGATCCACTTCATAACCTGGTCCAGACCAGGTAAGGTGTTCAGACTAAGTTAACATGGTGATTTAGCCTAAGTTACCATGGTGATTAAGCCCGCTATGAAGTTAGCCAGCGTCGTAGGAGAGCACACACGGAATAAATCCCAGAAGTAAGCACAATAAGAGGAAATCCAGCTTTGTAGAACAGGCCCTTGAAGTCTGAATGGTTCACACAATGACTTCTGTGCAATAACCTGATGATTTGTTATCTAGTGTCGGCATTGCAGTTATTATTATTAATTTTAGAAATTGATTCACACCTGTCTGTCTGTCTATATACACTGCTGATAAGAAAAATAATGATACAGAAAACATTTTAAAAAAATTAAATAAATAAATTTAACGCCAAGTCAAACTCTGCAAATTTCCCCTTAAGTCAATCATAGTTCTGGGAATTTAACCTGTGCTGTTAGGAAGCAACACTGATTGTAAATGAGTTTCACCTGCTGTTATGCAAATAAAACAGACATCAGGCTGTATTTAGAAGCAATTATTAACCCCTATTAATGGTTCAGCTGGTGGTGACTGACCACAGACTATTTCTCTATGCTCGTTCTTTCTGGCTAATGTTTAGGTAACTTATTGTTTTTAACTTACGCAGTCTGTATCCAAAGTCTGGCAGCTTTTCTGACATTCAGATCCTTTGTCACCAGGTTTTGCCATCGAGCAGTTGAAGAAAACCATGGGGGATATGCAAGCTGGATAAAGTGAAAGGAAGTATTAAACACCACTCTGCATGCTTGGTCTTAGTAAAACTCACTGTAGAAGCACTTTGTACTTACATTGACTTATTGGACTTCCTTTACATTTGAATTGTCCTCCATGGCAGACACTGAGCAAACAACAACCATAAAGAAAAGTTATCATTAAAGAATGAACAAAACTTTCAATAAAATAATAGTTATAATTTATATATGAATTATTTTCAAGTAGTTTAAATAGTAGATTAAAGTAAAAAAAAAATGTAAAGATTTAATAAAAAGACGTAATAATTGTTTTTATTGTATCATTACTTCATTCTGTGATTAATAACTATGTTCACATATTTATATAACATTTTACAAAGGGATGAAGGTAATATCACAGAGATTTAAGATCAGTTAACATTGCAGCCCTCTGACATGATTCCAGTTTTAATCCTGTTTTACAAGGCAAAACAAAGGTAACCGCATAAATCATCATCATTTTCAGATCCCAGCTGGGTTCCAAATAACGGTGAATATCTGATGAATTAATTCCTTACCATGTACGTCCCTGGAGAACGATGACCTCCCCTGGTCTCACCACCTTATCTCCATTGTAGCAGGAGCACTGGGACGCTGTGACACAGTGTCCTTTCTCATTCAGATAGTGTCCCTCAGCACAGCCACATCCGTCAAGGGGGGTGAATTTAACCCCACAGGTAACGTCAGATTGACTCAGAGAGAGACACGTACGCCCACAGCTCTTCATCTGGTAGTCGTAGACATAAGTGGGCGGGCATTCCTCTGTGTATTTGTCTGTTGAATAATAACAAGCTGAGTAAAACACATACTCATAAGAAACTATGTACTGTAAATCAGTGGTTCTCAAACTTTCTTGGCTCTTGTTCCCCTTTCTCTTATTTTTGAATCAAAAACCCTCTTTGTTCGACTACAATATTTAGGTTAGAAAACAATTTTATAATAACTGTAGATCATAATAATGGAATGAACGAGTGTTCATATCAATAACACCCATTTTAAAAAAATCTCATTTTGTAATTAAGTGGAAAGAAACACTATTTAGTGCAGTGGTTCCCAACCTTTTTTGGATCGTGACCCCAATTTGATATCAAGACATTTTTTTTATATAGTTTTTTTTTATCTCAGATATATATATATATATATATATATACTGTTAAAGATTGTTTTTTTTTTAATTTAAAACATGAATAATTCAATTATTCAAAAATCTAATAAGTTTTCAGAATTTTCAGGCAACCTCATTTAGACTCCAGGTGACCCCAACCTTGATCCTGCCCTCAAGGTTGAAAAAGTCTGATTTTGTGGCTCCTGAATAGATTTATTTCTATAGTTTTTATTATTTCTGGTCATCTCAAGCTTGAGGTGGGATCAAGACTGACACTTTATTTGATCATTTTTTCTCTCTCTCTCTCTCTCTAACCCCCTGTAGAGCCATTGCAATCCCCCATTTGAGAAACACTGCTGTAAATGACTGTATTGCGACTTACGACACACAGTGTTTCTCCATCCATTGAGAGAGACTCCCTCAGCAGCACAGGCATGAACATATGAGGATACGGCAGCACACAGACACTGTTCACTGTTCTCACAGGAACACGAGTCATAGACGCAGGCCTGGACAACAACAGAGAAGTTAGAAAAGGCTCAAGAATTCAAACAATTAAAATCAAATTTTAAATTCCGTATTATAGATATCGTGTTGGAATAAATGAAGAAGCAGAATGGTTGGCACTTAATTTAATTATGCAGAGGTCTGTAGAGAAGATACACTTAACCAATATCAAACCAAATCAATCTTTATTTATAAAAAAGCGCTTTCCTTACAATAAAATTCAGCTCAAAGTGCTTTTACAAAGTAAAAAATAAAAATAAATAAATATAATATCAGTCGTACATAATCACACCAGTGCTGATATTTCAGCACAACAGTGTGATATTGCTTTTATACAACATTTTTAAAACTGCATTTTATTAGTTAACAGTAATAAGTGAGAAGAGATTATGATTTGTTAGTTTATTTAATCATTTGGAGGTGTGGAGTGGAGAGCACAGTGTACGCTTTTAGAATGTCTGTCGTCCAATCAAATCACTTGGTCAAAACTAACTGTTGTATAATAAGCTACAGACCTAGATTCTGTTCACAGATTTCACATTCACATTTTCTTAAGGTTTGCTTTTTGGAGTTTTTTAATTACCATGTCACTTTAGTTTTATGGATGATAAACAACATTTGGACTTTGTTTATATGCTTTGTTTATGTACTTTGGAGGACTTGGAGTTTTGTTTTATCTGAACTTTTTAAAAAATCTTTATATGAGTTTCAATAAAAACACTCTCCTTACCTACACCTACCTGACAGTAATATACTGCATTCTTCTTCTTATTTTGGATGCTGAAAAGGACTAAATGTAAAACTCTTTGCTAATTGTTTTTGGATTTTATATTGAATTTCAGCTATTATATAAAAATAAAATTATGAAACTTTAACTCATGCCTATTGTGGATCAGCACCATGCTGTGACTTTATTCTAAAAAACAATGTTGTTCCTAATATTAATGTTTATCATCTTCTTTTGCCTTTTTATTCCATAGATCTGGGTTAGATTTTTTACAATTGCAAAGCATTATCTTACTGCTTCGTAGGCTTCGGGATCGACTTCAGAGTGACAGTCGGCAAAAATATTATTTGGGTCTGACAGCAGGGAGCACCAGTATTTGGCAAATTTCTCTGAAAAAAAAAGAAAATGAATGAACTTGAGGATTATTACAGGTGAATCTACCAATAAGATAAGGATTTACCCTTTTCCACACTTAAAGAACAGGGGTCTCCAAGTACATTTGTCACATCTAGACAACTGGTCTTGGTTTTCCATGTGTTGGCGAATGCTGCAGCCGTTCCCTGAATCAGTCCACATGTGGTTTTAAAGTCATCAGCTTCAACGTCATTGAAATCCCCACAGAGACCTGAACAAGGGTAGAAATCACAGTAACTTAGTGCGTCATAAATGAACCTAAGCTTAACCAGGGTTGGGATCAATTATAATTGTAATTGCGTAATTGATAATTAATTACAATTATGACATAATTATAATCATAATTGTAATTTTAAAATTCTGTCGCTGCTGTAATAGGAATTGAATTGTTGATTAGTTCAGATAATTGACTTTGTATTTGTGATTACTATGGTAATTCACTAAAAACTTTCTATTACAATGTAATTACATGCAAAACAGTTCTATGGCTTACACGTATGTAGCTAACAAATATTAAAATATGTTTCATAATACGTTTTCCCACTACCTGTCAGTGAATTTTTACACTCATACAGTTGCTAAGGGAAAGAAGAGTTAGAGGTTAGTGGGTTATGACATCATTTATTTTATTTATAGGGACGATACAAAGAGTAACAATACTGTGAATGTAATTGATGTTTTGTACAGTTTAAAGCTATTGCTAAATTCCAACTCTTGGGCTTAGTTGGGCCTTTATAATAATAAATGCACTAAATATAAATGTAAAGATGCTAAAACTACACTGTACACACAAAAAAAACCCCTGCATACAATCCTCACAACGCTATATGAATAAAAGTTAGTAAAATTGTAACTGAAATTTTGTAATTGAGAATGTAATTGTAATTGACTTTCAGGGGAAAAATTATAATCATATTTTATTTGTAATTGGAAAAATTACTGGTTATTGTGATCATAATTGATTTGTAATTGAACAATGTAATTGAAAAAGGTTGCTTATACCAAGAAGAGTTCCCTTTTTGGAAACACTGGCTTTGATGTAAACCTGCATGACTGGGACCAGCTGGATCTCTAGATGGATGCCGTACTTGGTGTGGATCACCAAAAAAAATGTGGATGGTCGGAAAATTGTGATGTCGTCTGGGAAAGAGAAGTACAATAAAATAAAGAAATATGTTTTGTTTAATGCGAACTATAGATTTTGATGAAATAAACACTCACTCATGATAAGAGGCAACTGGGAAATCATTTTGTTATAGAAGACATTTCCATTGGCTTGAACCACAATTATCTGCAACACAGAGTTAACATGTCAGAAGACACTCAAACCTTTATGGGGAGACCCTAGTTTAAAAAGACAATACTGCTACTTATTTACCAGGTGTTTTGGTAGCATTAGTGTGACAGTAGTCAGGCAAGTCAACCTATCCGCTTTTTCACATCTCACCAAATCTCCAAGAACACTGAATGTTCCCTCAGTGTCCTGAAGTCCAGAACACAGAAATGTTACACAGTTACAAACTGCTTGACCATTTACAACATCTTCATGTTATGAACAAAGACGTGTTTTCTCACTTTGGTGAGGACGTAGGAGCAGGCTCCATGAAAAGTGTAGGTTTTATCGTCATATGTGGAGATGTGGGAGCCACCGAGGATGGAGCAGGTACCATCACAGTCCAAGTCTACACATTTCCACTGACCATCCATACACGTGCTGTTAAGAGAGGTTCCACCAGGTCAACAAGACAAAAGGGAATCCTATAAAACTAAAATTCAGTCATGCAGGAAAAATGACTGAGCTGAGTTCATTAAATCCAAAACTAGAGCGTCTAGACTGGTTCTAAAATCATTAAGTCACGATAAATCAATCCTGGATCAAAGGTGAAAGTATCACATTACTGTAAATGAGTGGCTTTTTTAAATACTTTTTTGATTATATTTCAAATCATTAATTTTACTTGTACTTAAATACATTTTAAGTAAAGTAATTAGTTACATTTCTACACTCAACTGTGACTGAGTAAATTATGTTTTTTGTGAAACTACAAAAAATGAAATGACCAGACAACAATCAAATGCATCACATCATAGCCAACCAATCAGATGAAACATAATGCATCACATCATAGCCAACCAATCAGATGAAACATAATGCATCACATCATAGCCAACCAATCAGATTAAACATAATGCATCACGTCATAGCCAACCAATCAGATGAAACATAATGCATCACATCATAGCCAACCAATCAGATTAAACATAATGCATCACGTCATAGCCAACCAATCAGATGAAACATAATGCATCACATCATAGCCAACCAATCAGATGAAACATAATGCATCACGTCATAGCCAACCAATCAGATTAAACGTAATAAATAAATGGAGTTCTAATTGTGGTAGATTTGGTCTCTTCTTTTTTATGTTTCTACATGAGATGTTTACTGTTTGCAAGGGAAACGTACCAAGATTTATTACCAACAATAAACGTGGGGGTGAAAGTAACTAGTACTTTGAGTACTGTTTATTAGTTACTTTTAATTTGTACTTGAGAATTTTATATATGATTTAATTGTAGCAGTACTTGATCACAAATTTCAATCAAGTTACAATACTTCTACTTCAGTAGTCTAGAGCAGATTAACTCATTGTAACTTAAGTCACAAAACATCCAACTTTCCACTATCTTGCTTTTGTATAACCAGATACCGGATATGATGAGCCAGGATAAACCAAGAGATCCCAGCTTAATCCCTTATCCTACTTGTGTACAATGGGTCCTGAGGACATTGACAATCAAACTGGATAAGTTTAGTTACCATTCCTGACACACCCTCCTGTAGGTCTGCCCGTTCTGGTAAGGCTGCCCTTTGTGTACACAGGAGCACGACTGAACAGGTACACACCCTCCCTGAGTGATGTCATCAAACACGGTACCTATAGGGCACACACGCACGCACGCACGCACACACACACACACACACACACACACACACACACACACACACACACACACACACACACACACACACACACACACACACACACACAAATAAGATGTGGTGGTCTTAGTTATCAATAATGTGCGCGTGTGCACAAAAGTGATAACAATAACCATATTAAAAAAATGAAGAAATAAAATAAACAACGTATGCTAATTGAATTTTTAATTTCTTAAAAGTGATCCATTTGATGAGTTCAGTCTCCTGTTGTTTGGTAGGAGAGGCCAAATTGTTTTTTTTTATTTAATCTTATTTATTAGTCTTTATTCGGGAGAACCACATTGAGATTAATCATCTCTTTTACAAGTGTGTCCTGGCGGCAGTACATAAAATAAGTTTACAGTGTCAAAATAATAGTAAAATGTAAATAAAACAAAAATAGTACAGACAACAAGAACATAAAATACAATAAAAAGCACAGTCGCAGAGTACGAGCTTTTGAAATATAAAACTATGAAAGCCACCAAATAGTTTAAAATAAGTTAGCTAAAACAAGAACGAGGTGAAGGTTTGGTTTCCAGGTGCTGTAAAAGGGCCCTAAACTCTAAACTCTCCCAGTGTGACCAACTCTGTCAGTTTTAAATCTTTCTGTACAGCATTCCATGAACATGGAGCAGAATACATGAAGGCTTTTCTGCCCAGTTCAGTACAGACGGTCGGAATCGTGAGTCAGAAGAAATCTTTAGACCGGCGCAGACTGTAGTTATTTCTGGGTTTCTGGGTCACATGACTACAAAGGTAGGGAGGCAGAAAACCAATAATTGTCTTGTAGATAAAACCAAGCCTGTGAATGTGTCTGTAAAGACGGAGCCGACCGTCCACAACACGTGCTGCGCGTACAGTGAACAATGATGTGTGAGAGCTTTTGACGATGAAGGTTACTGACCTCTGTAGTAACTAATTAAAACAATGAGCTACAAAATCTCACCAGGTGGACAGAAGCAGCCGTCGATGCTGTGATCTTCACATAGTTGGCTTCTTTTGGGGTTGCTGCAGGTGTCGGTGCAGGGACTGCCACTTTCCTGATACTCCATGTTAAAAGGGCAGCTTTTTGCTTTTAATCACATACAAGAATAGAAAAAAACATTACAGCAGTAGTTCTTGGCTTGACAGAGGCTTTATTCTTTACTTAAAAAAGGTTTTGAATTATTCACAATTTTAAAATGATAACGAGAATAAATTAATCTTGTAAAAAAAAGAGAGAGAAAAGAAAATAATCAAAACATTTTTTTTTTTAAATTAAACTATTTAAAAAATTCAACTAAAGAAATATGTTAATTATATTAATATGTTTATTGTATTTATTCAACATAGCTCACAGACATTAAGAAATGCTGTCGCGGATGTTTAAAGCCAAGATCACATAGCATGGGTGTCCAACCACCAGTAGTTGTATTTTGCAATAAATGTAACTAAATTGTATTGGACAGTTTAAAAATGATAGTTTGAAATAACTAATTTTTTTTGTAAATATTCAATAAAGTTTATTTTCACACCTAACCCTAAAAACCTGCACAAATAAAGCCTTACCACACAGCTGTGTGGTCTTCCACTGCTGTGGGTTTCCTCCAGCGTGAGAACACTGACGAGAAAACTCAGACACTGTTGAGCACAAACATTCTGAGCTGCTCCTGTTACAGGAACACATGTCCTTCACACAGGCTTTAAGGAACGCTTTGGTATCAATGAGCTCATTGCAGCTGAGGAACGCAGGTCCAGACAGCAGGTCCTCACACAGGCCTTTCTGTGGGCGACAGTCACCATATATTCAGAGGGAAGACAAAACGAATACAAAATAACAGGAGTAAAAATGAATGTTGAGCTCTACCTGATAAGAACAGCTCTGTGGCTCCGACATGGAAACCTGATCACAGTCTTCAGAGGAGACACTGATCCTCCATGGCTCAGCAAAGTCTTCAGGAGTGATTGGTTCATCATTATCTGGAGAAAACAGGATGTTTTAGGCAAAGGTGACAAGTAACGAGGTGCAAATACTTTGTTAAGGTACTTAAGTAGTTTTTTCTGGTATCTGTACTTTACTTGAGTATCAATTTTTTTTGGCAAATTTTAACTTTTACTTCTTACTTTTTTAAACAAATATCTGTACTTTCTACTCCTTACATTTGAAAAATGAGCTTGTTACTTTTAAGACCTTCAAAGATGACGTCAGGAACGAAAACATTTTGGTAGTTTGAGCTTTTTTTCTGTAAGGTCCCTTAGTTTTATGGTTAATATTATCAAGTTTTAAAAACGTTAAACTCAAATCTGCTCTGGGTTTAGTTGAGCATTTGCACTGTTTTTTCTTAATTTAAACGTAATGCATCACATCATAGCCAACCAATCAGATTAAACGTAATGCATCACATCATAGCCGACCAATCAGATTAAACATAATGCATCACATTATAGCTGACCAATCAGAATAAACGTAATGCATCACATCATAGCCAACCAATCAGATTAAACGTAATGCATCACATCATAGCTGACCAATCAGATTAAACATAATGCATCACATTATAGCCAACCATTCAGAATAAACGTAATGCATGGCACCAAAACAGACAAAACTGTTTCAGAGTTAATATATTTATGATTTTTTTTAAATATTGAAAATAAATGGAGTTCTAATTGTGGTAGATTTGGTCTCTTCTTTTTTATGTTTATACATGAGATGTTTACTGTTTGCAAGGGAAACGTACCAAGATTTATTACCAACAATAAATGTGGGGGTGAAAGTAACTAGTACTTTGAGTACTGTTTATTAGTTACTTTTAATTTGTACTTGAGAATTTTATATATGATTTAATTGTAGCAGTACTTGATCACAAATTTCAATCAAGTTACAATACTTCTACTTCAGTAGTCTAGAGCAGATTAACTCATTGTAACTTCAGTCACAAAACATCCAACTTTCCACTATCCTGCTTTTGTATAACTAGATACCGGATATGATGAGCCAGGATAAACCAAGAGATCCCAGCTTAATCCCTTATCCTACTTGTGTACAATGGGTCCTGAGGACATTGACAATCAAACTGGAAAAATGAGCTTGTTACTTTTAAGACCTTCAAAGATGACGTCAGGAACGCAAACATTTTGGTAGTTTGAGCTTTTTTTCTGTAAGGTCCCTTAGTTTTATGGTTAATATTATCAAGTTTTAAAAACGTTAAACTCAAATCTGCTCTGGGTTTAGTTGAGCATTTGCACTGTTTTTTCTTAAAATATTTTATTTACAAATGTTCTCTATAATGAGTGTTAAATTCTCCAGATGCCAACAGAATAAATTTATTTCCATGTACAAATTTTCTACAAGTTCTAAAAAAAATAAAAGATATGGAGATTACTGATTTTAAAATCCTGTCTTAGTATTGAAGGGGCATTTGTTTTACTTTTTACTTTTTTACTTAAGTTCATTTAGTAGCATGTACTTTTTTTTTTAACATTTACTCAAGTAAGGGAGCAACTTCAATACTTTTACTTTTACCTGAGTCATCTATGCAGTACTTGTACTTGAGTACAGAAGACTAGTACTTTTGCCACCTCTGCTTTTAGGAGGTGTAAATACTCACCAGACTGGACAAACTCATTGTAAAGCGGGATTTCATTGAAGTCACCACAGAGGCCACAGGTCTGATTCCGGAATTTATCGTCCAGTTCAATCTGAATGCAGGAAAATCCAATAAAATTCATATCAAGCTTTTATTTGAGTATTATCTAATTGTCCGTTTGGAAACTGTTCACATACCCAGAGAGTATCCTCTTCATTCCACATGACCACCAGGCCCAGTTTGGCCTCTATTTTAACATATGACGTGACTCTCTCTATAGACACACCACCCTGACTGAATGGCAATGTTACACTGGAGAGAACACATTATTTATCAATATCATAATAAGACATTAACAATCTTTACATCTACGTCAGCTGATAATAAAGAGCCACATAATCAAGACAGACTCACGGATTGTCGTCGACCTTGATGGAGGCGTAGGACAACTCCACTATCACTTCATCCAGCTTCATCATGACCTTGTTAATGCTGGTGATCCCATCCACCTCCTGTCGCTGGAGCTGAATGTTAAATGTCTCATAGCTGCTTTTACAGTGCAATGCAAGGATGTAGTTGCATGTGCTTGCGAGGTCGAAGAAATCTCCATCAAATGTCTTAAAATGGTAATTCCCCCATGTGCTGCAGAACTGGTTGTGAGATGATTTGACTTCTAGATTATGGAGGGAAATTTAAAAAAGCACGTAAATAGAAAATATATTTTACAAATTTAGTTATAAATGTCTTTTTACCCACTAGTGTTTGCTTACATGCAATAAGAATTATATTTATTTTTTGTATAGATAATTAGATCATTATATATTTTTTTCTATCTTTTCCACCTTGTACATATATATCTTTATTACTTTTTAGATTATTAGAATTATTGTTATAATACTTTTCTTTGTTTTGTTCTGTTCTTTGTTTCAAATTGCTTTTTTGTTTTTGTTTTTTGTTTTATTTTCTCCTGTCTGCACATGCTGTCGAAGGTCAACACTACAAGAAGTGCAATCTTTTTAAGACAGCAATGGATGTTTTGTTATTGTAATTAAATAAGTAAATTTATTTTATTGCATAATTGTGACACGATTATGTTTAACCTTGTGGCATCCAGTGTGGACAGCAAAGTAAGGATTTCATTGTACAGGGAAACACGTTTCCTTACTGTGCACATGATAATAAACACTTTGAAACTACAATTCCCTACTACTGACAGTCATTCACAAGTTAATTTCCACAGACATTTATGTCTTGGGGCGCTGGTTAGAAAGAAGCCAAACGTGTAGGGTTGCCATGGCAAATAAATAAATATATGGCTAATCAGTGGTGTAAAATTTTAAGGTATTGGGGCGCAGAAAAATTTGCCACTAGGTATGATTCATTTATTTTGAAGCCTATGGCCGTGCCATTTGACGGCACTTATTTTGATAAGTGAGGCCGTTAGATTTGATGGAGGTTTTGCTGAGTCATGAGTCCTATTGGTCTGATAAATGACAGGTTTTCCTGATACCTGACACCGCACTCCAGGGTTGGCGTCAATTATAATTGTAATTGCGTGAATGATAATTAATTACAAGTATGTCGTAAATATAAATGTAATTGTAATTTTAAAAATCTGTTGCTGTTGTAATCGTAATTAAATAGTAATTGAGTTTAAAAAATTGACTGTAATCGTAATTGGCATGAAAATTCTATAAAAAATGTCATTTATAATTTAACGCAAAACTGGGGAACCATGTTACAGTTCTATGTACAGTACACATGTAGTTAACAATTATTAAAATTTCTTAGTTTTTTTATCCACATTTTACCATTAAAAAAAAGAAAATAAAATAATCAAGGGGTATATTGACAAAAAAGGCTCAGATGCTCACACCAAAAATATTAAAACCTATATTTTTGTAGATTATGTTCAAAACAGGGGATGGGACTTAGATAAGCAAACTGCTTCTCTCGTCTCCTTTTTCGGCATGTACAAAAAAAAAAAAAGAATAACAAAACTTCCGTGAATGCAACCATGTCGGAAATAAACTGAATAAATAAATAAATAAATAGGAATGAAATTAAACGACAGATATTTGTTTTTAGTGTATTTTACAGCTGATTTAGGACCCGTTATCATAAGAGATGCTAACAGAAAGCTAACACAAGAGGAAGGTTTACTTTTATTAGGTTATTTACTCAGTAATTGTGTTTAATTGTAATTGAACTAAAATAATTGAGAACATAATTGTAATTGAATTTCTGAGGAAAACAAATAATTTTGATTTAATTGTAATTCGAAAAAATTCTGGTTACTGTAACCGTAATTGTATTGTAATGGAACATGGGTATTTGAAAATGTAATTGTAACTGAAAAATGTATTTGACTCCAACCCTGCCTCACTTGTTGAGGCAGGATAACATCTATTATTTTTTATACCAATCAAGCTTTTCTAAAACCAGATGAAAAAACAGCAACATTTACCTGGTATTATGGGTGTTTTACTCATGTTTTCACCCATGCCTTGAAACAATAAGAGATATTGTACATCAGCATAATGTTAAAAAAAATTAAAAAAAACATGCTGTCAACATATTACTGCAATCAGAATAAAACAAGTGGTTCAGTCTGGTTCAGTGTGTCACATTTCTAACATACATACCCATGCTGGCTGCAGATACTGAGAGATTGATGGAGAGCCATAGTAGCATCTGCTTCAGTCTCATCCTGGCCATCCTCATGGTGATCACAAGGTGTGTTTGAGCCAACTGGTACCAAATGGCCAGGCTCAGGTAATATAGTCCATTGGATGTTTGCAGTTTGGGAGGGGTGCAAGGATGTCAGACTTTGTTATTTCTGTCTCCAGTACAAGATCACGCCCAAGAAACAATATCTTCAATATGTATATACATATATATCATATATCTGTTACAATAAAACAGGTGAATTCCCTTTTTATTCTTCCTGTCTTGTAGTAAACATTAAAGTCTAGTAGAGATCACTACAATGAACTGCCTTGTAACCAATGCAATTAGATGGCATAGAAGCTTCATATTAGACCTAATTTCATTAAAGTATGTGTGCTTCGTCAAATAGGACTTCTGAGTATTTGTCACTAAAGCCTTGTAAACACATAGCCGGGGATTTTTCATATTATATATAATATACAATATCCACCCCCAAGTTTAAAATAAGTAGTTATGTACACACAACATCGTTTATAAATAAAATTACATCCACACAAAACAGTATAAATGTGCTGTTGACCGTTGTTATAAGCATGCCATATCCCTAGTTGGCAGTATTTGCCAATAAGTTAGAGCCATTCCCTCCAATCTGAGCAAGCGTCCCAGCCAAGTAGCACACGGGTGCTGGCTGTCATTGCCCAATCTTTTTGCGTGCCTGATAGTTTTGGATCCTTTCAACGCAGGTGGGAAACGCGTCTACATCCGGTCGGCTTATTTTATGGCAGTTTGTGTACTATTTAAAAGGTTGAAATCCTACTATTTAAAAAGAATAAAAAATGTATGTTTTGAGTGAATTCCAATTTATTTTCCGTTTGGTTTTTGATTGTCAATGCTGTGTATTGTGTTTTTATCCGTATTTTTTATTTATTTTTTTAATCAACAATTACGATTATTAGTAAACAATCACATATTTACATGTGTACTATTAAAATATTTAACAAATGTTTTATGGTCGGTTTACATTCAAAAATCATGTCGCAGGATTTTTGTCGTTAAGATTGCGAGTGAAAGAAGTGATGTAGTCTACACGCATGAGTTTAAAGGGTCCAACGAAAGGATTGGGCACAGACACTGGCAACCTTTTTTAACCACACTGACTGGTGATCACATGACAGTAGCCTTTCCCTCTATATGTGGGCAAAGTAACTCTATCAGTGACAGGAGCGACGACCGAGACATGTAAAAAATTTCACGCCACTCATCTGGGACATCGACTTCCTCCTCAAAGGTGTCCCGCCCATAGACATTATATAATAATATAATTGCATTTTCTATCCAAACCAGCCCACTACATTATCAGAGCGCAATTTTGCAACTTCCTTTGTCCAATTTTGGCTCCATTTCAAACAGTTCTGACACTTTTTTTTCAGATTTCAGATCCTTTTGCCGATAAATATTCCTTTTTCACAATTTTTTGTCCATTTTTGCAAGTTACTTTTAATACTTTTATCGCATTGGCCACTTTTCATCCAAATAAGCTAACTTTTGCCCAATAAATACCAGTTGTTTCCTTATTTCCCTACATTTTGCCCTTTTTTATTCCACATTTTTGCCATTTTTCACTATTGTTTGCCACATTTTGCCCATTAAAGCTACGCTTTCCCATTACATACGACCTGGTTCCTCTTTATTTTGTCATTTTTTGGCCACTCTTGGCTGCTTTTGGCCCATTTTAGACCCTTTTCCATGTTTTCTTGAGACTTTTTTTTCCCACTTTTGGACCATTTTTTGCCACCTGTTACATAGTCTGCCTCCACTCGCTCATCAAAAAAAACCAACAGCGCACCGGCCAAAAAGCACCTGTACAAACGTTACAAGTAGCTTGTATCAATGCTGCTCACTGCCTGACATAAACAAGGGCACAAATACGACATTTACTCATCAGATGTCGCATACAGCGAGGTTTGGAAGCTAAAAACTCAGGTTATGTACTTTATGTGCACACTCAAACGCAAAAACAGAATTTTCCAAAATCTTCACTTTGGTCGGAGTTTTCCAAAAGCCGCGTTTTGAATGATGTAATCCTGCGTTTTTCGTGTGGATAACAGGCCAAACCATACTAAAATATATTGGTTTTTGCAGATACCCGGCTACATGCGACCAGGCCGGAACCACTGCTTTTTGAGTTGTGGGCTGAACCTTCATGTCTTCTATCGAAATGAACACAGCTCTGTAAAGTAAACTCCTTAATCAGGGAACCATGCAATTCAAATATTAGTTTTAGACTTAGAGACCTTAGTGTCCGTCATGCTTTTCCAGCCAGCATGATTCATGCGCATAGAAAAGTAACATTGTAAGGATCACATTATGTGTCCAAGTACCAGGACATTAAATATTTGTCAGGTGACTCTTACCGCTCATCCATAAAAGGTTGAAATTATATTGCGTCAAGCCTTTTTTTTTGTGAACATCAATCATTCATTGTACACATAAGCAATTTGTCATAAAATTATGTTAATTATCAAATGCTTACAAGTAGGAGAGGCAAAGTCATCATTCTCCCTGTAAAGTGAGGATAATCAAAAAACTAAAAGACAAAAAAGATTAATTTCTATTCTATTTTTAAATCTAAACCAAACCAAAATTTCTGTTGTGTTGGACTATCGGCCAAATCCCGTAACCAGAAGTGATTGTATTACATGATGTACTGACTAGATTAGCAGCAAAGTGCATCCTGATAAAGTATTACTTTAATGGTTGATCATTCTCGCAGAGATGGGGAGAACCAATCTGACTGCCTTAGGGGTTTAAAACACAGTCTGCACTTGTTGAACATCGTTACCGTTTTAAACTTAGTTTTATATGGGAACTCCTTTTTAATTGGTGATCAATCCATACCATGAATGAATCCGTGTACCCTTTGTTCTTTGGTTATTTTGTTTTAAAACCAAATTAAAATAACAAATAAATGGTGTGGTTATTTTGTTTTACTGACTTAAAGGAGACATATCATGCATTTAAATCCTTCCTTTTTTACATAAAAATCATACAGTTGTGGTCTATATAAAGCAGAACTGCAATGCTTGGGTCTGAATTCTTCATTATTATAGCTCCACAGACCCCTTTTCTACCCCTTTTCTGATGTGCTTCTGAGAGCAACTCGTTTTGGTGCGGTCTCTTTAAATGCAAATGAGACACTTCATACCCCGCCCCCTCTCCAGGTTACAGAGGTGAAACTCGGTTCAACTCCACCCTGTTCGGCCATTTTTGTAGTTTGATAGAAGAGATACGATTATTTAGCGGCGCAGAAAATGTTTATTCACACGTTATTTACAAAATGTCAACAACAGAAGACTTGTCCATCCAGCCTTACATGTTCCAGCCAGAGTCTGACCCGGCGGAGCGAGATGAAAATGAAGATGATGAACCTGCAGAACCCTAACAAGTGAGCTAACACAAGCACCGAGCTAACACTAGCGCCAAGCTAACGTTACAAAATGCATTTTAATACAGTCTTTTCAAAGACAAAAACGGCAAAATGAAATGACTAATGAAAACTTTAGACTTAAATTAAATCACGTAGGCCATATCATCAAGATCTAAAACGAGTACACAACGCTAGCATATGAAGACGGTGCAACTGCTAATGCTAACAAAACAATGACAGGGACGTCTTATCATCACACTTTTTAGCGTTATTTACAGCTTACTGAAGTGCTCTGTTCGTCGTCTCCAAAGATAGAAGGAATTGAACCCTCAATCAGACAAAGTCTTTCGGCAAATCCTTCTTTACACTGGTGGAGGTTGCTGAAGCAGTTATCCTTGAAGTGCTTCGCGCACACAAAAATGACCTTACCCACAGATGTGGGTACATTTCCATGAAAAATAAAACTCAACCAGGCACTTCGAAAAGGTTCTGATGCTGGGAGACGGTGTAATGAAGCGTGTGGGTTACTACATCCAACAACCAAACATTTTGATTTCTCCTCTCGTAACTTCGGCATCCTTGAGCTTGGACTACAAAATAAAAGCGAGAAATAAAAATGGCGGATTGCTCGAAGTGTTGGACCTGGAGTTGATGTACTAATTTGGCAGTTCTGCTGCAAATACTGTGATGTAATAGAGAATAGAAAAATCGAAACAGATTGAAAAATATGAGCAAAACAGAATATAAAGATATCAACGAAGCACCTGAAGAGACTAATTTGAACTTTTCTGTACTTCTAAACACTCTAAATATACAACAAAATGCATTTAAGGGCTAAAAAGGGGATTTAGCATAATATGTCCCCTTTAAAACCAAAACAGAAATACAAAAAAGCCAATAACCAGACAAGCAGCGTTTTTTCTGTTTTAAAATTCAATCTTGTTTTGTTTGTGTGACATTTGGATATTTAGGGGAAACTAGGATGAGAGTTTCATGTTTTAATCTCAACACACAGACTTTTACTCTCTGACAAAAAAGGAGACTTGGTCTAGGACCTGTGGAGGGAAACCAGGTGCAGTGGACCAGAATGAGGACAAACCTATGCACATTAAGTGAGAACATGCAAACACCTGTGAGGCCTTAAGCATGTGTACAACTCTATGTACTGCCAGCTTTAATTCACAGGCTGTAGGTTGATGAGGAAACAAACAACAATATTTTGTTGTTCAAATGAAGGCAACGAGACATGAAGTTGCTGCTGTTTATTTGATTAATTGATAAATGGTTGTTACAACACTAATTCATCTAAAGTGTCACAGAGGGATACAGATTCATCCCACATCTGTAAATTTAATGTTTTTTTTAATCAGATCAGACTCAAGCTTCGTCTCTTGCGAGTGGATGAAACTGAAGTTTTGTCGCAGTCAGTTTGATCACAGCCACACTCGTCCACATGCACGTAGGAGTGAAAGAAGGTTTTGCCGTTCAAACAGTGCAGTTTCACCTTGCGTTTGCTAGAGCGGGTCTCCTTGCAGCAGGAGCAAAAGTGCTGTATCGACGCATTTGTTTGAGAGTACCTGAAAAGCATAAATAATTGGTCCATTAATAAATACAGAATTTAAACCAAAAGAGGCTCAAGTACTTTCCCTCATGTTGTAGTTTTTACTTGGTGAAAGTGTTGCAGGATCCTTCACAGAATGGCATCTCCACCTCCTGGAGTGACTGACAGCCCTTGTGTAAGAGACGGCTTTTCATGGACATCAACTTGCAGCCCTTTTCTTTTTCCTCACCTGTATAAACACATATTCCTGTTAGAAAATGTATCACTTCAAACAAACAATGGGCCACATTAAGAAAGTGAGTATATTTGGTCAATAAATTATTTTCCCATCATTAGTTATTATTAAAGCATAAATATAACTGCTTATGGTCAAATGTTAGAAACAACATATTTCTTATTTTAAGGAGGTTTCTCTTTAATTTGGCTTGGGTTGTGTTCACAATGGACTTATGGGAATTCTGCAAAATGACAGGAAAAGCCGTTATTAACAGTATTGGATGTTTTGAAATGTTAAACTTTGTGTTATTAGAGTCAGGCATGATGGGAAAATTACAGCAGATTAACATCTCAAATATTTTTGGTCATCACCCAATTTTGTTATGTTTGGGCTGAAAAAAAACTGCACTTTGAAGTAGCAAAACATGTATATATGCCACAAAAACATTTCACTTCTTATAGTGGTAACCTCAGACAACATGGAGACATGAAAAGAAGAAAAAAGACTTGAAGAAAACACATTCTCGTCTTCTTCATTGTTAGTTAGAAAATTGTAGGAGGAATGAGTTTGTGAACAAGTAAAAATATCTCATCAGCCAAAATAATATCAAATACAAATTATACAATGAATACAAATTGATACAGAATAACACATTAAATTGAATTAGCATTTTTGACCTATTTAAGTTATTGGTGCTTTAATTCTTCTAATAAGATGTGGGAGATTTCACACTGCTACTTTAAACATACACATATGGGCAGTATTATGAAAAATTAGTTTTGCTACAATGATATACATTCCTTTAGCCTCATTCAGAGGGCCAAAGTTAAAAAAGTTCTGTTTACTTCTTATTCCACATTTTGTAAAAAGTCAACTCCAAATGGGAGAGTTGGATTTTTTCTCACACAATCTTGGCTCCTCCTACCCTATAAGAATGTTAGCTCCTCCCTCTCAAACTACCTCACAGCTAAAACAAACATAGCAACGGCAGGTTGATATTACAGTAAATATCTTAACATTCAGTATATAGATAATGAAGTATATAGATAAACCAAAGAGCACTCACAATCAGTTTCACTTTTAGGAGTTGTTACGTCACCTTGTATCTCTTTTATGGGATAATCTGACGTGTTTGTGACACAATGTGATGCAGCGGTTGGACAATATTATGTACTGTTGTCTTAAATTGACGAGTTCTGTGGTCAGGAGAGGTGAGGAGGAGGAGGAAGTAGCGTAGCAGCTCATGTGAGTGTTTGAAACAGCTGACCCAGCTGATAGTTGAGAGTTTACTTCCTTGTGGTACAGCATGAGCGGTTCAAATCAGTTCCATTTTTAGTAGCCGTTATATTGCTTGAAGCAGTGTGTGTGTTTACACCCACTAATGCATATGCATCAAGGCCCAAAAAACAGCCTGTTTTGAGGAGATCTCTGAAAGTGACTTTTCAGAGGCTAAAACTCCAGAAAGCAGGTGGAGGATAAACCTCAAATACTATGTTTTTGAGGTTCTTAGAACAAATGGAGATGGGTGAAAAATAGCATAATACTGGACCTTTAAAGTAGCAGTGCTTAGTCTCATATATGGTTTAAATATGTCCTACATAGGACTGGCAATGGACATCTTTTCCAACAAGGACGGGCAAAAGATAAGATGAGGTATAGGAGAGAAAGTCAATATTGGCATCATGTTGTGATTAATGAAATATAGAGTAAATTTAGTATAGTACACTCACAGATTTTACAGCATCCATTTGCTGCAGTTTGAATCGTATTCTGGAAAGAAACAATTATATATAAATAAATGAAACCAGTTTAAAGTTCTGTTTACACACTATAAAAAGAGGTAAACTTGTTTAAAGAATTCCTTACAGGAAGACATTTGCTTTCATCCAACTCAGGGCAAGGAATGGTGGTCCTGAGGGTGGATAAAATGTCACCAATACGAGCACAAACGTAAACTTCACACCTATTGCGACTGGGTGACCAGGTTTCTCCTTCCTGCACAAACCAGAAAAACAAGTGCAGATTAGCTGTTGTGAGATAAAAAAAATCCAAATATGGTTTCAAATAAATGTTAAGAGAGAACAATTGTCTTACGATCAGAAAGTGCTTTGAACCGCTTTCCGTGATGACACAGTGGGTCTGCACACACCTCCCACAGCACGTATCAGAGCTCTCCCGCACATATTCAAATCCCTGTGAGACAAGATGATCGGCCAATCTCAGGCTTTGTCTGCCCATATTTGGATAATTATGTTTTTAAATATGAATAAAATCTAACAATTTCAGTTTAAAAACACAAAAGATGATAAAAGAGCCATTTCTACCCAATTAAAAACTTTGTAAATGAAAGCAAAACAACTAAATTGGCTGGTTATTGGCTAAATGCAATAACTATGTTTAGGTTGAAGCCTCACACGGCAATAGCTGAACTACATAAGTATGCGGTACACAATAGATATGGTTGTAAAAATAATAATAACTAAATGGTCTATACTCTCGTCTGGATTGAAGCGCTTTTTTGCGCGCCTGCAGTTACACGTTTCTCTGCTACGCGTATTCTCCGGTCCAGGCTGCTGACACGTAAGGTAGACCAAAAACGCGTATGTGTGAATGAAGGCGGATTGAAGGAAAGGAGGTGGTGATTTTTTTTGGGCTGTCTAGAAATCACAGAACATGGAGTTTTTCCAATGCTTGTAAATGTCATTGAAATTCGTGAAAATGATAAAGTTCACTTTTAATTTGAAACGCCTTCATTAATAAACAATATAACTGGTTGATTTGATCAGATCATTGATCAAATTACTGTCGTGTGACTGAGCCACAGTTAAAATATCTCTCCTTGATCATCATTATCATCATCGCTGTAAAGCGTGACCGAGTTAGATGCGCTGGAGATATGAGGAAAAAACCCGGCCGCAGAGCAAAATAGTAGAATCACTGTGACCAACATGGACAGAAGTCTGCGTCTGTCACAGTTTTAATTATTCATGCAGCAGCAGCTGAGTGATCACAGCTGCTGCTGCGCGACGCACGAGTCTGTGTGGCTTCAAATGTAAGTCCATATTTCCATATTTCTAGTGCAATATAAGCGCGTAAGAGGAAAAGGACTTACGCACACCGGAGAATGCGCGTATAAAGCCAGATTTGAATGGGAACACCCACATTTCAGGGCTGCTCCACCCACAGTGCGTAACTGGGATGAAGGCGCGTAATGACTAACTTAAGTACAGGGGGAGAATAGCGCGCACCCAAAAACAGCGCTGCTGCGAGGTTTTTTGGACTTACGCACATGGGAGAATAGAGCCCTAAGGTTCTAAGAGAATCATCAAAGTGCACGAGCAATTAGAAACAGTTACACTTTTAGCAGCTGAATTCAGCCCGTATCGCCTTTATCAAATGAGCTGACGTGTTGTTTGTGACTCAATGCGACGCAGCGGTAGGAAAATCGGTATATCGATCAGCTGTTGGAATTCCACATGCCCAGACAAGTTTTAGTGGCTTCGCTCAGCACTAAAACAAGCTGTTTTCAAACACAAAGTTTACCACTTTAAAACCTCCAGTGGGCTATATGCACGCAGCAAACCATTCCAAGCCAAACTGGTTGCTGATGGCCATCTCCCCCATCCGTCTGCGGAGCGCTGCGTTCTCTACCCGGACCTCCTTTATATCACTGAGGGCTATAAGTCCAATGCACCCGGCGCAGCAGACAAGCAGTAGTCGTGGTCAGGACATGATACATTTATTTCCTCTTCGGGTCCTCAGAGGGAAAGTCTAGTCGCTGTCTTCGCTCCCAACCCCCGGGACGAGGTGCAGGAAGGAAGTAATTCTTCCATTCAAAAAGAACAGGGACAGCTCCGCCGACGCCCTTGTGCATTTGATCGCTCCTTCATGTCAGGGTTAGGGGTTAGGGTTTATCTCTCTGGATGTTGATGATCCACTTTTTTTGCAGCTCATCCTCTTGTGGGAAAGTAAAAAAAAAAAAAAACTCAAAGCAGAACTACATCTAGCTGAAGCTGTACACTTAGGAACGCAACAGTGGTATCTTGATGTGCTATATCCTCTTGTTTGGAAGGTACACTTCGTCCTTTTGAACGTCATTGTGTATAAACAAAACCACACAAACAGGCACAATAAAAACGAAACGAAGTGTGATGGCTCACTTCTCCACTGTTTTGAGTGTCAAAAAGCGGTAACAGGAAATACTTCATCGGCCTTATTTTCAACCGGAAATACATCACGTCTCACTGTGCATATAGCCCATACTGTTATTTGAAGCACGGAGGGCTTTCTCTATAACTTCAACTAGTATATTTTGTAAAATAAAGAAAATAAAAACCAGAAAATCATTATTTTCTTAGAAAACAAAGGTTTTTGTGCTTTTTCTCTGTTTCTCTCATGCCAATTTGTTCCTGGTTTTCTCATGGCTCCTCACATATGTTTAAAATTAGTCTAAAATGTGTGTTTTCATGTGTTTATCGCATATGACTTTTGTTTTAACATAAAACTATTGCTTTTTATATAAGTGGCACTTTATCGAATATTTTCACCTATCATGGATCTTCGTGGCCTTGAACGTATCATCTGCTATAAATGTTGGTTTACTATACATCTTGTTTACATCTTAAATTTATAACAGAAATAAATAAATAAAAAGCAGTAGTTAGCTTACCAATGCACAGCTCTGTATACATGGGCGAACAGTACACAGAATTTTTAATAGACCCCCCGAGGAGGGGTCGACCTTTGTGGTACAAGAGCAGTCCTCACATTCATTCCCAGGGACGGAAGAACCAGGCTAGCAAACAGAAAAAGGTTGGTTTACTGCTGCCATTATTGAGACAGAGAATCAGACATGAAATCCTAAAACCATCTGTACACACAGGTGCCCTTTACCTCATACTCAACATCTTGGTGGACACAAACTCGCTTTGGCACTAAAAGAGAAAACATGTTATGTTTCTGTGGTCATCAGCTTCCTAACGTGTGTTATATTATGATTTTGAATAAAATAAGTTAATGAGCTCACCACATGTATGTTCTGGACAACATTTCCCTGCAGGAACACTGAGAATTGGTCGGAATCCAACTGAGCAGCTCACTTTAGGGACCGGGCAAGTAGTGATTTGACATTCTTTGAAGAAAAACTGAAATTAGCAAGCTCACTTTTATAAGTTAAAAAAACATGCAGCAATTCATAAAACTTACGGCAAACTTGCTCCAGACAGCAGGGGTCAGAAGGATTTGTTTGGTTGACCAGGACATAACCCGGGTCCACACAGCGCACGGTTTCTGGTTCTGGGCAAACCTTTGGCCTGCAAGTCACCACCTTGGAAATCTCACAGATGCAGTCTTGGCATCTGTACTCAAATTGCTCATTGAACTAAAAGAATACATTTTAATGTTTAGAAATAATTTTTCATTATGAAATACAGGCCACAGGGGCTGACTTACCTCTCGGGGATTGTTTTCAGGATCCAGACAACCTGTTAAATTACAGTTTAATTGTCATTTAGCAGCTTTTTGGGACATTCTACCAGAAGTGTACACTATCTGTCCTGAAAATGTTACAGTGAATAAAACAGGGCCTGACATTGAAGGGAAGAAATTAGTATAAAAATGTGTTTTATTCAAGCATGAATTATCATAGTTGAACATGTCGTTAAAATGACTTAATGTTCAGATGCAAGAATGTTTTTTTTTTCCTTCAATATTTTTTGAAGTAGAAATGTACATTTCTGGTAGAATGTCCCTTTTACCTGACACCAATATTAAATATAATCCTAAATGACGTCCATGAAAAAAATCACATTTCCTATTAAAAACAACACCATAACCATCTTTTCATTAAACGAGAATTGCCCAAAAGAAGCATAATTTTTAACAACACAAACAAATGGAAGTTAAAACAAAACTTTGCGATATATTTGAAAATCTCTCTATATACAGTACTTTTTCCCATGTGCCTCAACAAAGTTAGTCTCACTTACCACACATTTTAACACAGAATTCAGAGTCCACGTTGAACCGTGTCATTCCCTCCGGACAAAAACATCCCTCAGTCACGATGGACGCGGTAAGTACAATTGAACTAAAAAAAATATTAAAACAAATCAAAATATCAATTCACCCTTGGGTAGGCACCGCCTACCTTGCCTACCCTGACTGCACGTCACTCTTAGCAGTCCATGACAATTGTGCACTGCAGTAAGAACACACAAAAAAGAAGAAAAAGCGTCTATCCAAGAGTGGAACAAGCAAACACGTCCGCCACAGGGGGCGCCATGACCAAGAAGCTGTGCACAGTGGTGTAGTTTGAAAATGTTATGCTGATTTAAATTTAATTCACTTCTCTTATATTACTCTTAACCTGATTTGAAAACGTCTTTACACAGCAACCACTTCATAGTTTTTTTCCCCAAATATTATCTTTAAAAACATACTTGTCTTCACATGTTGGCTGTTCAGCAGAACTGCATGGCTTGTAGACTTTGTTCGATGGACAATCAAGCACTGTTAAAGAATGAGATTTTATGCACTTTTTTCCAACTTATTTTATAAAATGTACTTCCAATATAGCTTTATCTCTTACCTAAAGTGTTTCTTACCACATAATTTTGTGTACTGTCTCCAATCGACACAAACTCCAGCCTGTGCACAGGCTGAAGCGTAACTCTCCAAACTTTCACATTCTACAACTGGATCGACCTTATTGCAGCTATCGGAGACACAACTGCTGTGAAAGTTGCTGGGGTCGACAAGGTCGTGGCACTCTGCAAAAGGGCTGTAGAGGGTGTTTAATACATTTTTAAGTCACGCTGTTAAAAATGTAACAGTGTAGTAACAATGTTTCAAAGTCGTCTAAGTTTGTTACATAAGATTACATGATGCTCACCCTCTGCTAATGAGTAGATCACACTCAGAGTCGTCTCTACATGGACTTGGTTTAGGCATAGGTTCAGGTGGGTTGACAGGCAGTGCAAGTGGCTTTCTGCACTTAGTTTTTCCACTGCCTGTTACAGGCCAAAATTCAGCCATGACAGCACAACTATTTACCAGTTGACCTCCTGGCAACATACAGTCATCTGCCTGGTTGTTGGTGCAAGTTCCTGAGAGTAAAGTTATTTGATGAAGTTTTTAGAGTGGTGTTATGCATTTAAATGTTAATAAACTATCAAGTGCTTACCACAAAGACCCTGTGTGTTTCTGCCAAAGTATTGAAATGGAAGGAACACAGTAAAACAAGATCTTCCAAATCTAATAAACAGTTCCAGACGAGGAATCTCTAATATTAGGTTGAGGCCAGAGTTAATTATTACAACACCTTGCTGTACAAAGGGAAGCCTTAGGGTATCACTATTTGCCAATGCCTGAAAAAGAAATTTAAAGAAACCGAACTGTCAAATTGTATATGTTATCAAGTAAAATAGACATTTACAATAAATTGAAATTGTAATTTTGTGTTATCCTATTTGTACCTCCAACTTTGATGCTCCATCAACTTTGGTAGTCTTTAATCTCACAACGAGTGATCCATACATTACAATTATAGATCGTGAACAGGAACCAACTTCAACAATGTCATCACAAGATGCACCCTCAATGTAAATCTTCAGGTTAAATGTAGGTGATATCTCCTCCATCAATACATAAGTACATTTCCCATGAAAAGTGTAGTGCGAGCCGTCAAATGTATTATAATGAGAACCTCCCCAGCTTTCACAAACACCTAGAAAATGTAAAAAAAAAGAAGATACATATAATCGTATTTATAAAAAAAATAAAGTCTATGAATGTAGCACGTACAGTCACAAACATATTGTTGGCAGCAGTGAAACTCATCCCACACAAGAGCCGGCTTGATTCCATTAGAGCAAGTTATTTCAGTCATAGGTGGGCATTCATATGGGAGTATTTCTAATGTATTGTTCCCGATACATGTTGCCACTGTACAGTTGCAGAAATTAAATGATTCATTTTGCTGAAAAAACAAAACAAAACAAAACAAAGGACAATTCAACCTGAGCAAAGAACTTTTTACACACAAGGATTGCAAACTTAATTCACGAACAAACACATCAAATCAAAGGGGAAACAATTTAGGTGTTCTTTCATGTAAATCTGATGAGTGACTTACCACTACACCCCAAGCTGGGCAGTTGTTTAATGGCAATGTAGGAGTCACTGATACGGATGGAGTTTCAGTCAAAGCTGAGGTTTCAGCTGTTGATGTAGATTCAGCGGGTGTGGTTCTTGTTACTGTAGTTGGATATTCAGTAGTACTTGCTGATTTAGTTGGTGTTGTAGATCTTGATGTTTCAGTTGGAGTTGTTGACAGAGTTTGTGTAGTAACTTGGGATGGTTCTTCAGTTGTATTTGTTGTTACAGTTGTAGATATTGTAGTTGTTGATTCAGTTAATGTGGCTGTAGATAATGTACTTGCTACTTCAGTTACAGGTGATTGTCTAAATGATGTCGTTATTGTAGTTGGTGTTTCAGTTGTAGATGTTGATTGAACCAGTTCAGCTGTAGCTTCAGTTTCGACTGTAGTTGTTGATTGAGTTAGTGCAGTTTCAGCTGTTGCCTGTGTTTCAGTTATTGTAGTAGTTAATTCAGATGTTGAGATGGATATTGTAGCTGTCGATGGAGTAGTTAACTCAGTCGGTGTATTTGTGAATATTGTTGTTGGTGTTTCAGATGTAGTTGGTGAAACATTTATTGTGGTAGCAGATACAGTAGTTGGTGTAGTAGTAGTTGTAAATTCAAATTGTGTTGTTGTAGATAGTGTATTTTGAGTTTCAGTGGGAGTTGTTGATTCTGCTGGTGTGGTTGTAGTCGGTACTTCTGTTGTAGTTGTTGCTGTTTGAGTTTCAGTTGTTAATTCAGCAGTTGAGAGGGATATTGTAGTTGCTAATGAAGTTGTTGATTCAGTTGGTATATTTGTTGATGTTTCAGTAGTAATTGGTGGTAGAAGTATAGTGGTTGTAGTTGTAGATTCAGTGAGTACAATTGTTGATATTGTTATTGGTGTTTCTGTTGTAGTTGTTAATTTGCCTGGTGTGGTTGTAGCTAATGCAGTCGATTCAGAAAAAGTTGTATATTCAGTATGGACGGTTGTTGAAATTGGTGTTGGAGTTTCTGTTGTAGCTGTTGATTCAACGGGTGATGTGGCGAATACTGTAGTTGTAGCTTCAGTAGGTGTGGTTGGTGATGTTGCTGTTGTTATGGTTTCTGTTGCAACTGTAAATTCAACTGGTGTGGTTGATTCAGCAATAATTGTAGATTCAGTAGGGGTGGTTGCAGAAATTGCTGTCTGGGTTTCAACAGGTGTGTTCGTGAAAAATGTAGTTGTGGATTCTGTAATAGTTGTAATTTCAGTCGGGATGGTTGTTGATATTGTTGGAGTTTCTGTTGCAGCTGTAAATTCAACTGGTGTGGTTGTAGCTAATGTGGTTGATTCAGCAATAATTGTAGATTCAGTAGGGGTGGTTGTAGAAATTGGTGTTGGGATTTCTGTTGTAGTCGTTAATTCAACTGGTGATGTAGCAAATAATATAGTTGTAGATTCAGTAGGGGTGGTTGTTGATGGAGTTTCTATTGTAGTCGTTCTTTCAACTGGTGTAGTAGTGAATAATGCAGTTTCAGTAATAGTTGTAGATTCATTAGGGGTGCTTGTAGAAATTGCTGTTGGGGTTTCAACTGCTGTGTTTGTGAATAATGTAGTTGTGGATTCTGTAATAGTTGTAGTTACAATGGGGATGGTTGTTGATATTGTTGGAGTTTCTGTTGCAGCTGTAAATTCAACTGGTGTGGTTGTAGCTAATGTGGTTGATTCAGCAATAATTGTAGATTCAGTAGGGGTGGTTGTAGAAATTGGTGTTGGGGTTTCTGTTGTAGTCGTTAATTCAACTGGTGATGTAGCAAATAATATAGTTGTAGATTCAGTAGAGGTGGTGGTAGAAATTGCTGTCTGGGTTTCAACAGGTGTGTTCGTGAATAATGTAGTTGTGGATTCTGCAATAGTTGTAGTTACAATGGGGATGGTTGTTGATATTGTTGGAGTTTCTGTTACAGCTGTAAATTCAACTGGTGTGGTTGTAGCTAATGTGGTTGATTCAGCAATTGTTGTAGATTCAGTAGGGGTGGTTGTAGAAATTGGTGTTGGGATTTCTGTTGTAGTCGTTAATTCAACTGGTGATGTAGCAAATAATATAGTTGTAGATTCAGTAGGGGTGGTTGCAGAAATTGGTGTTGGGATTTCTGTTGTAGTCGTTAATTCAACTGGTGATGTAGCAAATAATATAGTTGTAGATTCAGTAGAGGTGGTGGTAGAAATTGCTGTCTGGGTTTCAACAGGTGTGTTCGTGAATAATGTAGTTGTGGATTCTGCAATAGTTGTAGTTACAATGGGGATGGTTGTTGATATTGTTGGAGTTTCTGTTGCAGCTGTAAATTCAACTGGTGTGGTTGTAGCTAATGTGGTTGATTCAGCAATAGCTGTAGATTCAGTAGGGGTGGTTGCAGAAATTGGTGTTGGGGTTTCTGTTGAAGATGTTGATTCAGTTGCTGTGGTTGTAAATATTGTATTTGGAGTTTCAGTTGGAGTTGTTAACCCAGGTGTTGCGATTGAAACAGTAGTTGCAGTTGTTGCTTCAGTCTGTGGGGTTGTGGAAATTGTAATAGTAGGTAGTGTTTCGATTGTAGTTCTCAGTGTAACTGTAGCTGTAGTTAGTGTTTGAGTGGTAGATAATGTAGTCGGTGATGCGGTGGTAGTTGTAAATACAGTTGGTAGAGTTGAGAATGAGGTTGGTATTGGTTGTTCAGTAGTTGTAGTCGATGGGATAGTAGAAATTATAGTTGGAGTACTTATCGTAGTAGTTGCAGCACATAATTTAACACATGTATGGCTTCTCTCATCTAAAAAGGGTTTATCATCAGGGCACACTGGAAAACAACCTGTCAAAAGACATAGAGATTTTTTCCCAAAATGTCAGAATGAAGATGCAACAGCATATCCTTGGATGAACCCTTACCTTCCAGGTTGGGTATGGGGTTGATACAAATTCCTTTAGGATTTAAACAGGTCTTGAAGCAAGGGGTGTGACAGGGGTTGTAGTGCCACTCACATGCATCCGGGTGATTGTAGTAATCACAAAAAACCGCTGAAAAGAAATGAAAAAGTCTGTTTAAAGGTCAAATTCTGAAATTTTTAAAAAAAACTTTTGTCTTTCTTAAAAATTATTTTTCCCAATTATGAATTATTATTTATGATCAAAAAAGAGTAATAACTTATAAAAGTAACAACTACATGTACAAAGTTCCAAAAATAACTCCAATAAGACAGCAAAACTATTGATCCCACCCATGGCTACGGCTAATACCTCAACTAATAATGAAATCTGAATTTCTGCAACTCTCTGTACAAAACAGGCGAGAACTATTGAACTCAGTTTACTCAAGTACGTCATCAGGGTCATTCCATGTCACTCAAAATAAACAATGCATGTTTACTAAGACGTTTTAGCACCAAAAGAGGAAACCTCTTTTCTCCATGTAAAGTGGTGGTGTAATGGTTAGCACATCCACCCCAGAGCACGAAGGTCCTGGTTTCAAACCCTGTGGTGGACACATGGATTATTTTCTGTGTAGAATTTGCATGTTGTCCCTGTGCTTGTGTTCTTCCCATCATCTAAAAACATGCATAGTAGGTCAATTGGTGTAGGGTAGTGTGAGTTGATATCTTTCAGTCTATGTTTGCCCTGCAATAGAAGCCGTTTTCCATTTCAGATTTTCACAAAATAAAAGTGATATTTCTAAATGTCAACAAAGTATAATTGTACTTTGAACGTGTTTCCATTGAAGCCTGGCAACCTCCGGGAAATCTCATCCCGTGAAACTTCGCTGTAGGAAGACGAATACGCCAAACCTCCTTAGAACACTCACTTATCCCTTTGTTGTTTCATGTCCAATGTGGCACTAGTAATGTTTAAGTCTAATGCTCAGAAATGTCTGGGTCACCTCTTACACATACCGCGCCATGTTTTCTCAGAGAGATTTGGTCATGTGACCAGGTACGTCACATCATGTGACCAGGTTTGTCATGTGACATGTAATTGCGGAAAAAGTGTTTCCATTTAGCTTTTGGGATACATTTCAATATGGAAAGGTCTGAATACCTCCTCATGAAAGCATAGAAACTTTTTTTAGGTGTTTTCAGGTGTTTCCATTACCAGTTTTTATTGCCCTATTTAGATTTTGCACATTTTACACAAGGGTATCAAATACTTGATAAATAATAGATACTAATGTAATGCATATCTTTCAATATATGTTTAAAATGGTAATAAGCTCAATAAATGAAGAATTAAAGCTAGTAAGGATAAACACTGTACTGGTACGATAGTTAAATTGGTAACTTACGACAGATCTCTGGAGTTCTCCATGAAACACAGACACCAGCTTCACTACAAGCCTGAGCGTACGTAGCCACTGCTGCACAGAAACACTCACAGTCTCCTCCACTGTCACAGGCACAGGAGTCTTTTACACAGTTTTCATAGAACGGACTTGGATCCACCTGTTTAGTGCATCAATAATCAGAGACTTTAAAATGTTCCAATCAGATTGTGAGCAAAAACGCCAAAACTATAAACCACACTTTTATTACCGTTTTGTGGCAGTCTGTGAATGTGTTTCCAGTGATGATGCTGCACATCATCTTAGACCATTGATGTCGATTAGGTGATGCCTCACATGCGTTGTCACTGCTTTCTGTATCTGGACAGCTGCTGGACATTTTCCAGGTGTTTCCAAACTCTAAAGGACTACTGACCACCAGGTGATTCTGAGTGGTGAAGTCATTCTGTCCGTCACCGTCATAATTCCCACAGAGACCACAGACCTCTCCCTGTTGGAACAAAATTCTTTGGTTACTTTTCACATAGTTTTTCTTTGTGATAGGATAAGAAAGGGAACAACTGCTCAAACAATAAGATTATATAAAATGTAATAAGTTCCATTGTATATAATTTTGACCATCCATAGAACACATTTATCAGAACACAGGTTTACATGCTAATATATTGTTCAATACTTTTATTTGTCTTTTGATATTAATTTTTGCGAACTTTGTTTATATAATACTTTTCCTCATATATCAAAGATTAATTGTGCATTCTGTCTCATGATTTAATAAGTGTTTGTTTATTATCCTTTATTTTAAGTTTTTTGTGGATCTCTTATACAAGCTGTTTTGGGCTTCATTCCCTCCTTGCACCTTAAATGTTGTTTTTTTTCTGAGTGCTAAATAAATACATAAAATTATCTATCAAATTATTATTATTATTCTTTACATTGTGGAATGCATTGAAAACAAAATAACTTTCCTTAGAGGTCTGGATTCAGAATTATACTCAAGATAAATGTGGAAATAGCCACAGCAGATCCAACTTCTGTGGGAGATAAATTCCTCAAGACAAGTCAAAATTAGGTCAGTGATCATTACCTGTAGAACTATTCCTTTATGTTTTGCTTAGTTCGACTCATTTCCACCTGTTGTTTGTTCACAATCAGTGTTGCTTCCTAATTTGACATGTTAATTACCCAGAAGTGTGCTTTTAAAGTGTTCCCTTTAAATTATTTTGAGCAGTGTATTAGTTATTTTACTCTTCTTCACATTTCTGCCTCCCATTAAGAGTGTGTTTAGATTTCATGTAACTGTAAAGTTTTTCTTGTTATTCTGATGGTCTTAGGTTTAAGTCCTGAAGGGGCTCTTCTTATTTACGTTTTTATTTAATTTCAGCATTTCAGGTTCTGCATTGTTGTAGTTCCTGATTCGTTTGGCTGTTTTATTTTGTCTACATATTAATGGTATGTTTGCCCTTTATTTGGTCCCTTTAGACCCAGTCCTTCCTTTCCACACCAGTCAAGCTAATTTTCCTGATTGCTTTCCCTCACTATGGCTACATTCACGCTGCAAGCCTTAATGCTCAATTCTGATTTAAAAAACTAAAAAACAGTTACCAGTATTATTATAATCAGGTGGGTCTCCTGATTTTTAGTTCCCTCACTTTTTCCTTAAACTGTGGATAAGACCAGAGTTACTGTATGAATGAAGTCAGCATCCAATGTGAACATTTTGAACTCAAAGTTAAAGGCACTCTTTTTCTCTACTACTTATGACTGAGAGGGAGATTTTTGGTCATGTTGTTGCTGATTTCATATATTTTTACTGATGATTTTGAATGTTTTTGCTGCTGATTTTAATGTTGTTATTGATTTTTAAGCAGTTGATTTTTTTCTGTGGCACTTTTTGATCATGTAAAGCACGTTGAATTGCCTTGTGTACGAAATGCGCTATACAAATACATTTGACTTGCCTTGCTTTGCCCATAAAAGGAGCCGACAAGGCAGGTATTTTAATTATTAATAGAAATATCAATAGCCCAGCCCTGTTAATGGTTGAGGGTAGTCTGTAAAACCAAATGTACATACACATCTGCTACTTAACAAGAATCATAATCAGTTAAGATTCAAAATGACACAATACAATGTGCTTTTTCTGCAGCAATCAACATTTGTTGATTATATTCAATAAAAAACATGATTTAGAAAATAATTCTAAACTTACATTTGAATAAATAATGAAATGTTCCTGTGACGTACCATGTGCTTTGGCTCCAGTAGGATTCTCACTGTTGTTCTGCGATCCCATACAATGGCCAGGCCGATGGTGGATTCAATGAGCAGATATAAGCCGACCCTCCTTATTTTATATTCAATCTCAGCACCGCTGCCCAGGTCCTGCTCTTGGTATTTACCCTTGAACAGTTTGATTTCGTTTCGCTGTAGCACAATGAAAACATAATGACAGTTAGTAGCAGCAAAACAAGTTTCCTTTATTTTCTTTAATGTATTTTATCTTACTGCATCTTACCCCTAAATAAACTCTGACTGATTTGGAGCACGTGGTTCTTGTTGATCCACAGGGAACATTTTCTGTGACGACTCCAAAGTTCACAGCCTGTGTTTTGTTACTACATTTATTCTGCAAAGACATTTTTACTGAATAACAGTGGGTTTGAATGTCAATTAATATGTTCCATTTTATTGCACAATCCTTGTTCATTCGGAAACATTGACAGACATTATATATGATACACTTGTAATTTTGAGATTAAAAATAACTTTATGAACAGAAGTCGTGAGAATGTGAGATTATTGTGGGCTTGATTTACCTTCACAGCAGTATAAGCACAATTTCCTTGGAATGTATACGTTTTTTGATCAAATGTAGTATAGTGACCACTCCCATAAATAATGCAGGTTGCTGGACATTGTTTCTCTGTGCATGCCCATTTTCCACTTTTGCAAGCGCTAAATATATCAGATACAGAATTAAAACAAGGGGATAAAAATTCAGTTTTATCAGAAAAATGATTTTAAATTGTAATTTCTTCTTCACCACCCTAACAATGCATAACAAACATCCAAACTGACTCATCAATTTTACACCTATCTTTTGTAATCAACTGGCATTGCAGTAATCTAGAAAAAATCAAATTCAAGGGTAAAGGTATGAAATGTTTATTTACCATTTGTTGCACTGGTTCAGAATCTGTGATCTATGTGCATATAGACGCCCATTGTGATTACAGGGACATTCATTTTTCTTAACACATGAGCCTTTTCCATCATCAAGGAGTCCATCAGGGCACACACAACCAGATTCACACTCTGAGGAGTCCTGGGGTAGAGGTTCAGAACATGGCACCAGTAAAGATTCAAAAGGTGCAATGAGTCAAGTACAAAATACAACAAGTGTGCACAACGCTTACACAGTCATCCTTGTCAGGGTAGGAACAAGTTCGTGTGCACTGCTGTTCCAGCTCATCTGCTACGGCAGAGGAGCAGTTGAAGAAGACTTTTGGAGCAACACATGCTGTAATAGACACAAAAAAAATACAATGCTGAAAGAGCCCAAAACATGTGAAAATAATAACAGAAAACAGAAAAAGAACTGACTTGATGGTTTAGGAGTCAGAGGTTGGCAGTTAAGGACACCATTGGAGCACACACTGGAGAAATAAAACAAAAATGTAATTTCTTCAATTATACCTGCAATCATTTTATATGTTTTTTCTACAGTACTCACACGTGACAGAGTCAATTAAGAAAAACACTCCAGTGGATCCAATTATCTTACAACAATTACCAACAAATAATTAAAAAAAACCTCTCAAAAATGTTCAGGGTTTTCTCAAATACTAACTGTATTCATTTACCAGTCACTAAATGAAAGGCTGAATTTTCAATCACCACCGATAACGATTTCTGGACAGAAATTTGTTGTAATACTTTTAAAATGACAAAAAACACAAACCATCAGCTAATTCAGTACAAGGTTCTCCACAGAACCCACATTATCCAACAGCAGTACAGCAGTTTTGATCTCGAATTTCTGAAAATTGTGTGCCAGCACCGCAAACACTATATATATATATATATATATATATATATATATATATATATATATATATATATATATATATATATATATTTATTTATTTATTTTTTTTTAAATCATTGATCATTGCAGCTTTGACTGACTCACCAGTGCTCGTTTTTTATGTTGACAGACTTTCCAGGCTTGATGTAGACATTGTCATTATAACAGGGACATTTGGACACAGGGACACAAATTTGATTGTCATCTAAGTAAGAGCCCTCAGCACAGTTGCAACCATCAACGGGAGGGAAGTCAGAGAGGCAACTCTGTTTCTTTAAAGCCAATGATCTGCAGGTTAACTGGCATCTCTGGTGGTTAAAAGAGAAGACCTGGGAGGCAGGGCAACTCTTCATGTATTTATCTGTTATGTGGTTCAGGAGATGAGAGTTAGCACTGTTAATAGGTTCAAGATTTAGAAAATGTCTTAGGCCTTATTGACTCGTAGTACGACACTCACCGCACACGTTCTCCTTCCACTCTGACAGCAACACTCCCTTTGATGCACAAGCTTGTGCATACGAGGAGAAAACTCCACACAGGCATTCTTCACTCTTCTCACAGTTACAGCTGGAATAGATACATCTCTGCAAGAGAGAGCACACTTTATAACAGCCACTTTAAATACAGTTAAAGGCATCATTCGAAGGTTTTGCTGTACCTTGTAGTAAACATCAGGATCCACCACTGAATAGCATGGAGTGAAGGTACTGTTCTTACTGAGTAAAACAGCGCACCAGTACTTGGAATATTGATCTGGGAAGAATGAAAAATTATATTACTTTTCTGATCTATTAAGTTCTACATTTCTTTACTAAACTTGACAACTTGAACTTTTTGGCTGATTATTAATGTGATTTGACGAAGCTATGAGCCAAACAGCATTTTTAGCTACCACATTTTGTATTTGGAAATAGCCTTGTACTTCATCACACAGTGCTCATTTTCACAAGTGTTTATTGGATTGCTTGTTTGTCTGTTGGCAGGATTATAGCAAAAGTACTTAACTGTTTATGACAAACATTTTAACCAAAGATAGACCTTACAATGTAAGGTCTGTCTTTGGTTTAAATGTTTGTAAGGCTTACATCATGGGGGATTCTATAAAACTTTGGAGGGGATCCTGATCAATTTACTGATTCTTGGTCAGTTTCATTCATTCATTTTCAGACCCACTTATTCTCCGGGTCTCATTGGGCACTGGGCGGGGGTACACCCTGAACAGGGTGCCAGTCCATCGCAGGACAACACAGACAGACAACCACTCACTCTCATTCACTCCTATGGGCAATTCAGAGACTCCAATCAACCTTACAGTCATGTTTTTGGATTGTGGGAGGAAGCCCAAGCAGCACGGGGAGAACATGCAAACTCCACACAGAAAGAACCCAGGTGTCCACCCCGGGGCTTGAACCCTGGACCTTCTTGCTGTGAGGTGGACATGCAAACCACTAATCCACCATGCGCCCTGGTCAGTTTCAAAAAACCAAAAAAAAAAAACAAACTTCTATCTCATCATTCCCAAAATTTCAGTTCATATCTCGGTTTGTAATTGACCAATCTTTATTAAATTATACTTATTATGGTGGGTTGTTGTTTTAATTACCACATCAAGTCTCATCTCAATCAGATCTGGATTGCGCATTTCATGAGGATTTTTTTAATAAATTAATTTGGACCGACTGTATCGTTATTATTGGGAATTTAAATTTCATATGAATGATCATGGTGCTATGGTCAGGATCACTGATCCAGATAACTGTGATTATCTGTCAGAAAATATTTGCTGTGCTCTTATTTCATATGCAAACTTTAGTGTGGCAGCTCAAGAAGATAACTAACATGAAGACTTTTCTTGTGTGCTTAATATGAATAATAAAAAATATTAAAAAAATTAGAGTGGTAATGTGACTTTAGAATGCCTCATAATGTATTTGCTTTCAGAGGTTACAAGCATCACAATTACATACATTAGTGTCTTGTTCTTGATCACTTTTACAGTGCTGTTTGTCAATGAAAAACATGAACTCAACTCAACTTTATTTACTTCTCTAGTGGTTTACAAGAACATATTAGATAACAAAAAGAAGGAAACATTTATGCTGTGCATGTGGTGCTTGTTGGAGAAATAGTCCTTCAGTCTATGGGACAGGATTGGTTTTGGCACTAAACTACATGCACGTGCAGGAATGGTTCAGCACTGGCTGCATGTGAATGCACATGAAAGTGAACACACACACACACACACGCACGTACGCACGCACGCACGCACGCACGCCCGCCCGCACACGCACGCACACACACACACACACACACACACACACACACACACACACACACACACACACACACACACACACACACACACACACACACCTATGATCAAAGTACAGTGCACTGCATCTGTATTCTTGTCAAAGCATTGTACTGAAGAAAACTTCCCTGCTGCCAAAGAGAACCAAGTTGTCTGCCTTGTTCTGTTGCTGAATCTGGACATACATTTATTCCACAACATGCTCATGGGAATTGTAGTGCAATAATTTCCCATAATTGTTTATGAAAAGATTACAACTCAAACTAGCTCTTGAAGATGAGTGGTTTACACCAATTGTTGTATTTGTGAAATCCAACAATATTTAGTGAAATAGTCTGTTAATGTCAAACTCTGACTGTTTACATTAAAAGCACAAAGATTACCATTTTCGACACTGAAAGAACAGGGGTCCTCTAGTCTCGACTGGCAGTCCGAACACAGATCATCAGCTTTCCATGAGTCAATAAAAGTGGTTGCAGTTCCTTCCACGATCCCCTGACGAGTCTTTGTGTCATCAGACATTATTTTGTTGTAGTTCCCACATAAACCTGAAAGAAATATATCACCCAGAAATCACTAAGCCTCATCCAATGGTTTTTAATTTACAGTATATATTTTAAAATAGATTTTTGAAGTTAATGGATTGATTAATGTTTGTCTGTTAATGGATTATCTGTAAACACATTTACTGGTTCAATAAACGGAAAGAGATTTGAATTCTGATGTAGCTGGTTATGATTTACAGTCCGCATAAACAAGAATGAATCATAACATAACCTAACCGCTAGAGCGGACATGGGCTTGTCTGTGAACGGTCGCATTTACAGACCTTGGAGTCGCTGTTAGCTTACGAATGAACAGGAACAGATTTGTCACTTTTGTAAAAAAGTGTTGACTAGGTCACTGGGAGTGAGGAGCAAGGCCAAGGCAGGCTAACTTGATAATACTGTATCATGTTTTTCTGCAGTCAGTGCTTTCTCCTCGCCTTTCTCTCTCTGTTCTGTTTCAGGGGTTGTGAAGCTGATGATGATCGTTCCTGATCTGTGGTTCACAGCTCAACTAGTCTGGGACATTCTGATGGTCTATCTTTCCATCTTGTTCTGTTGCCCCTGTCCACTAACCCCAACCAGTCGAAACAGATGACTGCCACGTCTGAACCTGGTTCTGCTGGAGAGTTCTGCCTGTTAAAAGGACATTTTTTCTCCCCACTTGTCACTAAATGCTTGTTCATGTGGGTTTTTTTTATTTTTATTTTTCCTTATTATTATTAATTTGATATCTTGATAGCACTATGAGATGACCTTTGTTGTAATTTGTGCTATATAAATAAAGATTGATTGATTGAGATTGTTTTTTCCCCCACTGAGACCAACCAGATAAGGGGATTTGTATTACCAAACATGTTTACATAAATGACTCTTAGGACCTGATTTGCTAAATTGCATCGCGTTTGCTTAATTGATCTATTTGCATCTCCTATTACCAATATGTTGTAAGTTTTGGCAAATTCACCCAGAGTGCATATTCATTTAAAAGAGCTCAGGACAGGATTTGTGAAAAAATAAACATTAATTTTAAGTCTTGTAGATCTACATATCTCTCTATTTCCTTGAACATGTTGTGTGATGCATTATGTTCTAAATTTCATGAATATTTGTTTTCGACAGCTCAGAGACTGAAAGAAGACAAGCGCGGTGGACCAAACTACTGTTTGGTTCCGCGAAGGCATGCGTGGGGATCTTGCAGTAAATAAGTAGCCACGTAACAGTATCATCTGATCTGCTGTGAAGCGTTAATTCGCGCCCCTGTGACGGCTTAGCTGATGGCTGCAGTTACCTTACGACACTAACGGCCATCGTGTAACTCACTGGGTTTCCATTACAGATTTTTGCAAAATAAAAGCAATGTTTATAAATGTCGACAAAGCGTAATTGCGCGTTGAAAGCGTTTCCATTGAAAGTTTTTTAGGGTAGGAGCTTCGCAATTCCCTTGAAATCTCATCCCGCGTGACTTTGGCGGAGGAAGATGGACACTCCAAACATCCATATAACACTCCCTATTCCTTTGTTGTTTCACTTCTAATGTGGCAGTAATAATTATAAAGTATAATGCTTAGAAATGTCCCGATCTCCTTTTCTGTTTACATGTACCGTGCCATGTGTGACCAAGTACCTCCCGTCATGTGACCATGTACATCACATTCTGTCACGCGTATTTGCGACACATTTCAATATCGAAACGTCTGAATTTCCTCCTCATGAAAGCGTAAAAACTTTTTAGTGATACGTGAGTGTTTTTTTTTGAAATTCAGGTGTTTCCATTACTAATTTTCATTGTGCTATTTAGATCATTTCCAAGGATAATGGAAACACAGCTACTATCGAGTCAGATTTCTTGATCCTGCCCTATGCTACTTTAAAGCAAATTTGATATATATTTTGCTCATATTACAGTATTTTGCCCATTTGAAAAATGCAATCTTTGTTGCATTGGGGCGAATTCATCAACCATAACGTGTGTTTATGTGTGCTAGGATGTTAACGCACACAAACTTTTAGTAAAGCAGGTCCTGACGGTTCATTTGCTCTTAAAATTTAAAAAAAAACAACAACTCACCTCTCGTTTTTCCAAAGTAACTGGGATCAAGTCTGATGAAGACTTGCATTATGGGAACATGCTGAATCTGAATTTGGAGTCCAAAGCTGGTCTGGAGCAGAATGTGGAATGAGGAGAGCATAAATATGCTGATCTCACCTGTAATCAGAATATTACAAAAGTAGAGTTATCCACTGTTTGTTTTCAACATTTTAATGTTGGTTAATAGGCCTATTGGAGAAATGATTAAAGAAACACATGAGTGAAATGTTAGCTTCATAGCTAATTAGCTATATTTTGCAAAATGAGCGTACAGTTAAGGCACAGAAGAATATCTAGCCTAGACAAAAGAAAATTGTATATCCCAGTATGCATAGTTGCTTACTGAGCTGTGACTGAAGCTTTGTGTGCATCAGTATTGCTACAATGCATGTTCAGTCTTGACTTGGTCAGATATTTACAGTACCATAAAATACTGTATGAGGGACCCTCCTATGATTTGGTAAACAGAAAATGCATCTTCAAATCTTCATACATAAGATATCAATAAAGGTCTATTATATTCTATATTCTATCCAGATTGTAGTATGTGAACTGGCACGAGGGATCTAAAACCACTACAGTTTATTCATGTCTAATTTCATAACTAGAGTCTGAGACAGAATTCTCTAGTACCTAGTAAAGTACTGACACAGAGAGTGAAGCTTCAATAAAATAAAAAAAAAGATGACAATTAAAAGCTTTAAATTGACTGGTATGTGAGAATACAGTAAGCCTCTGTTCAAAAAGCACAGCCCACTTTCATACAAGCGTTGAGTCACTGAATTGTTTTATTATCACTAATGTCTTCTTAATGCAATCCAAGCCAATTTATAGAAATCTACCATTCAGGCATGTGTCATATTAACTGTAACCCCTTATATAGTGAATAAAACACCCTCAAAAAGGTGATAACAAATACAATGTGATCATTGACCAAACTGAACATCTAACTCAAAAGGAACCTCATGAATGGAATGACAGATGGATGAATGGATGGATGGATGGATGGGTTAAATCAATCAGTATTTTCACTCTGACTCACCTGTGTGGTATGGTAAGTTGATGATCTGTGAATTCTGCTTCACTGTGCCATCAGAGGTGAACATTATAAACTGAATAAAGTAAAAAAAACAAATCAACATGTTGCAGATTTGGATGAAATGCAGTATATAGAAGGTAAACTCAATGCCACTCATCCCACATTGTTTTTGTTGTTGTCCATCAAGAGTTTGACAGTCTTCAAACATGTGTCTAACTCCTGATCTGCACAGGGTATCAACTGGGCCAGGATAGTAAAACCTGGGTTTGTTCCAGCCTGAAATACATGTGCACAAATCATGTAATTAGAAGCGACACAGGTGACATTATTCTGCTTTAACCAACTGAGTAAAAAGTGAAGAGAAGCAGGAATGTGATTTTGACAGTCGGCTAAAACTCACAGCTACAATGGACATTAAGAGTGAATTGAAAATTGTTTTACAAAGTTTTATGTTTTCAATTAGCATTCTTTCTTTTCTTCCCATCAACCTTAAGTTTTGACTGCTTGACAGTGTTTGGAATAACGGCGTTTAAAGTAACGGCGTTAGGTAACGACGTTTGTTTTTCAGTAACGGGGTAATCTAACTAATTACTTTTTACGCCGTTACAAAGCCGTTATCGTTACTGAACGTTAAATGCGGTGCGTTACATGCATTGATTAAATAAACTGTTATCCGAAAGCATCCCCGGCTTCTGAATCAGCTGTTGTGAGGAGGTGGGTTAAAAACAAGGTGAGCGATTATGATTGGCTTAGGCTGCGTCATGTTTCATGGTAGCCAATCAGAGCCAGTGTTTTTACACATGTGCCAGCAAGAGGAGGTGGGTTAAAAACAAGGTGAGCGATTATGATTGGCTTAGGCTGCGTCATGTTTCATGGTAGCCAATCAGAGCCAGTGTTTTTACACATGTGCCAGCAAGAGGAGGTGGGTTAAAAACTAGGTGAGCGATTATGATTGGCTAAGGCGACGTGCCAGCACCCGCGACACACACACAACCACTACAGATTTGATGAAGCAGCAGAGATGGCGAGCGTGGAGCAGTCTGATGAAAAGTTGCCATTTTTAAGGTGGCGATACAAACACTACTTTAAATTAATTGTGGTCAAAGGCAAGAACGTGTATGTGAAGTGTTCATTATATCCAGGAGTGAAGACTTTGTCGACATCTGTTGTAAGCAACTCAAAATTAATAAAGCACCTCACGACACACGTATCTAAAAAATGTGAATTATTTGACGTGGAGCAACTTTTTTTTTTTTTTTTTAATAGTAAAGCAAATAGTTACTTTCCTTGGTAATGAGTTACTTTTTATTATAGAGTAATTTAGTTACTAACGCAGGTACTTTTTTGAACAAGTAGTGAGTAACTATAACTAATTACTTTTTTAAAGTAACGTTCCCAACACTGCTGCTTGATACCAGTTCTGTTTACTAAAGGAGCCTAAAATAAAGCTGCTGTTCATTTGCAATGAGAAGAAACCGTTCTAGATCCATTCCAGGGTTTTTTTTAGGACTAAATGGGAGGATTATAGCTTCAATCTAACCTGGGAACTTGTTTGGATGTGAGAAAAGTGATTGGACCTGAGTTTGTATGTTGTTGGAAATAGAAATTTAACAAGGAATCCAATTATGGATGAAAAGAGAATGAAGACATTTGGAGTCCGTAACAAGGACCAACTGTATCACTTACCATGCTCTCTACTTTGACTAGAGTGTAGAAACAGTTGCCGTGGAAGGCCAAGGTTTTGCCATCAAAGGTAGTAACATGTGACCCATCTTCAAATGCGCACGTTTCTGGTGTTTCAAGACTCTTACATTCCCAAATACCTTCACGACAAGTGCTGGAATAAAGACAGTAATCAATAAAAGATAACCAAACACATTAACACAAGGTTAACCATTTCATCAATAAATTGAAGACGTACCATTCCTCTCTGTCCTGCTTGTAAACTTCACCAGATTCATAGATTTTGTTGTGTTTGCACTGGCATTCAGACTGAGGAATGCAACCCCTTTCAGAGATGTCATCAAACACAGTTCCTGGGTAAATGTAGATGACATAATTTACGTCAAAATTTAAAACATGCATAACTTGATAAAGGGGCAGTATTATGAAAAAAAAAAACGCTTTATAATGGTTTTGCTATAGTGATATACATTCCTTTAGCCTCATTCATAGGGCCAAAGGTGAAAAAGTTCTGTTTCCTCTCTCCCTTGTTATTCCACACTTTGTAAAAAATCAGCTCCAAAAGGGCCTGTTGGATTTTTCTCGCATTCAAAAGTCACAACGCGGAAACTCCTCCTCCTGACAATCCTGGCTCCTCCTACCCTATGAGAATGTGAGCTCCTCCCTCTCAAACTACCTCACAGGTAAAACAAACACTGCAGTTTAATATAGAATATATATTGTATGTTAGTGTCATATATGTAAAGCTACATATATGTAAAGCTACATATATGTTCTTTGCATTTCACCCCTCCCTGAAGCCCCCTGAGCAGTGGGCAGCCATCATGTAGCACCCAAGGAGCAGTTCCATTCTTAGTAGCCATTATACTGCACCGTATTGCTTTTGACATGATCTGACGTGTTTGTGACACAATGCGATGCAGCGGTTGAACAAGACAAATGATTATCACCTTAAATGGACTATTCCTTTAGTTAATAGAGACGAGGAGAATAAAGTGACTTAGCAGCTTAACACTCCTCCAGTGAGTGTTTGAAACAGCTGACTGACTCCGCTGCTGCTGCCACACACACACACACCCTCCAGCAGCACTGAGATGGACTCAAATATCCATGTGTTTTACTGTAATGTGCAGTTTTTTGGCTGAAAACAATAACAATAGTGTGTGGATAGCAAAAGAAAATTGCTTAGGTGATCGCTGATCACCCTTGCAAGTGCGATACATGAAGGCTGCGTCTACAGACACGCCCACTCATGCATATCAGAGGCTAAAACTATGGAAAAGGGCCAGTTTGGGAAAATAAACCACAAATACAATGTTGTTGGTGTTCTTAGAACAAATGAAGATGGGTGAAAAATAGCATAATACTGGACCTTTAATGTAACCACTAACCTGACGGACAGAAGCATCCATCCATGTTGTGGTCTTCACACAACCAAGTTGAATCTTGATTTGTACATGTATTCATGCAAGGAGAACCATTTTCACTGTAGACCATGTTATGTGGGCATTGTTTAGCTTAGAGACAGACAGAAAAATGCTAAATGTCAGAGAAAATAAAATACTGTATATCAAAGTATTGTCAAATAGTGTGGGAGATTTAGGTGTTACCACAGAATTCAGTGTTCCTCCAGCTGGGAGGATCTCCTCCTGCATGGGAACACTGTCTGGAGAACTCTGACAGGGTGCTGCAGAGACAGAAGTCATTGGGAGTGTTTTTACAGCTGCACATGTCCTGCACACAGGCCTGAATGTAGAGCTCTGGGTTTATCAGTGACGTACAGGAGCTCCAAGATTCTAAAAGCAGCTGATCACAAATGATTTTCTTTAAAAGGAACAAAAAAGGAGAAATTTAGGTTGATAATACAAGGAACATTACATCTCTATGACTCTCTCCAGACTCACAAACTTCTTGCAAGAATCAGAAACACGGAAAGGCTGTGTGGATTCATCATCTCCTTCATAGAGGTCTTCACACTTATCATTTGGTCGATGGACTTTTTGTTTGTTTCCAAACTCAATTGGGTTGAATTTGTGTCCTGCAGACAATCAATTTAGTAAAAAAAAAATGCCATTTGTAAAAGTAAAGATTTTATTAAATTAAAATAAAATTAATTCAATGACAAACCATTATAAATGAAGTCGTTTCCTGGAACACCATCAAAGTTTCCACACAGTCCACAAGTGCGGTTCATGTAGTCATAATCAACTTCAACCTGAAAACATTTGTAAAAAAGTTCACAGTTTTTCTCAGTGGCTTTGGTAGATTTCTCAGATATGAATTTTAATTACATAAACTACTTGTATAATCTTCACATCATTGTCACTTATGGACATCAAAAAAGTAGTTTCTCATTTCTTTGGTCCATTCGATTAGTTATGTTTAATCCTCTGCGCTGTTTCCTACATTATTATTTGCTGATGTCATGTTGATGAAAATTGAATATATCTGTTGAACATTCTCACCCCCACTACAATTAGGCATTAGTTCATCATATAACTCTTTACTTGCAAAATGGTTTAACATGTTTTCATAATATCTAAGGCATATTTCTATACATTTTCATTAGACTTTTTTTAATTTTTTTTAATTTATATCTCTCCTGATTTTTTTTAATCGAACTAACCAATCAGATCTCTTGTTAAGCGACCTGTCCAATAAAAGGAGGATCATTGTGACACATCTCTGTGTGGATCTGATGTGATGCTGACAAGAGAGAGAATATTTATCCTTAATTTACCGTGATATCCTATAGGAAACATATATATTTATATCTAATGGACTGACCTACATTAGTCAGCTGATAAAATCTGCATGTGTCGGGCACTTTCAGACTGATAAATAAATAAATTAATTAATTAATCAATTAATTAATGTATCCTGTGGTGACGCTGAGAGCCTCTGTCCTGTAGGATAATATAAAATACAAATATTGGTCCAAGTTAAAGTGAAACTGATCAGAGTGTCTGTTCATTCTCCGTTTATAATCTCACTAATTTAAGCATTAACACTCATCAATTCCTGCATTAATTACCTGCTGCTTCTACTGAATTATGGATTTTAATTCTTCATATTTTTAAAGAAGTATTCCTCATTTGTGATGTATATGTATTTATCCACAATTATGGTTGGTGTAACGCTGCAATCTCTACTTCTTTCAAAGTAGCGTGTACCAGTGAGCACTAAGGTTGGGTAGGCAGGGCTTTGCAAATTGAGACAACCAATGTCAACACCAATGACAATTCTATGTATTTCTGCTGGCAAGTGTTAATTCAATTTAATTCAATTCAATTCAACTTTATTTGTATAGCGCAATTTACAACAAAGTCATCTCAATGTGCTTATCAAAATATAAAATGAATAATAAGAAAGAAAAAACCCAACAAGATCCACATGAACAAGCATTTAGCCATCTAACAAAATCAAGATCGTAAAACTCCATTAAAGAAACATAAACAATTATTTAATTTAGCCTCCATACTCTCCCAACAAGATCTATCTCATGACACGGCAGTGCATCTGTTGTTTGTGTTGGAAACACAGAAACACGGAGAAAATGACAATAACAACAACTCAGAACAGCCTCAGTGAGGAGCATCCACAAAGCCAATCCTACCATTCAAAAAATGGTGGAAGAGAGCTTAGAGAGCTGCCTTTTTACGTAAATGGTTGTAATCTTAGGGAACTGACTGCACATGCGCAAACACATAAAAACACGCTATGGGAACAGAGGCAGAGCAGCAATCTGCTTTTGGCAGGGGGTATGGCCTCCTCCTGCCTTACAGCGGAGTGAGACTTGTGCAGCGTCTCTGCCGTACCAGGAAATAGCAATGTTTAGTCATTTGGGCTATGAAAAGCACAAAATGCTGACACTTTCAAACTTATAGGTACTGTAGGTTATTGGAAATGGAAAAATAAATAATTTATAATCATATTATAAATAACACAAACAATTAAAATCAATAATAAATTCACCCTTGGGTAGGCACTGCCTACCTTGCCTACCCTGACTGCACGTCACTGGTGTATACGTAGCCAGGCTACAATTAAGTCGCTTAATTTAGCGAGTTGTAATTGAGAATTGTAGGACAACTTTTGTCTGACGCAGGATGTTTGGTTAGGTGAAGCTAACGGAGAAAAATCCAGGATATAATTATTTAGCTTTATAGTGTAGGCCCTTTAAGTCTCCAAACAACCAAATCTGGCTGCGTCTATAAACAAACGAGAGAATTAAAAAAAAAAAAAAAAAATCTCGATTTTGGTTGTATCTTGCTTTTAGAGAGTGATAGCCCACACCAGTAGAGAACCAACAAAAAAGACTTCATGAATAAAGAGCCAATACATTCGACTGTGAGAGTAAATACAAACACTTTCTTTAAGTAATTACCATGATGGCATCTTCTCCATTCCACACCACAGTGATTCCAACTTTAGCTTGGAGTTTTAAATAATCTGCGTTGTTTTCCACTTGCACCCCTCCGTTTAGGAATGGTGTCGACACACTGAAAACAAAAAGCTTTTATTTTAACTACAATCATTAGTATGATTGTAAAGCATTTACTTTTTAAACTTACGGTTTGTCGTTGACAGTGACCTGGCTCTTATTGAGGTGAAAAGCCAGGGTGTTGATGGTGACCACAACATAACTGAATGTTGGGTTTCCATTGTTGTTGCTCCTCTTTATGTGCACTGAGAACTCTTGGAAGACTGCGTTGCAGTCAGAGACAAGGTTGTACTCACATGCCCCAGGAAACTGGTACATATCACCATCAAAGGTCTTGAAGCGCTCTCTGCCCCATGTGCTGCAGATGCTGCTTACATGGTTTTCAACTAAGGAGTTCAACACATTGGAAAGCTTATTACCAGCTATGCAAAGGTGATCTGATGAATGCATCAACATTAGGAAGAGAGCATTATTCTTACCCGGTTTGGCTTGGATGTCAAAGAATTCAGTGACAGACAAAAAGAGGAGACTCAACCACACACGTCTCCAGTTCATCTTTTCCACTGTTGCTTCTCGTCCACGAGGCTGATGAGTGGGGCAGTGGTGATCCACTTCCTATATAAAGAGCGACATGTTGTCACCACCCTCTTGGTCAGTAGTTGTCTTTGAGATGTGGTAAACAGTCTCGGAACATTTGATTCTATTTACCAGTCTAATATTTGTACAGCATGCTGTATAACGTCCTTATCTCCTCATTAAGCATCATTGGCTTTTCATTACTCATCAGTGCTTTGTGTGTGTTTTTTTTCCTTTTCTTCTGAAAGGCCATCAGTTAGGAAAAAAATGGGACACAAACTTAATGAATAAATAACACAAAAATACAATTGGGGGAGGGAGCACATCCTTTTTGCCATTATTCAGCAAGCTGTTTTAAACTGTACTTGGTGAATAAAATCTTTCTGATTCTGATTCGGAGCAATTACAACTTGGGGAAAAAAAAATCACTAAATTGATTAGGATTGCTAATAAATATGATTTAATTCTAAATAATACAAATTATTTAGAAGAAAAAAATGTGATTGTGTGCAACAATAATAATCAATGAAATGTTTTTGTGTTCTAAAGCTGAATTATAAAACCTTTTTACTAATTTGAATAAGAAAAGTCATTTGAGTGGTATATACAGTATATATATATATATATATTCATATTCTTTCTTAAAATAAAATTTCAGCCAATGAACATTCACATATTATGTTGTTGTCAAAACAGGACTAGTCTTTGTATTTGCGCTCCCGGATGTCTTTAAGAAACTAAGAATATCTTTTCAGTAATTTGAGCCCATTTTGGCTTATTTTAACCATTATCTGCAACTACACCAAACTTGCCGTACCTTAACCTATTTTCATCACATTTTTGCTACAATACTTCCATTTCTGCCACTTAATCAAATGCCTTTTCTGTACATTTTTTTTTTTTCACTTTCAAGATATTTTCAGGACTTATAAACCCTTTTTCACCACTTTTCCACCTAATGTCACATATATTGACCCATTTTTGTCACTTTTAACCTCTTTTCACCATATTTCATGCTTATTTTTTGCCAATTGAACCACATTCAACGCTTGTCATGCCCATTATTTGCCAGTTTAAACTAATTGTTTCTACTTTTTTTTTTGCCTCTTTTAAAGCATTATTGACACTTTTAATTCTTTTTACCACTTTTTCTGTTAGTTTTTTCCTCACTCTAATTTACAACTCATAAATCACCTCTTATTTCTACCAGTAAAGCTTACATATAAGTGTCCTTCAGTTGAGCTGTTTTTGTAATTTGGTTTGAGTAGCCCTTAAAGTTATTTCAAAGAGTATTTCGTCACATGGGTAACAAGTCTTGAGTCTGTGTAAATCTGCAATCAGGAGGTGTTAAAATGAGATAGTTGACATAGATTTGGCACAAAATTACAATTGTACTTGCCACTGCATTAAATTCAAGTATATATTTTGTGATGTGAGATGCTATAGCCTCAGCCCCCCTACCACTATCCTCCACCTCACAGAGTAAAGGATGTGCTTGTAAAAAACATCCTGGAGAAGTGTCATCCTTGACCTGCAATGTCAATTTATGGGAAATTACACAAGGACCAATATCAATAATTGAAGTGCAAATAACTGATATAGGCACTGATAAAAGTGTTTAAACATCCTGAGTATTAGTTTAACCAATGGATGAATGGCAAAGAGCATGAATTGCACAAACTTGAACAATAACCCGAGCTATAGTTCACAATTATATTGACTAAGATGTGGAAACTATTTTTTACTAGAGCTCTGGAAGATTTAAGGTCTTAACTGTTTTTAGGACATACATCTTGTGGATTGAGAGCTCGTATTTAATTTCTAATGCATGTTGCAACTATTTAAAGCTGCCGTATGTTGAATTGTGAGATTTGTATAGAAACAACTACGCGATCATCCCCTCGCACTATCTTGGTAAACGCTCCAACAGTGGAGCTCTTAATGTAGGGACTTTATGCTGAGTTACTGGAAAGTGTTCTGATGTTTTAGAGCATATATTTGATATTTCATTTACACAAAGAGAACAAGTTAATAGTCATGTGGAACAACTACTTAGAAGCACGTTCCACACTATTACAAAGACCACACAGATTTTCAAGTCCATCATAATCGTAGGCCTACTTCTCCTGTAAGATGAGAACCCTCAAACCTGTCAAAATGATAGCTTGTAGTAATATTTGGATTGAAGAAGATCCACAGTACCACACAGACCTTTTGACTCTTCACATTTCAGTAACTAAGTGAATGACACTGTTGTATCTCAGTTTAGCTAGAATGTAAAAGCTTTTACCCACAGACTATATTAGTATTTGATTTTTTTGCACTGCCCCATCCCATTATTGAATGCATTTCAAGGTTCAATAAAATTAATATTATGATTGCTTTGGAATCTTTGATACTGTTGAACACAAAATACATGCATTAAAGTAGACTTTTTACAATGTAAGTCTGAAAACCAATGAAATGAGAACATGAGACAAAGTGAGTTGCTTCTGTTTATTTCCACACTTGATCACTTGTTTCTTTGCTACACTAATTCATTTGTAAGACTTAAAGGAATACAAGAATTCACCCTTCATTGGGTTGTTAACTTCTTTAAACCAGAGTGAAGCCCCTCCTTCTGCGAATGGGAACCGCCTCAGCTATGACACATTCGGTCGGATCACAGCCACAATCCTCCACGAACATGTAGGTGTGAGGGATCGTGTTTCCATTCGCACACACCAGGTCCACCGTACGATTACTGAAGCGTAACTCCTTACAGCAGGAACACGAATTCTCCATAGACTCAGCGGCTGGAGAGTACCTGAGTGGCATGAAGAAATTATATTTATTAAGATTAGACTGAATTATAAGTAGGAGATTAGAGATAACAGACTCCTTACTTGGAGAAAGTGTTGCACGAGCCTTCACAGGATGGCATATCCACCTCTTCTGTAGATGTACAGCCCTTTTGTGTAATTTGGGTCTTTGAGGACACTTTCTTGCAGGCTTTGTCTTTCTCCTCACCTTTTTTTTTTTAAAAAAAAAAACCAAACATGTTTCGTATATTTTATGTGAATTCAGTCATTGAAAGCTGAAAGTTTTAAAACAGCTAATGTTGATTCTTTAAAACTGTTCTGTGTTTACTTAGAAAGCTACTCTATTAATTTGAGGCGACATATGTGAATGTGTGAGTACAGCATATTCAAATAATCTTTCAAACCCATTCAGCAGAGATAAGAGTATCACAGTCAATGCTTTCTGAAAAAAATATGACTGGGTATTTTTATTTTTCAAGTAGCATTGTCCAATGTAACTTTATTCTTCTAAAATTAGCTAAATTAGATATGAAGGTACAACACAACTAGGGGTTACCCTTATTTATATGTTAGAAATACAGGTAAAAGTATGTTATCAGGCATTGGATAAGGGGATAACCTTAATTAGCTACTGAAATATTCCAATCTTACATTTAAAAAAATCACAATAGAGTGATTATTTAGAACTTTTTTATGTTTAAAACAATTTGATTTATAAGAATAGAAAATAAGTGACTAAGTACAACAATTTACCGATCGGCAGAGATACGTTCAAATGTAACAATGATAAATGCAGCTCACAGATGCTGTTGACAATTTGATCTAAAATCCTTTTGTGGTTACTTGATCTTTAATATAAAGCTGTGAGAAAGTGCCTAAGAATGACATTGAATGATTGCCTGTCAATGGAAAAATAAAGTCTTAGTAACAGCAATGAGTTTGTTGATTTAAAAAATGTTGTACTCACATGTTTTGCAGCATCCGTTTGCTAGGGTCTGTATTGTGTGCTAAGATGACATTTAAAAACAGCGTTACAAAAAAAGCTGAAACTTTTTTTTACTTCTTCATACCAGTTAAATGTGTTCAGGTAGATTCTTACCGGGAGGCACTCACTTTCGTTAAAGTGAGCACAAGGAACTGTTGATTTAAGGGTTACTAAAGTGTCCTCAGTCTTAACACAAACATGAACCTCACACTTATTTGTAGGAGGTGACCAGGATTCACCCTCCTGCAGGAGTCACAAATACAGTTAAAAGCTGACAGGTTTAAGGCTAAAATTCTAAAAATGTGTTAAGGAGAAAAATTCCACTTACAATCAAGAACTGCTTGGTACCGTTTTCAGTGACAACACAGTGTGTGGGTTCGCACTTTCCACAGCACGAATCAGACTCTTTCTTCACATATTCAAATCCCTGTAAGAAAACAAAGGTCCCTGTCAGGACATTTTCTTCACATACCTTTTTATTGAAATAAACAAATTCTTTTAAGGCCTGTGTTTAAGATACAACTTGTTTTTATCTTGTACAGCAAATTAAGAGTTTTAACTACTTTTTTCCTAAGTTATTTTTGGAAAATGCAATGAACCTGTATTCAGTAGAAGTCAAGATTCAGATGTTGCAACAAATGAAAAAGAAACTTTAATGTAATACAATCAGCAGTAAGAACACAAACCTCTCCTTTATTGACTAAGATATGCTTAAAGGTGCAGTCTGCAACTCTTATAAAAGTGTCTTTTTGTCATATTTACTAAAGCTGTCACTATGTAAGGACAGCTTTACATCATACTAGTAGCTTGCGTGAAAAAAACAGACTCATTGAGTCCCTCCTGCTGCTCTTGCAGCCTTTGGCAGATTGCCAGAATGCACCGCGACCGAGCAAAAAGAACCAATCAGAGCCAGGATTGTGTTTGATGGGCTGTCTGACAGCTGTTGCTGACAGGCCCCGCCCCTTTCCCGAAACTAGAGCACCATCTTTTTTAGAGTGTATGGTGTGGAGAAGTAGAACATGGAATTGGTGACTTTTCTGCTTGAAAGGTAATTACTGCTGCTTTATTAACATTATGTTTGACTTGTATTTGTTACACTACAAATCTGTGGTGCAGGTGTTCATGTGCGCGCAGCAGCCTCCGTGTGGCTGCTGTAAGTGACACTGAGTTGTTGCGGCTGCTGAAGTTTGTGCACATAGAGAGAGAGAAGCGCTGCAGTAATATGCTTTTAACAGAGCATGTTATATTACTGTGATGTTGCTGTAGGACTAGCGTTAGCTTGTTAGCTCCTCTGAGGGAGGGACTTCGGAAAGTTTGGAGGCAGGGCAAGAGAGCAGTGGGGAGTACATTTTTTTCAATTCTTCATTTAGTTAATTGTTTTGTACATGATTAAACAATAATTGGGTTTTCAAAAAAAAATGCTTCTGACTGGCCAGAGGCTATAATCAGTTTTAGTTACTAAAACAGACAGAACATTTTACATTTTTTTTTAAATTACCTTGAAAAAAGTGGACACAACTTTCTATTGAAAAACCACCAAATGACAAAGTAGGTAGTTTACCTCTTCGCAGGTCTTATTACATGAGGGAACAGTACAATTAATCTGCAACAGTCCACCAGAAAAGGAGTCGGTCTCTTCGATGCACACACATTCCTCACATTCGTTTACAGGAACAGAAGAGCCATTCTGTCAAATGCAAAAAAGATGATTTTGTACTTTTTACAAATAATAAAGAAACCAGAAATTAGGGGGAAAAAAAACTCTAGATACACCAATGAGTTACCTCATACTCAACGTCTTCATGGACACAAACTTTTTTGGGCACTGAAAGAATAAAATAATAGTGGGATAGGAATTTCACTCTAGGCAAGGCAAGGCAAGGCAAATTTATTTGTATAGCGCATTTCATACTCAAGGCAACTCAATGTGCTTTACATGATAAAACATTCAATTGTTTAAAATCAATAAGAACATTTAAGTAAAAATCAATTAAAATCATCAGTAAAATCAATTAAAATCATCAGTAAAAATCAATTAAAATCATCAGTAAAATCAATTAAAATCATCAGTAAAATCAATTAAAATCATCAGTAAAATCAATTAAAATCATCATGACATCAACAACAAGACTAAAAATCTCTCTCTCAATCATACGCAGTAGAGAAAAAAAGTGCCTTTAACTTTGATTTAAAAATGTTCACATTGGATGCTGACTTCAGCTCTGCTGGCAGTTTGTTCCACTTCTTTGCAGCATAACAACTAAAAGCAGCATCACCATGTTTACTGTGAGCTCTGGGCTCCACTATCTGACCTGTGTCCATAGATCTGAGAGACCTGCTGGGTTCATACCTGACTAACATGTCACTGATGTATTCTGGACCAAACCCAGTCACAGAGTCACTAGTGGGCATGAATAAATAACTCGTCTCTTATCTTATACAGTGTTTTTAACAAATAAATTATATATTTGTTTTCAGATTACAACAGTATTTGCTAGCTCACCACATTGGTATTTTGGACAGCATATTTCCTTTGGAACAGTTAGAACTGGTTTAAATCCCACTGAACAGTTCAGATAGGGGACTGTGCAACGAGAGATCTGACATTCTGTGGACAAAAAAAAAATAAATCAGAACAATGCTTATTTTGAAGCTACAATCATGTAGTGGTGCTTCACAACTCACGGCAAACTTGGTCAAAACAGCAAGGGTCTAATGGGTTTGTTTCATTGACAAGGACGTAGCCTGGATTATCACAGGTGATGTTCTTTGGTTCTGGACATTCTTTAGGCTTACAGGTCACAGTCTTGGACTTGTGACAGGTGCAGTCTTGGCAGTTGTACTCAAATGTCTCATTAAACTAAAAATATAGATTTTACTGTAGTTTGTCAGCTGGAAGTAGACAAGAGTTTGGAACCTATAAAGGAAATCAGCTTTACTCACCTCACGAGGCTTGTTTTCGGGATCCAGGCATCCTGTTAGGTTAGAGTTCAATGAAAATAATTTCCAGGCTCAAAGATCTTTATTAAAAGTAATTCTATTTTAAGGCAAAATGAAAACCCAGAAGAGAGAGAGGTGTGTGCACTTACCACATGTTTTAACACAGATCTCTGAGTCCTTGTTAAACAGCTTCATCCCCTCTGGGCAAAAACAGCCCTCGGTCGTAACATTCATGGGGGGTTCATCAGGACTAAAAAAAAGCAAAATTATTTTCTTTAGTCTAAAAAAATAACATTCGAAAAGTGTGATTTAAATGTTAACTTGTAGTCCCTAAAGATAAGATGTGAGTTGCAATCTTTTGAACGTGTAAGCGTTGAAAGCAAAACATTTTTCTATAGTCATGATATTGAGTTCCATGATTAAAATATATTCCAGCACTGAGACAATGGACATGCAATCATGGTGCTTTTAAACTACGGGACACAGCATTAGTGGGTCCGAGCTAGGACAATATTTGGGGTCAGTTAACAATATACATAAATATCTCGGTCCACTCCTGTAATAGTCCAGGTTTTGCCTTTAAATATAGGGCTTCTCATCCAACCCTTCACTGATTACAAGTCATAATATATTAGGGATGTAGAGATAGTACGCTATCTGTTCAGATATATTCTAATAAGGGGATCAAGCCCATCGGATATCCAGCAAACATAAGATTTTTCTACACCTCTTTTCCACTCTCTCCATTGTCTTTGAAGTACTTAAAATCCTCCACCTCCTTCATCTCTACTCCCTTTCATCGTTCATGAAAAACACTTGGACTAACTACCACACAATTTATCTGATAGATCTTTCCAGAAAAGCTACTTGTAAATTCAAATTAGTACTGTATATGTAATGTATTTTCTTCAAAAACTTACTGGTCTTCACAGCTTGGCTGTTCAGCAGGACCACATGCCTTGTAAACCTTATCAGGCGGGCAGTCACTATCTGTTAATGACAAATGATGCATTTGGAAAAAAAAAAAAAAAAAAAAAAAATAGAATAAAATGAAAATTGCAAATTGAACTGTAGAACAAGCGGAATAATAGCCTGCTTCCAGGCCTTAAAAGTTTCTTACCACATAATTTTGTGTAGTTCCTCCAATCAACACAAACCCCAGCCAGAGCACAGGCTGCAGCGTAAGTCTCCAAACTTTCACATTCAACGGCTGGATCAGCTTTATTGCAGCTATCGGAGACACAACTGCTGTGAAAGTTGCTGGGGTTGACATAGTCGTGGCACTCTGCAAAAGGGCTGTAGAGAGTGTTCATATGATGTGTTATAAAAAAAACAAATATCATCATGCTTTGCAATTGTGTGGATTATCGTCTATGACTACCTGTCCGTGTTTTTGAGAAGTCCACAAACAGAGTCTTTTCGACATGGAATTGGTTCAGTTGTACTTAATTCATTGGGTGGTGTTGTAGGAGCTGCAGGCGTAGTTTGAACAGATTGGGTCGATTCCCTTGCAGGTGATGTAGGACTAGGAGGTTTTACACTTGTGGTTTGAGTTCCAAGAGGAAAAGAAACTGTTGTGATTGTTGTTGCAGTAAATCCTGTTTTTAAAGTGCCCTGTGAACCTTGAGGAGCAGTTGGTTCTGTTGTAGACCTAGTAGTTACTGTTACAATCGATGGTGTTGTCTGGATTTCTCCTGTTACTTTTGGTGTTAATTCTGTAAATGGGGCTTCAGTTGATTCTTCTGAAACTTCAGTTGGACTAGGAAATACAATTGGTGTAGTCTCTGTTCCAGGGGGTTGTAATGTTGTTTTTCTGATTGTTGTTGCTTTAAATCCTGATGGAGTGGTTTTGGAAACTTTAGGAACAACTTGCTCTGTTGTAGACCCTGTAATTACAATTTTACCAGAGGGTGTGAGTTTAGTTGTAGGTGACACCCCTGGTGGCAATATCTGACTTGTGGTTGCAGTTGGTTTTCCTCCTGCAGTAGTTGACTCAGTTGGAGTGGTTACAGACACTCCTGATGGTATTTGAGTTGTAACAGTAAATCCAGGTTGTGTGGTTTTAGCTCTTTCTCCTATTATTGTTGATATGGTATTCAAATTAGGAGTAGGGCCTTTTGATGGAGTGGTTACAGTTACTTCGGGTGGTGGTTTTTCTGTTGATAACCCTGGACGTGATGTTGATGTAGTTGTTGCCCCAGGTGAAAGTGTTGTAGAACTTGTTTTCTGTTTCTCCACTCCTGTTGCTGATGTAGTTGCGGGACCAGTATATTTTTCAGTTGTTGTTTCAGTTATACTAGGCAATAAAGCTGGTTTTGTTGAAAAAGATGTACTTTCTGTACCAGCAGTAGCTTCAGATTCAGTTGGTGTTACTGTTGATTTTGTAGCTGTAGAAGGTATTACAATAGTGGTTTCAGTTCCAGGTGGTGGTGAAGTTGTCCTTGTGATTATAGTTGAACCAAATCCTATTAATATAGTGCTTTCTGAAACTTGGGAAGAGGTTCGTTGAGTGGTTGATCCAGGACCTACATTTGGACCTTGAGTTGTAAATCCAGCAGGAATGGTTGTTTGTGTTTCAGTTATTCCAGGAAGTCCAGTCGTTGTTACAGAGGACATTGTTGTTTCAGTAGCACCTTTAGTTCCAGTCGGTGGTGATTTAGAGCCTGTAAATGTAGTAGGTGCTTCAAAGGTGGTTTTAGTTCCTGGTGGTGGTAAAGTTGTCCTTGTGATTATAGTTGAACCAGATCCTATTAATATAGTGCTTTCTGAAACTTGGGAAGAGGTTCGTTGAGTGGTTGATCCAGGACCTACATTTGGACCTTGAGTTGTAAATCCAGCAGGAATGGTTGTTTGTGTTTCAGTTATTCCAGGAAGTCCAGTCGTTGTTACAGAGGACATTGTTGTTTCAGTAGCACCTTTAGTTCCAGTCGGTGGTGATTTAGAGCCTGTAAATGTAGTAGGTGCTTCAAAGGTGGTTTTAGTTCCTGGTGGTGGTAAAGTAGATCTTGTGATAGTGGTTGAAGCAGATCCTATTAATGGAGTGGTTTGTGATCCTTGTTGAGACGTCTTGGGTCCTGTGGGTCCTTGACTTACAGGTATAGTGGTAGGTTCAAGGATATTGGTAGGTGCTTCAAAGGTGGTTTTAGTTCCTGGTGGTGGTAAAGTAGATCTTGTGATAGTGGTTGAAGCAGATCCTATTAATGGAGTGGTTTGTGATCCTTGTTGAGACGTCTTGGGTCCTGTGGGTCCTTGACTTACAGGTATAGTGGTAGGTTCAAGGATATTGGTAGGTGGTATACGTGGGTTTTCACATTCTTTTTTATCACCTTTACCGTTTGGTACACGCCAGTTATCAGCCATTACAGCACAGCTTTTTACCAACTGACCTCCTGGTAGCATGCAGTCATCAGACTGGATGTTGTTGCATGTTCCTGATAATGAAAGAAACCCTTATTCAGAGTGTTTTCAAAATAATACTACACACAATTTGGCTTAAAAAAGAAAATTCTGTTCTTACCACAATGACCTTGAGTGTTTCTGCCAAACGTTTTAACAGGCACAAAAATACTAAAACCGCTTTTGGAGTATTTAATGACAACTTGAATACGAGGAATTTCTAATATCAAATTTATACCAGAACTGATTATTTTAATACCACCCTGTGAAAAGGGAAGCTCCAAAGTTGTTTCTTTTGCTAATGCCTAAAAAAATAAAATAAAACATAATCACTAATTTTAAAGTCTTCACATCACAATTTATGACCATCATCATGGATTGTGTACTTACCTCCAACTTTGGTGCTCCACTTAGTCTGATAACAAGTGATCCATACAATACAATTATAGATCGAGGACAGGATGCTTCATTAGGATCACAAGAACCTCCATCAATGAATACCTCAAGGTTAAATTTAGGTGTGATCTCTTTCATCAAAACGTAAGTACAGTTTCCTTTATAAGTGTAGTAAGCGCCATCAAATGTGTTGTAATGAGAATCTCCCCAACCTTCACAAACACCTACAAAGAGTGAAAAAGCTTGAGAAAAGGAACATTTGATGATAACGAATGTGTTAATCCAAATAGAAATCCTGCACTTACATTCACAAACAGAATGTTGACAGCAATGAAACTCATCCCACTCCAGAAGTGTCTTCTTTCCATTGCTGCAGGTTATTTCCGCAACAGGTGGACATTCATATGGGATTATTTGTAATGTGTCATTGCCTTTGCATTTGGCCATTGTGCAGTTGCAGAAGTGAAAGGTCTCATTTATCTGTTAAGAGGAAAAATGGAATGTATGAAAATAATTAAATGGTTCAGATGATAAGAAAGATATCTGTATTAAAAGCATATTACACAAAGCAAAGTAAATTCCAATTATACAATTAAACAGGGTAAATATTCAAACCACTTACCATGGCATTGAATTTTGGACAGTCCTCTGATGTAGGTTTGCGTACTTTAACTGGCGGTGTAGTTGTAGTTGGTTTGGTAATGTTTGGTGTAGTTGTAGGCACTTGCAATGTAGAAGATTTAGTTGGTGGTTTTGTAACATTTGGTGTACTTAAAGGCACTTGGATTGTAGTAAATACAGTTGGTGTTGTGGTAATATTTGGTGTAATTGGAGTAATTTGAGTTATTGGCAGTGTGGTAACAGATGGTGTGGTGCGGTTTCTAGGTGTTACTCCAGGTGGCAATGTTGTAGAAGTTGTGGTGATAGTAGTAGCATTTGATTTAGTTGGTACTAATGGAGATGTTGTCATGGGTGTAACAATTTCAGGTGTAGAACCAGTTGGTGTTAATGTAGACACAGGAGTTGTTTGCAATACTAAATATGGTGTAGTTTCGTTCAAAAGTGCTACCCCAGGTGGTAATTTTGTTGAAACTGTGCTTGTAGTTGGTAATTTTCTAGCTTTAGTAGCTAATGGTAATGTAGTGGTAATTGCTTCTGTTGATAAAACCTCTGTAGTTGTTGGTAGAACTGGAGCACAGAATTTCACACATGTATGGTTCCTTTCATCTAAGAAAGGTTTGTCTTCTGGGCACACTGGGAAACAACCTGTAAAGATTAAAAAAGGAAAAATCTATCATTAATTCCACTGGCTAAACCCTATTCACAAAGACAAAAAATAAATTAAAAAATAGATTAGTTTACATTAGAATGTAAACCCTCACCTTCCAGTTGGGGAAGGGGATTTAGGCAAAGGCCTGTTGGATTAGCACAGGTCTTTAAGCAAGGAGTGTGACATGGGCTATAGTGCCATTCACATCCATCTGGGTGGTTAAAGTAGTCACAAAAGATTGCTAGGAAATAAATAAAAAGGTTTTTAGCCAACACACATTTTTACACTTATACAACAACAAACATTTTCTTTGAATATTCAAATTTGTGTGAGTGTGGCCAAGGCTGAACTAGAAGGTTCTAGTTTAAATATATTTAAATTTTAGCTAAATGTTCTCAACTATGTTGGTGTTAAGTGCCCAAATTAATAACTATATGGTAATAGTTTTCTTACAATAATCAATATGAGGATTGTCATATAGCTATAAAGCTTTATAGCTTCCTTAAAGCTATAGCTTTATACTAAGTCTGGTTTAAGCTCTCCTAATTTTAGTTATTCACAAACTAATGAAAGCTTAAATTCACCCAAATCAAGGGTTAGATAATTATCTTTTTTAAACTGTTTAAGTGGTGACAACAAAATGACAGTCTAATAAGTGGGCTGACCAGTAAATCTGTTTGAAAATGTTCTGTTTAAAATAACCATTCATCAAATTTATAATAATAGTAATAATGGGTTGGATTCATAGCGCTTTTAAGTTAGTATGCTGTAATGCATGTTAGTTGCACACCAATAGATAAAGACATTGTTCTTGAATGAAGTATAATGGGTAACTTACGACAGATTTCAGGGGTTCTCCATGAAACACAGACACCAGCTTCACTACAGGCCTGAGCGTACGTAGCCACTGCTGCACAGAAACACTCACAGTCTCCTCCACCATCACAGGCACAGGAGTCTTTCAAACAGTTTTCATAAAATGGCCGTGGATCTACCTGTGTAGTGCGCGAATAACAATCCAACATTTGAGGAATGTCACACATTATCAGTTTTTTTTAATGTTAAAAAAAAATATAAACATCTCTTTACCGCTTTTTGGCACTCTTTAAATGTATTTCCAGTGATGATGCTGCACATATGTTTTGACCATTGATGTCTATTAGGTGATGCCTCACATGGGTCATCAACATTCTCTGCATCTGGGCAGGTGCTGGACTTTTTCCAGCTGTTTCCAAAATCTAAAGGGCTGCTCACCACCAGGAGGCGCTGAGTGGTGAAGTCATTCTGTACATCATCGTCATAATTTCCACAGAGACCACAGACCTCTCCCTGTTGGAAAAAAAGTCAATGCTTACTTTATACTTGTAAGGATGGCTTTCTAGATCAAATATAAAAACAAACAAGTAAAAATGGTCAGTACTCTAGTATGCTGATTGGTATTGATGAATAATTTTGTGAAAATATCAGAATTTCTGTACTTCACTAACATAAAACCAGTTGGAGTTATTTTTCCTTTCTTTTACTTACATATGTGTTCTTACCCTTACACAAGTCTCATACCTATTATTGAATATTGAAAATCAGTTGGTCAACAAATATTGAATTATATCATACTGGATTTTTAAGGTGTCATTTTAACTTGTCAACATCCTCTCCCAAAAATTATTAAAACAAATAACCCCCCCCCACACACACACACACACACACACTTGATGCTGTTCTTGAAAGCGTTTAAACTGTTGATCTCATAAATGACACTTTTATCAGAAGTTAAAAGGCACTGTTGTGAATTAACTGTGATTGGAATACATTCTGCCCCAGGGTCATGTATTTTAAGGCATACAAATATTCATGTTCCTGTGACGTACCATGTGCTTTGGCTCCAGTAGGATTCTCACTGTTGTTCTGCGATCCCATACAACGGCCAGGCCGATGGTGGATTCAATGAGCAGATATAAGCCGACCCTCCTTATTTTGTATTCAATCTCAGCACCGCTGCCCAGGTCCTGCTCTTGATATTTACCCTTGAACAGTTTGATTTCATTTCGCTATAATACAAAATACAGTTTATTTCATTATTAATAAATAAACAAAACAATATTAACAAGTTTTTGTTCTTAGTAGCATTTTAGATTGTTGAATCTTACCCCTAAACGAACTCTGACAGATTTGGAGCATGTGGTTCCTGTCGACCCACAGGGAACATTTTCTGTGACGACTCCAAAGTTCTCAGCTTGGGTTTTATTACCACATTTGTTCTGAAAGGAGACATTTTAAATTAATTAAGTGCGTGTTAACACTAGTGACACCATTTTAAATGCGAAGTTTAACTGCGAACCAAGGGTTGACAATTGGTATCCAATAAACGGAGCACAATGTCTACAAAGGTATCATAATTAGGACAAGTTTTGATGGAGTCACTTACCTTGACAGCAGTGTAAGCACAATTTCCTTGGAATGTATACGTTTGTTGATCAAACGTGGTGTAATGACCACTCCCATAAATAATGCAGGTTGCTGGGCATTGTTTCTCTGTGCAGTTCCAATTTCCACTGTTGCAGGTGCTAAATAAATTGGATGGAATTTTTAACTTGACATTGGAAAAAAAGGAATTATTTGAAACAAATTTTGCATATTAAAAATGGAACTAAAACAATTATTCTAGACTGATCAGCCATAACTTAATGGTGGCTTATATTTTGAATGTTTTTTTTCCCTTACAATATCTTACTGGTTTGTGTGGTACATCTGTCAGTTGTACCACCCTACTAGCAGTGACGTGCTGTGAGCACTAGGACTGGGCAGGCAGGGCGTTGCAAATTGAGACCATCAATGTCAACACCAATGACAATTTCATGTTTCTGCTGGCAAGTATTAATTCAATTCAATTCAACTTTATTTGTTTAGCGCAATTTACAACAATCTCAATGTGCTTATCGAAATATAAAATTCATAATAAGAAAGAAAAAACCCAACAAGATCCACATGAACAAGCATTTAGCTATCTAACAAAATCAACATCGTAAAACACCAAAAAGAAACAAACAATTATTTAATATAGCCTCCATACTCTCCCAACTAAATATATCTCATGACATGGCAGCACATCCGTTGTTTGTGTTGGAAACACAGAAACACGGAGAAAATGACAACAACTCAGAGCAGCCTCAGTGAGGCACATCCACAAAGCCAATCCTACCTTTCACTGTAGAAAATACAAACAATTTTCTGACCTTATCTTTGCTGAAGCTCTGGTAGCTCAAGTGTTGGTCTCCCATCTTTTAAACGCTGTTGTTTTTCCTCAAAAGAAGGTTTTTTTTATCTTCTCTAGCGCTGTCATCCTGCCTGTAGTGTTAATCCGCTTCTAGCTAAAGAACGTAGCAGCAACGGTCACGTGATATCAATTCACTAATGCACTGTAAACTTACGTTCAGCATTTAGCATAGCGCGGTTACATCCAAATGCAGTGTAGAGAGCTGCCTTTTTACTTAAACTGTTGTCATCTTAGGGAACTGACTGGGCATGCGCAAACACAAGAAAAAAACACTATGGGAATCGAGGCAGAGCAGCAATGTGCTTTTGGGAGGGGGTGTGGTCCTCCTGCCTTACAGCGGAGTGAGACCCTGCAGCGTCTCTGCCGTATCAGGAAATAGCGATGTTTAGTCATTTGGGCTATAAAAAGCACCAAATGCTGACATTTTCAAACTTATAGGTACTGTAGGCTATTGGAAATTGAAAAAAAAAACAATTCACCCTTGGGTAGGCACTGCCTACCCTGACTGCACGTCATTGCCTACTAGGTACTTTATAAACTGATTAATTGTTATTCACTTCACATTTCACAGTTGGTTTACAGGTGTAGACCTTGGCCAGAAATATACATATATATTTACCATTTGTTGCAGTCTTTGGGTATTTGTGCCCCAGTTGTATAAAATTGTCCGTTGTGTTTACAAGGACATTCATTTTCCTTCACACAAGAGCCTTGTCCATCCTCAAGGAGTCCTTCAGGACAGCGACAACCAGAGTCACACTCTGTGGAGTCCTGAAGGGGGAGAGGTTCATTCATCAAAACAACAAAACTAACTAAATACAACATTTGTAGAAAATGACCAATAAGGATTGATTAAAACTTCTGTCCAGGACCGGCAAACAACTCTTACACAATCATCCTTATCAGGATTTGAACAAGTTCGAGTGCACTGCTGTTCCAGCTCATCTGCTGCAGCAGAGGAGCAGTTGAAAAATACTTTTGGAGCAACACATGCTGTAATAGAAAAACACAATGCTGAAAGAGCCCAAAATATGTGAAAATAATAACAGAAAAAAAACTGACTTGTTGGTTGAGGATTCAAAGATTGGCAGCGAAGGACACCATTGGAGCACACACTGGAGAAATAAAATCAAAATGTCATGTGCAATGTTCTATTTCTTCAGATATGCTCATTTCATTTGGCAGTAGATAATTTATTGATCATGAACTCACTCACCAGCGTTCATCTTTGATGGTAATGGACTTCCCAGCCTTAATGTACACGTCATTATAATTACAGGGACATTTGGACACAGGGACACAAGTGTCAGAGTCATCTAAGTAAGAACCCTCAGCACAGTTGCAACCATCAACAGGAGAAAAGTCAGAGAGGCAACTATTGTCCTTTGAAGACAGTGATTTGCAAGTGAACTGGCATCTCTTTTGATTTAAAGAGAAGATCTGGGAGGCAGGACAGTTCTTCATGTATTTATCTGAAATAAGAATAACGAAAATAGAGTTAGTAGGATAATAATAGGCCTTATTCTTTATTATACTGTATGTGACTGATGTTTCTTTTCAATGTCAAAGAATTTACGCAACAAAGCATCATAGAAGCATTTCATTCAAAGAAGTTAGAGTACCATTTTTGTTTTGTTTGTTGCAATATTGCACCAGATGTCTTGTGCCAATTTGAGTCAAATGACAAATATATCTGTTATTAGTGAGGATGCAAGAGGCATCCTTACTATTGTTATCCTTTTATCTACTGTAATTTTGACAAATAGGCTATCGAAAAATTCAGAAGGTTCCTGAGATTTAAGCTTGTACTTTTATAATTTTAAACTTTGAAACTTTTTGACTTATTACATTTTTTCTTTCCTATCAATTTCTATTGGAAATTTTAGCTTTTTCAACTTTCAACCCCTTAATCCCCAGCCAAATTTTGACCTTTAACATGTTCAGCTACGACCTTCGACCTTTTCAACCCATTTCAACCTTTTTCAACCATATTGCTAATGTTCAGTTATTGCTAATGCTTAGCTAATGCTAGTTTAGTGCTAATGCAAGGTTAATGCTTAGCTAATGCTCGATTAGTGCTAATGCTAGGTTAATGTCAATGCTAGGTTAATGCATTTGTAAGATTAATGCTAAAGGTAGGCTAACGTTAATGCTAGGTTAGTGTTAATGCTATGTTAATGCTATTGCTAGGCTAATGCTGATGCTAGGCTGATGCTTGCTAAATCTAATGCTATGCTAGCTAATAATCATGCTAATGCTAGCCAATGATAACAGTAATATTAGTAAATGCTAATGCAAACCAATGCTAATAGTAATATTAGTTCATGGTAATCCTAGCTAATATTAATGCAAATGCTAGCCAATGCTAAGCTAATGCAGTGCAACACGAACCAGTCCCTGCATCCTCACTTGCATTTTCCTCAGGAAATGCACATATTCTAGTTGTGTTAGTTTTTAATCTACAATTGTGAACTGTTTTCAGGGAAAATATTTGATGGGAATAAAGTAGAGATTCTTACCGCAAACATTCTCTTTCCAGTCCGGCAACACCACTCCCTTCGATGCACAAGCTTGTGCATATGAGGAGAAAACTCCACACAGGCATGCCTCACTCTTCTCACAGTTACAACTGGAAAAGGTGCATCTCTGTGGAAAAAGAGAACACACTTATTATAACTGCCTCATCTACTAGACTAAGATGGAGAAAGGTTTTTATTGTACCTTGTAATAAGATTCAGGATCTACCAAAGAATGGCACGGCGTGAAGGTACTGTTCTTACTACGTAATAATGCACACCAGTATTTAGCATATTGCTCTGAAAATAAATAATAATAACAGGTTATTGTCTGAAATATTTCAACAGATAACCTATCTTAATTAGAAGAATTGGTATACCATTTTCCACACTGAAAGTACAGGGGTCATCAAGTCTTTCTTTAGCTTCTGAACAGAGCGCATTAGTCTTCCATGAGTCGATAAAAGTAGTTGGAGTTCCTTCCACAATCCCCTGACGAGTCTTTATGTCATCAGACATTATTCTGTTATAGTTCCCACATAAACCTGAAGAAATATATTACACAAGGATTAACAAGTCCCTAATAATCAGTGACGTGCAGTCAGGGTAGGCAGTGCCTACCCAAGGGTGAATTGATATTTTGATTATTAGTTTTAATTATAATATAATTATAAATTATTTATTTTTCAATTTCCGATAGCCTACAATACCTATAATTTTGAAAGTCTCAGCATTTTGTGTTTTTCATAGCCCAAATGACTAAACATTGCTATTTCCTGGTACGGCAGAGACGCTGCACAGTCTCACTCCGCTGTAAGGCAGGCGGGGGCCACGCCCTTTTACAAAAGCACATTGCTGCTCAGCCTCTTTTCCCATAGCGTGTTTTGATGTGTTTGCGCATGCGCAGTCAGTTGAGGTCAGAAAATTGTTTGTATTTTCCACAGTGAATGGTATAGGATTTGCTTTGTGGATGCGCATCACTGAGGCTGTTCTGAGTTCTTGTTGTTGTTGTTGTTGTTGTTGTCATTTTCTCCGTGTTTCTGTGTTTCCAACACAAACAACGGATGCGCTGCCGTGTCATGAGATGTATTTTGTTGGGAGAGTATGGAGACAATATATAATTGTTAATCTTTCTTTTATGGTGTTTTACAATGTTGATTTTGTTAGATGGCTAAATGCTTGGTCATGTGGACCTTGTTGGGTTTTTTCTTTCTTATTATTAAATTTATATTTTGATAAGCGCATTGAGATGACTTTGTTGTAAATTGCGCTATACCAATAAAGTTGAATTGAATTGAATTAACACTTGCCAGCAGAAACACATGACATTGTCATTGGTGTTGACACCGCATGTCACTGCTAACACAGGAATATACTTAACATTTAATGAACCAATACTTTGACTTTAAACCATGCAAAATCAGTGTTGTATTTACGTGTCAAAGATCCATTAAATTTCTTACCACGCGTCTTTCCTGTGTAGCTCTGATCCAGTTTTATATAGACTTGCATGATGGGAACATGCTGGATCTGAATCTGGAGTCCAAATTTGGTCTGGAGCATAATGTGGAAGGATGATGCCTGGAATATGCTGATATCACCTGTAAATAAATAATATTACACAATTGACTTCACCCACATGTAGCAATAGTCAGAGTTTGCAATCTCTGGTTGTGTTAGGGCTTGAATCACTGCATTGCAACTTTTGGGTTTTGAAACTGCTCATGCACTGATAATGTTTGCATGTTTTTGTTCTATTTAGATATTCACATCTTAAGTTACTCTGTGTTAATCAGTGTTGGGAACGTTACTTTAAAAAAGTAATTAGTTATAGTTACTTACTACTTGTTCCAAAAAGTAACTGAGTTAGTAATTGAATTACTCTATAATAAAAGTAACTCATTACCAAGGAAAGTAACTATTTGCGTTACTGTTAAAAAAAAGTTGCTATTTGTCAAAGAATTCAGATTTTTTAGATGCGTGTGTCATTGTGAGGTGCTTCATTAAATTTGAGTTGCTTACAACGGATGTCGACAAAGTCTTCGCTCCTGGATATAATGTACACTTCACATGCACGTTCTTGTCTTTGACCACGATTAATCTAAAGTAGTGTTTGTATCGCCACCTTAAAAATGCCAACTTTTTATCGGACTGCTCCACGCTCGCCATCTCTGCTGCTTCATCAAATCTGTAGTGGTTGTGTGTGTGTCGCATGTGCTGGCACATGTAAAAACACTGGCTCTGATTGGCTACCATGAAACATGACGCCACCTTAGCCAATCATAATCGCTCACCTTGTTTTTAAACCCACCTCCTCACTACAGCTGCGTATGAAGCCAAGGGTTCTTTCGGATAACAGTCTATTCAATCAATGCATGTAACGCACCGCATTTAACGTTCAGTAACGTTAACAGCTTTGTAATGGCGTAAAAAGTAATTAGTTAGATTAACCCATTACTGAAAAATGCCGTTTTACTGCCGTATTGTGATTGTTTCCATCCCTGTGATAGACTTGGATGGATGAATGGATGGACGATGTTGGTTTTCTGACCTACCTGAACGATAAGGCAAAGTGATCTCTGATACCCGTATAACTGAGCCATCAGAATTGAACATTATTACCTAAACAAAAACATAAATGATCTTTAGAATGTGAAGATAACACAGTACAATAAAAAAATAATCATTCTACCATTCAACTTACATCATTATTGTTATTGTTCAGAATAACCTTCACGGTCTTTACACATGTGTCAAGTTCTTGGCTTGTGCAAGGCATCAGCTGGGCTCTAATGGAGAAATTTGGGCTTCCTTGACCCTGAAAAAACACATTTAAACATGGGTCAGTGTGGTGTGTGTGCAAACCCAGTTGGGGAGGGAAAGGCAGTGGAGAGTGATTCAGGGAGAGGCTTTGAAAGATAATTAAACACCAGTGGAGGGTTGGCAAATGGTGTAGCTTTATATTTGCAGTGATCAGCTGTGACAGATCACTTGTGTGTTTGGGAGCAGCTCTAAATCACACACACATCAACCAGTTGATCATGGGCTGAGAGAAAAATCAATAGAATTTTAGTTTGTTTCTGTTTGAAAGACATTTTTAGGCATGACAGTGTAGTTTTCTGTTGAATGTGGGCTAGAGCAATACAACCATCTGACAGCAGTGTGTGTGGCTTGATGGAACCCTTACCTGAGCCAAAGTTTAGTGACAGTCATGAAATCAGATATTTAAGGTAGGAAAGACCAGAGAATAGCAAATGGGCTTGTTTTTCTGGCTTTGTTACATAAAGACTATCACACACCCAATGGTTTCCAGTCAATTACAAAGGGTTTGGCATGTAAAATTAACACTTCTACGTCCTTCCATGCCAACGTAGGTTCCCTTTTTAAGCGAGTTGGTATGTATCATGATGCTGTATCTACATTTTAAGGGGGAAGGAAAAGCCTTGGCTCACCGTGCTCTCCACTTTGGCCAGAGTGTAGTAACAGTTCCCATGAAAAGCAAAGGTTTTCCCATCAAAGGTAGTAACATGTGAACCATCTTCAATAGCACAGGTTTCCGGTGTTTGAAGACTTTTACATTCCCAACTACCTTCACGACAAGTGCTGGACGAAAGACAACAGTCAGTAAATGACAAACAAACAAAAGATGAGCTCACTAATATACTTCAGAAGTACCATTCCTCTCTGTCCTGTCGGTAAACTTCACCAGATTCATAGATTTTGTTGTGTTTGCACTGACATTCAGACTGAGGAATGCAACCCCTCTTTGAGATGTCATCAAACACAGTTCCTGGTTAAGAAAAAAGATTAGAAAAAAAAACGAAACATCATTCTTTGTAACCAAAGAATGTAGTGAATGTGTAGTGGATTAGGCACACTAACCAGTGGGACAGAAGCAGCCATCCATTTTGTGTTCCTCACACAATGAACTGGTATCTTCATTTGAACATGTATCCAAACAGGGGGAACCACTTTCATTATAGACCATGTTATATGGACACTTTTTATCTGTAAAGACAAATAAAAACAGACTTTTTTTTTTTTTTTTTTTAGAAATATCCGAGGGCATTATAAAAGTTTGATCAATTATTATTTTGTCTTACTAGAAAAGTTTTCAATATTCTTTCTTAAATTTAATATCCCAGTTACTGGGGCATGTTTTCCCTGTTGAGTAAACTTTTAATAAGGCAGATTTATCAGAGGTGAATTATATACCACAGAAGTCAGCGCTCCTCCAGCTGGGAGGATCTCCTCCTGCATGGGAACACACTCGAGAAAACTCAGACAGAGTGCTGCAGAAACAGAAGTCATTGGGATTGTCTTCACAGCCACACACATCCTGTGTACAGGCCGTGTAGTATGGCTCTGCTTTTACTACTGATAAGCAGGAACTCCATGAAGCTTCACGTAGCTTGTCACAAACGGTTTTCTTTGAGGGAACAAAACAGTATTAACAGGTATCCAACATTCACCACATCTCCAATATCAGTTGCATAGAATACTCACAATATTCTTGCAAGACTGTATGGATTTCTCTGGCTGGGACTCATCATCACCCTCAAATAGGTCTTCACACTGATCATTAGGCAGACGAACCTTTTGTTTGTTACCAAACTCAACAGGGTTCATTTGGCGACCTTTAAAATAATATTTTATGTAAAAAACTGAGCACTCTGCAAGTGGAATTCTAGCAAGTGGAACGTAGTAGAATAACAAACCTTTAAGAGTGAAGTCATTTCCAGGTACACCGTCAAAGTTTCCACAGAGTCCGCAAGTGCGACTTGCATAGTCATTATCAATTTCTACCTACAAACACACAAATATTTGTATATTAAGTTTGTTTAAATAGAGTAATTCTTAAGTTTTCTCAGTGATGGATATGTTTATGGATGGTCGGCTCAAACTTATCTATGCCTGAGTCTTGACACTGTTGTTTTGAGCTTACAGGGTTTTTTGGACATTTTCAATTTAAAGCAAACTACCAAAAAAATTTAAAAATTATTATAATAATGAGCTTGTTAAACAATTTTTTTTTAAACGCTACCAGAGTATGTTCCATGTTTCTTACAGTGAGGTAATTAATTGAAATTTTCACAATGGTTAAGAAAAAAGTCACATTCACAAACTCAAAGAGCAGCTTAGCTACAAGAGCTTTGCAGACTTATGCATGTCTTACCGTGACTGCATCTTCACCATTCCACATCACAGTGATTCCCACTTTGGACTGGAGTTTTATGTAATCTGCATTACTTTCCACTTGTACTCCTGCCTTCAAATATGGTGTTGTGACACTAAAAACAAATTCATTTTTTAATTTACTGTTTGCCTTAACAAATGTTTGAATTCTGTGTGAAGGATTCAAAACTTACGGTTCGTCATTGACAGTGATCTGGCTCTTACGGAGACGAAAAGCAAGGTTGTTGATGGTGACCACAACATAACTGATTGTAGGGTTTCCACTGTCGTTGGTCCTCTTTATGTGCACCGAGAATTCCTTAAAATCTGTTTTGCAGTCGGAGACAAGGTTGTATTCGCAGGCACCAGGAAATTGGAAGAAATCCCCATCGAAGGTCTTGAAATGCTCTCTGCCCCATGTGCTGCAGATACGGCCAACATGGTTTTCAGCTGAAGAGGAAGAATATGGAAAATAAATAGAAATATTTTTTTAGTGTATTATAAGGGAAACGTTCCATTAATTTATTTAGAAAAGATGATGATAATTAGATTCGTACATTTTTGAGCTTGGATGTCAAAAACTTGAGTGAGAGACAAAGAGAAGAGGCTCAACCACACCACCTCCCACTTCATCTTTGCTACTGTGAAGACAAGAAGCTTCTCGTCCACAAAGCTGATGCCTGTGTGACTGCAGTGGCGAGCTTTATATAGGAAGATTTTATGGCCTCCGCCCTCTTAACAGTAATTATCTTTGGAGGATGTGGTAAATATGCTTAGAACATTTACTTCTATTAACAAGTCCAATATTTGTTTTTGTTTTTATCAATTTCATCATCACATGCCTTTCATTATTCAGCAAGTGAATCGTTTGGCTTAAACTTGTCTTTCATCAATTTATGTATAAGCATCATATTAGCAGGTAGACTTAATTTCAAAGTTTTGAAGTCTGGCCTACATGGCTACTCATGACTTACTTTTGTTTCAAAGTGCTGGGTGGGATTCAGAGTTATTTAAAGTTATGTATAGTCCATTCAAGCAAAACACAGAAGCACATGAACCTCAAGAGAATTTCAAAGAGTACAGAGAGCTGAAAAGCATGACCCAAGGCATTATTTAATAGCAAATCAGCACAAAGCTTGATATCAACATTTTTGCTTAAGGTCATGAATCATGGAAGCCATATCTATAACATACAGCTTTCAGTTTTTTGTGCCGTTTAATGTATTATCTATGCATATATCATGTTGCAGAACTTGAATAATGTTTGCAGTACTTGAATGTGTGGCATTTTTATGTTGGGCCATCTGTATATGATTTCAAACTTTTTGGTTTTGAATGCTTCATCACCCATTAGCATTGAAAGACAAAAATAATTAAAATAATGGTTATTTTTTCACAAATCCTGCCCTAAGCTCCTTTAAAAAACTTTGAATCTAACCCATCACCATCATCCTAATCCCATAATGTTCCAATTTATTCAATAAAATACTAATGCCAAAGGTCTTCTTTAAGTTAATGAACAGCCTCACTTGTAAGCTGATTTTGTTTTATTGAGTTTGTAGTGTTTTCTATTAAGTTTTTTAAGAATATGCTCAACCACACTATTATTGCCAGAGATTGACAGAGATTTCTGTAGGCAACAGAAACATATTTGTCATATTAAATCAGTAGTGATTAGATCCAGTGCCCTAGGTACATGATGTTTTTCTTTGAATCAGGCCAACAGATTTTAAATGTATTTTTAAAATCAACACTAGTTTCCACTAAAATCTAATGCTTCCTCTTTGTGGAACAAAAATGCCTTTTTTCACACCAGTCTATCTAGGGCTCACACATAATAGAAGATAATTAAATTGACATAACTATTTACTCCTATGGGCACTTTAGAGAGGTCGATAAACCCCAAACAAATGTTTTTGGATCATTAGTTACTTTTTTTTTTTACATAATTCAGCTTTAGACCTGTTATCTAGTGCATTCATGTGATGGGTTGCATATAGCTTTAGCAGGAAGTGAGGTAAAAAGAGAACTCTTGATCATTCTTGCATGGTTTGACATGCTAACTAAAGTGCTTGATATGTGTTTTTGTGTATTTTTTGTGTTGATGTGATACACCCAAGAGAAAAATCCTAAAATAGTGCCATATCAAATAGCGGATGTGGTGGTAAATGACATCCTTGATTACGTTCATCCTCAACCTGCAGTGTCAGCACACAAAAATAACACAGGAGCTAATATTATTAGGAGACAAGCACCACACCAATGTCATCAATTATTACAGTGTGGAAACAATCTTCCAAATGAGACGATTGGTTGGGTATTATTTGCCATGAGTTACAAGAGCTACACAAACCTGATCTACAACTACTGCTTGTGTCCCATTATTTTAACTATACTGCTAAAACCATGTATCGTGTTTATTATATTATTTAAACCACCAGGCAGTTAAAAGTCTATGGGTTCACCAATGAAAGAGGGGACAATGTATTCATACTTCCAAAAATCATTTTTTTTTCATTATAGCTTTTTTAAAAAAACAGCACTTAGTTGCTTGCAAAACTTTACCTGTTTTTGTTTGTTAAAGTGAGATTTATACAGCATCACATCCGTGCATGGTGTAGATATAGCACCATATCTGTAAAGTATCCCGTTTTGGCCGGGAAACTCCCGTATTTTACCTCTCTTTCCCGCCATCTTCCTGTATTAGTACTTTCCCATAAATATCCCGTATTTTAATGTAATAATTAAAAGATGCCTTACTAAACTGAACTAGTCACTAGCCTCGTGAGAACTGCCACCTGAAATGGCCTGAGTGGCAGTTCTCGCCAGTGACGTGCAGTCAAGGTAGCCAAGGTAGGCAGTGTCTACCCAAGGGTGAATTTTTTTTTTGATTATTTGTTTTAATTATAATATAATATAAATTATTTATTTTTTAAGTTGCTATAGCCTACAGTAAGTTTTAAAGTGTCAGCATTTTGTACTTTTCATAGCCCAAATCGCTAAACATCGCTATTTCCTATCCACTGTGAGGCAGGAGGAGGCCACACCCCCTCCCAAAAGCACATTGCTGCTGTGCCTCTGTTCCCATAGCGTGTTTTTATGTGTTTGCGCATGCGCAGTCATTCCCCAAGATGACAACTATTTCCGTACAAAGGCAGCTGTCTATGCTGCCTTTGGACGTAACCGCGCTATGCTAAACGCTATACGTAAGTTTGTGGTGCATTGGTGAATTGATATCACGTGACCGCTGCTGCTACGTTCTCTAGCTAGAAGCGGAATAACACTACAGGCAGGATGACAGCGCTAGAGATGAAAAAGAACCTTTTTTTGAGGAAAAATGACAGCTTTTAAAAGATGGGAGACCAACACCTGAGCTACCAGACCTTCAGCAGAGGTAAGGTCAGAAAATTGTTTGTATTTTCTACAGTAAATGGTACAAAAGGAAGGATTGGCTTTGTGGATGCGCCTCACTGAGGCTGTTCCGAGTTGTTGTTGTCATCTTCTCCGTGTTTCTGTGTTTCCAACACAAACAACGGATGCGCTGCCGTGTCATGAGATATATCTTGTTAGGAGAGTATGGAGGCTGTATTAAATAATTGTTTGTTTCTTTATTGGTGTTTTACAATGTTGATTTTGTTAGATGGCTCAATGCTTGTTCGTGTGGATCTTGTTGGGTTTTTCTTATTATGAATTTTATATTTTGATAAGCGCATTGAGATGACTTTGTTGTAAATTGCGCTATACAAATAAAGTTGAATTTAATTCACACTTGTCAGCAGAAACATATGAAATTGTCAATTTTGCCTTATTTTGAAATCCAAAACTTGACAGGTATGGTTAGCACGTCTCCCTCACAGCAAGAAGGTCCGGGGGTCAAGCTGTGGGGTGTACACTTTGGTCCTTTCTGTGTGGAGTTTGCATGTTCTACTCCGGTATCCTCCCACCATCCAAAAAACATGACTGTTGATTTGATTTACAACCTCTAATAATAAGTAGCAGAAGACCCTCCTCCATCCCAAAGCTGTTCCACACCGGCCTGACTAGGTATATTTATTAGCAGCAGACACCTACGTGGGCGGAAGCAGGGGTTCCCAAACTTTTTAGCCCACAACCCCCAAAATAATGGTGACAGAAACTGGCGACCCCCACTATCCCAGGTGGTGATTGAAAACGTGCACACAGGACTTGTACATTTATTACCTCAAACACAGGCTTTACAGCAGCACAACAGAAAAGAACTGCATGACATTCATGAAGTTATTTATGTTATCATAATGATTAGTAATGGTAGGTTTAATACAGACAAACTGTGTACAGGCTGGTTTCTCTTTGTCCCCGAGATGAGGGTAACGGGAGACAGGTGCCAAATCGGACGGTGGGGGGCAGAGTGGGGTTTCGGATGGCGAACCGGGGCCCGCGCACCTCCACGGACAGCGGCGTGCCTTGGTGGGGGGTGGCCGAGGGCCGAGTCACACCTACCTCAGTGAGGAGGGGGGATCAACAAGCCACGGGGTTGTGGGTGTTCACAGCGGTATTTCTCTACTCTTCTCTGTTGCCCTCTCCACTGGCCTTTCTGTTTTGTCTTTGGTTGGTGTTAATATAACCAACACTTAAGTCTATGTGTCCCAAGCTTAAGCCTAAGCAGTGTGTTAATGTGAGCTAACTACTGCCTCACACACGTGCAAGTCTGTGGTGCAGTAAATTGACGTGCATATCAGTCGTTATTGCCGCCTGAGGAGCAGTCTTCTTGGCGTGGGGTCGAGACCCCTGATTTGGGAACCACTGTTCTAACAAACAAAATGAGCTACAAAAACTGAAATGCTCTGTGTCTGGACCCGCTACATGTGATTTTTTTGTGGGTCTTTGATGAAGTGAGCAGCTGTGTTTGGTGCTTTGCATTTTCATAATATTGTTCTTCATTGTTTTTTATATATATATATTTTTCAAACTCAGTTTTTAAGTGATAGTGTTTCAATATTATTTTTGTATTTTAATTGAAAGGAGTGGAACAAACTGTAGCAAAGCTGAAGTCAGCTCTTTAAAACATTTTTAGTGCATGGTAGTGCTCTTTCTGCTTTTATAGACTGGTGTGATGAACATTTCCTGGACTTTAATGTGTCTAAAACATCCCATCTCAAATAGTGAGGCACGGCCCCTCTAGATGTAGGGGGCAGTGGATCTCTCATGTGTGTGAGTGTGCGCTTTATTAGAGACTGTATAGAAAACTTCTCAAACTTTTCAGCTCGCAACACACAATACATATTCTCTTTGCCCTCAAGATAAGGGTAACGCGTGGGCTCCGGAGACATTGAACCGGCTTCTCTGCTGGATACCTGGGGGGTGTGTCGAACGAAGTGACCGCCGGCGCAAAGTGGGGTTTTGTTTCGAGTGACAGATGGCAAACTGGGCAGCAGCCAGCCCCACAGACCTTGGCGCATCACCCATGAGCACGCCTACAGCGAGCCCGTTGCTTGACGAGGCGTCAATTAAATACGTTACACCCCAATCACGGTGATAAGCCGCTTGAGTTTTTCAGCAAAATGTGCCAAATATTGCCAATAATCATCTCGCTTTGTGAAGATTCTTAATAGGACTAGTTGTTAAATATCCCTAAATATTCAGCATGACAATTGGGGTATTCTTGGGTGGGGTGAAATTTTGTAAAGATTGCAGGGCGCCACCCCTACAACAGTTGTGTGCCCCGACTTCATTGGGTGTTTCGGCCGCTAAATTCTCTAAGGGTTTCAGGTCAGGCGAGTTTGCTGGCCAAACAAGCACAGTAACACCATGGTCATTGAACCAGCTTTTGCTACCTTTGGCAGTGTGGACAGGTGCCAAGTCCTGCTGGAAAATGAAATCAGCATCTCCATAAAGCTTTTGCTGCAAACACTTTTGATGAAGAAGAGTCTCATGTTTTCAACAATTAGTAAATTTGTGACACAGTTTGTAACCAGACTAAATGGTGATTCTGCTCGCACCGGGGGATTCCCAGCGGCTGATGGTGGCTGCCGGCTTCAGAAGTTGATGTGGCTTACACAAGGCACACACAAGGCGAACGGACTTCAGCCATGTTGTGTTGTAGAATTGACCGGAATCATTTGTCAGATTGGTTGAATTTGCAGACATTTGCGGTGATTGGACAGAACTGTGGGGCCGCGCAGAAATTTTGGGGATTGACTGAGTTTGCATTAATAGTTTCGATCGCATCATTGCAAATTCCTGGAGGGTTTGATTGATCTCGTAATTCATGCAAAAGGAGGCACAACCAAGTATTGAGAGCATAGAAATGAACATACTTTTCAGAAGCCTTACATTTTTGTTTAAAATGTCCTTTTTTAATGATCTTATGTAATATGTTAATTTTCTGAGACACTGAATTGTGGGTTTTCATTATCTGTAAGCCATAATCATCAAAATTTCAGGAAATAAAAGCTTGAAATATTTGACTTACTGAAATGAGTGACAAAAATTATTGAACATTTTCATGATATTCTAATTTTTTTAGATGTACCTGTATATGACAATAAACTATAATGTATTTTCTATATTAAATCGCAGTGTTCGTTTTAGCTGCGAGGTAGTTTGAGAGGGAGGAGCTCACATTCTTATAGGGTAGGAGCCAGGATTGTCAGAAGGCGGAGTTTCTGCGATGTGACATCACAACACAAGAAAAATCTAACTGTCCTGTTTGGAGCTGACGAGCTGATGAAAACATTATGTACCAAGTAACAGAATGTTTTGCTTGTTCACACTAAATCAAAGACATGAGACATGGACTCAGTTGCTTCTCTTTATTTGATCATTTTGTTAGTACTCTACAAACTACTTTATTAGAAACATGTTAATAGAAACAGAAATTGACCCAACACCAATTGATTAGGTAGCTTAAAGACTGCTGCTTTAAACCAGGGAGAAGCTTCGCCTCCTGCGAGCAGGTGCTACTGCAGCTTTGGTACATTCAGTCGGATTACATGCACACTCCTCCACATGCTGGTATGAGTGAGGGATCGTCTCTCCGTTCAAACAGCGTAGGTTGACAGTGCGATTGCTGGAGCGTAGCTCTTTACAGCAGGAGCAAGAGTGCTGCAGAGATGCAGCTGCTTGTGAGTATCTATGGTGCAGAACGATGGTGTCTATTAGTCAAATTAGCATCCAAACCATTTACCTCATCTCTCTTCAAAATACTCTAAGAGACCGTAATACAGTTGTCGTTTGGTTTGATGTCCTTACTTGGTAAAAGTGTTGCAGGAGCCTTCACAGAATGGCATATCAACCTCCTCATTAGATGAACAGCCCTTGTGTGTAATTCGGATTTTCATGGACACTTTTTTGCAGGTTTTGTCTTTCTCAACACCTTCGAGAACAAAGGGATAGTAATGTTATATCATAGCACACTTTGATGTGTTATTGAATCATTTTTCAAGGTAACTATGAATGGTCACTTTGATGGACAGTAAACATTTCTGTAGGAGGCTGTGTCATAGTTCTAATATCTGTGAGTAGAAAAAGGTTATAGAAAAATCCTATTTTCTGATTGTCCTAAAAGTTTCAGGCAGTGATTGATTTCCTGTTAAAATATCAAACTCACAGGTTTTACAGCATCCATCGGCTGCAGTCTGAGTGGTGTTCTAAGGGGAAAAACATTTTTTTTCTTTACCTCCTTCACACAAAAACAGTAAAACTAATTTTTTCATGAGATTCTTACCGGGAGGCATTCGCTCTCATTAAAATGAGGGCAAGGAACTGTTGAGTTTACAATTACTAATGTATCCTCCGTCTTAACACAAACAAGAACTTCACACTTATTTTTGGGAGGTGACCAGGTTTCTCCTTCCTGCAAGATTCCAAAGACATAGTCAGAGTCAGGGTTATATAGATTTTATCCAAAAATATCCCAGATTAGTAGAGATATGTTTTTGTTGTTTTTTTTTTACATCTAACCCCACTTACAATCAAGAGCTGCTTTGTACCATTGTCAGTGATGACACAGTGCGTTGGTTTGCACTTTCCGCAGCACTTATCAGTGTCTTTCTGCACATACTTCATTCCCTTTGAAAAGAAAAGTCACTCAGGCTTTTTAATCTCTTCCACACTATTTGTACAAACATCCATCCATTTTCTGTACCCATCGTTACACATATAGACAAACAAGTATCAACAAAGCTATCACAAGGAAAACATGAAAATTCTGAAAAGAATGGTCCCAGCAAAGTTTTCCAACTGAGATTCGAACATAACCCTCCATAACATTTCCAAATACAGCGCAAGATTTTTTGTTCAATATAAAAGATTTTGAAAAAAAAAAGAATTATAAAAAGCTACGTATTGCTTATAAATGCTATTGATTAACTCACACCAAGGCAGCCATCAGATTGCATCCATTAAAGTGGTAAAATAATAAAGCGGAACATAATCAGTGGTAACAACAGCCTCTAAAAGCCTTCATTAGACATTGGGAGGTTAGTTAACTTTGTCCAATATCAATAATCAATAATAAAGACCAATATCAGTGTTGTAATGTTTACAGTGGGTAGCTTACCAACTCACAGCTCTCATTACATTGTTTAACAGTGCAATTAATCTTTAACAGTCCTCCAGAGGAGGAGTCAGTCTCTCGGCTACATAGGCATTCCTCACATTCCTCACTTCCCGGAACTGTAGCACCGATCTGACAAAAAAAGTAATGAAAATAGTGAAGCATTTGTGTTGTCTTACAATTGTCAGAAAACCATAATCTGAAGAGTTCTACATGCACATCCCATTTACCTGGTACTCAGCATCATCATGGACACAAACTTTTTTGGGCACTATACAAAGTTAAAAATAAAAAAAATAAAAAATAAAACATAAGCATTCATTTAAATAATAATTTAAGGACTAATATGTGTGTAGATTATGACTTTTTTCGTGAGCTCACCACATGTGTAATTTGGACAACATGCTCCCTCTGCAACACTCAGAATTGGTTTGAATCCAACTAAACAACTTATTTTTGGGACTGGGCAAGTTGTGACTTGACATTCTGGGAAAGAAAACTGAAATCAGCATGGTCACATTTAAACGTAACATACATATGTAATAATAGAAGACTTACGGCAAACATGTTCAAGACAGCAGGGGTCCAATTTGCTTGTTTGGTTGACCAGAACATAACCTTTGTCAACACAGGTGGTGTTTTCTGGTTCTGGACAAACCCTTGGCTTGCAAGTCACAGTCTTGGACTTCTCACAGATGCAGTCTTGACATTTGTACTCAAATGTCTCATTAAACTAAAATACATGTTTATTCAGTTAATTGTCAAATGGAAGTAATAACTTAATTTATTTCATTGATTTATTAAAAAATAAACACACAAATCACTTACCTCATGTGGATTGTTTTCTGGATCCAGACATCCTGCAAGATCAGAGATATTTTGCAAGCTCACTGATAACCATGAAAACTGAATAATTTTATTTAAATAGTAAATGTTATACATTTAAGTTATTCTTACTTACCACATGTTTTAACACAGACATCAGAGTATTTGTTAAACAGTTTCATCCCTTCTGCACAAAAACAGCCCTCAGTTGTCACATTCGTGGGGGGTTCATCAGGACTAAAAAAAAAAAAAAAAACAGTTATTGGCAAACTGCATAACACAAAAAGTGCAAATACAACTGAAATGTATTTTTTGATTTCTTACAAAATTTGTATGAACTAGGATGTTTAGAGGCCACAAGTATTACATCATGTTCTCACATGAGGAGAGAGATTTTACTGCTTTAAACAACCAAAAGCTATTACTCAACACAATGCTTAACAAAAGCCTCATCTATGGGCAATGTTTTTGTGCACCAATACAATTTAAATCCAAAAACATTTCTTTTAACTTACTTGTCATCACAGGTTGGCTGTTCAGCAGGACCACAAGGCTTGTAAACTTTATTCAAGGGGCAGTCACTTGCTGTTAATGAGAATTTGAATAAGTGTTTTAAAAGATGAGCAGTCAATTTACAATACTGCTACCAGGATTGTTCCTTACCACATAATTTTGTATAGTTCCTCCAGTCGATGCAAACTCCAGCCTGAGCACAGGCCGCAGCGTAACTCTCCAAACTTTCACATTCAACTGCCTGGTTGGAATCAGTGCAGCTGTCGGACACACAACTGCTATGAAAATTTCGGGGTGACACGGAGTCATGGCACTCTGCAAAAGGACTGTGGAGTATACAGTGTACAGTGAGTAAGGATGATATTCAAAATTGTTTTTGTTGTTGGTTTTAATAATCTACAAAGAATAACATGTTTTGACTATTCAATGAAATCAGGACTTTTGTAGCTGTATTTAGTATGGATGGTTACGTGACTTGAAGAATTACCTACCCTTCTTCACTAGTGAGAAGATCACATACAGAGTCTTCTCTACATGGTTTTGGTTCAGTTGTACTATATTCAATGGTCTTTGCTGTAGATGGCGTGGGTGTAGTTTTAGTTTCAGTAGATATCGTAGATTCAGGTGATGACTTTGTTGACGTATTTGGAGTTACGGTTAAGGTTGTTGATCCAGTTATTGGTAATGTAGTTCTGTAGTTCAATTCTGTGACTCTGGTTGAAGTGAATCCTTTTGATGGAGTGGTTTTTGATACTGAAGGAGTACTTTGTTGCATTGTAAACCCTGTACTACCAGGTAAAAGGGATGATATAGGTTTTGTTGTAAATGTTGCCCTTGGTAGTAATGTTATAGAACCTGTTGTTGTTTCAGGAATACCACCTGATCGTGTTGTTGCTATTGTTCTCTGTGTTTCAGGTGAAGCTTCAGATTCAGCTGGTGCTGATGTAGACCTTGTAGCAGATGTTACAATTGCTGTTACAGTTCCACGTGGTGCTATTGTTGATCTTGTTATTGAGCTTGCAGTAGATCCTTGAACTGTTTCTGATACTTGGGGAGCTGTAGTTGACCCAAGACGTGTGCTTGAACTAGTTGATGTAGATTTTATGGCAGATGTTTCCTTGGCTTGCAGTGTGGTTGTTTTTTCAACTGTGCCAACTGATTTAGGCAAAGTGGTTTTAGATTCTGTCTTTTGTGTTTCAGTTATTCCAGGAAGTTTAGTTGTTTTTGCAGAGAATATTGTTGTTTCAGTAGCACCTTTAGCTCCAGTCGGTGGTGATGTAGAGCCTGTAAATGTAGTAGGTGCTTTAAATGTGGTTTCAGTTCCAGATGATGGTAAAGTAGATCTTGTGATTATTGTTGTAGCGGACTCTATTATCGGAGTAGTTTCTGATTCTTGGGGAGAAGTTCGCTGTGTGGTTGACTCTGGACTTAAACTTACACCTGGTGATGTGGATTTGGTAGGAAATCTTTCCCCAGGTTGGAGTGTGGTTGTTTTTTTAACTGCACCAGTTGATTTAGGGAAAGTGGTTTTAGATTCTGTCTTTTGTGTTTCAGTTATTCCAGGAAGTCCAGTCGTTTTAGCAGAGGATATTGTTGTTTCAGTCGCACCTTTAGTTCCAGTCGGTGGTGATGTAGAGCCTGTAAATGTAGTAGGTGCTTTATATGTGGCTTCAGTTCCAGATGATGGTAAAGTAGATCTTGTGATTATTGTTGTAGCGGACTCTATTATTGGAGTAGTTTCTGATTCTTGGGGAGAAGTTAGCTGTGTGGTTGACTCTGGACTTAAACTTACACCTGGTGATGTGGATTTGGTAGGAAATCTTTCCCCAGGTTGGAGTGTGGTTGTTTTTTTAACTGCACCAGTTGATTTAGGGAAAGTGGTTTTAGATTCTGTCTTTTGTGTTTGAGTTATTCCAGGAAGTCCAGTCGTTTTAGCAGAGGATATTGTTGTTTCAGTCGCACCTTTAGCTCCAGTCGGTGGTGATTTAGACTGAGTAGTTGTAGTTGGTGTTTCAAAGGTAGTTTTTGTTCCAGGAGGTTGTAGAGTAGTTCTGGTTATAGTGGATGAAGTAGTGATACTTTGTGATACTTGGGGAGACGTTTGTAGTCTTGTATATCCTTTACTTACTGGTTTAGTAGTAGTTTCAAGTATGTTGGTAGGTGGTGCAAGGGGTTTCTTGCAATTTGGTTTCGTACTGTCTTTTACAAGCCAATAATCAGCCATTACAGCACAGCTTTTTACCAGCTGACCTCCTGGCAGCCTGCAGTCATCCGACTGGATGTTGTTGCATGTTCCTGATAATGAAAGAAAACATCCATTAAAAAATGTTTTATATGTTTCATATATACAGTATTTGACTGAACATTCAGTACTTACCACAATGACCCTGTGTGTTTCTGCCAAAGGTTTTGACTGGCACAAAAACACTAAAGCCATTTTTACCAAATTTAATGACCACTTCAATGCGAGGAATCTCTAATATCAAATTTATACCAGAATTAATTACTTTAACTCCTTGCTGGGAGAAAGGAAGTCTCACAACACTGTTATTTGTTAGTGCCTGTAAGATAAAAAGCAACAACAAAATACTTCAGTTTGGTAATCCATGGCTTAACCACAAGATTAAATATGATGACTACCATCTCGTCTTTGCTAAGTACCTCCAGTTTAGATGCTCCGTTGAGGTTTGTATTTTGGAGTCGCACGACAAGAGATCCATAAAATACACTAATTGATCGAGAACAGGAACTGTCTTCTTTTGGATCACAAGAAGCTCCATCAATGTATATTTTAAGATTGAATTTAGGTGTGATCTCTTCCATCAAAACATAGGTACAGTTCCCTTTATAACTGTAGTAAGAACCATCAAAGGTGTTGTAATGAGAACTTCCCCAGCCTTCACAGACACCTAAAAAGAATTAAAATAATATCAGAAATTTATATATGTATATGATATATATACATACATATAAATATAAAAGTCCATTAGGAATGTGGCACTTACATTCACAAACAGGATGTTGACAGCAATGGAACTCATCCCACTCAAGAATTTGCTTTTTTCCATTTGTACAAGCTGTTTTGGTAATAGGTGGACATTCATACGGGATTATTTGTAATGTGTCATTACCAGTGCATCTGGCCATTGTGCAGTTGCAAAAGTGAAAGGTTTCATTGAGCTGTCAAAACAAGACAATTTTACAAGGTAAAAAACTGAATAATAATAAGATTAATTCTACTGCATAAAAAAGGTTCAGCAACATACCACAGCACCAAAGGTTGGACAGTCATTTGAAGGGATTGTAGTTGTGAGAGCAGATGTTCCAGTTTGTGGTGTAGTAACATTTCTAGGTTGTTCAGTTGTTGTAGATAGGATGGATGGTGAAGTAGACTGACCCGAAACAGTTTGGTTTGTAGTTGTGACACCACTACTTGTTTTAATAGAAGGTGTGGTTTGCACTGTAGGTGTTACTCCTGGAGGCAGTGTTGTAGAAATTGTGGTTGTAGTTGCTTTTTCCACTGGTAATGTTGATGATGGTGGGGTTCCTGTAGAAGATCCTGTTGGTACGCTAGTTGAAACAGATACCTTTGTTGTAGATACAGTTTTTTGTGTTTCAGTACTAGCTGTAGGTCCAGTTGGAACGGTTGTTGATGCAGTGACTGTTGAAGGAGTGGGTCCTGTTGATGGAGTGCTTTTTGATACTCCAGAAGTTGCTTGTGATGTTGTGGTACCTGTTTTAACAGAAGGTGTGGTTTGCACTGTAGTTGTTACTCCTGGAGGCAGTGTTGTAGAACTTGTGGTTGTAGTTGTTTTTTCCACTGGTAATGTTGATGATGGTGGGGTTCCTGTCGAAGATCCTGTTGGTACGCTAGTTGAAACAGATACCTTTGTTGTAGATACAGTTTTTTGTGTTTCAGTACTAGCTGTAGGTCCAGTTGGAACGGTTGTTGATGCAGTGACTGTTGAAGGAGTGGGTCCTGTTGATGGAGTGCTTTTTGATACTCCAGAGGTTGCTTGTGATGTTGTGGTACCTGTTTTAACAGAAGGTGTGGTTTGCACTGTAGTTGTTACTCCTGGAGGCAGTGTTGTAGAAATTGTGGTTGTAGTTGCTTTTTTCACTGGTAATGTTGATGATGGTGGGGTTCCTGTCGAAGATCCTGTTGGTACGCTAGTTGAAACAGATACCTTTGTTGTAGATACAGTTTTTTGTGTTTCAGTACTAGCTGTAGGTCCAGTTGGAACGGTTGTTGATGCAGTGACTGTTGAAGGAGTGGGTCCTGTTGATGGAGTGCTTTTTGATACTCCAGAGGTTGCTTGTGATGTTGTGGTACCTGTTTTAACAGAAGGTGTGGTTTGCACTGTAGTTGTTACTCCTGGAGGCAGTGTCGTAGAACTTGTGGTTGTAGTTTTTTCCACTGGTATTGTTGATGATGGTGGGGTTCCTGTAGAAGGTCCTGTTGGTACGCTAGTTGAAACAGATACCTTTGTTGTAGATACAGTTTTTTGTGTTTCAGTACTAGCTGTAGGTCCAGTTGGAACGGTTGTTGATGCAGTGACTGTTGAAGGAGTGGGTCCTGTTGATGGAGTGCTTTTTGATACTCCAGAGGTTGCTTGTGATGTTGTGGTACCTGTTTTAACAGAAGGTGTGGTTTGCACTGTAGTTGTTACTCCTGGAGGCAGTGTTGTAGAAATTGTGGTTGTAGTTGCTTTTTTCACTGGTAATGTTGATGATGGTGGGGTTCCTGTCGAAGATCCTGTTGGTACGCTAGTTGAAACAGATACCTTTGTTGTAGATACAGTTTTTTGTGTTTCAGTACTAGCTGTAGGTCCAGTTGGAACGGTTGTTGATGCAGTGACTGTTGAAGGAGTGGGTCCTGTTGATGGAGTGCTTTTTGATACTCCAGAGGTTGCTTGTGATGTTGTGGTACCTGTTTTAACAGAAGGTGTGGTTTGCACTGTAGGTGTTACTCCTGGAGGCAGTGTCGTAGAACTTGTGGTTGTAGTTGCTTTTTCCACTGGTAATGTTGATGATGGTGGGGTTCCTGTAGAAGATCCTGTTGGTACGCTAGTTGAAACAGATACCTTTGTTGTAGATACAGTTTTTTGTGTTTCAGTACTAGCTGTAGGTCCAGTTGGAACGGTTGTTGATGCAGTGACTGTTGAAGGAGTGGGTCCTGTTGATGGAGTGCTTTTTGATACTCCAGAGGTTGCTTGTGATGTTGTGGTACCTGTTTTAACAGAAGGTGTGGTTTGCACTGTAGTTGTTACTCCTGGAGGCAGTGTTGTAGAAATTGTGGTTGTAGTTGCTTTTTTCACTGGTAATGTTGATGATGGTGGGGTTCCTGTCGAAGATCCTGTTGGTACGCTAGTTGAAACAGATACCTTTGTTGTAGATACAGTTTTTTGTGTTTCAGTACTAGCTGTAGGTCCAGTTGGAACGGTTGTTGATGCAGTGACTGTTGAAGGAGTGGGTCCTGTTGATGGAGTGCTTTTTGATACTCCAGAGGTTGCTTGTGATGTTGTGGTACCTGTTTTAACAGAAGGTGTGGTTTGCACTGTAGTTGTTACTCCTGGAGGCAGTGTTGTAGAAATTGTGGTTGTAGTTGCTTTTTCACTGGTAATGTTGATGATGGTGGGGTTCCTGTCGAAGATCCTGTTGGTACGCTAGTTGAAACAGATACCTTTGTTGTAGATACAGTTTTTTGTGTTTCAGTACTAGCTGTAGGTCCAGTTGGAATGGTTGTTGATGCAGTGACTGTTGAAGGAGTGGGTCCTGTTGATGGAGTGCTTTTTGATACTCCAGAGGTTGCTTGTGATGTTGTGGTACCTGTTTTAACAGAAGGTGTGGTTTGCACTGTAGTTGTTACTCCTGGAGGCAGTGTCGTAGAACTTGTGGTTGTAGTTGTTTTTTCCACTGGTAATGTTGATGATGGTGGGGTTCCTGTCGAAGATCCTGTTGGTACGCTAGTTGAAACAGATACCTTTGTTGTAGATACAGTTTTTTGTGTTTCAGTACTAGCTGTAGGTCCAGTTGGAACGGTTGTTGATGCAGTGACTGTTGAAGGAGTGGGTCCTGTTGATGGAGTGCTTTTTGATACTCCAGAGGTTGCTTGTGATGTTGTGGTACCTGTTTTAACAGAAGGTGTGGTTTGCACTGTAGTTGTTACTCCTGGAGGCAGTGTTGTAGAAATTGTGGTTGTAGTTGCTTTTTTCACTGGTAATGTTGATGATGGTGGGGTTCCTGTCGAAGATCCTGTTGGTACGCTAGTTGAAACAGATACCTTTGTTGTAGATACAGTTTTTTGTGTTTCAGTACTAGCTGTAGGTCCAGTTGGAACGGTTGTTGATGCAGTGACTGTTGAAGGAGTGGGTCCTGTTGATGGAGTGCTTTTTGATACTCCAGAGGTTGCTTGTGATGTTGTGGTACCTGTTTTAACAGAAGGTGTGGTTTGCACTGTAGTTGTTACTCCTGGAGGCAGTGTTGTAGAAATTGTGGTTGTAGTTGCTTTTTTCACTGGTAATGTTGATGATGGTGGGGTTCCTGTCGAAGATCCTGTTGGTACGCTAGTTGAAACAGATACCTTTGTTGTAGATACAGTTTTTTGTGTTTCAGTACTAGCTGTAGGTCCAGTTGGAACGGTTGTTGATGCAGTGACTGTTGAAGGAGTGGGTCCTGTTGATGGAGTGCTTTTTGATACTCCAGAGGTTGCTTGTGATGTTGTGGTACCTGTTTTAACAGAAGGTGTGGTTTGCACTGTAGTTGTTACTCCTGGAGGCAGTGTTGTAGAAATTGTGGTTGTAGTTGCTTTTTTCACTGGTAATGTTGATGATGGTGGGGTTCCTGTCGAAGATCCTGTTGGTACGCTAGTTGAAACAGATACCTTTGTTGTAGATACAGTTTTTTGTGTTTCAGTACTAGCTGTAGGTCCAGTTGGAACGGTTGTTGATGCAGTGACTGTTGAAGGAGTGGGTCCTGTTGATGGAGTGCTTTTTGATACTCCAGAGGTTGCTTGTGATGTTGTGGTACCTGTTTTAACAGAAGGTGTGGTTTGCACTGTAGTTGTTACTCCTGGAGGCAGTGTCGTAGAACTTGTGGTTGTAGTTTTTTCCACTGGTATTGTTGATGATGGTGGGGTTCCTGTAGAAGATCCTGTTGGTACGCTAGTTGAAACAGATACCTTTGTTGTAGATACAGTTTTTTGTGTTTCAGTACTAGCTGTAGGTCCAGTTGGAACGGTTGTTGATGCAGTGACTGTTGAAGGAGTGGGTCCTGTTGATGGAGTGCTTTTTGATACTCCAGAGGTTGCTTGTGATGTTGTGGTACCTGTTTTAACAGAAGGTGTGGTTTGCACTGTAGTTGTTACTCCTGGAGGCAGTGTTGTAGAAATTGTGGTTGTAGTTGCTTTTTTTCACTGGTAATGTTGATGATGGTGGGGTTCCTGTCGAAGATCCTGTTGGTACGCTAGTTGAAACAGATACCTTTGTTGTAGATACAGTTTTTTGTGTTTCAGTACTAGCTGTAGGTCCAGTTGGAACGGTTGTTGATGCAGTGACTGTTGAAGGAGTGGGTCCTGTTGATGGAGTGCTTTTTGATACTCCAGAGGTTGCTTGTGATGTTGTGGTACCTGTTTTAACAGAAGGTGTGGTTTGCACTGTAGTTGTTACTCCTGGAGGCAGTGTTGTAGAAATTGTGGTTGTAGTTGCTTTTTCACTGGTAATGTTGATGATGGTGGGGTTCCTGTAGAAGATCCTGTTGGTACGCTAGTTGAAACAGATACCTTTGTTGTAGATACAGTTTTTTGTGTTTCAGTACTAGCTGTAGGTCCAGTTGGAACGGTTGTTGATGCAGTGACTGTTGAAGGAGTGGGTCCTGTTGATGGAGTGCTTTTTGATACTCCAGAGGTTGCTTGTGATGTTGTGGTACCTGTTTTAACAGAAGGTGTGGTTTGCACTGTAGTTGTTACTCCTGGAGGCAGTGTTGTAGAAATTGTGGTTGTAGTTGCTTTTTTCACTGGTAATGTTGATGATGGTGGGGTTCCTGTCGAAGATCCTGTTGGTACGCTAGTTGAAACAGATACCTTTGTTGTAGATACAGTTTTTTGTGTTTCAGTACTAGCTGTAGGTCCAGTTGGAACGGTTGTTGATGCAGTGACTGTTGAAGGAGTGGGTCCTGTTGATGGAGTGCTTTTTGATACTCCAGAGGTTGCTTGTTATGTTGTGGTACCTGTTTTAACAGAAGGTGTGGTTTGCACTGTAGTTGTTACTCCTGGAGGCAGTGTTGTAGAAATTGTGGTTGTAGTTGCTTTTTTCACTGGTAATGTTGATGATGGTGGGGTTCCTGTCGAAGATCCTGTTGGTACGCTAGTTGAAACAGATACCTTTGTTGTAGATACAGTTTTTTGTGTTTCAGTACTAGCTGTAGGTCCAGTTGGAACGGTTGTTGATGCAGTGACTGTTGAAGGAGTGGGTCCTGTTGATGGAGTGCTTTTTGATACTCCAGAAGTTGCTTGTGATGTTGTGGTACCTGTTTTAACAGAAGGTGTGGTTTGCACTGTAGTTGTTACTCCTGGAGGCAGTGTTGTAGAAATTGTGGTTGTAGTTGCTTTTTTCACTGGTAATGTTGATGATGGTGGGGTTCCTGTCGAAGATCCTGTTGGTACGCTAGTTGAAACAGATACCTTTGTTGTAGATACAGTTTTTTGTGTTTCAGTACTAGCTGTAGGTCCAGTTGGAACGGTTGTTGATGCAGTGACTGTTGAAGGAGTGGGTCCTGTTGATGGAGTGCTTTTTGATACTCCAGAGGTTGCTTGTGATGTTGTGGTACCTGTTTTAACAGAAGGTGTGGTTTGCACTGTAGTTGTTACTCCTGGAGGCAGTGTTGTAGAAATTGTGGTTGTAGTTGCTTTTTTCACTGGTAATGTTGATGATGGTGGGGTTCCTGTCGAAGATCCTGTTGGTACGCTAGTTGAAACAGATACCTTTGTTGTAGATACAGTTTTTTGTGTTTCAGTACTAGCTGTAGGTCCAGTTGGAACGGTTGTTGATGCAGTGACTGTTGAAGGAGTGGGTCCTGTTGATGGAGTGCTTTTTGATACTCCAGAAGTTGCTTGTGATGTTGTGGTACCTGTTTTAACAGAAGGTGTGGTTTGCACTGTAGGTGTTACTCCTGGAGGCAGTGTTGTAGAAATTGTGGTTGTAGTTGCTTTTTTCACTGGTAATGTTGATGATGGTGGGGTTCCTGTCGAAGATCCTGTTGGTACGCTAGTTGAAACAGATACCTTTGTTGTAGATACAGTTTTTTGTGTTTCAGTACTAGCTGTAGGTCCAGTTGGAACGGTTGTTGATGCAGTGACTGTTGAAGGAGTGGGTCCTGTTGATGGAGTGCTTTTTGATACTCCAGAAGTTGCTTGTGATGTTGTGGTACCTGTTTTAACAGAAGGTGTGGTTTGCACTGTAGTTGTTACTCCTGGAGGCAGTGTTGTAGAAATTGTGGTTGTAGTTGCTTTTTTCACTGGTAATGTTGATGATGGTGGGGTTCCTGTCGAAGATCCTGTTGGTACGCTAGTTGAAACAGATACCTTTGTTGTAGATACAGTTTTTTGTGTTTCAGTACTAGCTGTAGGTCCAGTTGGAACGGTTGTTGATGCAGTGACTGTTGAAGGAGTGGGTCCTGTTGATGGAGTGCTTTTTGATACTCCAGAGGTTGCTTGTGATGTTGTGGTACCTGTTTTAACAGAAGGTGTGGTTTGCACTGTAGTTGTTACTCCTGGAGGCAGTGTTGTAGAAATTGTGGTTGTAGTTGCTTTTTTCACTGGTAATGTTGATGATGGTGGGGTTCCTGTCGAAGATCCTGTTGGTACGCTAGTTGAAACAGATACCTTTGTTGTAGATACAGTTTTTTGTGTTTCAGTACTAGCTGTAGGTCCAGTTGGAACGGTTGTTGATGCAGTGACTGTTGAAGGAGTGGGTCCTGTTGATGGAGTGCTTTTTGATACTCCAGAGGTTGCTTGTGATGTTGTGGTACCTGTTTTAACAGAAGGTGTGGTTTGCACTGTAGTTGTTACTCCTGGAGGCAGTGTTGTAGAAATTGTGGTTGTAGTTGCTTTTTTCACTGGTAATGTTGATGATGGTGGGGTTCCTGTAGAAGATCCTGTTGGTACGCTAGTTGAAACAGATACCTTTGTTGTAGATACAGTTTTTTGTGTTTCAGTACTAGCTGTAGGTCCAGTTGGAACGGTTGTTGATGCAGTGACTGTTGAAGGAGTGGGTCCTGTTGATGGAGTGCTTTTTGATACTCCAGAGGTTGCTTGTGATGTTGTGGTACCTGTTTTAACAGAAGGTGTGGTTTGCACTGTAGTTGTTACTCCTGGAGGCAGTGTCGTAGAACTTGTGGTTGTAGTTGCTTTTTTCACTGGTAATGTTGATGATGGTGGGGTTCCTGTCGAAGATCCTGTTGGTACGCTAGTTGAAACAGATACCTTTGTTGTAGATACAGTTTTTTGTGTTTCAGTACTAGCTGTAGGTCCAGTTGGAACGGTTGTTGATGCAGTGACTGTTGAAGGAGTGGGTCCTGTTGATGGAGTGCTTTTTGATACTCCAGAGGTTGCTTGTGATGTTGTGGTACCTGTTTTAACAGAAGGTGTGGTTTGCACTGTAGGTGTTACTCCTGGAGGCAGTGTTGTAGAAATTGTGGTTGTAGTTGCTTTTTTCACTGGTAATGTTGATGATGGTGGGGTTCCTGTCGAAGATCCTGTTGGTACGCTAGTTGAAACAGATACCTTTGTTGTAGATACAGTTTTTTGTGTTTCAGTACTAGCTGTAGGTCCAGTTGGAACGGTTGTTGATGCAGTGACTGTTGAAGGAGTGGGTCCTGTTGATGGAGTGCTTTTTGATACTCCAGAAGTTGCTTGTGATGTTGTGGTACCTGTTTTAACAGAAGGTGTGGTTTGCACTGTAGTTGTTACTCCTGGAGGCAGTGTTGTAGAAATTGTGGTTGTAGTTGCTTTTTTCACTGGTAATGTTGATGATGGTGGGGTTCCTGTCGAAGATCCTGTTGGTACGCTAGTTGAAACAGATACCTTTGTTGTAGATACAGTTTTTTGTGTTTCAGTACTAGCTGTAGGTCCAGTTGGAACGGTTGTTGATGCAGTGACTGTTGAAGGAGTGGGTCCTGTTGATGGAGTGCTTTTTGATACTCCAGAGGTTGCTTGTGATGTTGTGGTACCTGTTTTAACAGAAGGTGTGGTTTGCACTGTAGTTGTTACTCCTGGAGGCAGTGTTGTAGAAATTGTGGTTGTAGTTGCTTTTTTCACTGGTAATGTTGATGATGGTGGGGTTCCTGTCGAAGATCCTGTTGGTACGCTAGTTGAAACAGATACCTTTGTTGTAGATACAGTTTTTTGTGTTTCAGTACTAGCTGTAGGTCCAGTTGGAACGGTTGTTGATGCAGTGACTGTTGAAGGAGTGGGTCCTGTTGATGGAGTGCTTTTTGATACTCCAGAGGTTGCTTGTGATGTTGTGGTACCTGTTTTAACAGAAGGTGTGGTTTGCACTGTAGTTGTTACTCCTGGAGGCAGTGTTGTAGAAATTGTGGTTGTAGTTGCTTTTTTCACTGGTAATGTTGATGATGGTGGGGTTCCTGTAGAAGATCCTGTTGGTACGCTAGTTGAAACAGATACCTTTGTTGTAGATACAGTTTTTTGTGTTTCAGTACTAGCTGTAGGTCCAGTTGGAACGGTTGTTGATGCAGTGACTGTTGAAGGAGTGGGTCCTGTTGATGGAGTGCTTTTTGATACTCCAGAGGTTGCTTGTGATGTTGTGGTACCTGTTTTAACAGAAGGTGTGGTTTGCACTGTAGTTGTTACTCCTGGAGGCAGTGTCGTAGAACTTGTGGTTGTAGTTGTTTTTTCCACTGGTAATGTTGATGATGGTGGGGTTCCTGTAGAAGATCCTGTTGGTACGCTAGTTGAAACAGATACCTTTGTTGTAGATACAGTTTTTTGTGTTTCAGTACTAGCTGTAGGTCCAGTTGGAACGGTTGTTGATGCAGTGACTGTTGAAGGAGTGGGTCCTGTTGATGGAGTGCTTTTTGATACTCCAGAGGTTGCTTGTGATGTTGTGGTACCTGTTTTAACAGAAGGTGTGGTTTGCACTGTAGGTGTTACTCCTGGAGGCAGTGTTGTAGAAATTGTGGTTGTAGTTGCTTTTTTCACTGGTAATGTTGATGATGGTGGGGTTCCTGTCGAAGATCCTGTTGGTACGCTAGTTGAAACAGATACCTTTGTTGTAGATACAGTTTTTTGTGTTTCAGTACTAGCTGTAGGTCCAGTTGGAACGGTTGTTGATGCAGTGACTGTTGAAGGAGTGGGTCCTGTTGATGGAGTGCTTTTTGATACTCCAGAGGTTGCTTGTGATGTTGTGGTACCTGTTTTAACAGAAGGTGTGGTTTGCACTGTAGTTGTTACTCCTGGAGGCAGTGTCGTAGAACTTGTGGTTGTAGTTGCTTTTTTCCACTGGTAATGTTGATGATGGTGGGGTTCCTGTCGAAGATCCTGTTGGTACGCTAGTTGAAACAGATACCTTTGTTGTAGATACAGTTTTTTGTGTTTCAGTACTAGCTGTAGGTCCAGTTGGAACGGTTGTTGATGCAGTGACTGTTGAAGGAGTGGGTCCTGTTGATGGAGTGCTTTTTGATACTCCAGAGGTTGCTTGTGATGTTGTGGTACCTGTTTTAACAGAAGGTGTGGTTTGCACTGTAGTTGTTACTCCTGGAGGCAGTGTTGTAGAAATTGTGGTTGTAGTTGCTTTTTTCACTGGTAATGTTGATGATGGTGGGGTTCCTGTCGAAGATCCTGTTGGTACGCTAGTTGAAACAGATACCTTTGTTGTAGATACAGTTTTTTGTGTTTCAGTACTAGCTGTAGGTCCAGTTGGAACGGTTGTTGATGCAGTGACTGTTGAAGGAGTGGGTCCTGTTGATGGAGTGCTTTTTGATACTCCAGAGGTTGCTTGTGATGTTGTGGTACCTGTTTTAACAGAAGGTGTGGTTTGCACTGTAGTTGTTACTCCTGGAGGCAGTGTCGTAGAAATTGTGGTTGTAGTTGCTTTTTTCACTGGTAATGTTGATGATGGTGGGGTTCCTGTCGAAGATCCTGTTGGTACGCTAGTTGAAACAGATACCTTTGTTGTAGATACAGTTTTTTGTGTTTCAGTACTAGCTGTAGGTCCAGTTGGAACGGTTGTTGATGCAGTGACTGTTGAAGGAGTGGGTCCTGTTGATGGAGTGCTTTTTGATACTCCAGAGGTTGCTTGTGATGTTGTGGTACCTGTTTTAACAGAAGGTGTGGTTTGCACTGTAGGTGTTACTCCTGGAGGCAGTGTTGTAGAAATTGTGGTTGTAGTTGCTTTTTTCACTGGTAATGTTGATGATGGTGGGGTTCCTGTCGAAGATCCTGTTGGTACGCTAGTTGAAACAGATACCTTTGTTGTAGATACAGTTTTTTGTGTTTCAGTACTAGCTGTAGGTCCAGTTGGAACGGTTGTTGATGCAGTGACTGTTGAAGGAGTGGGTCCTGTTGATGGAGTGCTTTTTGATACTCCAGAGGTTGCTTGTGATGTTGTGGTACCTGTTTTAACAGAAGGTGTGGTTTGCACTGTAGTTGTTACTCCTGGAGGCAGTGTTGTAGAAATTGTGGTTGTAGTTGCTTTTTTCACTGGTAATGTTGATGATGGTGGGGTTCCTGTCGAAGATCCTGTTGGTACGCTAGTTGAAACAGATACCTTTGTTGTAGATACAGTTTTTTGTGTTTCAGTACTAGCTGTAGGTCCAGTTGGAACGGTTGTTGATGCAGTGACTGTTGAAGGAGTGGGTCCTGTTGATGGAGTGCTTTTTGATACTCCAGAGGTTGCTTGTGATGTTGTGGTACCTGTTTTAACAGAAGGTGTGGTTTGCACTGTAGTTGTTACTCCTGGAGGCAGTGTTGTAGAAATTGTGGTTGTAGTTGCTTTTTTCACTGGTAATGTTGATGATGGTGGGGTTCCTGTCGAAGATCCTGTTGGTACGCTAGTTGAAACAGATACCTTTGTTGTAGATACAGTTTTTTGTGTTTCAGTACTAGCTGTAGGTCCAGTTGGAACGGTTGTTGATGCAGTGACTGTTGAAGGAGTGGGTCCTGTTGATGGAGTGCTTTTTGATACTCCAGAGGTTGCTTGTGATGTTGTGGTACCTGTTTTAACAGAAGGTGTGGTTTGCACTGTAGTTGTTACTCCTGGAGGCAGTGTTGTAGAAATTGTGGTTGTAGTTGCTTTTTTCACTGGTAATGTTGATGATGGTGGGGTTCCTGTCGAAGATCCTGTTGGTACGCTAGTTGAAACAGATACCTTTGTTGTAGATACAGTTTTTTGTGTTTCAGTACTAGCTGTAGGTCCAGTTGGAACGGTTGTTGATGCAGTGACTGTTGAAGGAGTGGGTCCTGTTGATGGAGTGCTTTTTGATACTCCAGAGGTTGCTTGTGATGTTGTGGTACCTGTTTTAACAGAAGGTGTGGTTTGCACTGTAGTTGTTACTCCTGGAGGCAGTGTTGTAGAAATTGTGGTTGTAGTTGCTTTTTTCACTGGTAATGTTGATGATGGTGGGGTTCCTGTCGAAGATCCTGTTGGTACGCTAGTTGAAACAGATACCTTTGTTGTAGATACAGTTTTTTGTGTTTCAGTACTAGCTGTAGGTCCAGTTGGAACGGTTGTTGATGCAGTGACTGTTGAAGGAGTGGGTCCTGTTGATGGAGTGCTTTTTGATACTCCAGAGGTTGCTTGTGATGTTGTGGTACCTGTTTTAACAGAAGGTGTGGTTTGCACTGTAGTTGTTACTCCTGGAGGCAGTGTTGTAGAAATTGTGGTTGTAGTTGCTTTTTTCACTGGTAATGTTGATGATGGTGGGGTTCCTGTCGAAGATCCTGTTGGTACGCTAGTTGAAACAGATACCTTTGTTGTAGATACAGTTTTTTGTGTTTCAGTACTAGCTGTAGGTCCAGTTGGAACGGTTGTTGATGCAGTGACTGTTGAAGGAGTGGGTCCTGTTGATGGAGTGCTTTTTGATACTCCAGAGGTTGCTTGTGATGTTGTGGTACCTGTTTTAACAGAAGGTGTGGTTTGCACTGTAGTTGTTACTCCTGGAGGCAGTGTCGTAGAAATTGTGGTTGTAGTTGCTTTTTTCACTGGTAATGTTGATGATGGTGGGGTTCCTGTCGAAGATCGTGTTGCTACGCTAGTTGAAACAGATACCTTTGTTGTAGATACAGTTTTTTGTGTTTCAGTACTAGCTGTAGGTCCAGTTGGAACGGTTGTTGATGCAGTGACTGTTGAAGGAGTGGGTCCTGTTGATGGAGTGCTTTTTGATACTCCAGAGGTTGCTTGTGATGTTGTGGTACCTGTTTTAACAGAAGGTGTGGTTTGCACTGTAGTTGTTACTCCTGGAGGCAGTGTTGTAGAACTTGTGGTTGTAGTTTTTTCCACTGGTAATGTTGATGATGGTGGGGTTCCTGTCGAAGATCCTGTTGGTACGCTAGTTGAAACAGATACCTTTGTTGTAGATACAGTTTTTTGTGTTTCAGTACTAGCTGTAGGTCCAGTTGGAACGGTTGTTGATGCAGTGACTGTTGAAGGAGTGGGTCCTGTTGATGGAGTGCTTTTTGATACTCCAGAAGTTGCTTGTGATGTTGTGGTACCTGTTTTAACAGAAGGTGTGGTTTGCACTGTAGTTGTTACTCCTGGAGGCAGTGTTGTAGAAATTGTGGTTGTAGTTGCTTTTTTCACTGGTAATGTTGATGATGGTGGGGTTCCTGTCGAAGATCCTGTTGGTACGCTAGTTGAAACAGATACCTTTGTTGTAGATACAGTTTTTTGTGTTTCAGTACTAGCTGTAGGTCCAGTTGGAACGGTTGTTGATGCAGTGACTGTTGAAGGAGTGGGTCCTGTTGATGGAGTGCTTTTTGATACTCCAGAGGTTGCTTGTGATGTTGTGGTACCTGTTTTAACAGAAGGTGTGGTTTGCACTGTAGTTGTTACTCCTGGAGGCAGTGTCGTAGAACTTGTGGTTGTAGTTGTTTTTTCCACTGGTAATGTTGATGATGGTGGGGTTCCTGTCGAAGATCCTGTTGGTACGCTAGTTGAAACAGATACCTTTGTTGTAGATACAGTTTTTTGTGTTTCAGTACTAGCTGTAGGTCCAGTTGGAACGGTTGTTGATGCAGTGACTGTTGAAGGAGTGGGTCCTGTTGATGGAGTGCTTTTTGATACTCCAGAGGTTGCTTGTGATGTTGTGGTACCTGTTTTAACAGAAGGTGTGGTTTGCACTGTAGGTGTTACTCCTGGAGGCAGTGTTGTAGAAATTGTGGTTGTAGTTGCTTTTTTCACTGGTAATGTTGATGATGGTGGGGTTCCTGTCGAAGATCCTGTTGGTACGCTAGTTGAAACAGATACCTTTGTTGTAGATACAGTTTTTTGTGTTTCAGTACTAGCTGTAGGTCCAGTTGGAACGGTTGTTGATGCAGTGACTGTTGAAGGAGTGGGTCCTGTTGATGGAGTGCTTTTTGATACTCCAGAGGTTGCTTGTGATGTTGTGGTACCTGTTTTAACAGAAGGTGTGGTTTGCACTGTAGTTGTTACTCCTGGAGGCAGTGTTGTAGAAATTGTGGTTGTAGTTGCTTTTTTCACTGGTAATGTTGATGATGGTGGGGTTCCTGTAGAAGATCCTGTTGGTACGCTAGTTGAAACAGATACCTTTGTTGTAGATACAGTTTTTTGTGTTTCAGTACTAGCTGTAGGTCCAGTTGGAACGGTTGTTGATGCAGTGACTGTTGAAGGAGTGGGTCCTGTTGATGGAGTGCTTTTTGATACTCCAGAGGTTGCTTGTGATGTTGTGGTACCTGTTTTAACAGAAGGTGTGGTTTGCACTGTAGTTGTTACTCCTGGAGGCAGTGTTGTAGAAATTGTGGTTGTAGTTGCTTTTTTCACTGGTAATGTTGATGATGGTGGGGTTCCTGTCGAAGATCCTGTTGGTACGCTAGTTGAAACAGATACCTTTGTTGTAGATACAGTTTTTTGTGTTTCAGTACTAGCTGTAGGTCCAGTTGGAACGGTTGTTGATGCAGTGACTGTTGAAGGAGTGGGTCCTGTTGATGGAGTGCTTTTTGATACTCCAGAGGTTGCTTGTGATGTTGTGGTACCTGTTTTAACAGAAGGTGTGGTTTGCACTGTAGTTGTTACTCCTGGAGGCAGTGTTGTAGAAATTGTGGTTGTAGTTGCTTTTTTCACTGGTAATGTTGATGATGGTGGGGTTCCTGTCGAAGATCCTGTTGGTACGCTAGTTGAAACAGATACCTTTGTTGTAGATACAGTTTTTTGTGTTTCAGTACTAGCTGTAGGTCCAGTTGGAACGGTTGTTGATGCAGTGACTGTTGAAGGAGTGGGTCCTGTTGATGGAGTGCTTTTTGATACTCCAGAAGTTGCTTGTGATGTTGTGGTACCTGTTTTAACAGAAGGTGTGGTTTGCACTGTAGTTGTTACTCCTGGAGGCAGTGTTGTAGAAATTGTGGTTGTAGTTGCTTTTTTCACTGGTAATGTTGATGATGGTGGGGTTCCTGTAGAAGATCCTGTTGGTACGCTAGTTGAAACAGATACCTTTGTTGTAGATACAGTTTTTTGTGTTTCAGTACTAGCTGTAGGTCCAGTTGGAACGGTTGTTGATGCAGTGACTGTTGAAGGAGTGGGTCCTGTTGATGGAGTGCTTTTTGATACTCCAGAGGTTGCTTGTGATGTTGTGGTACCTGTTTTAACAGAAGGTGTGGTTTGCACTGTAGGTGTTACTCCTGGAGGCAGTGTTGTAGAAATTGTGGTTGTAGTTGCTTTTTCCACTGGTATTGTTGATGATGGTGGGGTTCCTGTCGAAGATCCTGTTGGTACGCTAGTTGAAACAGATACCTTTGTTGTAGATACAGTTTTTTGTGTTTCAGTACTAGCTGTAGGTCCAGTTGGAACGGTTGTTGATGCAGTGACTGTTGAAGGAGTGGGTCCTGTTGATGGAGTGCTTTTTGATACTCCAGAGGTTGCTTGTGATGTTGTGGTACCTGTTTTAACAGAAGGTGTGGTTTGCACTGTAGTTGTTACTCCTGGAGGCAGTGTTGTAGAAATTGTGGTTGTAGTTGCTTTTTTCACTGGTAATGTTGATGATGGTGGGGTTCCTGTCGAAGATCCTGTTGGTACGCTAGTTGAAACAGATACCTTTGTTGTAGATACAGTTTTTTGTGTTTCAGTACTAGCTGTAGGTCCAGTTGGAACGGTTGTTGATGCAGTGACTGTTGAAGGAGTGGGTCCTGTTGATGGAGTGCTTTTTGATACTCCAGAGGTTGCTTGTGATGTTGTGGTACCTGTTTTAACAGAAGGTGTGGTTTGCACTGTAGTTGTTACTCCTGGAGGCAGTGTCGTAGAACTTGTGGTTGTAGTTGTTTTTTTCCACTGGTAATGTTGATGATGGTGGGGTTCCTGTAGAAGATCCTGTTGGTACGCTAGTTGAAACAGATACCTTTGTTGTAGATACAGTTTTTTGTGTTTCAGTACTAGCTGTAGGTCCAGTTGGAACGTTTGTTGATGCAGTGACTGTTGAAGGAGTGGGTCCTGTTGATGGAGTGCTTTTTGATACTCCAGAGGTTGCTTGTGATGTTGTGGTACCTGTTTTAACAGAAGGTGTGGTTTGCACTGTAGGTGTTACTCCTGGAGGCAGTGTTGTAGAAATTGTGGTTGTAGTTGCTTTTTTCACTGGTAATGTTGATGATGGTGGGGTTCCTGTCGAAGATCCTGTTGGTACGCTAGTTGAAACAGATACCTTTGTTGTAGATACAGTTTTTTGTGTTTCAGTACTAGCTGTAGGTCCAGTTGGAACGGTTGTTGATGCAGTGACTGTTGAAGGAGTGGGTCCTGTTGATGGAGTGCTTTTTGATACTCCAGAAGTTGCTTGTGATGTTGTGGTACCTGTTTTAACAGAAGGTGTGGTTTGCACTGTAGTTGTTACTCCTGGAGGCAGTGTCGTAGAACTTGTGGTTGTAGTTGTTTTTTCCACTGGTAATGTTGATGATGGTGGGGTTCCTGTCGAAGATCCTGTTGGTACGCTAGTTGAAACAGATACCTTCGTTGTAGATACAGTTTTTTGTGTTTCAGTTCTAGCTGTAGGTCCAGTTGGAACGGTTGTTGATGCAGTGACTGTTGAAGGAGTGGGTCCTGTTGATGGAGTGCTTTTTGATACTCCAGAGGTTGCTTGTGATGTTGTGGTACCTGTTTTAACAGAAGGTGTTGTTTGCACTGTAGTTGTTACTCCTGGAGGCAGTGTTGTAGAAATTGTGGTTGTAGTTGCTTTTTTCACTGGTAATGTTGTTGATGGTGTGGTTCCTGTCGAAGATCCTGTTGGTACGCTAGTTGAAACAGATACCTTTGTTGTAGATACAGTTTTTTGTGTTTCAGTACTAGCTGTAGGTCCAGTTGGAACGGTTGTTGATGCAGTGACTGTTGAAGGAGTGGGTCCTGTTGATGGAGTGCTTTTTGATACTCCAGAGGTTGCTTGTGATGTTGTGGTACCTGTTTTAACAGAAGGTGTGGTTTGCACTGTAGGTGTTACACTTGGAGGCAGTGTTGTAGAAATTGTGGTTGTAGTTGCTTTTTTCACTGGTAATGTTGATGATGGTGGGGTTCCTGTCGAAGATCCTGTTGGTATGCTAGTTGAAACAGATACCTTTGTTGTAGATACAGTTTTTTGTGTTTCAGTACTAGCTGTAGGTCCAGTTGGAACGGTTGTTGATGCAGTGACTGTTGAAGGAGTGGGTCCTGTTGATGGAGTGCTTTTTGATACTCCAGAGGTTGCTTGTGATGTTGTGGTACCTGTTTTAACAGAAGGTGTTGTTTGCACTGTAGTTGTTACTCCTGTAGGCAGTGTTGTAGAAATTGTGGTTGTAGTTGCTTTTTTCACTGGTAATGTTGTTGATGGTGTGGTTCCTGTCGAAGATCCTGTTGGTACGCTAGTTGAAACAGATACCTTTGTTGTAGATACAGTTTTTTGTGTTTCAGTACTAGCTGTAGGTCCAGTTGGAACGGTTGTTGATGCAGTGACTGTTGAAGGAGTGGGTCCTGTTGATGGAGTGCTTTTTGATACTCCAGAGGTTGCTTGTGATGTTGTGGTACCTGTTTTAACAGAAGGTGTGGTTTGCACTGTAGTTGTTACTCCTGGAGGCAGTGTTGTAGAAATTGTGGTTGTAGTTGCTTTTTTCACTGGTAATGTTGATGATGGTGGGGTTCCTGTCGAAGATCCTGTTGGTACGCTAGTTGAAACAGATACCTTTGTTGTAGATACAGTTTTTTGTGTTTCAGTACTAGCTGTAGGTCCAGTTGGAACGGTTGTTGATGCAGTGACTGTTGAAGGAGTGGGTCCTGTTGATGGAGTGGGTCCCTTTGATGGAGTGGGACCTCTTTTAACAGAAGGTGTGGTTTGTACTGTTGTTGCAACACCTGGGGATGTCTGTTTTGTCGAGATTGTTGTTGTTGCTACTGTGGTGGTTATTAATGGTGGGTATGTAACAGTAGTTACAGCTTGGCTTGTGGTAGAAACCTCTGGAGTTACTGTTGTATATGGCGCACAGTATTTCACGCATGTGTGGTTTCTTTCATCCAAAATAGGTTTATCCTCTGGGCATACAGGAAAACAGCCTGTAATGATCAGATCAGATAACATTAAATTATTTTTTTATTAGAAAATTCATTAAAGTGGAGGAAATTTGCAACATTTTTTAATACTGATGATCTCTGACCTTCCAACTTTGGAATGGGGTTAATACAAACTCCTTCTGGGTTTGAACAAGTTTTAAAACAAGGAGTGTGACAAGGGTTGTAATGCCATTCGCATCCATTTCGGTGGTTATAGTAGTCACAAAAAACAGCTGTGAGGAAATAAATGATTGTTATTCTGTATTTTTCTTTTCTAACTTAAAAAAGAAAAAAAATGTGTATATATATATATATATATATATATATATATATATAAATATACACACACCACATACATTTTTAAATCCTACCAAGGTCATCCTCAGGAATAATATATTTTTTCCATTAGTTAAGACAATTAATAACTTTGGGACCAGTGTTGACAAATTCACTTAATTCTTTGAGTGCCATTCATGTCTATAGACGTGAATTAGTTTAGTAACGTGGAGTGCGATTCAAGTGTATAGATGTGAATTGTGTTTTTCCACTGGGGTTGCTTGGAGACAGTGTGATAAAAAAAAAAAAAAATGGACAAGCGCTCACACTCGGCATGTCCGGGATGAGGAGGAAGTTGCGTGTGTGGGAACTAACGGGGGACTGTCAAAATACAGTCAGAAATCCATTCAACTCTGACCTAGATAGCAAAATAATAATTTTGCCATCAAAAGCCTGGTCTCAGTGTTGTTTTTGTAGTTTTATAGAAGGAAACCAATGTTGAGATGTCCCTAAAGCAAAAAAAAAAGTCACTGTCACTAATAATTTTTTCAAAAAAAGCTGTTTTTCTCAGCTATTTTGTCACAAACTGGTGATTTGTGTGAAACTTGCCTCTATTCAACTGCTGATTACAGAATTCAGATCGTCATAGTACAAAATATTCGGTGGATCTCTAAAAATGAGTCAAAATGCTCTAAAACAGCTGGCACTGAGTGGGTAGAAATTTGGAAAATGACTGGCACTGAATGAGTTAAGGACTTTCATACCAATTGATAAAGTATGACTCTTATAGGATTCTACTGATTATTTTTATTTGGAGATAAATCAATAAACACAAAATATGAATGTAATGTAAATTTGAATGTAATGTAATTTTTAATCAGATTATATATATATACATTTTTAAATCAGATTACACACACATATATATATATATATAGGGAAATAAAGATAAATATTGCACTCTGCTGTTACCATTCCAGCTGTCTGAAGTGTTTTCTATGATGCACAATTAACTGAAGAAGTAATGCTACTTAGAAAGAAGAAAACTGTTAGTCTAACTTCTTAAATACTTTCTAAATATTAAAAATAGTATTATGTCTAATGCCCATCAAATACATGATAGAGAGCCCAGTTATTTCAGCATGAGTAAAAAATTGTTAACTTACGACAGATGTCTGGCGTTCTCCATGCAATGCAGACACCAGCTTCACTACAAGCCTGAGCATAAGTAGCCACTGCTGCACAGAAACACTCACAGTCTCCTCCACCATCACAGGCACATGAGTCTTTCAAACAGTTTTCATAAAATGGCTGTGGATCTACCTGTGTAGTGCATGAATAATAATCCAAAACTTTTACTTGCATCAATTATATTGTTAGCTTGAATTTTAAAACACTACTAAACACTCTTTTTACCGTTTTTTGGCAGTCTTTGAATGTGTTTCCAGTTATGATGCTGCACATCATTTTTGCCCATTGATGTCTATTAGGTGATGCCTCACATGGGTCGTCAACATTCTCTGCATCTGGGCAGGTGCTGGACTTTTTCCAGCTGTTTCCAAAATCTAAAGGGCTGCTCACCACCAGGAGGCGCTGAGTGGTGAAGTCATTCTGTCCATTACCGTCATAATTCCCACAGAGACCACAGACCTCTCCCTGTTGGAACAAAAGCCAATGGTTATTTAATTCTGTGTTATTGTTAATGTTAGAAGATATTTTATCTTTTTTTTGATTTTTGCTTTCTTCCTAACAACTTTTTTTTTAAATGAATGACTAAATATGAAATTTTATCATCCAGAATCATCAAGTAGTTGGCGTATGAATAGATAACCAAAAAAAAGATTTCTTCAATAGGGTGTTTAAAAAGTAACTATATTTATTTGTAGTATATTACTCTCTTTAGTGTTCCTGTGACGTACCATGTACTTTGGCTCCAGTAGGATTCTCACTGTTGTTCTGCGATCCCATACAACGGCCAGGCCGATGGTGGATTCAATGAGCAGATATAAGCCGACCCTCCTTATTTTATATTCAATTTCAGCACCACTGCCCAGGTCCTGCTCTTGATATTTACCCTTAAATAGTTTGATTTCGTTTCGCTGTAATTTGATAAAAATATTTTACAAGAAGAAGAGGAAGATAATTGAAACAAAAAAATACAGTTACCAGTAACAACATATATTCTTCCTTGGTCTATTTCGGCTTGCTTACCCCTAAATGAACTCTGACAGATTTGGAGCATGTGGTTCCTGTTGACCCACATGGAACATTTTCAGTGACGACTCCAAAGTTTCCTGCTTGGGTTTTAGTGCCACATTTGTTCTGAAAAGAGGTACTTTTGCATATTAGTCATGTGTCATTTTTCATAAACCAGAACATACTGAGTGCAGTAAAAGTATAAAAACGGAATAGGATATTGGGATTAGTGTGGGGCAACAATCCAATTCTTACTAATCTCTCACAAAGAAACACATGCATTAGCAAAACTAAAATTAACAGTGCTTTAGAATGTCCACTCTGTGAGCAGCAGTTATTACTTAAACTTTGGGGAATTAAAAGGGTTCCTAAAATCCAATTGGATTTACATACATGTCCGAGAGTCACTTACCTTGACAGCGGTGTAAGCACAATTTCCTTGGAATGTGTAAGTTTGTTGATCAAATGTGGTGTAATGACCACTTCCATAAATAATGCAGGTTGCTGGACATTGTTTTTCTGTGCAGTTCCAATTTCCACTGTTGCAGGTGCTAAATAAGTTAGATAGAATTTTAGAATTGACAGAAATCATCCTAAATGAATGATACAATTAACTGGTCATAGAAAGATGGAATATTTAGCAGAAGCTGTGCTAAAAGTAAATGGAAACAATGACAGCAAACAAGTAAGACTCTAAACCTTTTCACTTTTCCACTGCCCAAAAATTATGTATCATTTTTATGGTTTGGAGCTAAATGTTTATCCAAATGGAACAGCACATATTGCATAGTTATGAAGCAATTAAAGTAATGCCACAGTCTTATAATGAAAACTGTTGTATTTCTGATATTTCCAACCTTTAGCTTTAGACACCAGTTTGAGAAAGGCCAGTATAGCTTATTAACTTGAATTTTCACGCATCATAAACATACCATGTGTTGCAGTCTTTGGGTATTTGTGCTCCGTTTGCATAAAGGCGGTTGTTGTGTTTACAAGGACATTCTTTTTCTTGCACACAAGAGCCTTTCCCATCCTCGAGGAGTCCTTCAGGACAGCGACAACCAGATTCACAATCTGTAGAGTCCTACAAAGATAGAAGTCGGATGTATCATCGATACATTTTGAGAAAAAGTAAACCACAAAATGGGATTAACAGCTGCAAACAACTCTTACACAATCCTCATTGTCCAGATTTGAACAAGTTCGAGTGCACTGCTGTTCCAGCTCATCTGCTGCAGCAGAGGAGCAGTTGAAGAAGACTTTTGGAGCAACACATGCTGTAATAGACACAATAAACACAATGCTGAAAGAGCCCAAAACATGTGAAAATAATAACAGAAAAAGAACTGACTGGTTGGTTGAGGAGTCAAAGGTTGGCAGCGAAGAACACCATTGGAGCACACACTGAAAAAAAAAAAATGTTATGTACAATGTTCTATTGCAGGTTTCATTTTATGTAATCATTGCAGCTTTGGCCTGAAATTGACTCACCAGCGCTCATTTTTAATGTTGATGGACTTCCCAGCCTTAATGAACACATTGTCATTATAACAGGGACATTTGGACACAGGGACGCAAATTTGATTGTCATCTAAATAAGAACCCTCAGCACAGTTGCAACCATCAACTGGAGAGAAGTCAGAGAGGCAACTCTGTTTTTTTAAAGCCAATGATTTACAAGTAAATTGGCATCTCTGATTGTTGAAAGAGAAGACCTGGGAAGCACGGCAACTCTTCATGTATTTATCTGTTACATGGATAAAAGGAAGGGAGTTATTCTACAATGGACATTTTCCTTTAAGGTGTTTTATGTTAATTCAAGAAAACAGACACTTACCGCACACATTCTCTTTCCAGTCTGACAACATCACCCCCTTCGATGCACAAGTTCGTGCATATGAGGAGAAAACTCCACACAGGCAGGCCTCACTCTTCTCACAGTTACAGCTGGAATAGATACATCTCTGCAAGAGAGAGCACACTTTTACAGAAATCTACAGCGCCATCAAAGTCAGTAAAATGTCAACAAGAAGGGTTGTTGTACCTTGTAATAAATATCAGGATCTACCACCAAATGGCACGGCGTGAACGTACTGTTCTTACTGAGTAAAACAGCGCACCAATATTTAGCATATTGCTCTGAAATAACATGAAAAAAAATATTCATTTAAATTTGTAATATTGTTTTAAAAGTGTAATACCAGATTATAAGCACTGAGTCACAAACAAGAACTTAATGGTTGGTTACCATTTTCCACACTGAATGAACAGGGGTCATCTAGTGTTTCCTTAGCGTCCGAACACAGAGCATCAGCCTTCCATGAGTCAATAAAAGTGGTTGCAGTTCCATCCACGATGCCCTGGCGAGTCTTTATGTCATCAGACATTTTTCTGTTGTAATTCCCACATAAACCTGAAGAATGAAATTACATAGACTGTACCAAGGCACTAAAATAATAATAATTTCATTTTCATTAAATGCTCATTGTAATGCTGTTACTTGGCACACTCTGAAATGCTTTACATTTTAATTTAGACTGTTGCATTTCAATATCAACAATAGTCTTACCACTCGTCTTTCCCGTATAGCTCTGATCCAGTTTTACATAGACCTGCATGATGGGAACATGCTGGATCTGAATCTGGAGCCCAAATGTGGCCTGAAGCATAATGTGGAAGGATGAGGCTCGGAATATGCTGATGTCACCTGTGAGTTGATAAAAACCAAACAAAACTAAATGAAGACGACTTACCAGTAGCAGCAGTAAAAATTGGAAACCTTTTGAAAGATTAGCACCTTTCTTTGCAGCTCCAACTCATTAGTTGAGTGTGAGTGTAAAGTGTTTTGGGACTACTTTGATGCTAATGTAAGTCTGTTGTTTCCTCTCTGACTCACCTGTGCGGTATGGTAAGGTGATGGTCTGTGAATTTTGATTGACTGTGCCATCAGAATTAAATTTGATAACCTAAATTTAAAAAAAACAAACGTTAGTGATTTTGAAAGACTGGGTTTCAGTTCTTCTGTATAATATAACGTACATTGTTTTTGTCATTATTCAGCTGGAGCTTTACTGTCTTTAAACATGTGTCGACGTCTTGGCTCGCACAAGGACTCAACTGTGCTCTGATTATAAAATTTGGACTTCCGTCACCCTAAAACACACAAATTTGCATAAACCATGAAGCATGAAGGGACACAGTTGGCAGGGCAAAAGAGCAGCATTTGAGATCACGTTAGGGGACACTTGGGAATCAACAAAAAATACATTTTTGATTGATCACATCAGAGATTACAGTGCACCAACGGGTGTAAAAAGTTAGCTTGTAAATCCACATTTTCCATGTTTAAGCCATATGATGTTTAATGGGTACATGTCACAGACTCAGGCTAGAACATGCAATAATTAATGCATAATTGCAAAGGCATTAGCAGACATTTGTGCATTTGTGTTGAAAGTGCTGAGTCAGATTTATTTTTTCTCAATCTACCAATAAATTTGTGATTGGACTCACACGTGTTAATAAAAAGCTTGAGATGACATACGATAGCATGAAAAAAAAGATATGCATGAAATGGATTCATTCACCTTGCTCTCCACTTTGGCCAGAGTGTAGTAACAGCTGCCATGGAAGGCAAAGGTTTTCCCATCAAAGGTGGTAACATGTGAACCATCTTCAATAGCACAGGTTTCTGGTGTTTCAAGACTCCTACATTCCCAACTACCTTCAAGACAAGTACTAGAAGAAGATAATAGTCAGTGTAAGTAAACAGACACCAGAATAAAATTCTAAAGAAAATCATGTTGAGACGTACCATTCCTCTCTGTCCTGTCGGTAAATTTCACCAGATTCATAGATTTTGTTGTGTTTGCACTGACATTCAGACTGAGGAATGCAACCCCTCTTTGAGATGTCATCAAACACAGTTCCTGGTGAAAATTATGGGTTTAAATGTACTTGTTCTAAGCAAAGAATGTACTCAAAGTAGAAGAATGGTATGAAATAGTTTTGACTTTTGTAATGCAAAGCACACTAACCAGAGGGGCAGAAGCAGCCATCCATTTTGTGTTCCTCACATAATGAACTGGTATCCTGATTTGAACAGGTATCCAAACAGGGGGAACCACTTTCATTATAGACCATGTTATACGGACACTTTTTATCTGTAAAGACAGATAGGAAATCCTAGTTTTTAAAAGACAGCGGCACAGAATTATTACAGACTAACTTTGTGTTCGGTGAAACTATAAGTATAATATATCTAATGTGCACAATCCAATCAAAATATAGAAATAAGGATCAATAAATAATAAAGAGTGGATTTTAAAGTTGATTACCACAGAAGTCAGCACTCCTCCAGCTGGGAGGATCTCCTCCTGCATGGGAACACACTCGAGAAAACTCAGACAGAGTGCTGCAGAAACAGAAGTCATTGGGATTGTCTTCACAGCCACACACATCCTGTGTACAGGCCGTGTAGTATGGCTCTGCTTTTACTACTGATAAGCAGGAACTCCATGAAGCTGCTCGTAGCTTGTCACAAATGGTTTTCTTTAAGGACACAAAAAATGAAAATAATGGACTGAAGATTTGACATTCACCACTCATCTGTATGACTAAACCCAAATGCAGAGAATACTCACAATATACTTGCAAGACAGAATGGATTGCTCTGGCTGGGACTCATCATCACCCTCAAATAGGTCTTCACACTGATCATTTGGCAGACGGACCTTCTGTTTATTACCAAACTCAACAGAATTAATTTGGCGACCTGCAACCATTAATTTTAGAGTAAATTAGAAATACCAAAAGGGAAATAGCACAAATGTAAAATTAAAGTGAATGACAAACCGTTAAGAATAAAGTCATTTCCAGGTACACCATCAAAGTTTCCACAGAGTCCACAAGTGCGTCTCTTATAGTCATTATCAAGTTCTACCTACAAATACAGGAAAAAAAAAACAAAAAAACAATTTGTTGCAGAACAGCAATACTGATGGAGAAAATGCTTCAGAGATATTTTCAATAGTTGAGTGAAAGGTGTGTAGATATGCTCCATTGTAGCTTGAAGATTGTGTGGATATGAACTTATCTCTGATGGTCTTTCTCATGGTATTTGGTAGTTCGTAAGCACAGTAGTTTTTATCAGCACTTACTGTAAGCTTCTTCCCACAGTCCACATCATTATCAGTAAGATAAACTAGTCCTTCTGATCACAGCTTATAGTCCTTATTGGTGGGCGAACAAGTCAAAGCTTGGCTAACATAACCTTTAGGTCAGTTAACGATTACCAAAATCAAATATTTAAATAAAGTATTGCTATGTAAGATAAGCTGGGGTGTGTTGCTTATTTTTGAAGAATTAAAATCAGGTTTCATTATTATTGGCCACTGCTTTTAGCATGCTGTTTTGAAATGTAAAACCTTCACTAGTGATCGACCGATTCATCGGCCGGCCGATTTATTCGACCGATTTTTGCGTGTTTTACGTGTATCGGCATCGGCCGATGCGCGCTGCTGCAGACAGAGTGCAGAGCCCCTCCCCTCACTAGCAGAGCGTGAAGTAAGCTCTTCAATTCCAGGCAGGTTTTAAACTTTTACAGCGTTTTTTAACTGTGTAACTGGTTTCGTGGTTCCACGTGTTGTGTCGCACTTTAAGTTAACGAGCAGCTGCTGGAGGTTTGGCGTGTGTGTGTGTTTCTTTACCTCGCTCTCTGCTTCTCACTCAGCGCTGCGCTGAGAAGTTTTTAACTTTGAGAAGCAGTTTACTACTTGTTTGAATATTTATTTCTGTTAATGTTGATGCAACTTAGAACAGAAACTTGAACAGTTTTGTAACATGATGTCGGATGCGTATTAAGCGCGTTATTTTCCTCTGTTAATTTATGTTCTGGGGTTGTCTTGGAATGGACTATTATTCATGGTTTCTTTTTGTGTTTAATACTATATTTACATATCTTTATACTCAATAATCCTGTTAATAAAATATATATCACCTGTTTTTATTATTTGTTAAATATTTTTTACTTGATGTCGTTCTATCTCACCTTTGTTAATTTCATTAAAATTGTATCAGTAAATAAAAAAGTGGTATTGGCTCCAAATATCGGCTCAAGAAAATTGGCAGTCCGTATTGGTCAACGGCTAAGGCTGATGGAAAAAAAAATTGGTATCGGCATCGGCCCTAAAAAACCCATATCGGTCGATCCCTAACCTTCACCACACTTGAAACAAATTTACCATGACGGCATCTTCACTATTCCACATGACAGTGATTCCCACTATGGCTGCCACTTTCACGTAGTCTGCATTGTTTTCCACCTGTACACCTGCCTTTAGGTACGGTGTTGAGACACTAAAAATAAAAACAAGATTCTTTATTAGTTTTTTGCTCTTTAAGCACAAACAACTCAGCACAGTTTGAATTTAGTATATAATTCTTTGAACTTACGGATTGTCATTGACGGTGATTTGGCTCTTGCTCAGACGGACAGCGAGTTTGTTAATGGTGACCACAACATAACTGATTGTAGGGTTTCCACTGTCGTTGGTCCTCTTTATGTGCACCGAGAATTCCTTGAAATCTGTTTTGCAGTCGGAGACAAGGTTGTACTCGCAGGCACCAGGAAACTGGTAGAAATCACCATCAAAGGTCTTGAAATGCTCTCTGCCCCATGTGCTGCAGATACGGCCAACATGGTTTGTAGCTTGAGAAGAAAAACATAAAAAACAATAATGAAGAGCAATAGCAAATTAATGCATTTAAGAAATGGTAAGAAAAATAATTATGCAATTAGATTCATACATTTTTGGGCTTGAACGTCAAAGAATTGAATGAGAGACAAAGAGAAGAGGCTCAACCACACCACCTCCCACTTCATCTTTGCTACTGTGAAGACAAGAAGCTTCTCGTCCACAAAGCAGATGCCTTTGCGACTGCAGTGGTGAGCTTTATATAGGAAGATTTTATTGCCTCCGCCCTTTCAACAGTAATTATCTCAGCAGGATGTGGTAAACATGCTTAGAACATTCATTTCTAATTACAAGTTTAATATTTGTTCAGAGTATATTCCAGCTTCCATATCTGTCAAATAAATGGTAATGGTTGGTACTCACGATCTGTGCTGCGTCCATTTCACCTCAGTTTCGTCTTCAAATAAAGTAATAGTGACTTGACTAGGCTTGATTTCAACTTTATTTGACGCTACAGAATAATTGGGCAACTGGAACAATTAAGACACGTCAGTCTTTATTTTCAATACATTTTATCCTACTCATCTGAATAATACTGAAAATCAAACTTAAAGTTTGACAGGGTAAATGCACCTGAAAGCGGCCAACCAAGTATCCATAAGCCAAGGTTAAAGCAGCAGGCTTGGCGTAAGCTGCAGAAGCACGTTTTTGAGCATTTTGACTGATTTTAAAGACCCACAGAATATTTTCTTCAATGACTATCTGAAATCTGACACCTGATTCTGAAGGATCGAACCCTCTACTTTCTTTAAATAAAAGAATTTGTTTCTGGCTCGTTTTGTTCTTTTGTAATCAGCCGTTGATGAGAGCAAGTTTTACACAAATCTTCAGTTTCAGAGCTAAAAGCTGACAAAAAGCCTTTTTCTAAAAAAAAAAAAAAAAAAAAACTTGTCAGTGACTTTAAAGCTTTTTTTTTTTGCTTTAGTGACAACTTCTGAACATTGTTTCTTTATATATATATATATATATATAAACAAACAAAAAAACACTGAGACTGGGCTTTTGATGGCAAAATTATTATTATTTTGCTATCTATGTCAGAGTTGAATGGATTTCTTACTGTATTTTGGCGTTCCTCCAAGTTTCTCCCCCGTCAGTCTGTACACATGCAACTTCCCTGTTTTTTTTGATGGTTTTATCTCACCATCGCCACACTATCCATGAGTTCCATGCTCTGGTCGAGTGTGTGCTGCTTGGAACGTCAACTCTCGTACGTATCGCCATTTTCTGTCTCGAAAGCTTTTTTCCTCCTCTCCCTCTTAGCTCTGCTGAGCACGGATGATCTCTCATCCAAAGGTGCGCTGCTACCTCCTACGTGTCACCTATTATTTTGCTATCTGGCTCCCGACACTCATCGATGGCCCGGTTAGTTGATGGTTTTATCTCACCATCGCAATATTATCAATAATCTACTGCAGCGCATGTGTCGTCACTCTCTAATTATTAAATCTGTGATCAATCTTGTGGGTCTTATGAGGACGTGTACTTAAGCTAAACACTGTCAGCTGGCTCCGCTCAGCTGGGGAGCTTCAAGCTGAGAAGAGTTTGATGAAATGGTAAAAGCCAGCATGGTCACAGACGGCTTAGCTGAACCAGGTTTAAACCATAAGCCTAGCTCTACTGAGAACACTTTGAAATACCCCCCAGGACACCTCAAAGACGACTTTGACTTGGCATTGTTAGGTGAAAGCCACTACCAGTGCAATAGTTGGTTTCACATGGAGACCCATGACCCTGAAAATAAAGAACCAAAGTTAGAACTAACCTTTGTAAAACAAGTAGCATCAAGTTTTGGGGAAGGCAACCACAGTCTATAAAGGCAAGGCAAGGCAAGGCAAATTTATTTATATAGCGCATTTCATACTCAAGGCAACTCAATGTGCTTTACATGATAAAACATTCAATTGTTTAAAATCAATAAGAACATTTAAATCAATAAGAACAATTAAAATCATCAGTAAAATCAATTAAAATCATCAGTAAAATCATCATTACATCAACAACATGACAAAAAATCTCTCTCTCAATCATATGCAGTAGAGAAAAAAAGTGCCTTTAACTTTGATTTAAAAATGTTCACATTGGATGCTGACTTCAGCTCCGCTGGCAGTTTGTTCCACTTCTTTGCAGCATAACAACTAAAAGCAGCATCACCATGTTTACTGTGAGCTCTGGGCTCCACTATCTGACCTGTGTCCATAGATCTGAGAGACCTGCTGGGTTCATACCTGACCAACATGTCACTGATGTATTCTGGACCAAACCCATTCACAGATTTATACACCAGCAGCAGAACTTTAAAGTCTATTCTGAGGCTGACTGGGAGCCAGTGTAAAGACTTTAAAACTGGAGTAATGTGCTCTGACCTCTTTGTTCTGGTTAAGACCCGAGCTGCAGCGTTCTGAACCAGCTGTAGCTGTTTGATGCTCTTTTGGGGGATTCCTGTCAGAAGACCATTACAATAGTCCAGTCTGCTGGAGATAAAAGCATGGACCAGTTTCTCCTGATCTTTCTGAGCCATTAAACCTTTCACTCTGGAGATGTTCTTTAGGTGGTAGAAGGCTGTTTTTGTGATAGATTTGATCTGACTGCTGAATGTAAGATCTGAGTCAATCAGAACACCAAGGTTTTTGACTTGGTCTTTAGCTTTTAAAGATCGAGACTCAAGATAATTGCTGACAGCAGTCCTCTTTTCCTTGTTACCAAAGACAATCACCTCCGTCTTGTCATGGTTTAGTTGAAGGAAGTTTTCACTCATCCAGCAGTTTACTTTTTCTAAACAGTCACACAACACCTCAATGGGACCATGGTCATCTGGGTTCAGTGATAGATATAGTTGTGTGTCATCTGCATAGCTCTGATAATCAACCTTACAGTTCTGTCAAATTTGTCCTAAAGGAAGCATGTAAAGGTTAAACAGAAGGGGTCCAAGAACAGAGACAGTCAGGCTGTTCTACAAGAGGACAGAACAGCAGGATCTACCAGGATGTTCCAGAACATAGCCTGAAGAGTGTTGTGGCCACACAGGATCTGAAGCCTTTGTGGCACACAGCCCCAAGAAAATATAAAAGCATGTCTTAGCTAAATATTAGAAACAGCCAAGCTGGGATTCATTCTGCTTGCAGAGACATACCCCATTAACAGTCAGGTGATGTGAGTGATACAGCTGTAGCTAACAGCAACACACTGAGCTGAGAAACAATGAAGTCAATGTACAGGCTAAAAATTAGTGATGTTATGAAATGTGCCAAGGCTACGAAGCACTTGTGGCGTAAGGGAGGCGGCATTTCCGCAAAGTGCACATCAAGGCTTCATTTGGGGGAGGAGTCAAAATGATTACAAACAAAGCTTTGCTGCTGGCTGTACCATGTGACTGCTTCAGGAAGGGGTTCAGATTTTTGTTGAGTGGTTTGACAGCAACAGTAGCCCTCTGACTCCATTAAACCTATAGGTTTTAATTTTTTATTTAGAGTTGCAGTTACTTCAGAGTTTCATCAGTTTATATAGATTAGAAACCAGACTCTGAATAGTGCATTGATGGTTTAGATATAGTTTACAAAGTTTCGAGGGAGAGAGCATGAGTATGGACGTATGCATGAAACCAGAGATTACTTTACTGTATGTCTCAGTTTTATTTTATTACTAAATAAAATCTCCTGTTCTGTACATCATTGTCCCAAGTTACACATGCATAATCAGGACTTCTTTCTAGTTCAACAAGTGTTTGCCACCTTCGTATGGTGAGTAAAAAGCAGAGCTGAAAGAATTGATGGAGAACTGATGGGGCAGTGTCCAAATCAAACCATTTTTGGGAAAATTTACAGAGATTTCATTAAAAATATTTGTAATACACGTGTGATTATTTAGTAGAGAAATATATGATTCCTACATTTGTGATTGATAGTCATTCCCAAGAGGCACAAAAATTTAAGGCATCACGATGTATCTGGTGAAGATACAGCTGCATGTGATTATAAACATGGCCAGATGGTGGTTTCGTGCACACACGTAGCTTTGAAAAAGGAACCCTTTCTCAAACCAATTGGCTCTAGTAATATGACGCCTCGTGAGGCGTCATCTCACCACTAAGTGATACTGCTGTAGCTGATGGCATCACACTGAGCTGGCAGAGAAACAACAAAGTACAAATGTACAAGCTAAAAACCTGTGTTAAAAAGCAACATTTACCTTCTACTCCTACTCTTCAACCTGTTCACTCCCACTTCAGCAGTGGGGGAAGTGAAGGCCAGCACAGGTGCATTTATACCTGCCTCTTCCTGCCTTTCACACCTAAGGTATCAACCAGAAGAGAAATCCACAGCAGGACCTGGTGAAACTGAACCCATCCTGCTACATTTTCTTCATATTTGTACTTTTCCAACTATATTTATCTCATAATTTGTTATTCAGTGTCTAGGTTCCTGTTTCTGAGCCGGTGTTACGTGGTTGCATTTCACCTTTTTTTTTTCCATATAAAGTTTTCAGTTTGACACAGTTGGGTGGGTTCTGGGTTTATAAGTTAGAAGTCATGAGCTCAGGGCTTGGTGTTCCGCTTTTTCTGTTTAGATGAACTCATCCAGGATTTAACTGGAACAGCTGTTTCACCTAGGATAAATTACACACTTTGTCGTGGAGATTAAGGTTATATTCACTGTTATGTGCTGCAGGCACATAATTTTCCTTTTCATCTAGTTATTTTCTCACCTAGGGCTATAAAAGGCCAAAACCTAGAGATTTTTCTCTCTTTCACTCTCTTTCTGCTTCCTCCCAGGAACCTCTGTGCTGCCTGGAAAAAGCGCGCTATCATAACCATTACGCCACGACTGCCGAAACAAACTCGACGCGCAGAGCAGCCGTTTTGCAGGTTGCTATGGTTACTCTACCAATGTGACATGAATGAAGATAATATCTAGTTCTAAGACCACTTCTTCTTGGTGATCTCGAGGTGCTTGTTTAATTCAACTATAGAGAGCAATTGCTGTGTTCACATATGTTCAAAAGACTCTCTTTGTCCGAACAAACAGGCAGGTGTAAATACGCCCTTAGAGTGTGCTGCTAGTCTGCTCCCAACCAGGCTAAAAGGCAGGCTTCCAGCTCATTTTGCAGCATTTTTAACTTATCTAGGTATTTTAATAATAACACATTGTTATATAGGGCGCACGGTGGATTAGTGGTTAGCACGTCTGCCTCACAGCAAGAAGGTCCTGGGTTCAAGCCCTGGGGTGGACACTTGGGTCCTTTCTGTGTGGAGTTTGCATGTTCTCCCCGTGCTGCGTGGGTTTCCTCCGGGTACTCCGGCTTCCTCCCACAATCCAAAAACATGACTGTAAGGTTGATTGGAGTCTCTAAATTGCCCATAGGAGTGAATGAGAGAGTGAATGGTTGCCCTGTCTCTGTTGCCCTGTGATGGACTGGCGCCCTGTCCAGGGTGTACCCCCGCCAAGCGCCCTATGAGAGCCGGAGATTGGCAGACCCCCGCGACCCTGTTAAAAACGGGAATAAGCGGGTAAGAAAATGGATGGATGGACATTGTTATATCAGAAACATTGTTAAAGAACTGAAAAACACTTGACTGTGAAGTTGAAACTGAGGGGTATTGCTATGTTTACCTAGCACTTTGAGGTTTGGTATCAAATGTAAAGTGCAATACAAATAACATGCATTATTATTATTATTGTTCATCTTTAATTTTCTTTGTTTAATGTTTAATCGTATATATTTTTGTACTTGCTGATATTTTCTCTTTATTTTTTCATCACTGACAGAAAAATATGTATATTTATTACTAATATAAAACTACCATTGCTAACAGTAACAGTAATACATAATTAGACATTTGATGGTAATTACAGCTGAATCTTTTCCCAGTACCCCTCCAGTCTGTGCTGGGTAAGGGCAATGCACCGCCCTGACAATTATGGTATAGCTACATTATGCATACACAACTGAATTTAATGTATTTAGTTGATAAATGAGTTGTATAGGTGTGGAATAAATGATGAGACAAAACTGAGTTGCTTCTGTTTATTTGATCACTTGATAAATTGTCTCAACGACACTGATTAATGAAAAGATATAATGACGGATAACCCCACACCCTTTGATAGAGTCGAGCACTTTTTCAGGTCAGAGTGAAACTTCGCCTCCTGCGATCATGAACTCCAAATTTGGTGCAGCTGGTTTGACCGCAGCCACACTCCTCCACATGCATGTATGAGTATGGGATGGTTTCTCCATTAAGGCAGAGCAGGTTCACCGTACGATTGCTGGAGTGAACCTCTTTGCAGCAGGCACAAGAGAACGTTGTACCTTCAGCTGATTGAGAGTATCTAAGAAGAAAAAGGACAGCATTTACAAATACAGTTCATTTGTTGTGTGTCCAGAACAGTGAATAATATTTGCATCTTCTTACATGCTGTAGGTGTTGCAGGGTCCTTCACAATAACTCATGTCGACCATCTCTGCTGACTGGCAGTTATTGTGTGTGACATGGATTTTCATTGACATTTTCTTGCAGCCTTTTTCCTTCTCCAAGCCTTTTCAGAAATGGTGCACCATGAGCATTTTCTTCTATTCTCTTGATTTTATTATGAAGATAAAAATGCAATACTCACAAACTTTACAGCAGCCATTTGCCGCAGTCTGAATAGTTCCCTACACAGAAAAATGATCATTTAAAAAAGTGGTATATATATATATATATATATAACAATATTCACTAATGTTATAAGTGGTACTTACAGGCTGGCATTCGCTCTCCTCAAATGATGGGCAGACAACATTCGAGTTAATGGTTATTAATGCTCCATTGCTCCTAATGCAGGTGTAATACACACACTTATTATGGGGTGGGGTCCATGTTTCCCCTGGCTGAGTAAGTACATAGACAGAAGTTTGTTAAAAACATTCAGGATGAAATCATTGCAGCTAAAATGAGAACTAACAGAAAATACTCACGGGCAAAAGCTGTGTTGTCGTGTCATTAAGAGTAACAATGCAGTGTGTTTGCACACACTCTCCACAGCATTCATCTGGATTAGTTTCCATATAAGTATAACCCTAAAAACAGAAGAAAAGATAATTTTTTAAAAATCGCCCTCACACTGACGGGAACCATCGACAACTAGACAGTTTCACAACATTAAACTAGGCAATCTTACCGGTTGACATTTTCTGTCACATTCCTTCATAATGCACTTTACTATGAAAAGACCAGTTTCAGGGTCAACCTCATGAGAACAGGTACACTCCTGACATTCAGGTCCAGGAACAGAACTACCAGGCTAGAAATAAAAGAGAACACGTGGCAATTGTTGTGGTTTTTTTACATTTTGAACCATTGCAGAGTCACTTGATGAAGTCATTCATGATTTTTAACTCATTGTTTACCTGATATTCACTTTCTTTGTAGACACAAACTCTTTTGGGTTCTAGGAGGAAAATGAGTGATAAGGCAAGTCACATTTAAGTTCTCCTAAGCTCCTGAAGTATAAACTAGACTTAAAAATGAAATTATAGACTCACCACATCTTTGCTCTGGGCAGCATTTTCCAGGTGGAAAATGAACAGTTGGTTTGAATCCAGCTGGGCAGTCCAAGTCAGTGATTGGGCAGTTGCTGAGATTACACTCTACAGAAAAAAATAAACAGGGTTTTTTTTTAGAGAAATGTTTAAAATTCCATCAGCATTGACAAATCTGTCAATGTTTACATGAGGGTGATGCTGCATGACTTACGGCAAACAAAGGTTGCACAGCAAGGGTTTGAGGGGTCCGTCTGGCTGACAAGTTCGAACCCTGGTTCCTTGCACTCAGTTACAGGAGGTTTGGGGCAAACCTTTGGCTTGCAAACCACAGTCTTGGTTGTCTCCTCACAAATGCAGTCCTGACATTTGTACTCAAACTTCTCATTAAACTGTGAACATACATCACAGGTTTTAACACACAGATAATGATTGAGCTACAATATATGCAGAACTGTTTTGGGCTATATGCAGACTGTGAAATTGCATAGTCCTAAGTTGCATCTAAAGAGAATGACATTCACTTCTTCTTTCCCTGCAGGAAATGTTGAGACAAAACATAGCAGAGATGGAAAAAAAGGCTCCAGTTAACCTTTATAGTAAAATAAAATAATTCAAATAAAACAACAGTCAATATTAACATCCACTGAAAGAGCAAATAAAGTTTGTGTGAAGCGTGTGTGAGCAGCTCAGCAGCATTATGGAACCAAGGCAATCCCCTCGCTTCCACACAGATTACACCTGGTGAACGAAAACACAGACAACCTGGGTCTCCAGCGAGTGGAATATGGACTCTTCCCAGGAATGACGCACATATTCGAGCACTTTTCTAAAACCGATGAGAGAAGCAGTATCAAAGCAACAGACCTCCACTGTTTAAACTCCTCCCAAGCTTTTAACTTGTGATTGTTATGTATTCTTTCTGTATTTACCTTTATTGTTGTTAGTTACTTTTTTGATTTGTGGATTTGTTTTAGCAACTGTAAAGTGTCTTTGAGATTTTAAAAAGCGCTTATGAATAAAATGTATCATTATTATTGATGGGACAAGCAAGATTTCCTAGTGTGAAAAGGACAGTATGAGTTCTCACTTTGAAAGTGTAAATTTACGAGGTAAACCATTAACTAACCAGGTCCATCATTATTTTATTAAGCTTTTATTTTAATTCAATTTACAAATTTGAAGGAAGTGCACAAGATGGACACTAAACAAGCCGATTAGTGAAACCCACTGATCAGCTGATTGGTCACTGTTTAAAAAGCCAGAATTAACCTGAATTTTCACCTCGTGTACAGCATTAGCTTTAGCAGCTAACTCGGCATTTCTGCCTTGGAGACCGATACCACATTTCCGCAAAAGATCTTTTAAGAAATCAATGATCTAACGGTAAAAATAACCTAAATCTCTGTCAGACTCGTTGTCAGCCAAGGCAAGTTCATCCATCTTGACCATTGAACTCTCGTATGAGAACTGAACAAGAGCGAGATTTCCGAAAGTGTGAAAAGACTTATAGGACGGTTTCTGTCCAAATCTGCCTATTTTTCATGGACTGATCAGAGCAAAGTTACAGGACCTGACAGAGCAGCCACATTAAATTGGAGGAAAATATCATTCGGTTATAAAGTTGTTAAAAAAAAAAAGAAACATTTTTATTTGTTTATTTAGTTTTCTACATTATTAAATGTTTGTGCAGCAGACAGAGAAGTCCATCTGCCTCCAATTTAACTTCCTCAAATGTCAATATGTGCTTCTATGCACTCACCTCTCCTCATTGAACGAGCAAGACGTTCATTTAAATAGGGCAATCTGCACCACATAGGCACACGTGCTAATTATTGCTGCAATCTTGGTGAAATCCTTGCAGCAGGTGAATAAACTGCGTCACCAAAGGTTTTAGCGACGCACCTGGTTGACCACCCTTTAGCTGCGACTTTCAAATCTTGCTATTCTGTCTAAGACTGTAGATTGCACCTTTAAAATGTTTTTTGTAAGATGGGTTGTAATTTACGTAGCCTGTATAATGTAATAAATGGTAGCAGTTAATGGAACATTTAATAGATTTAGAATATATCAATGTATTTTGGCCAACATGGGGCCCCAAAGCAGCATTTTGCATAGGGCCCCACAAAGCTAAAAACAGGTCTGAATATACGACTTACCTCACGAGGAATTCCCTCAGGATCAAGGCATCCTGTTGAAAAATACACAGTCAGCTACTTTGATTTTAGGATTAAAGCAAATGTAATCAATCCACAACACTTACCACACTTTTCAACACATATTCCAGACTGTTTGTTAAAGAGTTTTGTTCCCTCTGGACAAAAGCAACCTTCGCTTGTGTAGTTCATTGTTGGTTCATATTTACTATAAAACAAAATTATAAAGTTACAAATTAAATGTTTCTAAGAATGAATTTTGACAAAATCCACGGACTAGATCTATAGCATTTAGATATGTCAATATCTAATATCTGGTTTAACGTATAAATACTGCATATTCATATTATCTTCATAGACTGGGGAAAAACTCACTCACACTGAACTGTACACAAAGCTTCTGTTAACTTACTTATCTTCACATGTTGGTTGTTCAGCTGGTCCACATGGCTTGTAAACCATGTTGGCTGGGCAGTTACTTGCTGTTGAAAGGAAATCACAAAATGTAAAAAGTATTAAAAGTTTTGCAGTAATGCATGAAAAATGCAGTTTTTGACGAGAATAAAGTAAACTATGAAATTAAAATTAAACGGATTGCGCACAGCACAGTTTGGTGTGGTTTCTCCAGTAGATACAAACTCCAGCCTGGGCACAGGAAGCAGCATAGGTTTGCAAACTTGTACACTCTACTGCTGGATTGGACATGTGGCAACTATCATAAACACAGCCTTTGTAGATTTTTTCAGGTGATATGACATGATGACACGCTGTAAATGGACTGTGAAAAAAAACGTAAAACAGCTTTAATTGACCTGCAATGTAGAAACATTTAGGGGATGACTTTCAACTCGTCCAAAGGTTTAAGAAATCTATACCTGCTGTATAATAGGTCACATAATGAGTTTGGTTTGCATGGGGCCAAGGATGGTTGAGGTTCTGGGTTGCCGGTGGGTGGTACTGTTGGTTGTGGGCATTTTTCTTGTGAAATGTCAATAGCTGGCCAGTAATCAGCCATTAGAGCACAGTCTTTTATAGTTAAGCCTCCAGGCAACATGCAGTCATCTTTCTGGTCATTGTTGCATGTTCCTAATAACAACAGTTAATGACTTACAGTCTAGCTCCAGACAAAATATTTAAAAATATGCTTACAAAGAGAACTTACCACAATGGCCTTGTGTGTTATTGCCAAATAATTTATATGGAATGTCAACTCTAAATCCAGCAAGTCCAAACGTAACAGTCACGCTAAGGATTGGAATCTCATAAACCAAATTAATGCCAGTACTAACGATCTTAACCCCCTTGTAAAGGTAAGGCAATCTCTGAGGTTTTCCATTTTTCAAAACCTAAAGTAGGGAAAATACACATTGAAAGTGGTCAATTTTGAATATGCTCACATCTCAGTTAACCTGTGCTGATTATCTTTAAGAAGAAAATCTAATTTACCTCTAACTCTGGTGTGCCAAGAAGGTTGTGATTAACTAGTGTGACAACTTCTTTCTGATATGAAATTATCAATGATCGAGGACAAGAAACATCTTCAGTCGGATCACAATAGACATTATCAACATAAATAGTTAGGTCAATTTTGGGTGTTTTCTCTTGCATCAAAATATATGTACAATTTCCTTGATAACTGTAGTACAAGCCATCAAATGTGATGTAATGGGGATCTCCCCAGCCTTCACAGACACCTGAAAAAGAGAAAAATAGGTTATCATTACAATTATAAAAAGTAACAGAATGAAAAAATTTCTCATAGAAATGTAATATACATACAAGGACAAGCATAATATGGGCAGCAATGTGTCGTATCATTCACAGGAACCGGTTTCAAACTCGGTTTCAAACCCGGAATGAAACTCCTGTTGACAAGAATCGGTTTCAAACCATTCTCACAGGTTATTACTTCAGGAATTGGACATTCAAAGGGTTCTTTTACAATTGTGTTATTCTCAATGCATCTGGCCAAGAAACATTCGCATAGCCAAAATGTCTCATTTTGCTTTAGGAAAAAAAAAAAAAAAAGGTTACATAGATAAAATGTAATGGAGATGAAAAAAAATGTGAAAATTGTCTAATATTTAAAAAAAAACAGCCTTACTGTTACATTCCATTCTGGACACTCTGGTATAGGAGGTGTGGGTCCAGGTGGTGTAGGAGTTGGGGGTGTTGTAGTGGTTGTGGTTGGTGGAGTTGTAGTTGTAGTGGTTGGGGGTGTTGTAGTGGTTGTGGTTGGTGGAGTTGTAGTTGTAGTGGTTGGGGGTGTTGTAGTGGTTGTGGTTGGTGGAGTTGTAGTTGTGGTGGTTGGGGGTGTTGTGGTAGTTGTGGTTGGTGGAGTTGTAGTTGTAGTGGTTGGGGGTGTTGTTGTGGTAGTGGTTGGTGGAGTTGTAGTTGTAGTGGTTGGGGGCGTTGTGGTTGTGGTTGGTGGAGTTGTAGTGGTAGTGGTTGGGGGTGTTGTAGTGGTTGTGGTTGGTGGAGTTGTAGTGGTAGTGGTTGGTGGAGTTGTAGTGGTCGTGGTTGGTGGAGTTGTAGTTGTAGTGGTTGGGGGCGTTGTTGTGGTTGTGGTTGGTGGAGTTGTAGTTGTAGTGGTTGGGGGCGTTGTTGTGGTTGTGGTTGGTGGAGTTGTAGTTGTAGTGGTTGGGGGTGTTGTAGTGGTTGTGGTTGGTGGAGTTGTAGTGGTAGTGGTTGGGGGTGTTGTAGTGGTTGTGGTTGGTGGAGTTGTAGTTGTAGTGGTTGGGGGTGTTGTAGTGGTTGTGGTTGGTGGAGTAGTAGTTGTAGTGGTTGGGGGTGTTGTTGTGGTTGTGGTTGGTGGAGTTGTAGTTGTGGTGGTTGGGGGTGTTGTCGTGGTTGTGGTTGGTGGAGTTGTAGTGGTAGTGGTTGGGGGTGTTGTAGTGGTTGTGGTTGGTGGAGTTGTAGTGGTAGTGGTTGGTGGAGTTGTAGTGGTAGTGGTTGGTGGAGTTGTAGTTGTAGTGGTTGGGGGCGTTGTTGTGGTTGTGGTTGGTGGAGTTGTAGTTGTAGTGGTTGGTGGAGTTGTAGTTGTAGTGGTTGGGGGCGTTGTTGTGGTTGTGGTTGGTGGAGTTGTAGTGGTAGTGGTTGGGGGTGTTGTAGTGGTTGTGGTTGGTGGAGTTGTAGTGGTAGTGGTTGGGGGTGTTGTAGTGGTTGTGGTTGGTGGAGTTGTAGTTGTAGTGGTTGGGGGTGTTGTAGTGGTTGTGGTTGGTGGAGTTGTAGTTGTAGTGGTTGGGGGTGTTGTTGTGGTTGTGGTTGGTGGAGTTGTAGTGGTAGTGGTTGGGGGTGTTGTAGTGGTTGTGGTTGGTGGAGTTGTAGTGGTAGTGGTTGGGGGTGTTGTAGTGGTTGTGGTTGGTGGAGTTGTAGTTGTAGTGGTTGGGGGGTGTTGTAGTGGTTGTGGTTGGTGGAGTAGTAGTTGTAGTGGTTGGGGGTGTTGTTGTGGTTGTGGTTGGTGGAGTTGTAGTTGTGGTGGTTGGGGGTGTTGTCGTGGTTGTGGTTGGTGGAGTTGTAGTGGTAGTGGTTGGGGGTGTTGTAGTGGTTGTGGTTGGTGGAGTTGTAGTGGTAGTGGTTGGTGGAGTTGTAGTGGTAGTGGTTGGTGGAGTTGTAGTTGTAGTGGTTGGGGGCGTTGTTGTGGTTGTGGTTGGTGGAGTTGTAGTTGTAGTGGTTGGGGGTGTTGTAGTGGTTGTGGTGGTGGAGTTGTAGTGGTAGTGGTTGGGGGTGTTGTAGTGGTTGTGGTTGGTGGAGTTGTAGTTGTAGTGGTTGGGGGTGTTGTAGTGGTTGTGGTTGGTGGAGTTGTAGTTGTAGTGGTTGGGGGTGTTGTTGTGGTTGTGGTTGGTGGAGTTGTAGTGGTAGTGGTTGGTGGAGTTGTAGTGGTAGTGGTTGGGGGCGTTGTTGTGGTTGTGGTTGGTGGAGTTGTAGTGGTAGTGGTTGGGGGTGTTGTAGTGGTTGTGGTTGGTGGAGTTGTAGTGGTAGTGGTTGGTGGAGTTGTAGTGGTAGTGGTTGGTGGAGTTGTAGTTGTAGTGGTTGGGGGCGTTGTTGTGGTTGTGGTTGGTGGAGTTGTAGTGGTAGTGGTTGGTGGAGTTGTAGTGGTTGTGGTTGGTGGAGTTGTAGTGGTAGTGGTTGGTGGAGTTGTAGTGGTAGTGGTTGGTGGAGTTGTAGTTGTAGTGGTTGGGGGCAATGTTGTGGTTGTGGTTGGTGGCGTTGTAGTGGTAGTGGTTGGGGGTGTTGTAGTGGTTGTGGTTGGTGGAGTTGTAGTTGTAGTGGTTGGGGGTGTTGTCGTGGTTGTGGTTGGTGGAGTTGTAGTTGTGGTGGTTGGGGGTGTTGTGGTTGTGGTTGGTGGCGTTGTAGTTGTAGTGGTTGGGGGTGTTGTGGTTGTGGTTGGTGGAGTTGTAGTTGTAGTGGTTGGGGGTGTTGTTGTGGTTGTGGTTGGTGGAGTTGTAGTTGTGGTGGTTGGGGGTGTTGTCGTGGTTGTGGTTGGTGGAGTTGTAGTTGTGGTGGTTGGGGGTGTTGTTGTGGTTGTGGTTGGTGGAGTTGTAGTGGTAGTGGTTGGGGGTGTTGTAGTCGTGGTGGTTGGGGGTGTTGTTGTGGTTGTGGTTGGTGGAGTTGTAGTTGTGGTAGTTGGTGGTGTTGTTGTGGTTGTGGTTGGTGGCGTTGTAGTTGTAGTGGTTGGGGGTGGAGTTGTGGGTGCAGTATTACAGTTGTCACAACAAACTCTGATCATGTAGTCATAACACTTCCTAGGGGGTCTTTTCTGGTCTTCCTTTCTGCATATGAAACCATAGTTTAAGTCACAAGTGACCACCTGGTGTGTCTCAGCCAAAAAATCATCAAGATCTTTGTCTGGAAAAAGTGTTGATCTACACTCAATTTCTTTCCTGTTCTCACAAATATGTGCACCACTATTTGTGATGTTCTCATAAGTTTCCCAGTCACTGTGGTCTGTAATTGGGTCATGGATATCATACCAATCTGACCATTCACATTCTGGACTACAAGTTGTAGAAACAGTAGTTGTAGTTGTAGGTGATGTTGTAGTGGTTGTGGTTGGTGGAGTTGTAGTTGTAGTGGTTGGGTGTGTTGTAGTGGTTGTTGTTGGTGGAGTTGTAGTTGTAGTGCTTGGGGGTATTGTAGTGGTTGTGGTTGGTGGCGTTGTAGTGGTTGTGGTTGGTGGCGTTGTAGTTGTAGTGGTTGGAGGTGTTGTAGTGGTTGTGGTTGGTGGAGTTGTAGTTGTAGTGGTTGGGGGTGTTGTAGTGGTTGTGGTTGGTGGCGTTGTAGTTGTTGTGGTCGGGGGTGTTGTGGTGGTTGTGGTTGGTGGAGTTGTAGTTGTGGTGGTTGGGGGTGTTGTTGTGGTTGTGGTTGGTGGAGTTGTAGTTGTAGTGGTCGGGGGTGTTGTCGTGGTTGTGGTTGGTGGAGTTGTAGTTGTAGTAGTTGGGGGTGTTGTAGTGGTTGTGGTTGGTGGCGTTGTAGTTGTTGTGGTCGGGGGTGTTGTGGTGGTTGTGGTTGGTGGAGTTGTAGTTGTGGTGGTTGGGGGTGTTGTGGTGGTTGTGGTTGGTGGAGTTGTAGTTGTAGTGGTCGGGGGTGTTGTAGTGGTTGTGGTTGGTGGCGTTGTAGTTGTTGTGGTCGGGGGTGTTGTGGTGGTTGTGGTTGGTGGAGTTGTAGTTGTGGTGGTTGGGGGTGTTGTTGTGGTTGTGGTTGGTGGAGTTGTAGTTGTAGTGGTCGGGGGTGTTGTCGTGGTTGTGGTTGGTGGAGTTGTAGTTGTAGTAGTTGGGGGTGTTGTAGTGGTTGTGGTTGGTGGCGTTGTAGTTGTTGTGGTCGGGGGTGTTGTGGTGGTTGTGGTTGGTGGAGTTGTAGTTGTGGTGGTTGGGGGTGTTGTTGTGGTTGTGGTTGGTGGAGTTGTAGTTGTAGTGGTCGGGGGTGTTGTCGTGGTTGTGGTTGGTGGAGTTGTAGTTGTAGTAGTTGGGGGTGTTGTAGTGGTTGTGGTTGGTGGAGTTGTAGTTGTGGTGGTTGGGGGTGTTGTAGTTGTAGTGGTTGGTGGAGTTGTAGTTGTGGTGGTTGGGGGTGTTGTAGTGGTTGTGGTTGGTGGAGTTGTAGTTGTGGTGGTTGGGGGTGTTGTGGTGGTTGTGGTTGGTGGAGTTGTAGTTGTGGTGGTTGGGGGTGTTGTGGTGGTTGTGGTTGGTGGAGTTGTAGTTGTGGTGGTTGGGGGTGTTGTAGTGGTTGTGGTTGGTGGAGTTGTAGTTGTAGTTGTAGTGGTTGGGGGTGGAGTTGTGGGTGCAGTATTACAGTTGTCACAACAAACTCTGATCATGTAGTCATAACACTTCCTAGGGGGTCTTTTCTGGTCTTCCTTTCTGCATATGAAACCATAGTTTAAGTCACAAGTGACCACCTGGTGTGTCTCAGCCAAAAAATCATCAAGATCTTTGTCTGGAAAAAGTGTTGATCTACACTCAATTTCTTTCCTGTTCTCACAAATATGTGCACCACTATTTGTGATGTTCTCATAAGTTTCCCAGTCACTGTGGTCTGTAATTGGGTCATGGACATCATACCAATCTGACCATTCACATTCTGGACTACAAGGTGTTGTTGGTGGTGTTGTTGTTGTGGATGTAGTTGTAGTTGTGGGGGGTGTTGTCGGTGGGGGTGGAGTTGGACAGACTTTCACGCAAGTCTGGGTGCTCTCATCAAAAATAGGGGTTTCGGGGGGGCATTTAGGGAAACAGCCTGTAAATAAAACATACAAAGACACATCAACCAGGCACTTTCTCACATTCGTCTGAAGGTGGGATAACGTTTTCTGATTTCTTCTCTAACCTTCGAGAAGAGGTAAAGGATTGGTGCACACTCCATTTGGGTAGAGACATGTTTCAAAACATGGTTGATGACACTTATGGTAATGCCACTGGCATTCCCCTGGTTTGTTGTAGTAATCACAGAATATTGCTAAATGGGAAGACAGAAAAAGAAGAACAGCTTTAGCTTCTGTGAGACCAGATAAGTAAAAAAAGACAGTTGTCCTGGTTTGTTTGGTTTTTTTTCTTTTTTGTCTTTTTTTGCAAACTGATCAGAAATACTCGATTTCGTTGTTTAATATTTTTGATTGCAATGAATTTAAGAAACAACCCCAAATTTATTATTGTTTACCCAAAAGTCCTACATAACGTAAAAAAAAGAAATCCTACACAACAACAACTTCAATATAGTAGTATTTTAAATAGTCCGCATATCTGTCCTGATTATCCATGTAGATAGAATTCCACTGAATTTACTTCACTCGACTGGCCTAACTATATTTACTATTGAGTATGGTTTTTTGTTACTTGTGATTCATTTGTTTCAAATCATCCTTGTGCATAACAGCACAAATGGTTGAGATACAAAGGCTGAGGTTACTGCAGTGTTATGAACAAATTGTAGGATTTAATTGGGATCAAATATTAGTTTCATCAATTCGTTTTTATCCAATTTTACTTACTATTAAGACACAAAAAGAGACACCGAGAATGTGTCAGGCAATTCATATGTATATCAATATAATAATGCTACATATTGTATTATATACAAAGGCAGAAGCGTCTGGTCGCCTTCTAAAGCTCATGAAAAATGATTTTTTTGTGGTCTGTATAATTGTTTTTTATTCTAACTTTTGTTTTTTTTCAGTACAGACACAGGCAATTTTCTATTAGTTTACAGACACTAGTTGGGTGGCTCCCATATGGTGTGATCCTGCAGTGGATAAAAGTGCCTCTCTGACCACCTATTACATGATTACAAGATAAAACAGGCAAAGTGGTTGAATAAATGTGATGAGCCATGGCCAAACCGGGAGCAATTTAGCATGAGAGAAAAAGAGAAAAAAGGCATAAACCTTAATTTTCTGAGGAATTTGTGATTTTGTTGTTTTTTGCAAAATATGGTAGTTTGAAAGGTTTTAAAACTGTAAACTTTGTTTTTAATATAGGTTTGTTTGAAAGCAGAGCTCGTTTTTTTTTTTGCAAAATATGGTTGTTTGAAAGTTTTTAACTTTGTCTTTAAAAATGGCTTGTTTGAAAATAGAGCAGCGTCTGTGTTGTGTGTAATTCCAACAGCTGATTACCATTGCAGCTTTCTTTGACTATATAAATGCCTTTTTTATTGATTTGGGCCAATAAAAGCTACACGTTGAAGTAAAACACATGACTAGCAGCAGTGTAATTCATAACAGTCAGAATCGCTCCTTGCAGATACATTGCATAAACAACCCATTGAAGATGAGGTTCCTATGGTTTTTTTTTTCCTACCACTGCTTCGCATTGAGTGAAACAAGTGGAAAACACGTCAGCTAATCCAATAAAGGTGATACCAGCGGCTCCTCAAAGTGAAACTGTTTCTGAACGTACAAGCTGACTTCCATTCACGTACTGTATATACTAAAATGAAGGATTTGTGGATAAATGGTTCTTTAAAATGGTTCAAACAGCTATTCACAACCATTGCTGGTGGGTTGGGTTAATGTCAGTGACTTGCAGTCACGGTAGGCAGGGTAGGAAGTGCCTACCCAAGGCTGAATTGGTATTTTGATTATTTGTTTTAATTATAATTTATTTTTCAATTTCCGATAGCTTACAGTACCTATAAGTTTGAAAGGGTCAGCATTTTGTGCTTTTCCTAGCCCAAATGACTCAACATTGAGCCTACTTCCTGGAACGACACAGACGCTGCACAAGTTTTACTCCTGTGCTGTAAGGCAGAAGGAGGCCACACCCTTTCCTTGAAAGCATATTGCAGTTGTGCCTCTGGCTCCATAGCCTGTGTTTATATGTGTTTGCGCATGCGCAGTCAGTTTCCCAATAGAAAACCAATTACGTAAAAAGGCAGATCGCTACACTGCCTTTGGAAGTAACCGTGCTAAATGCTGTACGTACGTTCAAAGTGCATTAGTGAATTGATACAGAGTGGCCGCTGCCACTAGTTGGTGGGCGGCGGTGGGATTGGACAACACTACAGGTAGGATGACAGTGCTAGAGATGATAGAGACATTTATTTTGAGGAAAATTGACAGCTTTTAAAAGATGGGAGACCAACACCTGAGCTACCAGACCTTCAGCAAAGGGAAGGTCAGAAAAGTGTTCGTACTTTCCACGGTAAATGGTACAAAAGGAAGGATCGGCTTTGTGGATGCGCCTCAATGAACCGGCTGTTCTGAGTTGTTGTCATTTTCTCCGTGTTCCTGTGTTTCCAACATAAACAATGGATGCGCTGCTGTGTCATGAGATATATGTTGTTGGGAGAGTATGGAGGCTGTGTTAAATAATTGTTTATGTTTCTTTAATGGTGTTTTACGATTTTGATTTTGTTAGTTTCACACTTGCTAGCCGAAACATATGAAATTGTCATTTGTGTTGACATTGGTGGTCTCCAATTGCAATGCCCTGCCTACCCAACCCTAGTGCTCACGACACGTCTGGTTAATGTCTTTGTCTCCGCCCCCTCAGATTGCTGCTCTGAGGTGATAAAAAATTCAGGATCTTTGAAGATGTTTTTTTCCCTTGTGTACTTTAGAGAGTGACATCGTTCAAACGGCCATGATTTTTTAAAATATTAGTGTATTTCTATGTGTACCATTGCAACCATAGCAGATGGAAATTAGCCGTTGGCTACAATCTGGCATATTTACATTTTTTTGAATGTTCATTAATATGTATTGTCCCTACTTAAATAAAGAAATTAAAAAAATTCACAATTTCAGAATCTGTAAACAACTCAAATGTTTCTGCTCTTCAAATTTGAATTAGACCTTGTTTTTACTTAAAATCAACATTAAGGCATCTTATACTGTTTGACACATGTATGTCTGGGATTGGTGAGTTGATGAGAAATGAGCATAGTCTTGGGATGGAATTGCACAAGGGGATCACAAAAAGGAATAAGAAATGATTTACTTACGACAGATCTCTGGAGTTCTCCATGCAACACAGACCCTAGCCTCATTACAAGCCTGAGCATAAGCTGCGACTGCTGTGCAGAAACAGTCACAGTCTCCTCCACTGTCACAGGCACATGAGTCTTTTACACAGTTTTCATAAAATGGTTGTGGATCCACCTGTTTAGTCATTTAGATGAGATGAGAACCTCTTGATTTTTAACATTGTCTTTCACAAACATTGTTGGAATATGAAAAACAAATATAATCACCTTTCTTTGGCAATCTTTAAATGTTGGTCCAGTTATAATTTTGCACATTTGTTTGGCCCAGTGATGACGATTGGGTGACGCATCACAAGGGTTTTCATATTCGGTCACATCAGGACAGGTGCTGGACAATTTCCAGCTGTTTCCAAATTCCAAAGCATTGTTGACTACTATGTTATTCTGGGTCATGAAATCATTCTGTGCATCACCGTCAAAATTTCCACACAGGCCACACACCTCTCCCTAAATGGATAACGCAAAGAAAACTATAATCAACGCGGACAAACACAAAATAATGGGTTTAGGTCAAGTATTTTATAAATGTAGTTTATTGCACAAGCAATTTTATGCAACTCCGGTAATTGCAAAAAAATAAAAAAAAATAAAATCCTAAATATGTGTTTTTGTTTGACATGTCAAATTATTATTTGTAGTCCTTAACAAACACAATTTTCTTTTTTCTTCTGAGATGTATCTGATATTGAAACTGAAAACAATCAGGCAATTTATAATTCAATGAATCTTACGTATTTGACAGTTCAATCTCATTTCATGCCAATCATGGCTGTTGTGTCTTTGCAAAATACAGAACTACTTTACTTTTTATTTTTAAATGGTTAAATTTGATTTAGAACCCAAAGGAAGAGTGCTGAATTGGTCCAAGCTCCAATAGATTGCATGTATTTTGTTCACTTGTTGCAGATTATTTACTGAAATTGCCTGTGCACTTGACAACAGTTAAAAAAACAACAGGCAAAAATCCCAAAAAAATAGAAAGAAAAACAGCTCACAAGATATTCTGAAACGTTTAATAATTTGTTTCAGGAATAGTAATTAACTCAAAAAGAAAACATCTGCTCTCTTCATCATGTTTTGGTCTGCGTATTCCTCCTCGTGTGACAGATACAGATACTGTCATGTTAGTTCACGTTTTTAAATATGAGGCCTTTTTTCAGTTCATTTGTTCTTGTGTTTTCTGTCCCTTTGTTGATTAATCGGGGCTTCGTAGCATTATTGATAACAACTGCCATGATTACATTATATACTGGGTGTAAGATTAAGACAAATTCTATTTTCTCTGAAACTAAAAATATTGTGGATTTGGTCAATAGTGTAATAAGCAGAATAGAAACAGTGACTTACGCTGTGCTGAGGTTCCAACACGATACGAACTGTAGTTTTCCGATCCCATATCACACCAACACCAATGTTAGACTCCAAGACCAGATACAAGCCGACCCTTCTTATTTTGTAGGTAATCTCAGGGCCGTATCCCAAATCTTTCTCTTCAAACTTATTCTTAAAAAATTTGATTTCTTTGTCCTGAAAATAAAAAGCAATTTTAAGTCTTTAAAAAAGACTTTAGTGTCACATTTTTGCCATTAAATTGTTGCATGTTTTACCCCCATTTGAATTCTGATAGCTTTAGAGCATGTAGCACTGGTAGATCCACATGGAACGTTCTCTGTGATGATCCCAAAGCTGTTCAGTACGGCCTGGTTGCCACAGTTGTTCTTAAAAAAGAGAGACATACAACATTTTCTATTTGTTAATGTAACACTTTTAGTGGTTGTTTATCTGTCTGGTGCCTGGGTGAATAAAACAGCATTACTCTGTTTATCTTGCAGTTCACAACCTTCAAGAATTGTGTAAGAGATCATTATCAGTATGTCAATAACCAGCATGTAAACCTGCTGTTTTTTTCAAAGAGGTATTTTGCAGACATGTAAAGACTCAATGATTTTGTTCATGGTCAGTCAGGCAAAACGTAGTTCTTACCTTAACAGCAACATAGGCACAATCTCCAGGGAAACCATATGTTTTCTGATCAAATGTAGAGTAGTGACCACTTCCATAGAATACACAGGATCCAGGACATTTATTTCTTGTGCAGAGCCATCGCCCACTTTTGCAGATACTTAATCAGATATGATGATACAACACATTACTTTATTTGTAGAATGATAGACATGCATGTGAATGAGAGATGATTTTATTTGAAGTACTAGAAACACCATACCAGTTGTTGCACTGGTTTGGGATTTTTGTGCCAGGCTGGTAGATTTGACCCTCGTGCTGACATGGACATTCCTCTTCAGTCACACATGAGCCTTTTCCATCATCAAGGAGTCCATTAGGACACCGGCAACCAGACTCACACTCTGTGAAGTCCTGGGGGACAAAGAAGTGCAAACCTTTACCTTATCAAAAACATTTGATCAATAAGATCTCTCCAGCAGCATATCAGGTAGATTTTTGTGTAAAATGTAATCTCGGGAAAATCATATTTAATGATTTTTTTAATGATTTTTTTTTATTATTATTTTTAAAAACGTAGCAGCAGAAATTTCTTACACAATCATCACTGTCCAGATTTGAGCAAGTTCTCGCACACTGAAGTCCGAGCTCTCCTGAGCTGGTAGAGGAGCAGTTGAAGAATACTTTTGGTGAAGGGCATGCTGTAGAATTTAAAAAAATGGATTATTAAAATATTCTGTGATGCTGTTAGTGTAAGGAATTTATTTTTAAAAACTGACTTGCTCCTCGAAGTCTCAATGAACGACAATGAAGAATGCCGTTTGTGCACACACTGGAAAAGACAATATACAAAAAGAGGTTCTACAAAGAGCATGTCTGTGGATTGGGTCTAAGGTTACACATAGAAATCAGCGATTGATTTTACCAGTGCTCATCTTTGATGCTGACAGACTTTCCAGGCTTGATGTAGACGTCGTTATAGAAACATGGACATTTGGACACAGGGACACAAATGCCTTCGTCATCTAAGTAAGAACCCTCAGCACAGGAGCAACCATCCACAGGAGAGAAGATGGAGATGCAGTTTTGTTCCTTTAAAGCCAGTGATCTGCAGGTTAACTGGCATCTCTGATGGTTGAAAGAGAAGACCTGGGAGCCAGGGCAGCTCTTCATGTATTTATCTGTTACATATAAAGACAGTTACTTCAACTTTTGTACTGTTTTGTTTGATTTTCTCTTCTTACTGCCCTGGTATAACCCTTCAAAATATCTCCCATTTCATTTATTCTAAATTAGAAAAAAATTTGTCGGGAGCACCAGAAACCTTTAGGACAGGGGTACCCAAATTCTTTTTATTGAAGGGCCAAAATTCAATCCCGGTGGAGGGCCGTGAGCCAAAACTAATCATTCATGTTGCAGCACATGAAATTAAATATGCCAATAACATAACTAGTTTGAATAAGTAGCTTGAAATTGAAGAAAACTTTTCTTTACTGTGTTACATGACATAAAATTATGAAAAATCTCAACGTCTTTAAAGACATTTAGTGCAATACAAATTCAACAAGGTGGGACACAACATAGCCTGCCTATACAATCAAAACACTACATTTTCCCTGCCTTAAACAATCCTCCAAGACTCGAGAAAAATAATGTAATTGGACCTCAGCTTTAGAATTTATTTTTATATTTACTGTACTGTATTACATTATTTTCTATATTTTAAAAACATCAAGAAATAAAAACAACAATTTCAAATATGGGCAGTGGGCTAAAACTAATCTCTTGCGGGCCCTAAATTGGACGGTCCTGCTTTAGGGGCTCCTTATACCTGTGAGGCAGCATGGAAGCAGAGGTAGATTTATTTACTTTCCTGAAAACATATAAATATATGTGAACTATGAACCAGCTAACTGATGATAAGGTAGGCCTACATTATACCTCCGTTAACTTTAAAATCCTTTTTAAATATCGTTCTGACAAAAAGCTGTTCTGTTCTTGTAATGAAGTCCAAGATTAAACTATAGCTCAACAAAGTCATGTAATGCCATTTTTTTCACAAGAACACGGGGCTACAACTGGATGGTTTACAGTACATCACCTGATATCTAGTGTGCACGAGAAGTTTTCTGGTAGGAACAAGAAAGATATTTTTATTTTTTCTTCCTATGTCCTTTTTGGGGCTCTCTAAATTATTCTGAAGCTGGCCTGATTTTTGTGACTGACCTATAGAACAGCACAAAATAACTCTTACCGCACACGTTCTCCTTCCAGTCCGGCAGCACCACTCCCATTGATGCACACGCTCGTGCATATGAGGAGAAAACTCCACACAAGCAGGCCTCACTCTTCTCACAGTTACAGCTGGAATACATACATCTCTGCAAGAGAGAGCACACTTTATTTTAATTATATGTTCAGTTAATGCTACCTCAGTGCATGTGTCAGTGTACCTTGTAGTAGATATCAGGATCCACCAATGAATGGCATGAAGTGAATGTACTGTTCTGGCTCTTCAACAAGGCGCACCAGTGTTTAGCATAGTGCTCTAACCAAAAAGGAAAAGTGTTCTTATTAAATTGTATACTGTATGTCCCAAACACAACAGGACTGTTGAGTGTAACTATCAGCCATCAATCTTGGGGAAGACAAACATTAGTAATGACGACTGCTGTTTACCATTTTCCACACTGAAGGAACAGGGGTCCTCCAGTCTTTCTTCTTTGTCTGAGCACATGACATTAGCTTTCCACGAGTTGGTGAAGGTGGTAGCAGTTCCCTCTACAATCCCTTGAGGAGTCTTCATTTCATCAGACAGGACCATGTTGTAGTTCCCACACAAACCTAAGAGAACCACACAGTTTTGTTAAGAAGAATGGTTCAGTTCAAAATGATGCGCCAAGATGTTAGTCTGCTGTGGTCGGCCAATAGTCTTGGAGCCAGCAGTGTAACAAAACAAAACAATACCCTTTATCTGGCTTAAATGTTATTTTGTAAAAAAGGCATTACTCTTCTACTACTTCTACTAATACGGATATATAACATACCACGTGTCTTTCCAGTGTAGCTCTGATCCAGTTTAATGTAGACCTGCATTAAGGGAACAACCTGGACTTGAATTTGGAGTCCAAAATTTGTCTGCAGCAAAATGTGGAAGGATGAGGCTTGAAATATAGTGATGTCTCCTAAAAATGAAAGAAAACACAACCACTGATGCAGTCAATACAACGTTTGGATTTTGCGTTACAGATATTTTTCAAATAAAAGTATCATGCCACACAATATTCAAAATGAAAATCATAAATGACTTTATTTCTTTTATTCAGTGGTTTTATTGCATTATAAAACATTGTCTAACTGAGAAACCATGAACAACCTTGAGATCTTCCCCAAACATCCACAGTAGTTGTCATCAAAGTAGGAAAACACTGTTTAACTGGTACTTCCATGGAACCCTTCTGGGTGGATTCCCATTAGTTCATAATGTAAGCTCCTAGTCATAAACTCATTTCTGACCCTACGTAAGCCCCCAATTGAATTTAATTCAACAAACAGTCTAAAACATGCAGAGCACATTTTCCCTGTGATGGTCTTCACATGTGTTTCAACTGCAATGGACCGGCAACGTAAACAAGCTGAACCCTAAGTCTAAACAGGATAGTTGAGTTTAGAAGACAGTTGGAATAGATTTTTAAATCATCAAATATTTGTATCTCATGTTTGTGTTTTCAGTCTGACTCACCTGAGTGGTAAGGTAAGATGATGGTCTGGGAATTCTGCTTCACTATGCCATCAGACGTGAAAGTTATTCCCTGGATAAAAACCCCAAAAATATGTAAAACTTATAAGAAAATTGAAGGGATTTTGGATGAAAACCATCTCACTCACGTTGTTCTTGTTATTGTTCAACAGGAGCTTAACTGTCTTCAGGCATGTGTCAAACTCTTGGTTTGTGCAGGGCATCAGCTGGGCTAGGACAGTGAATTTTGGGCTTCTACCATCCTAAAGAATAGAATAAACAATCAATTACTTTAAAATGATATTTTCTCAGATCAGTATAACATTTATCAACTAGCCTTTTAATAATCTAAATACAGTCCTTCATTAAGAGTTGTTGAATTTTTTTTTAAAATCTCTTCATTACATTTGTGTCTTGAAAGAACATTTGTGTGTAGTAAGTAAGTAAGTAAATAACATTTACTGTATATAAGGTATATAGCACCGTTCACAGACAAAAAGCCACAAAGGGCTTCACAACACAGTTTAAAATCAAAAAGTACACACAATAGAAAAAGCTAAGACAATTTTATTTTGTTTTTGTAAAATTGTAACTGTTTCATATTTACTGCTGGTTATGTTGGCCAGAGAACTTAAAATAAACACATTCTAAATCACAATAAGAGTTTCCTGGAAATGGAAGGTTCCAAAAAAAAAACATTTCACCTTGCTCTCCACTTTAGCCAAAGTGTAGTAACAGTCCCCATGAAAGGTGAAGGTTTTCCCATCAAAGGTTGTAACATGTGAACCCTCTTCAACTGCACAGGTTTCTGGTGCTTGGAGACTCTGACAAGCCCAACTACCTTCACGACAAGTGCTGGAATAGAAGTCAACAATGAAAATACCATAACCAAACACATGAACATAAGGATTTACGATTCTAACAGTTTGTTTGAGACTCACCATTTCTCTCTGTCCTGCCTGTAAACTTCACCAGATTCATAGATTTTGTCATGTTTGCACTGACATTGAGACTGAGGAATGCACCCCCTCATTGAAATGTCATCAAACACAGTTCCTGGAAAAGACCATTTTAATACAGTGTAAGATTATGTATTTTATTTTCCTTAGATTGTTGTACATTGTTTGTTTCTCTTGTGTTAAGTATGAATTATTTTTTATTTTCTTCAGGTTACATTTATTGCATACGTTTAATGAAACTGTTCTATTATAAGCTACAATAAAAGCTTTGGTATCTTTGGGTGAAGAACGACTTTAACAGCCTTAAGCTACAATAAATAATCAATAATTTCTGCAAACAAATTTTAATATTTTTTGGTTTTCAAAATAAGGCTCAACCTTGTACCACAACCCAAGTAGAATTTACAATGTGCATGTAAGTTATTGGCTACATATAGAGTTTACAGCGTTTAGAGAAGTAGTGTCCAAACGCGGTCCACCAGGCCCCCAATGCATCCCTGCTCCAACACCTCTGAAATCCTGTATTTATGTATAGTTTGAACTGTAATTTACTGTGTAGGAATTCTGACTTTTAGTCCAGACTTGGTGCTTTGTTTTTTCTGTAATTATTTGTCATGTTGTATTCTCTCTGTATTTTATTACCTTCTATGTTTTAGGTTTCGATTTAAAATCTGGTCAGAGACACCAGATAAAAACTGGCCTCTTTTGGATAAATCTGGCTCATTTACAGCATGTCTGTTTATGAATGTGCATTGTCATATTTAAATAATCAATAAATTCAAATTCAATGTACTAGATCAATAGTTCATCTTTGCATGTTTTTATTTTTTATTTTTTTATTTAAATAGAAACTCAAACACATCAAACACTTACCAGAGTGGCAGAAGCATCCATCCATTTTGTGGTCCTCACACATTGAACTTGTGTCCCGACGTGAGCAAGTATCCATACAAGGGGAACCGCTCTCCTCATAGACCATGTTGTATGGGCACTGTTTAGCTGGCAAGACACACGCAAAGATGAAGAAAAAGAACTAATGTTTATTTCATGGTCATTGTTTTTTATGCTAGTTATGGGTAACTGTTTCCAAAATTCATTCAAACAATGTGTAGTGGAGCACTAGTGTGTCCTATGCAAAACTGTCAGATTTTATGTAGATTATTACAACATTATTTTGTTGATGTTATAATGTATTTTTGTTGATAAAATGTTCAAGGGAAATAGACATTTAAAATAAGGTGGTGATGGTGACCAAACAGTTGTTTTTTTTTAACCATACAAACAGCTATTATAAATTGTTTCTTCTCTTTTGTATGATACTAACTTTAGTTATGAAAACTGATACTTATATTCTTTGATGAGTTTATGTATGAAATCACATGGTTTAATTAAGCTCTGAGATCATGAAGAAGTTCAAGACAATATAACAAGATATTGTCTTATTATATATATATAATCTAATCTAATTGATTTTCTTGTACTTTTTTGACTATATTTCTAAATCAGTAATTATACTTGTACTAAAGAACATTTAAAAAAAAAATAAAGTAATTTGTTACATTTCTACACTCAACTGAGTAAATCATATATTTTATTTTTAATATGATCAACGGACATTGTAAAAACACAAAAAACTTAATGACCAGACAACAATCAAATGCATCACATTATAGCCGACCAATCAGATTAAACATAATGCACAGCACCAAAACAGCATTAAATGGAGGTTATTTTCTTAGTTTTAGAGTTCATAAATGTATCACTACGTAATTTTGTAATTTGTAATTGAATTCATTGTTATTATTTTCGTTATAATAATAATATTTTATACAGATGCCTTTGTGAAAAAATCAATTAAATTCCAAATGTGGTAGATTGTGTCTCTTCCTTTTTAAGTTTCTACATGATGTATTTACTGCATGTAAGGGAACCGAACCAAGATTTATTACCAATAATAAACGTGGGGGTGAAAGTAACTAGTAACATTTACTTTCAGTGCTATTGAATTAAGCTACTTTTTACTTGTAATGAGTACAATTTCAATCAGGTAACAGTACATCTACTTGTGTAGGATATATCAGTACTCTTTACATCTCTGTATAAATGTATGTGAAGTGTTACCACAGAAGTCGGCCTTCCTCCAGCGTGGAGGATCTCCTCCTGCGTGGGAACACTGTCTGGAGAACTCTGACAGGGTGCTGCAGAGACAGAAGTCACTGGGAGTGTCGTTACAGCCACACATGTCCTGCACACAGGCCTGGATGTAAGGCTCTGGGTTGATCTGGGAGGTGCAGGAGCTCCACGACTCTGAGCGCAGCATGTCACTACAGGTGGCATACTAAAGGATGAAAGCAACAGACACAACGTTACTTTTTAAATGTTATCATCTCTGTTGCTAAAATAAAAAAGAAGAAGAAAAAAGACAACTTACAAACTTCTTGCATTTGTCTTGTGTATTTTCAGGCAGGGGGGACTCATCATCACCCTCATAGGGATCCTCACACTCATCATTTGGGAGATGGACTTTTTGTCTGTTCCCATACTCAATAGGGTTGATTTGACGGCCTGTATAGGATCACAGTTATAGTGTCATCACCAAGAGTAGACGAGTAAGAGTCATTAGCCACGTTTACATGGGAGCTTTAATTCCTCGTTAGATCGCGAATTGCTGCGATGACACGTTGGTGATGACATAATTCAGAATGGCCGCCCGGACTCCAGCTGAGACTATTTAATTAATAAGAGCCTTAAAAGACATGGATATAATGGACGGAAGAATAAATATGCGGATATTCACACGGACGCATGGACTGATTACACACACGGACATCAGAAAACGGAACAGGGTTAATCGGTGCATGAAGCACCAGAGATTCACTAATGATGATAATAAAGTTTATTTTTCACTCAACGTCCTGTATGGTGAAGTTAGAACAGCTGTTGCATTAACCGCTGCCTTTGATTGACTAACGTACAGTCTTCTATATCCTTCTCCTGCCCCGTGGAAGAAAGTGTTGCTATTGTCTAGCTGCTGCTTCAAAACTACAATCAAAATAAAAGTGAAAACAGTTCACATGTGGTTTTCTATGTTGGAGCTGAAAAGAAAGGGTTTGTTATGTGAATTTTCCCGATAGACGTGAATACGTCACATTCTCCCCGTCCAATCAGAACACTTCCCAACCCCCAGACCTAAAGCGGAATTGAATAAAGCCTAATAAACCACTGTTCCATGTAAACCTCTATTCGGAATGACTATATGCATGTAAATACGAAGCAGAACTCTTTAATTCTGAATAATTTAATTTGGAATAACTAATTCTGATATTAAAAAAAAAACATCATGTAACTGTGCCCATTGGAAGCAAAATAAGTCATCACATACCTTCATGAATGAACTCGTCATAGACAGGAACACCGTTGAAATCTCCACACAGTCCACAAGTACGGTTAGCATAGTCGTTATCAATTTCAACCTAAAGTACAAACTTTCCTTTAATTTATTACTATTTTACAAATGCAACATAAATGATGTAAAGGTAAACAATACCAAAGTACGAGAACTTAAATTCACCAAACAAGCTAATACACAAAGTATATATAAAAACAGTGTTGACTTTTTCTTTAAGGATATTAAGCTCAACTTAAATATCATATTAGTAGAAATCGCATGACAATAAAAGAGGAAATTGGTAAATGTGAGCGGCATTGATTTTTTTCCATGTTCTCATAGCTACAATAATCACAGGGTCAGTTTACAACTACTGAAATGAGCCATCCTGAAATGTTTTATTGATTTTATTTTTTTACCATGACTGCATCTTCTCTGTTCCACATGACAGTGATGCCCACTTTGGACTGGAGTTTGATGTAAACTGCATTTTGTTCCAAATGAACACCGGTCTTGAAGTACGGCAGTGAAACACTGGCAACAGGAAAACATGTATGATTTCATTCATCATCAACAATGAATTCTCTTTATATTTCTAGAACTGTTGTTAATATTTCTAGAACTGTTGTTAATATTTCTAGAACTGTTGTTAATATTTCTAGATCTGTTGTTAATATTTCTAGGACTGTTGTTAATATTTCTAGATCTGTGGTTAATATTTCTAGATCTGTGGTTAATATTTCTAGATCTGTTGTTAAACTCACGGCTCATCATTCACGGTGATCTGGCTCTTGGTGAGGTGGAACGTGAGGTCGTCAATGGTCACCACCACATAAGCGACTGTTGGGATCCCATCGATGTTGCTCCTCTTCATGTGCACCGAGAACTCCTGGTAGGCCTCATGACAATCAGAGACCAAGTTGTATTCGCATGTACCAGGAAACTGGTACACGTCCCCATCAAAGGTCTTAAAGTGCTCTCTGCCCCATGTGCTGCAGATACTGCTGACATGGTTGCGAACTGAAAAATATATGCATGTCCATTGTATCTTCAGTTTTCCAAAATTATCTCGTGATATCTGAATGAGTTCTTACCCAGTCTGGCTTGGATCTCTGCAACACTGGCAACCGACAAAGTGAAAAAACAAAACCACACAGACGTCCACCCCATCTTTGCCACTTTGGTTTTTGTTCCCAAAGCAGGTAATGGTGAGATGCTACTTCACAGCCCTCTTTATATTTCACGGCTTTTCGTTCACACCCTTTTATTGCCAGGATATGGAAAACATGTGCTGAATGGACTCTTGCGCCTTCAACAAGTCTCATATAAATTACCTCTTCATCAACCTTATCTTTGAAATGAACAAATATGTTTGCACATCAATCAGGATACCAGAACATCTGACAATAAAATGGTTTTCCTGATGGTGTTCTTCTCCTGACTTTCTCATTCAGGATAAAATATGAATGACAATGCAAAAAATGATACTGCCACTTCATTTTGGGGGGCTGCACTAAATAAGAAAAGGTTCTTGTTACATGTCTGACATGGACAATGACTCTTGCAGCTTTTAACATTGTGAATGAGAAATTACAAATAGTATTTTATACATATGTTGAAATAGTTAAAGTGAATGTGGCCTTTCTCAACAAAAAAGTGTTTGTGGTGAAATTTAAATGCAAACAATCAACTCAGAATCCTGTAAAATCCCTTATTTGATCCCTAATAAGTTTCTTAAGGATTCGGTACCTTAACTTGAGCAGGTTTTCACATTATGCCCTGTTATTACACACCTTTAAAAACATATTGATGAAGACATTGTTTGGTAACGATTTAGTTTGCAGATGAAATATCTCATAATATCTCTACTTATCATTATTATTGTTATTAAGAACCATGTCTTTGAATATTTTCCAGTGGTTTAATGTGTTAGATTGTTGGACTGCTGGGATATACGTATGTCAATTCAGGCACAACGCTGGGGTAGGGTGGAGGTTTGGTCCCTGGGGGTGTGGTTTAGGTCTCCTTAGGTCCCCTCGGGGGGCTACCTGCCTGGCTGGTGTGGTGAACCTGGGATGGTGCAATGGTTCTCAATATCGGCTCATACACAAACATCTGCTGTGGACACTCAGGCATGTCTATGACTTATGTGTAACACTGCCTCCTTTTTCATATTTAAATAATATTTAACAACAAATTTTTGCATGAAGAAAATATGCATCGATGTTCCGAAAAGATTGCAATATAAGTTTTGACAGGCAATAAAAAGACCAACTAATTTGCATAGGTTCCATAATGTTGATTGCCTCTACAGCAACAAACGTCACTGCTTCTTACTGAGTTAAAAAGGTGATAATTTGGAAATATAAGGCACATTCTACACATTAATGATTGGGTTCAGATCTGGAAATGTGGAATGCAAGTCAATTACCTGGCTTCTATTGTGTCTACAGTATTACAGGATTATCTTCAAACTCAAACATGTTCTTCCTTTTGACATTGTATATCAGCTAACCAAATTTAATTTAAATTTGTTCAGAACTTTTTCAGATATCCTGCGAGCAAACATCCACATTAATAGGCAAATAAACGCTGGCGAAGACATGAGCTCTTTGGCTTTTTTTGCAGATTAATTGCTGACTTTAGCAGCTTTCAAGCAGAAAACTGGCTGGGTTTCTATTACCCAGCCAGTGGGTAATCTAAATCTACATAGTTCAATAAAAACTGGTAATGGAAACACCTGAATTTTAAAAAAAAACATTCAAATATCGCAAAACAGTTTTGACGCTTTCATGAGAAGGAATTTTAGATGTTTTGATATCGAAATGTGTCGCAAAAGCGCTATGGAAACAATTTTTCCGCAAATACACACCACAGAATGTGACGTACCTGGTCACATGACCACTTCTCTATGAGAAAACATGGCGAGGCACGTGTAAACAGAAGAGGAGGCCCAGACTTTTCTTAGCATTATACTTAATAATGATTAGTGCCACATTAGACGTGAAACAACAAAATAATGCATTCTAAGGAGGTTCTGAGCGTCCATCTTTCTGCAGCAAAGTTTCACGGGATGAGATTTCATGGGAGTTACCAGGCTCCAAAACAACTTCACTGGAAACGCATTCAAAGCGCAATTATACTTTGTTGAAATGTAGAAATATAGCTTTTATTTTGCAAAAATCTGTAATGAAAGCCCAGCTACTGGCTGCATTAACCAAATTGAATGCTTATGGATCCTCAAATGTGATTTCTTAGACTGGGGAATTATGTGTCGTTCCTTTATTATCATTGTTTGTATTCTTGGTAGGAAAAATAAGTGTGTGCGGACCGTGCTCCACTAGAGGAGCTAAAAACAATCAAAACTTCTTGTTGTTGGGTTCTTTCTTTCTTACTATGGACTTTAAGTTTTGTTCTGAGATGACTTTGTTGTTTTTGTTTTGTTTTTCTTGTCCCTGCCCGAAGAAAAAAATAAGAAATGAAATGAAATGAAGGTGCATCTGTGACCCAAGAGCTGTGCTTTGTAATTTCCTTTATTTTAAATGTCCTCAAATGCTTTCACAAGTTAACATTGACTGCAGCGTGTTGGCTTAATCTAAGATCATTGTCGAGATTGGCATGAATCAATCAGCAATAAAGCTTAATTTAAAAAGTCATAAAATTATACCAGGTAATATTTGTTTTAATGTGGCGTGCGTGCACAGGGTATTATATAAAAAGCATCTGCACCATGAAGAGCACAGGATGTGAAGTGGATAATATATGACCGTCACATCCTTGATCATCATCATCCTCCAGCAGCAGCGTCACGTTAACCCTTACATTACAGCATCCACTACTCTAAGTCCACTGTACTTTAAAGCTTATTTAGAAACAGTTGCAATGTCACAGATATCGGACAAAACCTAAGCAGTTACCATTTACTGCTTTGATCCTTTTAAATCTCATTTTATAGTTATTTAATTTTCATTTATTTTCATTCTGTCATGGTAAAATATACAAGGAATATTTTATTTCATTTCCTTATACGTATGTATTGCTGCACTTTACTCAATCACAAAAATTCAATAATTGGCCAATTTTACACTAATTGAGATAATGATATTACAGCATTATTAAAGTAATATAATAATGAAATAAATAATACATTAACAGATTCAAGCATTTACATGTCTTCTTAGCACCAAAATAGGAAAACAAATAACACTATCACCATGTTCATATTAACTTATGAGTCACTTTGTTCATTCTCTTAAACTGAAATACATTCAAACAGCTTTTTAAATCATGATGTAAAGAATTCCACATTTTGACCCCATCAACAGAAATGCACGTTTTCTTTAGGTTGTTTGAAATTAAATTTTCTTCTATGGTTCCCATCCTCTGAACTAAAAACAAACAACCATTGTAAATATTCTGCTAATGCTTTTTTTTGTGGCTCTGAACAAAACTGTGAGTGTCTGCAGCTCAATCAAATCTTTGAGTTTTAACAATCCTGACGTAATAAACACACTGCTCTCTGTACCATGCCTTATGTATAATTCTTACTGATCTTTTCTGTAACAAAAATACTGTTTTTATATTGCTTATGTATATATTTCCACATATTTCCACACAATATCAAATATATGGTAAACTCAGAGTAACCTTACAATGGAACAAAAACTATGCTTAGTTTAGAATAAAAATGTTCTTAGACACCTTTGTTTTTACATAAACACATACAATCACTCCCAGAAAACCAAATTCAGACGCTCTTTCAACGCTAACTATGTTCAGAGAGATATTCCCATCTTTTTTTTTTTGTAAAAACCATAAACTTTGTTTTAAATATCCTATAAACACCTACAGTCTCTCATTTACACAGTATTGGTCAATAGTGATACATGAAGATATATATATATCTTTCCATCCAAGCAATTCCAGTGCAAACACCATTATCCACCACTCCCTGAACAGGACAGCTGCACAATGAAGACAGACTGTAATTATTTCAGTGCAAGAGTGCAAATCATGTTGATCCAGGGAGGACGGTACACACAAAAATTATCTCAACACAGTTTTGATAAAAGGTGGGACTTAAGTCACTAATCCTGGTTGACATAATGCTATTTGTCTTGAATCACTTGAGTGACCTAAATAAATGTGAGTTTAATTAGCTTTGAGGTATTTATGTTGGAATGGCAACAGTTTCAAGGTTTTTCTGAATGTGAATGTCCATTCAAAGTGTGTGTGCTGAGTTTCTCTAACACCGTCTAGTACAGGGGTCACCGACATAGTGCCAATGGGCACCACGTGACCTGCATAGACCATAGTAGTGCCCTCCGACCTGTTCTAACAACAGCACTGGTCACAATTTAAGCTCAGTCTTAAATCAGAATTAATTGCCAGACTTCAAACTCAGAAAGATAAATAAAGAACCATTAGATACTGCTGCACTTTGATACATTTTTGTATTGAACTGACATCTTGAAATGTTTATATTCAATGGAACAATGTGTTTAAATGTTGCATGTATTTTAGAGATCAATGTGAAGCAGTATAAATATGTTTATGTTTTTTGTTCAATGCGGAATATATACTGTATATATATATCAGTGGCGGATGCTTTAAGACTACAAGGGAACCTCAGCTTCCCCTAAAATCAGTGGTCAAATATGTAGTGTTGTGTGTACATTTCATTGACTAAATATATGACAGAACACATGTATGTTTAGTTCAGAATCAGCTTCTTATAACAGGAAACTGACAGTGACAGCGTGACGTTCTTCATTCATTACCGCAGCGTCACAGTGTTAATAAACAGTGGTGAAGTTCAGCTTCAATTGACTTCAATGGGAGACGATTTAGGGGTTGATCCACTGCAGTCAAACTAGACGCTCATTGGATAAATGCTCGGTTATGACGCACTTAGTCCCGCCCATCGGACGCCGGGCTTCACAGGAGGTCTATGGAGCAGTGGGCTGGATCTGTCTGTTCCGGACGCTGGAATAATGGATGATGATTGGATGATCTGTCTCAGGCTAATTCAATTTTGATTGACAGCGAAATGAGCCAATCAGAGAGTATGACGTTGTAAGCACACAGGCGGGTTTTTCAAATATTTCAGTCCGTTGCTCTGTGTTGACACGGAGACTTTGCTGATCCTCTCATAGCGAATTAACTTCTGACAAACCTAGTGTCTGTTTTTGGTGTTTGTGGAGACTGTTACTGCTTGTGTTGTGAGACTTTTGACCAAACACTCACACTCCAGCGCGCAGCAGCTACGCGCGCGTGCGTGTGTGATAATCTACAAATAGTTGTTGACAACAAAATGTGAATTCTACTAGAATTCACATTTAAATAAACAGATATATTTTCTGAAGTAGGCAGAAAATGAGCTTCCCCTGCATGAAAGACCAGCAGCCGCCACTGATATATATATATATATATATATATATATATATATATATATATATATATATATATATATATATATATATATATATATATATATATATATATATATATATATATATAGCTCAATATATGCTAGCTCAATATTTGTGTAATGAGTGATTTTTACATTTAATCAACCCTTATTATGGTTATTATTATCCAATGTTTCAGGGTTTGAGCCAAATGTAAACATTTCCTCTTCATTATATCTAATGTAACAAATATCACAAATTACATTAAGTAACATGTTCGTTACACCAAAGGTGATTTTTTAAAGTCTTACCTTTCATGTTATTTGGTCTTTTGGTTGTTTAAAAAAAGTATACAAGGGTGTGAAAAAGTGTTTGCCCCCATCCTGATTTCTTACTTTTTTGCATGTTATCCACATTTAAATGTTTAAAATCATCAAACAAATTTAAACATTAGTCAAAGATAACAAGTAAACACAAAATGCAGTTTTTAAATGAAGGGTTTTATTAATGAGGAAGAAGAAAAATCCAAAGCTACATAGTCCTGTGTGAAGAAGTGTTTGCCCCCTAAACCTAATAACTGGTTGGGCCACCCTTAGACTACTGCAATCAAGCGTTTGTGATTACTTGCAATGAGTCTTTTGCAGTGATGTGCAGTCAGGGTAGGCAGTGCCTATCCAAGGATGAATTGATATTTTGATTACTTATTTGAATTATAATATAGTTATGAATTATTTATTTTTCCATTTCCAATAGCCTACAGTACCTATAAGTTTGAAAGTGTCAGCATTTTGTGCTTTTTATAGCCCAAATGACTAAACATCGCTCTTTCCTGATACGGCAGAGACGCTGCACAGTCTCACTCCGCTGTAAGGCAGGAGGAGGCCACACCCCCTCCCAAAAGCACATTGCTGCTCTGCCCCTGTTAGCATCTTTGTATGTGTTTGCGCATGAGCAGGCAGTTCCCCAAGATGAAAACCACTTACGTAAAAAAGGCAGTTCTCTGCGTTGCCTTTGGACGTAACCGTGCTATGCTAAATGCTATACGTAAGTTCACAGTGCATTAGTGAATTGATATCGCGTGGCCACTGCTGCTATGTTCTCTAGCTAGTGGGCGGGATTATAACACTGGATGATGACAGCGCTAGAGACGATAAAGAAATTTTCTGTTGAGGAAAAACAACAGCTTTTAAAAGATGGGAGACCAACACCTGAGCTACCAGACCTTCAGCAAAGGTAAGGTCAGAAAATTGTAGGTACTTTCCACAGTAAATGGTAGGATTGGCTTTGTGGATGTGCCTCACTGAGGCTGTTCTGAGTTGTTGTTGTCATTTTCTCCGTGTTTCTGTGTTTCCAACTGTTATGGAAATAGATAGATAGAGACTGAGTGCCATACAATGTCTGGTTTCTCTTGGTTTGCACTGTTGGCTATGGGACTTTTGTGTCCCAGAACAAAGCTGTAAGGAGGGTGGGTTGAGTGGAGCTGGAGAAAAGGATGGGAAAACCAGTGTATTATGAGCCCAGTGATAAGGAGGTAACATGTTGTTTGTAATTGCATACTTGCGTCAACAAGGGGTACCCAAATTGTCATGGGGGTACGTGAATAAAAATTTAAAACAGTGACAACATTGGAAACAAGAATATAAATAGAGCAGCTAATGACAATGCTAGATTAATGCCAATGCTTGGCTAATGCTATGCTCGGCTAATGCTAGGTTAAAGCTAATGCTAAGTAAATGCTAATGTTAATGCTAGGCTAATGGTATTACTAGGCTAATGATAATGCTAGATTATTGCTATTGCTAGGCTAATGCAAGGTTAATGCTAATGCTAGGTTAATGCTATTGCTTGGCTAAGGGTAATGCTAGGCCAATGTTAATGCTAGGCTAATGTTAATGCTGTCTAATGCTAATGCAAAGATAAGGCAGGGTGAAGTGAGCCAGCACCTGTATCCTCACTTGCATTTTCTTCAGAAAATGCAAATATTCCAGTTATTATTATTATTATTATTATTATTATTATTATTATTATGATTATTATTATTAATAATATTTCTCAACAGGAGAGGTAAAATTCAGGGACAAATTTCACTGTAGTTCTACATTGTACTGTATAGGGCATTATGTTTATTAAGTGTGCAGGAGTAGGGGGGTACATGGCTTCAGGTTAAAGGTATAAAGGGGGTACGGGACTGTGAAATGTTTGGGAACCACTGTACTAGGCTATATATGAGGTAAAGTCTAACCCCCACCTTTGAATAATTTATATATATATATATATATATATATATATATATATATATATATATACAGTATATATATACACAAGGACAAAGTCTGGCCTCCACCTTGTTTAATGTATATATATCAGGGCAACCACCTTGTTTATCCTGTTTTAATTCTCCGGGGTTAATTCAAAATCAGTGTTCCGACACACACAGGGTTAGCAGGGATGGCACCCTCAATTGATTTTCAGATAAAAGAAAAAAGAGAAGAAAGAAATTTAAAAATTCAAGAAGGAAACATGGGAAAAGGAGGAAAAAAGATTTTATCTCACAAACTGTGCATTTGAGTTCGTTTGGATGGTCATGAAGTCTCCGTCGGGTATCAGCTGGGCCTCGGTCCCCTTGTCTTTAAAACTATCGACGTAAGGATGAGTTAAGGATGACCCAGGTGGCAAGCCACCAAGTCCCGTGTTCACTTCTGCCATCCCACTTCTGACACCAAATTGTTATGGAAATCTCCGAGCATACACTTTATGTCTGATGAAATAAATTAGAAATAGAGCAAACTATATTTTGTGGATTTTATTCCAAAGCTCTGGCATATATCTTACTTCAACAACACTTGACGGGGCGGTGTTTCTACGGGGACGGTGGCGAGACTGACGCCGCTCTGACTGATGCCGCTCCATTAGGCTTGCTCTTTTTTTTTGATTATTTTGATTATATCAAGTTACATTTATTTTGTGTTAGCCTTAAGCTTGGTCTGCTGTACTGCCTGTTTGGACACTGACGGACGCCTGTTTTACTTACCTATCTCCTTGTCCTCCGTGTCCGCCGTACACCGGCCGGTGCCGAGGATCTTTGGCTGTTCCAACTGCTGCTCCATCATCGAGGATCATCCCCCTGGTTGTCCTCGCTGCTCTTCTGTATTTCTCCCCGGGTAGCCAACATTAGCCTTCCAGGGCAGGAGCAAGCTAGCTACCATCCGCTCAGCTAACGTTAGCGTCAGGATCAGACCTCCCTCCACCGAAATGCTGCAATATTCCTTCTTGCGGCTGCTGAGACTCAACTGCTCCAGCACTCCAGCGTGTCTCTCAACCATCAAACAACAAAACCTCATACCACGGCCACGGTGGGAACATCGCGAGAGCCCGTGACACAACGGCAAAAGAGTAAAGCGGATTTCAAAGTTTTCCGGCCTCTACTGAGACATATAACAAATTTTAACCACTGTTAAAATTGAACTTTTTAATGCACAAACCCTCACAAATAAAGCTGCCCTCATTCATGACCACATTCTGAATAAAGAGATTGACAACATGTGTCTCAGTGTGACCTGGCATCGACTTGAGGTCTACTCAACTTTGAATGAAGCCTGTCCCCCTGGCTACATCTATCATGAGAAAGCACGCAGCACTGACCGTGGTGGTGGCCTGGCCATTTTACACCGTGACAAACTGGAACTGACCCCTCTCCCCCTGCCAAAATTATCCTCGTTCGAGTGCCTTGCCACAAAGTGCAAACCACCCTACCCCATGACAATACTGGTTATTTACCGACCTCCCAAACTAAACCCAGCCTTTATCCCTGAGTTACATGACCTTCTTACTACGCTCTGCTCAACATCCACCAACGTGGTTACTCTCTGAGACCTGAACATCCATGTGCCTTTTTAATGTCATGCCACATTATCTCAGTAGGATTGAGGTCAGGACTTTGGCTGTGTCCAAAAAGTCCCTCTTATCTCCTTTCCTATCCACTTTTACTTGACCCCATGGGTGACATTACAGGTGTTATGGCAATTAATATATTCATCATCATATCGTCAAATGTGTGTTCAGGTGTACAATTTGTCATGTTTTAATACATGATGACTGCATTACTCTTTGCACTTTTGAACAGCTGAGTCATGTTAGATTAAACAGTACAGATCGTATTGTATCCACAGTGCAACACAGAGTCTCTGCTGAAGGCCAAACTCAAACTCACATGCAGATATACACGCACACACACTATCAAGGACAGATAAGAGTGGCGCCCAACCTTCCTCATAATATACACGTCTTCATCATCCTAAAATGTTTCCACTGCTAAGCATGTGACCCCCTCCTTTTCCTCACCTCAGGGTGGAACTTTTTCTGTTATCTGTATAAAAGCTTAAGCTGTGAAACTGTTAGTTAGTGGGTCTTGCTTTTTGCTCTGCCAGGAGCCTTTTGACCATCCTTGTTGGGGCCTGCCTTTCATTCTACGGGATGGAAGCTTCTTTTTTTTTACTCCTTTTTTATTTCATTTTATAATAAATCTTTTTTATAAAATCATCATGCTTCGACTGGACTCCATCATTCAACCAGAGCAATAAATCATGTCTCCAAATGAGGTCAACCGCAAATTTGTCGTGACAATCCCTACTCACGCATTGGTCGGCGCCGGACGCATGTCAAAAGCTTGAAATCTCAAAACACGCAGTGTTTGCCACACATAAAGCTTCAAAACACAGGAGGCACGGGATCTCTCGACGCTCCTAGAAGCGCATCCACCATATATGGTCTATGTAAAACTTTATGTTCTTTTTGCTTAGCAGTGGTTTTCATCTTGGTACTCTGACATGCAGGCCATTTTTGCCCAGTCTCTTTCTTATGGTGGAGTCATTTAGATGTTGTGGGATTTTTTTGTCACCTGTTGGATAAGTCGTTGCTGTGTTCTTGGGGTAATTTTGGTCGGCGGCCATTCCTATGAAAGTTCACCACTTTTGCGTCTTTTGTGGATAATGGCTCTCACTGTAGTTTGCTGGAGTCCCAAAGCTTTAGAAATGGCTTTATAATTTTTTCCAGACCGATAGATTTCAATTACCTTTTTCTCATTTGTTCCTGAATGTCTTTGGATCTCAGCATGATGTCTATAGCTTTTGAGGATCTTTTGGTCTACTTCACGTTGTCAGGTAGGTTCTATTTAAGTGATTTCTAGTTTGAGAACAGGTGTGCAGTAATCAGGCCTGGGTGTGGCTACAGAAATTAAACTCAGGTGTGATCAACCACAGTTCTGTTTTAACAGGAGCTGGAGGCCGAGCAAACACTTTTTCACACAGGGCCATGTAGCTTTGGAAATTAATTCTGTGTTTACTTGTGTTATCTTTGACTAATGTTCAAATTTCTTTGATGGTCTAAAACATTCGTTTGGAAACCATGTTAAAAAAAAAAGTAATGTCAGTCAAATTTAGCAAAAATGATTCTATATGGTGGCTTTTGGTGCATTATATTAGTGTAATTGTGGCTTTTCTTCTGTTTATTTTGTAGCACTTTTCTTAGCATGATGTATTTTCTCACCTAGTTTTTGTTTGCATGATGCATTTACAAGTTTTAACATGTTTAAAGCCTTAATTCTTTGAGCATATTTTAATCGAAATGTTCTGAGTGGACAGTGAAGCTATTCTCCTTCTCCTGGCTTCAAAACGGAGTGAAGAGAGGTTTCTACGAACTGCAGTTTTAAGAGAAGGCGGCCAGAAAGAGAGTAGTGGGTGATTCCGCCTGCCGCCGACGCTTTTGCAGGTATCAACGCATCTCGGGTCTTTCATCAAAGTGTTCTTAGTAGAGCCAGGCCTATGGTTTAAACCTGGGTTAGCCAAACCGTCCGTGACCATGCTTGCTTTTCCGATTCCATCAAACTCTTCTCAGCTTGGAGCTCTCCAGCTCAGCCAAGCTAGCTGACAGTGTTTAGCTTAAGTGGACGTCTTCATAAGACCCGCAAGATCGATCACAGATTTAATGATTAGAGACTTGATAGCGCATGCGCTGCAGCTTTTACGATGAATAAAAAAGCCAATAGAAACCAATGCTGAGACCAACAGGATGTGACATCATCTGTTGCTGAGCAATGAGAATAAAGGACGGACAAATTTAAGAAGTTCCTGTGGTTTGAACACTTTAAAAGTAGTAAAGGGTTAAAGTTAGTGTTATTTAGTCAATGTATCACAGAAAACAACTGAAGCAAGTGATCACACACTGTTCATGTGATTATTGATTTTGATGAGTTTTTTTGTTTTTTTTAACACCTGTCAGCGTTCAATAAAAAACGATGCTATAATTCACAATTAAATAATATGTTATTTATGAGACTTGAGTGTTTGTTGAACTCAGCCAGTGTCGGCCCCAGCCTCTCTGAGATTTTCTATTGGCACCCCTTTATATGCCGTTTTTTATACCAAGTAATTGATATTTACATTATTGTTGTATTATTATTATCAGAACCATTTCTAACACTTGCATAGCGGTCTTAACCATAGCCACGGTTTACATAAGGAGAAAACATGAGCAAAATTACTTTTTTGACATTTTATCTCATTTTGATAAAAGGGTTTCACAAACACATATAAAAGAGCACAAACAAGTAAATGAAAGCTAACTTAAATTAGTAACAGGTTCAAAATACAAATGATTCATATTATTAGAGTAAAGCATTGCACAAAAACAAGATACAGATAAAAGACATCAAGTATTCTTTTTATTTTAAATACTTATGACTAAAATGTTTTACTATTGACATTCACATTTTGTGAAAAGATGCAAAACTTCCAGATTTAACATAACAATACTGAAATTGCAATAATGAACACACATCAATTTAAATAATTGCAGTTCACAGAGGTATTGCACAAAGTAACTATTTAGTAAAAATTGTGTCATTTTCTGGCGGTGCTTTATAAAGCAGCTTTAACCAACACAAACTAAAAAAGCCCCGTCCATTATATGAGGAGAGAGTTGTCTCAAAAATATTCACAAATAGATCCACATATTTCGCATGTATTTTTCAGATTTTCACGTTTTTTTCAAATCCACAAATCTATCCACGATTTTCACGTGTTTTACAGATCCACAAATATATCCACAATTTTCACATGTGTTTTATCATGTGAGTGTGTGTATTTGCATTTATATTTGAGACAAACGTAACACAGCTTTGCTGAGATCCACACACACAGGTACATACACAAAATCTGTTCTCTGCATTTTACTAATTTTTTTTAATCTTATCTAGGTATTTTGATAGTAACACGTTGTTCTGTTCTTGAGCCTTCTTAATCACCAAAGTCAGGACACGCACTGAAGCTGCTTCAGAGAAGCATTGTTCCAGTTTTACTGCCCCCGTCTGTGGAACAGTTTGCCGGAGCACTTCAGGGCTGCAGCGAACTTTCATATTTTTAAGTACAGGCTCAAGACCCACTTGTTTAATTTAGCTTTTAGCTAACTATTTATTAATTTTAGGATTGCTATCTTTTATGCTTTTATAGTTTCAAAATGATCTTCTATGTTGTTTTCATAGTTTTAGAATTATAATCTTTTCTGTTTTTTTTTTATAGTTTTTTGAATTGTTCTTTGATGTTGTTTTTATAGTTTTGTTGTGTTTTAGGATTACTATCCCAGTCTTTCCTCGGAGGGAGCCCTCTGCACTAAGGGCTTTGATGGGCCATGGCTGCAGTGGTGCTGTCTGTCTCGTAGCCCTTAGTGATGGTGAATAGCTTTTGCGATTTTGCTGGACTGGGGGCTCGGTCTCGTCGCCCTGTGCCCACGGTTTGTGTCCTGCTCCCAGTGCAGACAACTCCTTTTAATGTCTCCTTACCTAGATCCTCTGTACCCAGCCATTGTGCTTATTTTACCCTGTGTCTGTGTGGTGAATGGGGTTTGAACAGGGTGGATGTTAACTTTGTAAAAGCACTTTGAGCTGCATTTTATTGAATGAAAAGCGCTTTTTATTAATAAAGAATGATTTGATTTGTATCAGAAACTTTGTTATGGAACTGAAACATACTTTACTGTGAGGTTGGAATTTATTTTCTTTGTTTAGTGTTTAATACATTTTTGAACTTTCTGATATTTGCTCTTTAATTTTTCATCACTGACAGAAAAATATTGTGGTGGCAAAATTGATTAATTATGTACACTCATATATTTGCTTTTTGATCTCATTCAACTTAATACCCCAATTTGTAACTTTCCACGCCTGTCTGATGTCTTTTCCTCCTCCTGCAAAGTCAGTGGACCCATACTCCCATGATACAGCTTCTCTAAAGGAATGTCAGTTGACCTCAGTTTAATCTCAAAGGCCAGAGCATGTCCAAACCCACCCCAGACATCACATACACACACACACACATCATATACACATACACACACACTCCCTCACCTACACACACACTCACTCACACACCCACACACATCTAACTTTCACCCCGACATCGGAGGTGTCACCTCCGGCAGACTGACCTTTTCATTTAGTTTAGATTAAATCATTTTTTTATTACTTCATCATCTCTCCTGTCTGGTCTTCATCATTTATCACCACAAAGTGTGTTTTCAAGTCAAAGACGAGGTAACCGTAAATTTCACCGTAACAATATGTATATTTTTTACAAATGTAAATTTACCATTGCTAACAGCAACAGTAATACATAATTAGACATTTGATGATAATTACAGCTGAATCTTTTCCCAGTACCCCTCCAGTCTGTGCTGGGTAAGGGCAATGCACCGCCCTGACAATTATGGCATAGCTACATTATGCATACACAATTGAATTTAATGTATTTAGTTGATAAATGAGTTGTATAGGTGTGGAATAAATGATGAGACAAAACTGAGTTGCTTCTGTTTATTTGATCACTTGATAAATTGTCTCAACGACACTGATTAATGAAAAGATATAATGACGGATAACCCCACACCCTTTGATAGAGTCGAGCACTTTTTCAGGTCAAAGTGAAACTTCGCCTCCTGCGATCATGAACTCCAGGTTTGGTGCAGCTGGTTTGACTGCAGCCACACTCCTCCACATGCATGTATGAGTATGGGATGGTTTCTCCATTAAGGCAGAGCAGGTTCACCGTACGATTGCTGGAGTGAACCTCTTTGCAGCAGGCACAAGAGTGCGTTGTACCTTCAGCTGATTGAGAGTATCTAAGAAGAAAAAGGACAGCATTTACAAATACAGTTCATTTGTTGTGTGTCCAGAACAGTGAATAATATTTGCATCTTCTTACATGCTGTAGGTGTTGCAGGGTCCTTCACAATAACTCATGTCGACCATCTCTGCTGACTGGCAGTTATTGTGTGTGACATGGGTTTTCATTGACAATTTCTTGCAGCCTTTTTCCTTCTCCAAGCCTTTTCAGAAATGGTGCACCATGAGCATTTTCTTCTATTCTCTTGATTTTATTATGAAGATAAAAATGCAATACTCACAAACTTTACAGCAGCCATTTGCCGCAGTCTGAATAGTTCCCTACACAGAAAAATGATCATTTAAAAAAGTGGTATATATATATATATATATATATATATATATATATATATATATATATATAACAATATTCACTAATGTTATAAGTGGTACTTACAGGCTGGCATTCGCTCTCCTCAAATGATGGGCAGACAACATTCGAGTTAATGGTTATTAATGCTCCATTGCTCCTAATGCAGGTGTAATACACACACTTATTATGGGGTGGGGTCCATGTTTCCCCTGGCTGAGTAAGTACATAGACAGAAGTTTGTTAAAAACATTCAGGATGAAATCATTGCAGCTGAAATGAGAACTAACAGAAAACACTCACAGGCAAAAGCTGTGTTGTCGTGTCATTAAGAGTAACAATGCAGTGTGTTTGCACACACTCTCCACAGCATTCATCTGGATTAGTTTCCATATAAGTATAACCCTAAAAACAGAAGAAAAGATCATTTTTTAAAAATCGCCCTCACACTGACGGGAACCATCGACAACTAGACAGTTTCACAACATTAAACTAGGCAATCTTACCGGTTGACATTTTTTGTCACATTCCTTCATAATGCACTTTACTATGAAAAGACCAGTTTCAGGGTCAACCTCATGAGAACAGTTACACTCCTGACATTCAGGTCCAGGAACAGAACTACCAGGCTAGAAATAAAAGAGAACACGTGGCAATTGTTGTGGTTTTTAATACATTTTGAACCATTGCAGAGTCACTTGATGAAGTCATTCATGATTTTTAACTCATTGTTTACCTGATATTCACTTTCTTTGTAGACACAAACTCTTTTGGGTTCTAGGAGGAAAATGAGTGATAAGGCAAGTCACATTTAAGTTCTCCTAAGCTCCTGAAGTATAAACTAGACTTAAAAATGAAATTATAGACTCACCACATCTTTGCTCTGGGCAGCATTTTCCGGGTGGAAAATGAACAGTTGGTTTGAATCCAACTGGGCAGTCCAAGTCAGTGATTGGGCAGTTGCTGAGTTTACACTCTACAGAAAAAAATAAACAGTTTTTCTTAGAGAAATGTTTAAAATGACATCAGCTGTGACAAATCTGTCAATGTTTACATGAGGGTGATGCTGCATGACTTACGGCAAACAAAGGTTTCACAGCAAGGGTTTGAGGGGTCCGTCTGGCTGACAAGTTCGAACCCTGGTTCCTTGCACTCAGCTACAGGAGGTTTGGGGCAAACCTTTGGCTTGCAAACCACAGTCTTTGTTGTCTCCTCACAAATGCAGTCCTGACATTTGTACTCAAACTTCTCATTAAACTGTGAACATACATCACAGGTTTTAACACACAGATAATGATTGCGCTACAATATATGCAGAACTGTTTTGGGCTATATGCAGACTGTGAGATTGCATAGTCCTAAGTTGCATCTAAAGAGAATGACATTCACTTCTTCTTTCCCTGCAGTAAATGTTTAGACAAAACATAGCAGAGATGGAAAAAAAGGCTCCAGTTAACCTTTATAGTAAAATAAAATTATTCAAATAAAACAACAGTCAATATTAACATCGACTGAATGAGCAAATAAAGTATGTGTGAAGTGTGTGTGAGCAGCTCAGCAGCAGTATGGAACCAAGGCAATCCCCTCGCTTCCACACAGATTACACCTGGTGAACGAAAACACAGACAACCTGGGTCTCCAGCGAGTGGAATATGGACTCTTCCCAGGAATGACGCACATATTCGAGCACTTTTGTAAAACCGATGAGAGAAGCAGTATCAAAGCGACAGACCTCCACTGTTTAAACTCCTCCCAAGCTTTTAACTTGTGATTGTTATGTATTTTTTCTGTATTTACCTTTATTGTTGTTAGTTACTTTTTTGATTTGTGGATTTGTTTTAGCAACTGTAAAGTGTCTTTGAGATTTTAAAAAGCACTTATGAATAAAATGTATCCTTATTATTGATGGGACAAGCAAGATTTCCTAGTGTGAAAAGGACAGTATGAGTTCTCACTTTGAAAATGTAAATTTACGAGGTAAACCATTCACTAATCAGGTCCATCATTTATTTATTAAGCTTTTATTTTAATTCAATTTACAAATTTGAAGGAAGTGCACAAGATGGACACTAAACAAGCCGATTAGTGAAACCCACTGATCAGCTGATTGGTCACTGTTTAAAAAGCCAGAATTAACCTGAATTTTCACCTCGTGTACAGCATTAGCTTTAGCAGCTAACTCGGCATTTCTGCCTTGGAGACCGATACCACATTTCCGCAAAAGATCTTTTAAGAAATCAATGATCTAATGGTAAAAATAACCTAAATCTCTGTCAGACTCGTTGTCAGCCAAGGCAAGTTCATCCGTCTTGACCATTGAACTCTCGTACGAGAACTGAACAAGAGCGAGATTTCCGAAAGTGTGAAAAGACTTATAGGACGGTTTCTGTCCAAATCTGCCTATTTTTCATGGACTGATCAGAGCAAAGTTACAGGGCCTGACAGAGCAGCCACATTAAATTGGAGGAAAACATCATTTGGTTATAAAGTTGTTTAAAAAAAAAAAAAAAAAAAAAACATTTTTATTTGTTTATTTAGTTTTCTACATTATTAAATGTTAGTGCAGCAGACAGAGAAGTCCATCTGCCTCCAATTTAACTTCCTCAAATGTCAATATGTGCTTCGATGCACTCACCTCTCCTCATTGAACGAGCAAGACGTTCATTTAAATAGGGCGGTCGGCACCACTTCTGCACGCGCAAAGGTTTTAGCGACGCACCTGGTTGACCACCCTTTATATCAGATCTTAGTGAATTTGCCCTTCAGTATCTTTTATTTAATGGCAGATAGAGGGCTTAAGTGGCTCGACTTAAAGGTATAATCTTCAATCCTTTATACTTGTTATATTGAGTGAAATGGTCCTTCCATCTTGAGAGTAATCAATACATTATGTATTTAGAAAAAGCGACAAAAACAATCAGACCTCTGTAGCAGCTGTAAAACTGTAAACACTCTGGCCAATCCCTGCCATTGAATCTAAATGTGAAGGATCCATCAGATCCTCTGAACGGTGGAGGATTCTAGAGGGCCTGAAAAGAGATGCAGAGGTTGTTGTCTTTGTCTTGGACCACTAATATTTCTTTTGCCCTGAGGGATTTATTTTTGATATGAGAGTTGTGGGGGTGTGTCTTTGGACGGAATAGTGACGGGAAGGGGAGAAGGAAGTAGCGCTTGAGGAGCTGCGACTTTCAAATCTTGCTATTCTGTCCAAGACTGTAGATTGCACCTTTAAAATGTTTTTTGTAAGATGGGTTGTAATTTACGTAGCCTGTATAATGTAATAATAAATGGTAGCAGTTAATGGAACATTTAATAGATTTAGAATATATCAATGTATTTTGGCTAACATGGGGCCCCAAAGCAGCATTTTGCATAGGGCCCCACAAAGCTAAAAACAGGTCTGAATATACGACTTACCTCACGAGGAATTCCCTCAGGATCAAGGCATCCTGTTGAAAAATACACAGTCAGCTACTTTGATTTTAGGATTAAAGCAAATGTAATCAATCCACAACACTTACCACACTTTTCAACACATATTCCAGACTGTTTGTTAAAGAGTTTTGTTCCCTCTGGACAAAAGCAACCTTCGCTTGTGTAGTTCATTGTTGGTTCATATTTACTATAAAACAAAATTATAAAGTTACAAATGAAATATTTCTAAGAATTAATTTTGACAAAATCCACGGACTAGATCTCTAGCATTTAGATATGTCAATAAGCACTCGGTGGTGGGTTAACGTATCGATTCTGCATATTTATTCTCTTCATAGACTTGGGAAAAACTCACTCACACTGAACTGTACACAAAGCTTCTGTTAACTTACTTATCTTCACATGTTGGTTGTTCAGCTGGTCCACATGGCTTGTAAACCATGTTGGCTGGGCAGTTACTTGCTGTTGAAAGGAAATCACAAAATGTAAAAAGTATTAGAAGTTTTGCAGTAATGCATGAAAAATGCAGTTTTTGACGAGAATAAAGTAAACTATGAAATTAAAATTAAACAGATTGCGCACAGCACAGTTTGGTATGGTTTCTCCAGTAGATACAAACTCCAGCCTGGGCACAGGAAGCAGCATAGGTTTGCAAACTTGTACACTCTACTGCTGGATTGGACATGTGGCAACTATCATAAACACAGCCTTTGTAGAAGTTTTCAGGTGATATGACATGATGACACGCTGTAAATGGACTGTGAAAAAAAACGTAAAACAGCTTTAATTGACCTGCAATGTAGAAACATTTAGGGGATGACTTTCAACTCGTCCAAAGGTTTAAGAAATCTATACCTGCTGTGTAGTAGGTCACATAATGAGTTTGGTTTGCATGGGGCCAACGATGGTTGAGGTTCTGGGTTGCCGGTGGGTGGTACTGTTGGTTGTGGGCAATTTTCTTGTGAAATGTCATTAGCCAGCCAGTAATCAGCCATTATAGCACAGTCTTTTATAGTTTGGCCTCCAGGCAACATGCAGTCATCTTTCTGGTCATTGTTGCATGTCCCTAATAACAACAATTAATGACTTACAGTCTAGCTCCAGACAAAATATTTAAAAATATGCTTACAAAGAGAACTTACCACAATGGCCTTGTGTGTTATTGCCAAAATGTTGATATGGAAGGTCAATTTTAAATCCAGCAAGTCCAAACGTAACAATCACTTCAAGGATTGGAATCTCATAAACCAAATTAATGCCAGTACTAACGATCTTAACCCCCTCGGAAAGGTAAGGCAATCTCTGAGGTTTTCCATTTTTCAAAACCTAAAGTAGGGAAAATACACATTGAAAGTGGTCAATTTTGAATATGCTCACATCCCAGTTAACCTGGGCTGATTATCTTTAAGAAGAAAATCTAATTTACCTCTAAATCTGGTGTGCCAAGAAGGTTGTGATTAACTAGTGTGACAACTTCTGTCTGATATGATATTATCAATGATCGAGGACAAGAAACATCTTCAAGGGGATCACAATTGACATTATCAACATAAATAGTTAGGTCAATTTCGGGTATTATCTCTTGCATCAAAATATATGTACAATTTCCTTGGTAACTGTAGTACAAGTTATCAAATGTGTTGTAATGGGGATCTCCCCAGCCTTCACATACACCTGAAAAAGAGAGGAAGAAGTTATCATTACAAATACAAAAAGTAGCAGAATGATATATTATTTTATAGAAATGTCATATACATACAAGGACAAGCATAATATGAGCAGCAGTCGTCCTTATCTTTCACAAGAACCGGTTTCAAACCTCTCTCACAGGTTATATTTTTAAGGGGTGGACATACTTTATGTATTATATCAATTGTGTCATTCTCAAGGCAAATGGCCCAGTAACATTCGCATAACCAAAAGGTCTCATTGTGCTTTAGGAGAGAAAAAAAAGGTTACATAAATATATTGTGATACAGATGAAAAAAAAATTGGTGAAAATGATTTAATATTTAAAAAAAACAGCCTTACTGTTACATTCCATTCTGGACACCCACCAGGTGGTGTAGGAGTTGGGGGTGTTGTAGTGGTTGTGGTTGGTGGAGTTGTAGTTGTGGTGGTTGGGGGTGTTGTAGTGGTTGTGGTTGGTGGAGTTGTAGTTGTAGTGGTTGGGGGTGTTGTGGTGGTTGTGGTTGGTGGAGTTGTAGTTGTAGTGGTTGGTGGAGTTGTAGTGGTTGTGGTTGGTGGAGTTGTAGTTGTAGTGGTTGGGGGTGTTGTAGTGGTTGTGGTTGGTGGAGTTGTAGTTGTAGTGGTTGGAGGTGTTGTAGTGGTTGTGGTTGGTGGAGTTGTAGTTGTGGTGGTTGGGGGTGTTGTTGTGGTTGTGGTTGGTGGAGTTGTAGTTGTAGTGGTTGGTGGAGTTGTAGTGGTTGTGGTTGGTGGAGTTGTAGTTGTAGTGGTTGGAGGTGTTGTAGTGGTTGTGGTTGGTGGAGTTGTAGTTGTGGTGGTTGGGGGAGTTGTAGTTGTAGTGGTTGGGGGTGTTGTGGTTGTGGTTGGTGGAGTTGTAGTTGTAGTGGTTGGGGGTGTTGTAGTGGTTGTGGTTGGTGGAGTTGTAGTTGTGGTGGTTGGGGGTGTTGTAGTGGTTGTGGTTGGTGGAGTTGTAGTTGTGGTGGTTGGGGGAGTTGTAGTTGTAGTGGTTGGGGGTGTTGTGGTTGTGGTTGGTGGAGTTGTAGTTGTAGTGGTTGGGGGTGTTGTAGTGGTTGTGGTTGGTGGAGTTGTAGTTGTGGTGGTTGGGGGTGTTGTAGTGGTTGTGGTTGGTGGAGTTGTAGTTGTGGTGGTTGGGGGTGTTGTGGTGGTTGTGGTTGGTGGAGTTGTAGTTGTAGTGGTTGGTGGCGTTGTAGTGGTTGTGGTTGGTGGCGTTGTAGTTGTAGTGGTTGGGGGTGTTGTAGTGGTTGTGGTTGGTGGCGTTGTAGTGGTTGTGGTTGGTGGAGTTGTGGTTGTGGTTGGTGGCGTTGTCGTTGTGGTGGTTGGGGGTTGTTGTTGTGGTGGTGGTGGTGGCGTTGTCGTTGTCCGTGGTTGGTGGCGTGTCGTGGTTGTGGTTGGTGGCGTTGTCGTTGTCGTGGTTGGCGGTGTTGTCGTGGTTGTGGTTGTGGCGTTGTCGTTTGTGGTGGTTGGGGGGGTTGTAGTTGTGGTGGTTGGGGGTGTTGTGGTTGTGGTTGGTGGGGCGTTGTCTTGTCGGGGTTGGGGGTGTTGTCGTGTTGTGGTTGGTGGCGTTGTCGTTGTGGTGGTTGGGGGTGTTGTCGTGGTTGTGGTTGGTGGAGTTGTACGTTGTGGTGGTTGGGGGCGTTGTCGTTTGTCGTGGTTGGGGGTGTTGTGGTTGTGGTTGGTGGCGTATGTCGTTGTCAGTGGTTGGGGTGTGTTGTGGTTGTGGTTGGTGGCGTTGTAGTTGTGGTGGTTGGGGGTGTTGTGGTGGTTGTGGTTGGTGGCGTTGTAGTTGTGGTGGTTGGGGGTGGTTGTGGTGGTTGTGGTTGGTGGAGTTGTGGTTGTGGTGGTTGGGGGTGTTGTGGTGGTTGTGGTTGGTGGAGTTGTAGTTGTGGTGGTTGGGGGTGTTGTGGTTGGGGGTGTTGTGGTTGGGGGTGTTGTAGTGGTTGTGGTTGGTGGAGTTGTTGTGGTTGTGGTTGGTGGAGTTGTAGTTGTAGTGGTTGGGGGTGTTGTAGTGGTTGTGGTTGGTGGCGTTGTAGTTGTGGTGGTTGGGGGTGTTGTGGTGGTTGTGGTTGGTGGAGTTGTTGTGGTTGTGGTTGGTGGAGTTGTAGTGGTAGTGGTCGGGGGTGTTGTAGTGGTTGTGGTTGGTGGCGTTGTAGTTGTAGTGGTTGGGGGTGTTGTAGTAGTTGTGGTTGGTGGCGTTGTAGTGGTTGTGGTTGGTGGAGTTGTAGTTGTGGTGGTTGGGGGTGTTGTAGTTGTAGTAGTTGGGGGTGTTGTAGTGGTTGTGGTTGGTGGAGTTGTAGTTGTGGTGGGTGGCGTTGTAGTTGTAGTGGTTGGGGGTGGAGTTGTGGGTGCAGGATTACAGTTGTCACAACAAACTCTGATCATGTAGTCATAACACTTCCTAGGGGGTCTTTTCTGGTCTTCCTTTCTGCATATGAAACCATAGTTTAAGTCACAAGTGACCACCTGGTGTGTCTCAGCCAAAAAATCATCAAGATCTTTGTCTGGAAAAAGTGTTGATCTACACTCAATTTCTTTCCTGTTCTCACAAATATGTGCACCACTATTTGTGATGTTCTCATAAGTTTCCCAGTCACTGTGGTCTGTAATTGGGTCATGGACATCATACCAATCTGACCATTCACATTCTGGACTACAAGGTGTTGTTGTTGGTGGTGTTGTAGTTGTGGATGTAGTTGTAGTTGTGGTGGGTGTTGTAGGTGGGGGTGGAGTTGGACAAACATTCACACAAGTCTGGGTACTCTCATCAAAAATAGGGGTTTCGGGGGGGCATTTGGGGTAACAGCCTGTAAATAAAACATACAAAGACACATCAACCAGGCACTTTCTCACATTTGTCTGAAGGTGGGATAACATTTTCTGATTTTTTCTCTAACCTCCGAGAAGAGGTAAAGGATTGGTGCACACTCCATCCGGGTAGAGACAGGTTTCAAAACATGGTGGATGACACTCCTTGTAATGCCACTGGCATTCCCCTGGTTTGTTGTAGTAATCACAGAATATTGCTAAATGGGAAGACAGAAAAAGAAGAACAGCTTTAGCTTCTATGAGACCAGATAAGTAAAAAAAAGACAGTTGTCCTGGTTTGGTTTTTTGTTTTTGTTTTTTTGTTTTTTTTTGCAAACTGATGAGAAATAAAGGATTTAGTTGTTTAATATTTTTTGATTACAATGAAATTAAGAATCAACCCTAAATTCATTATAGTTTACCCAAAAGTCCCACATAACGTAAAAAAGAAATCCTACACAGCAACAACTTCAATATAGTAGTATTTTAAATAGTCCGCATATCTGTCCTGATTATCCATGGAGATTGGATTCCACTGAATTTACTTCACTCGACTGGCCTAACTATATTTACTATTGAGCATGGTTTTTTTTGTTACTTGTGATTCATTTATTTAGCAAGTACAAAACCCTAATACCTGATGTTTTTTTCTTACAGAAGTTTTTCATATCATCCTTGTGCATAACAGCACAAATGGTTGAGTTACAAAGGCTGAGGTTACTGCAGTGTTATAAACAAATTGTAGGACTTAGTTGGGATCAAATATTAGTTTTATCAATTCGTTTTTATCCAATGGTACTTACTATTAAGACACATAAAGAGACACAGAGAATGTGTCAGGCAATTCATATATATATACAGTATATATATATCAATAACTAATAATGCTACATAATGTGTTATATACAAAGGCTGAAGCCTCCAGTCACCTTCTAATGCTCATGAAAAATGATTTTTTTGTGGTCTGTATAATTGTTTTATATTCTAACTTTTGTTTTTTTTTTCAGTCCAGACACACAGGCAATTTTCTTTTAGTTTACAGACACTAGTTGGGTGACTCCCATATGGTGTGATCCTGCAGTGGATAAAAGTGCCTCTCTGACCATCTATTACATGATTACAAGATAAAACAGGCAAAGTGGTTGAATAAATGTGATGAGCCATGGCCAAACCAGAAATAAATCAGCATGAGAGAAAAAAAGAAAAAAAGCCAAAACCTTAATTTTCTGTGGAAATTGTGATTTTGTTGTTGTTTTTTGCAAAATATGGTAGTTTGAAATGTTTTAAAACTGTAAACTTTCAAATAGGTTTGTTTGCAAGCAGAGCAGCGTCTGTATTTAGGGGTGTGTAATTCCAACAGCTGATTACCATAGCAGCTTTCTTTGGCTATATAATTGCTTTCGTTATTGGTTTGGGGGCGATAAAAACTACACATTGAAGTAAAACACATTACTAGTTTATCGCAGCAGCGTAAATGATGTTTCAGCTATTTGAAACATTCACCAGAGTCGCTCATTGCAGATACAATGCAGAATGAACCCATTTAACATGAGGTTCCATTGATTTTTGCTACCGCTGCTTCGCATTGAGTGAAACAAATGGAAAACACGTCATCTAATACAATAAAGGTGATACCAGCGGCTCCTCAAAGTGAAACTGTTTCTGAACGCACATGCTGACTTCCATTTACATACTGTATATACTAAAACGAAGGATTTGTGGATAAATTGTATTAAAATTGTTCAAACAGCTATTCACAACCATTGCTGGCGGTTTGGGTTAATGCCTTTGTCTCCGCCCCCTTAGATTGCTGCTCTGAGGTGACGAAAAGTTCAGGACCTTTGAAGACCTTTTTTTTTTCCTTGTGTATATTAGAGAGTGACAACATTCAAATGGAAATCATTTCTTTAAATATTAGTTGATTTCTGTGTGTGACACTGACAACCTTGCAATGCTTAGAATCCACAATTTCAGAGCCTGTAAATAACTCACTTTTTTCTGGATTTCTCACGGACCATAACAAATTTAAATTAGACATTGTGTTTACTTTATGTCAACATCAAGGCGTCTTATACTGTCTGACACATCTATTTCTGTTGAGTTGATGAGAAATGAGCATAGTCTTGGGATGGAATTGCACAAGGGGATCACAAAAAGGAAGAAGAAATGATTTACTTACGACAGATCTCTGGAGTTCTCCATGCAACACAGACCCTAGCCTCATTACAAGCCTGAGCATAAGCTGCGACTGCTGTGCAGAAACAGTCACAGTCTCCTCCACTGTCACAGGCACATGAGTCTTTTACACAGTTTTCATAAAATGGTAGTGGATCCACCTGTTTAGTCATTTAGATGAGATGAGAACCTCTTGATTTTTAACATTGTCTTTCACAAACATTGTTGGAATATGAAAAACACATATAATCACCCTTTTTTTGCATTCTATAAATGCTGGTCCAGTTATAATGCTGCACATTTGTTTGGCCCAGTGCTGACGATTGGGCGACGCATCACAAGGGTTTTCATATTCGGTCACATCAGGACAGGTGCTGGACAATTTCCAGCTGTTTCCAAACTCCAAAGCATTGTTGACTACTATGTTATTCTGGGTCATGAAATCATTCTGTGCATCACCGTCAAAATTTCCACACAGGCCACACACCTCTCCCTAAATGGATAACGCAAAGAAAACTATAATTAAATTTGATTTGGAACTGAAATGACAAGTGCTGAATGGTTCAAGTGCCAATAGATTGCATGTATTTTGTTCATTTTTTGCAGATTATTTACTAAAATTGCCTGTGCAAATACAACAGGTCAAAAATAAAAAAAAAAAAAACAACAGGTAAAATTAAAATACAACAGATCAAGAAAAACAGAAAGAAATATAACTCATGAAATATGTTTAAAATTGTCAATGTCAATGTCATTGTCAACTTTATTTATATAGCACATTTAAAAACAGCTACAACTGCCCAAAGTGCTGTACAACAAACATTATAAAGTACACAGTCACAAAATAAACAACATAAAACAATTATAATAAAATACATGGGATCTGGTCAGCTTGTGTTGAAAGCCAAAACAAAAAGATGGGTTTTCAACAACGACTTGAAAACATGAATGGACTGGGCCATTTTGACATTCAGTGGAAGGCTGTTCCAGAGACTCTGAGCCGCTACGGCAAAAGCCCGGTCTCCTCTGGTTTTGCGCTTAGATTTTGGCACCTCCAGAGTCATTTGATTGGAGGATCTCAGCGTTCGACCTGGAACACGGATCAACAAAAGCTCCGAAAGGTAGGATGGAGCCAACCCATTCAGACATTTAAAAACATCAACAGTATCTTGAAGTGAATCCTAAAACTGACTGGAAGCCAGTGCAGAGAGGCCAACACTGGAGTTATGTGCTCACGTTTCCTTGTTCCCTTGAGAAAACGCGCCGCTGCGTTTTGAACCAACTACAGATGCCGGATGGAAGTTTGATCGAGCCCACAGTACAGAGAGTTACAATAATCTAAGCGACACGTAATAAAAGCATGAATGACACGCTCCAGGTCGGCGTAAGGCAAATAGGGTTTGATTTTGCTGAGTTTTGCTGAGCAAACGCAGCTGAAAAAAGCTATTTTTGATGACTGAACTTATGTATTTATTTATTTCAGGAATGGTGATTAACGCAAAAAGAAAAAATCTGTTCTTTTCATTTTGTTTTGCTCTGCCTATGCCTCCTCCATGCAACAATAAATGCAGCCACCTGTGTGTAAAGCTGTGACAGATACAACCTCCATGTCACAAAACAGCCACCATTTGCACATGATCTCTGTATGCAGCGCCCCTCAATTGGCCAGTTTAGGTCACCTGACTAAAGCTAACCCTAAAAATTGTTGCAATATTGGGTTATAACCTAACCCTAACCCTAAATCTAACCTTCAACCTAATCCTAACCCTAGCCCTAAGGTGCTACATACTTGTACTTCGGTAACCGTACCCATAGCAGAATAGCGCCGTGGGTTGTCCGTACGGCAACGGTACAGATAGATACTTTCTTTAAAATATGAGGCCTACCAAGAAGCAAATAACATTCTTCTTTTTTCAGTTTATTTGTTCTTGTGTTTTGTGTTTTCTGTCCCTTTGTTGGTTAATCATGGCTTCGTAGCATTATTGATAACGACTGCCATGATTACATTATGTACTTGGAGTAAAGTTAAGACAAATTCTATTTTCCCAAAAACTAAAAATATTCTGGATTTGGTCAATAGTGTAATAAGCAGAATAGAAACAGTGACTTACGCTGTGCTGAGGTTCCAACACGATACGAACTGTAGTTTTCCGATCCCATATCACACCAACACCAATGTTAGACTCCAAGACCAGATACATGCCGACCCTTCTTATTTTGTAGGTAATCTCAGGGCCGTATCCCAAATCTGTCTCTTCGAACTTATTCTTTGAAAATTTGATTTCCTTGTCCTGAAAATAAAAAGCAATTTTAAGTCTTTAAAAAAAGACTTTAGTGTCACATTTTTGCCATTAAATTGTTGCATGTTTTACCCCCATTTGAATTCTGATAGCTTTAGAGCATGTAGCACGGGTAGTTCCACATGGAACGTTCTCTGTCATGATCCCAAAGCTGTTCAGTACGGCCTTGTTGCCACAGTTGTTCTTAAAAAAGAGGGACATACAACATTTTCTATTTGTTAATGTAACACTTTTGGTGGTTGTTTATATGTCTGGTGATCATTATCAGTATGTCAATAACCAACATGTAAACCTGCTGTTTTTTTCAAAGAGATATTTTGCAGACATGTAAAAACTCAATGATTTTGTTCATGGTCAGTCAGGCAAAACGTAGTTCTTACCTTAACAGCAACATAGGCACAATCTCCAGGGAAACCATATGTTTTCTGATCAAATGTAGAGTAGTGACCACTTCCATAGAATACACAGTATCCAGGACATTTATTTCTTGTGCAGAGCCATCGCCCACTTTTGCAGATACTTAATCAGATATGATGATACAACACATTACTTTATTTGTAGAATGATAGACATGCATGTGAATGAGAGATGATTTTATTTGAAGTACTAGAAACACCATACCAGTTGTTGCACTGGTTTGGGATTTTTGTGCCAGGCTGGTAGATTTGACCCTCGTGCTGACATGGACATTCCTCTTCAGTCACACATGAGCCTTTTCCATCATCAAGGAGTCCATTAGGACACCGGCAACCAGACTCACACTCTGTGAAGTCCTGGGGGACAAAGAAGTGCAAACCTTTACCTTATCAAAAACATTTGATCAATAAGATCTCTCCAGCAGCATATCAGGTAGATTTTTGTGTAAAATGTAATCTCGGGAAAATCATATTTAATGATTATTTTAATTATTTTTTTTATTATTATTTTTAAAAACGTAGCAGCAGAAAATTCTTACACAATCATCACCGTCCAGATTTGAACAAGTTCTCGCACACTGAAGTCCGAGCTCTCCTGAGCTGGTAGAGGAGCAGTTGAAGAATACTTTTGGTGAAGGGCATGCTGTAGAATTTAAAAAAATGGATTATTAAAATATTCTGTGATGCTGTTAGTGTAAGGAATTTATTTTTAAAAACTGACTTGCTCCTCGAAGTCTCAATGAACGACAATGAAGAATGCCGTTTGTGCACACACTGGAAAAGACAATATAAAAAAAGAGGTTCTACAAAGAGCATGTCTGTGGATTGGGTCTAAGGTTACACATAGAAATCAGCGATTGATTTTACCAGTGCTCATCTTTGATGCTGACAGACTTTCCAGGCTTGATGTAGATGTCGTTATAGAAACATGGACATTTGGACACAGGGACACAAATGCCTTTGTCATCTAAGTAAGAACCCTCAGCACAGGAGCAACCATCCACAGGAGAGAAGTTGGAGATGCAGTTTTGTTCCTTTAAAGCCAGTGATCTGCAGGTTAACTGGCATCTCTGATGGTTGAAAGAGAAGACCTGGGAGCCAGGGCAGCTCTTCATGTATTTATCTGTTACATATAAAGACAGTTACTTCAACTTTTGTACTGTTTTGTTTGATTTTCTCTTCTTACTACCCTGGTATAATCAATCAATCAATCAATCAATCTTTATTTGTATAGCGTCAAATCATAACCAATGGTATCTCAAGGCACTTTACAGTAGAGCAGTCTTAGGGACGGACTCTTCATTTTATGGATACACACATATGCATATATACGTATATACACATACATATGTATCCCACACCCAACATGAATTCATCATGGCGGCAAGGAAAACCTTCTGTTAAGCAGCAGGAACCTTGTGTGGATCCCATTCCTATGATGAACAGCCATCCACGTTATGCTGTGTTGGGTGTGTGCAGAGAAAAGGGTGGAGACAGAGCCGCTGAGTCTCTGTAACTCCACACTGAGGATCCCACGGACCTGCAAGACAAAAGCCAGAAGGAGTACAGGAGCAAACACACAAGGGAAGAAGCAGACATAGAGGGAGTGTTTGAAAGAGGAATGGGACCCTCTCCGGTCCCTCTCTAACCTAAATGACCTCTCTCTTAACGCCCTCTCCAACCTCTCTCCAACCGAGCATGCCAGACACCCCCCCCCCCCCCCCCCCCCCCCCCCCCCCCCGGCAGTCTATGCCTATTGCATCTTAATTATGAGCTATGAGCTGGTTCCTAACTAAAAGCTTTATCAAAGAGGAATGTTTTGAGCCTAACCTTAAAGGTAGAGAGGGTGTCTGCCCCCCGAACCGTGGTTGGTAGATGGTTCCAGAGAAGTGGGGCCTGATAACTGAAAGCCCTTCCTCCTATACTACTTTTAGAGACGAATGGAACAACGAGTAGTCCAGCATTTTGAGAGCGTAGTGTTCTGGGGGGATTGTATGGCACTACAAGCTCCTTGAGATAGACTGGTGCCTGTCCATTTAGGGCTTTATAAGTGAGAAGAAGAATCTTGAATTCTATTCTATATTTTATGGGAAGCCAATGCAGAGAGGCTAATACAGGAGTAATGTGATCTCTTCTCCTAGTTTTAGTCAGTACACGTGCTGCAGCATTTTGAACCAGCTGAAGTGTCTTAAGCGACTTGCTCGGGCAGCCTGCTAAAAGAGAATTACAATAATCCAGTCTAGAGGTAACAAAAGCATGGACTAGTTTTTCGGCGTCGCCCTGAGACAGGATAGATCTGATTTTAGCAATGTTACGGAGATGAAAGAAGGCAGTTCTTGAAGTTTGTTTTATGTGAGAGTTGAAGGATAAATCCTGATCAAATAGAACCCCAAGGTTTCTAACAGTTGTGCTTTGTGCCAGAGTAATGCCATCTAGGGCAGTTAGGCTAGCATAGGTTTCTCTAAGGTGTCGCGGGCCCAGTACAATGACCTCAGTCTTGTCTGAGTTGAGAAGAAGAAAATTTTGGTCCATCCAGGCCCTAATGTCCTTTAGACAGGCCTCAAGTTTAGATAGCTGATTTGTCTCACCTGGCTTCATTGATACATACAGTTGGGTATCATCAGCATAGCAGTGGAAGTTAACAGAGTATTTTCTCATAACATTACCAAGGGGGATCATATAGATACAGAAGAGGATTGGACCTAGCACAGAGCCCTGAGGAACCCCGTAGCTTACTTTAGTGTACACAGAAGACTTATTATTCACGTGTACAAACTGGTACCTATCAGATAGGTAGGACTTAAACCAGTTTAGGGCAGTCCCTGTGATTCCAAGTAATTTCTCTAATCTCTCTAGTAGAATATAGTGATCTATAGTGTCAAAAGCTGCACTAAGATCTAATAAAACCAGCACTGAGAGTCGTCCTTCATCTGAAGCCCAGAGTAGATCATTAGTTACTTTAACTAGAGCAGTCTCTGTGCTGTGTTGAGCTCTAAAGCCTGACTGGAAGTCCTCGAACAGGCTGTTGTTTTGAAGAAATTCACAGAGCTGAGCTGCCACAACTTTCTCAAGAATCTTTGAAATAAAAGGAAGATTAGATATAGGCCTGTAGTTTGCTAAAGTGCTGGAATCAAGAGTAGGTTTTTTGAGAAGGGGTTTGATTACAGCTACTTTAAAGGACTGTGGCACGTAGCCTATTGATAGGGATATATTTATTGTCTCCAACAAAGATGGGCAGACCAGGGGAACAACTTCTTTAAACAGCTTAGTTGGGATCGGATCTGAAAGGCAGGTCGATGGTTTGGAGGATGAAATAATAGAGTTAAGTCCCTGAAGTCCTATATGTGTGAAACAGTTTAGGTTAGGCCTATTTACATTTAATGGTACAGCAGGCCCAGGTGGAGGCAGGGAGTGGCTAATTTTATCTCTAATCTTGTGAATTTTATCGTTAAAAAATGTCATAAAGTCCTCACAGCTGAGGGCTAGAGGAATCATGGGCTCAATAGAGCTCTGACTTTGTGTTAGCCTGACTACAGTGCTGAAAAGGTACCTCGGATTATTTTTATTTTCTTCAATTAGTGAGGAGTAGTATGTAGATCGACTATGTCGTAAGGCTGTCATGTATTTACTATGGCTTTCTTGCCAAAGTATTCGTGACTCCTCTGTTTTATTGGAGCGCCACATTCTCTCTAATTTACGGGTTGTTTGTTTGAGTGTGCGAGTTTCAGAGCTAAACCACGGAGCTTTCCTCTGACGTTTAATAGTTTTTTCCCTCAATGGGGCAATTGAGTCCAAGGTGGATTTTAGTAGACTAGCAGAGCTATCGACAAGCAGATCCAGTTGAGAGGGGTTATAATTAATGTCATAGTTATTTATTGGATGGTGCACTGAGTGTAAGGCAGCAGGAATGGCCTCTTTAAATTTAGCCACAGCACTGTTGGACAGATTTCTACTCATAACTATTTTATTGCACAGTGCGAGATCCTCTAGGATAATGTTAAAAGATATTAAAAAGTGATCTGATAGCAGAGGATTTTCAGGGTAGACTTTTAGTTCATTAATATCAAGGCCATATGTTAGAACAAGATCAAGAGTATGATTTAAACGATGAGTAGCTTCATTAATAGTTTGAAAAAAGCCAACTGAGTCTATTAGGGACATAAAGGCTGAGCTCAGGCTATCACTATCTTTGTCCACATGGATATTAAAATCTCCTACTATCAGTATTTTATCAGAACTGAGGACTAAGTTTGATATAAACTCAGAGAATTCTGATAGAAATTCAGAATAAGGGCCTGGAGGACGGTAAATTATCGCAAATAAGACTGGCTGGCAGGTTTTTGATTCGATATGAGATAAATTTAGAACCAGGCTTTCAAAGGAAGTGTAATTGGCCTTTGGTTTAGGATAGATTAGGAGAGAGGAATGATAAATAGCTGCTACACCACCTCCACGGCCTATGTCTCGTGGCATATGAGTATTTAAATGACTGGGAGGAGTGGCTTCATTTAAACTAACATATTCATCTTGATACAGCCATGTTTCAGTTAAACAGAATAAATCAAAGTTATTTTCTGAGATAAGGTCATTTACTAGTAGAGATTTGGATCTCAGTGATCTAATATTTAATAGAGCACATCTAATGGTTTTATGTTTTGGTGTTTCTAGATTTGAGATTTTAATTTTTTTCAGATTTTTATAATTGATAGCTCTTTTATTTGATTTTATGTTAAAATCATTGTGAAATATGGGTCGGGGGACTGACACCGTCTCCATAAAATAATATTCATCACCATCACAACAGTTGTCATGGCGATGAACACAGCTATCATGATAGCAATGGGAGGGAAACTGTCCTAAGGCAAGCGCAGAGGGACGTGGAGGACTCCCCCTCTGTAACATGGTCTCATTCATGAGATGTCATAAATGTGCCATGTTTTCTGATAGTAGAGATGCTCCCTCCAAAGTAGGATGGATTCCATCTCTTCCTATCAGGTTCGGTTTTCCCCAGAAGGATCTCCAATTATCAATGAAGCCCACCTCGTTTTCTGTATAACCCTTCAAAATATCTCCCATTTAATTTATCCTAAATTAGAAAAGGGTTTCTCGGCAGCACCAGAAACCTTTAGGGCAGGGGGCACTAAACATTCATGTTGCAGTGCATGAAATTAAATATGCCAATAACATAACTAGTTTGAATAAGTAGCTTGAAATTGAAGAAAACATTTCTTTACTGTGTTTCATGACATAAAATTATGAAAAATCTCAACGTCTTCAAAGACATTTAATGCCCGCCTTAAAGGAGACATATCATGCTTTTAAATCCTTCTTTTTTAGATATAAATCATACAGTTGTGGTCTATATAAAGTGGAACTGCAATGCTTGGGTCTGAATTCCTCATTATTATAGCTCCACAGGCCCTTTTCTACCCCTTTTCTGATGTGCTTCTGGGAGCAACTCGTGCGACCTCTTTAAATGCAAATGAGACACTTCATACCCCGCCCCCTCTCCAGGTTACAGAGGTGACACTCGGTTCAACTCCACCCTGTTCGGCCATTTTTGTAGTTTGATAGAAGAGATACGGTTTATTCACACATTATTTACAAAATGTCAACAACAGAATACTTGTCCATCCAGCCTTACATGTTCGAGCCAGAGTCTGACCCGGCGGAGCGAGATGAAAATGAAGATGATGAACCTGCAGAACCCTAACAAGTGAGCAAACACAAGCACCGACCTAACGCTAGCGCCAAGCTAACGTCACGAAATGCATTTTAATACAGTCTTTTCGGAGACAAAAACGGCAAAATGAAATGACGAATGAAAACTTTAGACTTAAATTAAATCACGTAGGCCATATCATCAAGGATCTAAAACGAGCACACAGCGTTAACATATGAAGACGGTGCAACTGCTAATGCTAACAAAACATTGACAGGGACGTCTTATCCACACACTTTTTAGCGTTATTTACAGCTTACCGAAGTGCTCTGTTCATCGTCTCCAAAGATAGAAGGAATTGAACCCTCAATCAGACAAAGTCTTTCGGCAAATCCTTCTTTATACTGGTGGAGGTTGCTGAAGCAGTCATCCTTGAAGTGCTTCGCGCGCACAAAAATGACCTTACCCACAGATGTGGGTACATTTCCAGAAAAAATTAAACTCAACCAGGCACTTTGAAAAGGTTCTGATGCTGGGAGACGGTGAAATGAAGCGTGTGGGTTACTACATCCAACAACCGAACATATTGACTTAACCTCTCGTAACTTCGGCATCCTTGAGCTTGGACTACAAAATAAAAGCGAGAAATAAAAATGGCGGATTGCTCGAAGTGTTGGGCCTGGAGTCGATGTCCTAATTTGGCAGTTCCGCTGCAAATACTGTGACGTTATTGTTCAAAAAATGTAATAGAGAATCGAAAAATCGAAACAGATTGAAAAATATGAGCAGAATATAAAGAATATAAAGATATCAACGAAGCACCTGAAGAGACTAATTTGAACTTTTCTGTACTTCTAAACACTCTAAATATACAACAAAATGCATTTCAGGGCTAAAAAAGTGGATTTAGCATGATATGTCCCCTTTAAACAATCCTTTAAAACTGTAGAAAAATAATATAATTGGACCTCAGCTTTAGAATTTGTTTTTATATTTACTGTACTGTATTACATTATTTTTTATATTTTAAAAACATCAAAAAATAAAAACATTAATTTCAAATATGGGCAGTGTGCCAAAACTAATCTCTTGCGGGCCCTAAATTGGACGGCCCTGCTTTAGGGGCTCCTCATACCTGTGAGGCATCATGGAAGCAGAGGTGGATTTATTTACTTTCCTGAAAACCAATAAAAAATATAACTATATGTGAACTATGAACCAGCTAACTGATGATAAGGTAGGCCTACATTATACCTCCGTTAACTTTAAAATCCTTTTTAAATATCTTTCTGACAAAAAGCTGTTCTGTTCTTGTAATTAAGTCCAAGATTAAACTATAGCTCAACAAAGTCATGTAATGCCATTTTTTTCTCAAGAAAACGGGGCTACAACTGGATGGTTTACATCACCTGATATCTTGTGTGCACTATGTCCTTTTTGGGGCTCTGTACATTATTCTGAAGCTGGCCTGATTTTTGTGACTGACCTATAGAACAGCACAAAATAACTCTTACCGCACACGTTCTCCTTCCAGTCCGGCAGCACCACTCCCATTGATGCACACGCTCGTGCATATGAGGAGAAAACTCCACACAAGCAGGCCTCACTCTTCTCACAGTTACAGCTGGAATACATACATCTCTGCAAGAGAGAGCACACTTTATTTTAATTATATGTTCAGTTAATGCTACCTCAGTGCATGTGTCAGTGTACCTTGTAGTAGATATCAGGATCCACCAATGAATGGCATGAAGTGAATGTACTGTTCTGGCTCTTCAACAAGGCGCACCAGTGTTTAGCATAGTGCTCTAACCAAAAAGGAAAAGTGTTCTTAATAAATTGCATATTGTTTGTCCCAAACACAACAGGACTGTTGAGTGTAACTATCAGCCATCAATTTTGGGGCAGACAAACATTAGTAATGACGACTGCTGTTTACCATTTTCCATACTGAAGGAACAGGGGTCCTCCAGTCTTTCTTCTTTGTCTGAGCACATGACATTAGCTTTCCACGAGTTGGTGAAGGTGGTAGCAGTTCCCTCTACAATCCCTTGAGGAGTCTTCATTTCATCAGACAGGACCATGTTGTAGTTCCCACACAAACCTAAGAGAACCACACAGTTTTGTTAAGAAGAATGGTTCAGTTCAAAATGATGCGCCAAGATGTTAGTCTGCTGTGGTCGGCCAATAGTCTTGGAGCCAGCAGTGTAACAAAACAAAACAATACCCTTTATCTGGCTTAAATGTTATTTTGTAAAAAAGGCATTACTCTTCTACTACTTCTACTAATACGGATATATAACATACCACGTGTCTTTCCAGTGTAGCTCTGATCCAGTTTAATGTAGACCTGCATTAAGGGAACAACCTGGACTTGAATTTGGAGTCCAAAATTTGTCTGCAGCAAAATGTGGAAGGATGAGGCTTGAAATATAGTGATGTCTCCTAAAAATGAAAGAAAACACAACCACTGATGCAGTCAATACAACGTTTGGATTTTGCGTTACAGATATTTTTCAAATAAAAGTATCATGCCACACAATATTCAAAATGAAAATCATAAATGACTTTATTTCTTTTATTCAGTGGTTTTATTGCATTATAAAACATTGTCTAACTGAGAAACCATGAACAACCTTGAGATCTTCCCCAAACATCCACAGTAGTTGTCATCAAAGTAGGAAAACACTGTTTAACTGGTACTTCCATGGAACCCTTCTGGGTGGATTCCCATTAGTTCATAATGTAAGCTCCTAGTCATAAACTCATTTCTGACCCTACGTAAGCCCCCAATTGAATTTAATTCAACAAACAGTCTAAAACATGCAGAGTACATTTTCCCTGTGATGGTCTTCACATGTGTTTCAACTGCAATGGACCGGCAACGTAAACAAGCTGAACCCTAAGTCTAAACAGGATAGTTGAGTTTAGAAGACAGTTGGAATAGATTTTTAAATCATCAAATATTTGTATCTCCTGTTTGTGTTTTCAGTCTGACTCACCTGAGTGGTAAGGTAAGATGATGGTCTGGGAATTCTGCTTCACTATGCCATCAGACGTGAAAGTTATTCCCTGAATAAAAACCCCAAAAATATTTAAAACTTATAAGAAAATTGAAGGGATTTTGGATGAAAACCATCTCACTCACGTTGTTCTTGTTATTGTTCAACAGGAGCTTAACTGTCTTCAGGCATGTGTCAAACTCTTGGTTTGTGCAGGGCATCAGCTGGGCTAGGACAGTGAATTTTGGGCTTCTACCATCCTAAAGAATAGAATAAACAATCAATTACTTTAAAATTATATTTTCTCAGATCAGTATAACATTTAACAACTAGCCTTTTTATAATCAAATCTTTTTTTTTTTTAAATCTTTTGATCACATTTGTGACGTGAAGTAAGTTAGTAAATAACATTTATATACGGTATATAGCACCGTTCACAGACAAAAAGCTACGTAGGGCTTCACAACATAGTTTCACCTTGCTCTCCACTTTAGCCAAAGTGTAGTAACAGTCCCCATGAAAGGTGAAGGTTTTCCCATCAAAGGTTGTAACATGTGAACCCTCTTCAACTGCACAGGTTTCCGGTGCTTGGAGACTCTGACAAGCCCAACTACCTTCACGACAAGTGCTGGAATAGAAGTCAACAATGAAAATACCATAACCAAACACATGAACATAAGGATTTACGATTCTAACAATTTGTTTGAGACTCACCATTCCTCTCTGTCCTGCCTGTAAACTTCACCAGATTCATAGATTTTGTCATGTTTGCACTGACATTGAGACTGAGGAATGCACCCCCTCATTGAAATGTCATCAAACACAGTTCCTGGAAAAGACCATTTTAATACAGTGTAAGATTATGTATTTTATTTTCCTTAGATTGTTGTACATTGTTTGTTTCTCTTGTGTTAAGTATGAATTATTTTTTATTTTCTTCAGGTTATATTTATTGCATACGTTTAATGAAACTGTTCTATTATAAGCTACAATTAAAGCTTCGGTACCTTTGGGTGAAGAACGACTTTAACAGCCTTAAGCTACAATAAATAATCAATCATTTCTGCAAACAAATTTTAATATTTTTTGGTTTTCAAAATAAGGCTAAACCTTGTACCACAACCCAAGTAGAATTTACAATGTGCATGTAAGTTATTGGCTACATATAGAGTTTACAGCGTTTAGAGAAGTAGTGTCCAAACGCGGTCCACCAGGCCCCCAATGCATCCCTGCTCCAACACCTCTGAAATCCTGTATTTATGTATAGTTTGAACTGTAATTTACTGTGTAGGAATTCTGACTTTTAGTCCAGGCTTAGTGCTTTGTTTTTTCTGTAATTATTTGTCATGTTTTATTCTTCCTGTATTTTATTACCTTCTATGTTTTAGGTTTCCCTTTAAAATCTGGTCAGAGACACCAGATAAAAACTGGCCTCTTTTGGATAAATCTGGCTCATTTACAGCATGTCTGTTTATGAATGTGCATTGTCCCTTTTAAATAATTAAATAATCAATAAATTCAAATTTAAATGTACTCGATCAATAGTTCATCTTTGCATGTTTTTTTTTTTTTTTTTTTTTTTTATTTAAATAGAAACTCAAACACATCAAACACTTACCAGAGTGGCAGAAGCATCCATCCATTTTGTGGTCCTCACACATTGAACTTGTGTCCCGACGTGAGCAAGTATCCATACAAGGGGAACCGCTCTCCTCATAGACCATGTTGTATGGGCACTGTTTAGCTGGCAAGACACACGCAAAGATGAAGAAAAAGGACTAATGTTTATTTCATGGTCATTGTTTTTTATGCTAGTTATGGGTAACTGTTTCCAAAATTCATTCAAACAATGTGTAGTGGAGCACTAGTGTGTCCTATGCAAAACTGTCAGATTTTATGTCGATTATTACAACATTATTTTGTTGATGTTATAATGTATTTTTGTTGATAAAATGTTCAAGGTAAATAGACATTTAAAATAAGGTGGTGATGGTGACCAAACAGTTGTTTTTTTTAACCATACAAACAACTTTTATAAATTGTTTCTTCTCTTTTGTATGATACTAACTTTAGGTATGAAAACTGATACTTATATTCTTTGATGAGTTTCTGTATGAAATCATATGGTTTAATTAAGCTCTGAGATCATGAAGAAGTTCAAGACAATATCATAAGATATGATTGATTTGGAGTTAGTTGCACTGATTCATGATTAAGATGTCAAAAAACAAAAAAAAACAATGTTATATTTTTTTTCCTCCAAAAATAAAAGAAGCCATTTTTATGAAGGTAAATACAATTAAATATAGGGTATAAACCTCTCTCTATATATACAGTAGATTATAAATGCAGAAGTGAACGTAACGGAATACAAGTGCTTTTTTGTGTATATTTCTAAATCAGTAATTCTACTTATACTTAAGTACATTTTAAATGAAATAAAATGTGTTACATTTCTACACTCAGCTGATTAAATTGTATATTTTATGTTTTAAAATGATCAATGTACAATGTTTTACATTGCAAAACTACAAAAAATTCAATCATAGCCAACCAAACAGATTAAACGTAATACATGGCACCAAAACAGCATTAAATGGAAGTTATTTTCTTGGTTTTAGAGTTCATAAATGTATCTATACGTAATTTCCTCTTTTCAATCGACGTAATTGGTGTTATTTTATTTAAAAAATAATAATATTTTATATTTATTTTTTATATAGATCCCTTTGTGGAAAATACATTAAATACTGATTGTATTTACTGCATGTAAGGGAACCGAACCAAGATTTATTACCAATAATAAACGTGGGGGTGAAAGTAACTAGTAACATTTACTTTCAGTGCTATTGAATTAAGCTACTTTTTACTTGTAATGGGTACAATTTCAATCAGGTAACAGTACATCTACTTGTGTAGGATATATCAGTACTCTTTACATCTCTGTATAAATGTATGTGAAGTATTACCACAGAAGTCGGCCTTCCTCCAGCGTGGAGGATCTCCTCCTGCGTGGGAACACTGTCTGGAGAACTCTGACAGGGTGCTGCAGAGACAGAAGTCACTGGGAGTGTCGTTACAGCCACACATGTCCTGCACACAGGCCTGGATGTAAGGCTCTGGGTTGATCTGGGAGGTGCAGGAGCTCCACGACTCTGAGCGCAGCATGTCACTACAGGTGGCATACTAAAGGATGAAAGCAACAGACACAACGTTACTTTTTAAATGTTATCATCTCTGTTGCTAAAATAAAAAAAGAAGAAGAAACAAGACAACTTACAAACTTCTTGCATTTGTCTTGTGTATTTTCAGGCAGGGGGGACTCATCATCACCCTCATAGGGATCCTCACACTCATCATTTGGGCGATGGACTTTTTGTCTGTTCCCATACTCAATAGGGTTGATTTGATGGCCTGTATAGGATCACAGTTATAGTGTCATCACCAAGAGTAGACGAGTAAGAGTCATTAGCCACGTTTACATGGGAGCTTTAATTCCTCGTTAGATCGCGAATTGCCGCGATGACACGTTGGTGATGACATAATTCAGAATGGCCGCCCGGACTCCAGCTGAGACTATTTATTTAATAAGAGCCTTAAAAGACATGGATATAATGGACGGAAGAATAAATATGCGGATATTCACACGGATGCACAGACTGATTACACACACGGACATCAGAAAACGGAACAGGGTTAATCGGTGCATGAAGCACCAGAGATTCACTAATGATTAGGGATGTAACGATTCACTCAACTCCCGATAGGATTCGATTCACGATACTGGGTTCACGATACGATTTTCTCACGATTTATTTTACAAAATGGGAATGTTGACAAATGACTGAAAACTATTCCTTTATTTTTTGGGGGGAAATACTATACTATTTTCCTTTTATTTTTCATTGTCAAAAGAATCCCTTGATAAACTATGCAAAATGATGCAATTTAACTAAAAATAAATAATGAATGAAATACATAAAGGAATAATACAAATGAAGAAGAAACCTATAATTTAAATTCTGGTTCTATAGTAAACAATTCAAAACTGCATAATAGTTTTTTTTTTTCTTTTTAAAAGTGCAACTGAAAATGTATTTTGTGCTTTAACAATTGGACTTTTAAAAAAAAAAAAAAAAACAGTCATTTTACTGTATTTACGTCAGATATTTGTTTAGACCAGCAGAGGGCGCTGGTAACCCATTAGTCGGTTGGCATGCAGTTATTCCACCAAAGAAGAAGAGAAGCTATGCTAGTAGACAGAGCTAATAGAAAAACGTGACTTTTACAGATATTCACGTAGTATTACAGATATTCTTTCGGTGCTAAAGGAGTAAAGAATCTATGAGCATGTTTAACAGTAAATGGCGGCCAGAAAGAAAATAGTAGCAGACTCTGCCCGTCACGTCCACATCTGGAAGGATTAATATATAATCTGCTGTTTAAAAAAAGTACTGCGATTCAATTTTCAGAGCATCGATAAGAACCGTGGTACCTATGAATCGATTTTTAACTGCCTTACGATAAATCGTTACATCCCTACTAATGATGATAATAAAGTTTATTTTTCACTCAACGTCTTGTATAGTGGAGGTAAAACAGCTGTTGCATTAACCGCTGCCTTTGATTGACTAACGTACAGTCTTCTATATCCTTCTCCTGCCCCGTGGAAGAAAGTGTTGTTATTGTCTAGCTGCTGCTTCAAAACTACAATCAAAATAAAAGTGAAAACAGTTCATATGTGGTCTTCTATGTTGGAGCTGAAAAGAAAGGGTTTGTTATGTGAATTTTCCCGATAGACGTGAATACGTCACATCCTCCCCGTCCAATCAGAACACTTCCCAACCCCCAGACCTAAAGCGGAATTGAATAAAGCCGAATTAACCGGTTTTCCATTTAAATCTCTATTCGGAATGACTATATGCATGTAAACACTTTAACCGTGCCCATTGGAAGCAAAATAAGTAATCACATACCTTCATGAATGAACTCGTCATAGACAGGAACACCGTTGAAATCTCCACACAGTCCACAAGTACGGTTAGCATAGTCGTTATCAATTTCAACCTAAAGTACAAACTTTCCTTTAATTTATTACTATTTTACAAATGCAACATAAATGATGTAAAGGTAAACAATACCAAAGTACGAGAACTTAAATTCACCAAATGAGCTAATACACAAAGTATTATTTGAAAAAAACTGTTTTTAATTTCTTCTTTAAAGATATTAAGCTCCACTTAAATATCATATTAGTCCAGATTAGTAAAAATCGCATGAGAGTATAAGAGGAAAATGGTAAATGTGCTTTTCTCCATGTTCTCATAGCTACAATAAGGGTCAGTTTAACCTCTGAAACATTTTTTTTTTTTTTACCATGACTGCATCTTCTCTGTTCCACATGACAGTGATGCCCACTTTGGACTGGAATTTGATGTAAACTGCATTTTGTTCCAAATGAACACCGGCCTTGAAGTACGGCAGTGAAACACTGGCAACAGGAAAACATGTATGATTTCATTCATCATCAACAATGAATTCTCTTTATATTTCTAGAACTGTTGTTTATATTTCTAGATCTGTTGTTAATATTTCTAGGACTGTTGTTAATATTTCTAGAACTGTTGTTAATATTTCTAGATCTGTGGTTAATATTTCTAGATCTGTGGTTAATATTTCTAGATCTGTTGTTAATATTTCTAGATCTGTGGTTAATATTTCTAGATCTGTGGTTAATATTTCTAGATCTGTTGATAAACTCACGGCTCGTCATTCACGGTGATCTGGCTCTTGGTGAGGTGGAACATGATGTCGTCAATGGTCACCACCACATAAGCGACTGTTGGGATCCCATCGATGTTGCTCCTCTTCATGTGCACCGAGAACTCCTGGTAGGCCTCATGACAATCAGAGACCAAGTTGTATTCGCATGTACCAGGAAACTGGTACACGTCCCCATCAAAGGTCTTAAAGTGCTCTCTGCCCCATGTGCTGCAGATACTGCTGACATGGTTGTGAACTGAAAAAGATATGCATGTCCATTGTATCTTCAGTTTTCCAAAATTATCTCGAGATATCTGAATGAGTTCTTACCCAGTCTGGCTTGGATCTCTGCAACACTGGCAACCGACAAAGTGAAAAAACAAAACCACACAGACGTCCACCCCATCTTTGCCACTTTGGTTTTTGTTCCCAAAGCAGGTAATGGTGAGATGCTACTTCACAGCCCTCTTTATATTTCACGGCTTTTCGTTCACACCCCTTTATTGCCAGGATATGGAAAACATGTGCTGAATGGACTCTTACGCCTTCAACAAGTCTCATATAAATTACCTCTTCATCAACCTTATCTTTGAAATGAACAAATATGTTTGCACATCAATCAGGATACCAGAACATCTGACAATAAAATGGTTTTCCTGATGGTGTTCTTCTCCTTACTTTCTCATTCAGGATAAAATATGAATGACAATGCAAAAAATGATACTGCCACTTCATTTTGGGGGGCTGCACTAAATAAGAAAAGGTTCTTGTTACATGTCTGACATGGACAATGAGTCTTGCAGCTTTTAACATTGTGAATGAGAAATTACAAATAGTATTTTATACATATGTTGAAATAGTTAAAGTGAATGTGGCCTTTCTCAACAAAAAAGTGTTTGTGGTGAAATTTAAATGCAAACAATCAACTCAGAATCCTGTAAAATCCCTTATTTGATCCCTTATAAGTTTCTTAAAGATTTGGTACCCTAACTTGAGCAGGTTTTCACATGATTCCCTGTTATTACACACCTTTAAAAACATATTGATGAAGACATTGTTTGATAACGATTTAGTTTGCAGATGAAATATCTCATAATATCTCTACTTATCATTATTATTGTTATTAAGAACCGTCTTTGAATATTTTCCAGTGGTTTAATGTGTTAGATTGTTGGACTGCTGGGATATACGTATGTCAATTCAGGCACAACCCTGCGGTATAGGGTGAGGGTTTGGTCCCTGGGGGTGTGGTTTAGGTCCCCTCGGGGGGCTACCTGCTTGGCTGGTGTGGTGAACCTGAGATGGTGCAATGGTTCTCAATATCGGCTCATACACAAACATCTGCCGTGGACGCTCAGGCATGTCTATGACTAATGTGTTTTCGCATTTAAATAAAATAAAACAACAATAAAAATATACATATTTTAGCATGAAGAAAATATGTATAGCTGTCGCATAAAGATTTCACTATTTCCTGACCTTAGCAGCTTTCAAGCAGAACACTGGCTGGGTTTTTATTATCCTTGGAAATGCACAAAATCGAAATAGTTCAATAAAAGCTGGTGATGGAAACACCTGAATTTAGAAAAAAGAAAAAAAGAAAAAACTCAAATATCGCAAAACAGTTTTGAAACTTTCATGAGAAGGAATTTCAGATGTTTTGATATTGAAATGTGTCACAAAAGCGCTATGGAAACAAATTTCCACAAATACACATCACTGAAAGTGACGTACCTGGTCACATGACCACTTCTCTATGAGAAAACATGGCGAGGTACGTGTAAACAGAAGAGGAGGCCCAGACATTTCTTAGCATAATACTTAATAATGATTAGTGCCACATTAGACGTGAAACAATAAATGAAATGAAATGAAAAGAAATGAAGGTGCATCTGTGAGCCTTGACCCAAGAGCTGCTCTGACCGAGTGCTTTGTAATTTCTTTTTTTTTAAATTTCCTCAAATGCTTTTACAGGTGAACATTGATTGCAGCGTGTTGGCTTAATCTAAGATCATTGTAGAGATGATGAATGATGAATCAATCAGTAATAGTAATAAATAGTAATAAATCTTAATTTAAAAAGTCATAAAATTATACCAGGCAATATTTGTTTTAATGTGGCGTGCGTGCACAGGGTATTATATAAAAAGCATCTGCACCATGAAGAGCACAGGATGTAAAATGGATAATATATGACCGTCACATCCTTGATCATCATCATCCTCCAGCAGCAGCGTCACGTTAACCCTTACATTACAGCATCCACTACTCTAAGTCCACTGTACTTTAAAGCTCATTTAGAAACAGTTGCAATGTCACAGATATCGGACAAAACCTAAGCAGTTACCATTTACTGCTTTGATCCTTTTAAATCTCATTTTATAGTTATTTAATTTCCATTTATTTTCATTCTGTCATGGTAAAATATACAAGGAATATTTTATTTCATTACATTCCATGTCCAGAAAGGAGCAGGGAGAGAAACATTTTTTAATATATATATATATATATATATATATATATATATATATATATATATATAAATTGCTGCCCTTTACTCAATCACAAATATTAAATAATTGGTCAATTTCACATTATTTGAGATAATGATATTACAACATTATTTAAAAAAAAAAATATATATATATATATATATATATATATATATATGAAATAAATAATACATAAACAGATTCAAGGACTTCATGCCTTCTCAGCACCAAAATAGGAAAACAAAAAACACTATATCACCATGTTCATATTGTACATTTTCTTAAAGTGAAATAAATTCAAACAGCTTTTTAAATCATGATGTAAAGAATTCCACATTTTAACGCCATCAACAGAAATGCACGTCTTCTTGTTGTTGTTGTGCAAATTGATGTTTGAAATAAAATTTTCTTCGATGGTTCCCATCCTCTGAACTAAAAACAAACAACTTTTGTAAATATTCTGCTAATGCTCTGTTTTTTGGTTTTTTAGCTCCGAACAAAACCAAAACTGTGACTGTGTCTGCAGCTCAATTCAATCTTTAAGTTTTAACAATCCTGACATAATTAAACAAACTGCTCTCTGTATCATGCCTTATGTATAATTCTTACTGCTCTTTTCTGTAAAAAATAAAATTAAAATAAATAAATTGTATGGTTTATGTATGTATTTCCCCAGATTTCCACTATATGGTAAAATTAGAGAGCAATAGAGTATTTTCACAACCTTATTATTTAACAAAAACTTTGCTTAGTTTAGAATAAAAATGTTTTTAGACACCTTTTGTTTTTACATGAGCAAAGTGAGCTTTTCGTGTTTATTTATCATCAATCAATCAATCAATCAATCTTTATTTGTATAGCGCCAAATCATAACCAATGGTATCTCAAGGCACTTTACAGTAGAGCAGTCTTAAGGACAGACTCTTCATTTTATGGATACACACATATGCATATATACGTATATACACATACATATGTATCCCACACCCAACATGAATTCATCATGGCGGCAAGGAAAACCTTCTGTTAAGCAGCAGGAACCTTGTGTGGATCCCATTCCTATGATGAACAGCCATCCACGTTATGCTGTGTTGGGTGTGTGCAGAGAAAAGGGTGGAGACAGAGCCGCTGAGTCTCTGTAACTCCACACTGAGGATCCCACGGACCTGCAAGACAAAAGCCAGAAGGAGTACAGGAGCAAACACACAAGGGAAGAAGCAGACATAGAGGGAGTGTTTGAGAGAGGAATGGGACCCTCTCCGGTCCCTCTCTAGCCTAAATGACCTCTCTCTTAACGCCCTCTCCAACCTCTCTCCAACCGAGCATGCCAGACCCCCCCCCCCCCCGGCAGTCTATGCCTATTGCATCTTAATTATGAGCTATGAGCTGGTTCCTAACTAAAAGCTTTACCAAAGAGGAATGTTTTGAGCCTAACCTTAAAGGTAGAGAGGGTGTCCGCCCCCCGAACCGTGGTTGGTAGATGGTTCCAGAGAAGTGGGGCCTGATAACTGAAAGCTCTTCCTCCTATACTACTTTTAGAGACAAATGGAACAACGAGTAGTCCAGCATTTTGAGAGCGTAGTGTTCTGGGGGGATTGTATGGCACTACAAGCTCCTTGAGATAGACTGGTGCCTGTCCATTTAGGGCTTTATAAGTGAGAAGAAGAATCTTGAATTCTATTCTATATTTTATGGGAAGCCAATGCAGAGAGGCTAATACAGGAGTAATCTGATCTCTTCTCCTAGTTTTAGTCAGTACACGTGCTGCAGCATTTTGAACCAGCTGAAGTGTCTTAAGCGACTTGCTCGGGCAGCCTGCTAAAAGAGAATTACAATAATCCAGTCTAGAGGTAACAAAAGCATGGACTAGTTTTTCGGCGTCGCCCTGAGACAGGATTGATCTGATTTTAGCAATGTTACGGAGATGAAAGAAGGCAGTTCTTGAAGTTTGTTTTATGTGAGAGTTGAAGGATAAGTCCTGATCAAATAGAACCCCAAGGTTTCTAACAGTTGTGCTTCGTGCCAGAGTAATGCCATCTAGGGCAGTTAGGCTAGCATAGGTTTCTCTAAGGTGTCGTGGGCCCAGTACAATGACCTCAGTCTTGTCTGAGTTGAGAAGAAGAAAATTTTGGTCCATTCAGGCCCTAATGTCCTTTAGACAGACCTCAAGTTTAGATAGCTGATGTGTCTCACCTGGCTTCATTGATACATACAGTTGGGTATCATCAGCATAGCAATGAAAGTTAAGTATTTTCTCATAACATTACCAAGGGGGATCATATAGATACAGAAGAGGATTGGACCTAGCACAGAGCCCTGAGGAACCCCGTAGCTTACTTTAGTGTACACAGAAGACCTATTATTCACGTGTACAAACTGGTACCTATCAGATAGGTAGGACTTAAACCACTTTAGGGCAGTCCCTGTGATTCCAAGTAATTTCTCTAATCTCTCTAGTAGAATATAGTGATCTATAGTGTCAAAAGCTGCACTAAGATCTAATAAAACCAGCACTGAGAGTCGTCCTTCATCTGAAGCCCAGAGTAGATCATTAGTTACTTTAACTAAAGCAGTCTCTGTGCTGTGTTGAGCTCTAAAACCTGACTGGATGTCCTCGAACAGGCTGTTGTTTTGAAGGAAGTCACAGAGCTGAGCCGCCACAACTTTCTCAAGAATCTTTGAAATAAAAGGAAGATTAGATATAGGCCTGTAGTTTGCTAAAGTGCTGGAATCAAGAGTAGGTTTTTTGAGAAGGGGTTTGATTACAGCTACTTTAAAGGACTGTGGCACGTAGCCTATTGATAGGGATATATTTATTGTCTCCAACAAAGATGGGCAGACCAGGGGAACAACTTCTTTAAACAGCTTAGTTGGGATCGGATCTGAAAGGCAGGTCGATGGTTTGGAGGATGAAATAATAGAGTTAAGTTCCTGAAGTCCTATATGTGTGAAACAGTTTAGGTTTGGCCTATTTACATTTAATGGTACAGCAGGCCCAGGTGAAGGCAGGGAGTGGCTAATTTTATCTCTAATCTTATGAATTTTATCGTTAAAAAATGTCATAAAGTCCTCACAGCTGAGGGCTAGAGGAATCATGGGCTCAATAGAGCTCTGACTTTGTGTTAGCCTGGCTACAGTGCTGAAAAGGTACCTCGGATTATTTTTATTTTCTTCAATTAGTGAGGAATAGTATGTAGATCGACTATGTCATAAGGCTGTCATGTATTTACTATGGCTTTCTTGCCAGAGTATTCGTGACTCCTCTGTTTTATTGGAGCGCCACATTCTCTCTAATTTACGGGTTGTTTGTTTGAGTGTGTGAGTTTCAGAGCTAAGCCACGGAGCTTTCCTCTGACGTTTAATAGTTTTTTCCCTCAATGGAGCAATTGAGTCCAAGGTGGATTTTAGTAGACTAGCAGAGCTATCGACAAGCAGATCCAGTTGAGAGGGGTTATAATTAATATCATAGTTATTTATTGGATGGTGCACTGAGTTTAAGGCAGCAGGAATGGCCTCTTTAAATTTAGCCACAGCACTATTGGACAGATTTCTACTCGTAACTATTTTATTGCACAGTGCGAGATCCTCTAGGATAATGTTAAAAGATATTAAAAAGTGATCTGATAGCAGAGGATTTTCAGGGTCATAAACAATCACTCCCAGAAAATCAAATTCAGACGCTCTTTCAACGCTAACCCCATCTATGTTCAGAGAGATATTCTCATCAGGCCGGGTTGGTAGTTGGATGGGAGACCACTGAGAATTCCAGGTGCCACAGTGTGGGACAGTCGCTCCACTGGTATCTGTCATTGTGTCCTTGGGCAAGGCACTTCACCCACATTGCTTAGTATAAATGCAGTGAGTGAGTGAGTGTTGGTGGTGGTCGGAGGGGCCGATGGCGCACTATGACAGCCTCGCTTTCGTCAGTCTGCCCCAGGGCAGCTGTGGCTACAATAGTAGCTTACCACCACTAAGTGTTGAGTGAAAGAATAATGCCTTAATTCTGTAAAGCGCTTTTTGTGTCTATGATAAAGCGGTATATAAAATCCAATGCATTATTAGTATTATCTTTCTTTTTTTTTGTAAAAACCATAAACTTTGTTTTAAATATCTTATAAATACCTACAGTCTCTCATTTACACAGTATTGGTCAATAGTGATACATGAAGATATATATATATCTTTCCATCCAAGCAATTCCAGTGCAAACACCATTATCCACCACTCCCTGAACAGGACAGCTGCACAATGAAGACAGACTGTAATTATTTCATTGCAAGAGTGCAAATCATGTTGATCCAGGGAGGACGGTACACACAAAAATTATCTCAACACAGTTTTGATAAAAGGTGAGACTTAAGTCACTAATCCTGGTTGGCATAATGCTATTTGTCTTGAATCACTTGATATTAATTCCTGTTGAGCAAGTGCCCATTGATAGCATATGTTTAACTTAAATAAAATGTGAAAAATTCTTAACACATGCATACATACATACATACATACATACATACATACATATGTATGTATTAACTTTGAGGTATTTATGTTGGAATAACAGCAACAGCTTCAAGGTTTTTCTGAATGTGAATGTCCATTCAAAGTGTGTGTGCTGAGTTTCACTAACACCGCCTAGTACAGGGGTCACCGACATAGTGCCAATGGGCACCACGTGACTTGCATAGACCATAGTAGTGCCCTCCGACCTGTTCTAACAACAGCACTGGTCACAATTTAAGCTCAGTCTTAAATCCGAATTAATTGCCAGACTTCAAACTCAGAAAGATAAATAAAGAACCAGTAGATACTGCTGCACTTTGATACATTTTTGTATTGAATTGACATCTTAAAATGATCACTTTCAATGAAACATTGTTTTTAAATTTTGCACGTTTGGATAAAGAATGTGGTGTTTAGATTGTGATAAGCTCTGTAAAAAATTAAAAATTAAAAAAATGTAAAGTGTATTTTTGTAGAATGTTACAACATTGTTAAATTGTACATATATGTTATTTGTTTCACAATAATAGTTAAAAGTTGTTATCGTTATTTGCTAGTTAAATAGGAATACTATTATATCCTATGAAATGTAATAAAATGAAATAAAGTGTTGCGTGTTGAAACAAACAGAATCTTCCTTTTATCACATTACCCTGTCATTAAATTATTAGTATTTAAGAAATGTATATCAAACTGGAAGCTCATCAGATTATTCAGTAGCTTTGAAGAAAGTTGATTTTTTTAATTTTTCCAACAATTTTAGGATGGAGATAGTGTTGTTGAAAACAACGTATTGAACTGTGTCTGAAACAAGTCAATTGTATTGACTGAATATCTTAAATTCTATAAACAAACATAAAAAACACAAGTTTACTGTTTTCCTACTTGATGAGCTCTCTTTTTTTTAATTTTATCTATTTATTTATTTATTTTACAGGGACAATGCAATTCAACAGAGATACAAAAGTTTGCAGCTGATGTGATGCACATTGAGTATGTAGCTAATGCTAGAAGTTAAAGGAACAGAAAGAGTGTCTGGTTTTAGTCCTGAAAAGCGTTTAACATCCATCTCCTGCATGTCTCTGTTCTGACGCAGTGTTTGGACAGTTTCCTCTGTTTGTTTTGTTCAGAGTTTGTCAGTTTCTATTTGTCTTCTTATAATTCACATGGCATATTTCCAGTCTTCATTGATGGTTATTTGAAACTTAGGACGTAACATTTAAACAGTGAATGTACCAAAATATAATATACAAATCAGATTACAGCTTTCATGAGTCCACTAAGTGCATCTATCCATCCATTTTCTGCCACTTATCCATCGTTTCTTAATGCATCTATTCTACAACCCTTCAGATGTGGTCAAAGTAAGAGTCTTCAATACTCAAGTAAAAGTATAGATACTTAAATAAAAAAAATGATTCAGGTAAAAATAAAATTATTAAAGTTGCTCACTTTCTTGAGTAAAAGTAAAAAAGTACATGCTACTAAATATCCCTTCCATAATAAGAAATGGTTTTTAAACCAGCAAATTCCATATCTTTATTTTTATTTTTTTATTTAACTTGTGGAATTCTGGTACATGGATACAAGTTAAATATGTTAAAATGAACACATAATAAACAAAATTTGTAAATAAAATGTGTCAGGAAAAAAAAATATGCAAATGCTCAAAGTTGTGGAAGGATATGGAACACTTTCTGATTAATAATATGAAAGTTACAGTAACTCTGACAGCAAAATATATCATTTTGTTATACAAAAACAAAAAAAACTGCAACATTCCACATCCATAAATCTTAAATTCCAGAAAACTAACCCACACGTTACAGCATTTAGCATTAAGTGTAAATATAGAATTCATGAAATTAATCATAAATAATAAGTCTATCCACACATGTAATTTAATAAATGATTTATTTAAAGATTAGAATTCTTAATCTAGACTGATCTAACTTATACAATGCCTCTTTATTTTTATTTTTTTCATTTCTATTGTGTTGGTGTTCACGATGTCATGTTTGATGCACTTATTTTTGTACTGTTACCAGAGATGACATGTAACAAAGTACAAATACTGTGTTACTAACTTAAGTAGTTTTTTTCCGGTATCTGCACTTTACTTCAGTATTATTTTTTTGGCAACTTTTTCTTTTACTCCTTACTTTTTTAAACTACAATTTGTACTTTCTTCAACTTACATTTTAAAAATGAGCTCGTTACTTTTAGGACTTTTTAAGATGACGTCATGACATGAAAAGATGCAACATTGTGGTCGTTTGAGTTGTTTTCTGTTGCACAGTATTACAGTTTACATTTTCATGTTTTTAAAAATGTGGTGCTCTGGGTTTAATTGAGCATTTGCATTGTATTTTTTCTTGACAGATTTTATTTACAAATTGTATTTATAATAAAGTAATAATAATGTAAATTCTATTATTTAGTAGCATGGGCTTTTTTTTTTTTTACTTTTACACAAGTAAGGGAGCAACTTCAATATTTTTACTTTTACCAGAGTAACTTTTATTGAAGTATCTATACTTTTACTTGAGTGCAAGACTAGTACTTTTGCCACCTCTGTTGTGCATAACATTTAATTTAAAAAAAAAAAAAGCTTTGGATAGTTGCAGCTGAAATTCCGCTTGTGTCCTTTAGGGGGCGGTAATGACGTTACTTTAGCTTTTAGCAAATCAACGAGAGCTGGGTTTGCACATGCGCAGTAGGAGCCCAGGGTGAAATGGAGGCTGTTTGAAAAGCTGTGGCAACAAGATCAACAAATGCGGCGATAACAAGACTAATATATAAAAATATATTCTATACAGTTTCATTTTCACACAGCGTTTATCATGGGTGAGTCAACATGCAGTGAAGCGATGTTTTACACTATTAAACGAGCTTACTACATATAGCTGCTCGCTGAACATTTTACATTACTTTTGAAATGTAAGTTTGTTTAACCTCAATGTAATCATCACTTTTTATGGTTATTATCCGATGTTTCAGGGTTTGAGCCAAATGTAAATATTTCCTCTTCATTATATTTAATGTAACAAATATCACAAATTACATTAAGATTTTCACTCCCAAAACGGTAGGTAACATGTTAGTTACAGCAAAGGTGATTTTTAAAATCGTGTTATTTGGCCTTTTGGTTGTTTAGAAATAGTATATATATATATATATATATATACTTACATACACCTGTATATGCTAAAGCTTAAAATTACGTACAAAATTATTTTTACACTTCCTAACTTTCATGTATGGTAAGATTTAAGTGCAAAAATATTTATATTGTTGTTGTTGTTGTTGTTGTTGTTGTTGTTGTTTTACAACCATTAAAGAAAATAATTGAAAAACAAATCACAGTTGGGTTGAAGCAACTCTTTTTGTTAACATTTTCACTAGGGATGTCCCGATACAACTTGTTCACTTCCGATATGATACCGATATTGGGGACACCTCAAATTTTCACTGTGTATGCAAAAACATGCTATACCCAAAAACTGACCATTTTATAATATTATTATTATTATTATTATTATTGACATTATTATTATGACCCTGTTGAGTTTTCAGCCCAGTTGAAATGTATCTGCAGTATTGTTTCTCAAGCTGCAGTCCTGTGACACCTTGGGGTCTGCGGACATTACGTTTTGGGTCCGCTAATTAGTTTTATAACTAATATATCATATCATATCATATATGATCTTATAACATTACAAGTGAGGCTGAATGATTTTGGAAAATCAATATTGCGATTGCTATTTAATATGCTATTATTTTTTCAAGGGCCTCTCTTCATGTATTTTTCTATGAACGCAAGCAATAAATCAATCTGTTTCATAATAAACAATTTCAGATTTATTTAAACTTTAAATAGATATAAAATATAAATTTTAAAGCACAGATTGCAACAATAAAGCAAACAAATATGTGGCTTTACCTCTTCAACATATCTAATTAATTTTACATTTCATGTAAACATGTATGTGGACTACACTTCTTAAACACTCTCTGAACTTAACAGGACAGTACAAGACAGGACAAGTAAAAAGATTGCAGCCTTTGCGATTAGAAAATCATGTTTTATGATTTTGCGATATCGCAAATGCAATCACTTTAGATTATCATTAGAACAGCTGATGTGCATCACAGAATTTTTCCACCTTGTTTGTTTGGAGTCTCTATGGCATCTTTGTCTGTATAATAAAGATATTATTACTCTCACCGTTATTTCCAGAAAGATTATCAGTTTTGGTAATAATGGCTAATTAAAGCTTTCTTTGTTTGTAGACACCAGTATTGATGACGGTGCAAAGCCACAGGAGACAGAAAACCCTTCATCTCCGACCGGATCACTGTCTCCTGAAATAGATCGTAACCCGTCACCACCTCCGGACCATCTAGACGGAGCAGAGGAGGACGACCTGGACGCTATCGGGGAGACAGTTTACAGCAAACACTGGCTGTTCAGCACCCTCACACGTCTCATTAATGTAAGCATGTATCAGTAGTTACTGTTACCATCACATCTAATACACATGTCACAGTTTTGTAAGGCTGCACGATTCATCGATACAAAATCGAAATTGGATTATTTATTGAGGCCGATTTTTAAATAGTCAAAATCGGAAAATCAGTTTTTCCATTTACAAGGGTAATCACGGCATTAGTCTCTCCCCGGGCCGTGTTTGGGCTGAGCTCCTCCATACCACCGTAGTGTTAGCGCTACCCAAGCGATGTGGAAAAGGATTACAGATGTGGTGGAATTCCACGTTGCTAAGGATACGTTCCCTTTATAAACTGTTTAAAAAAACAGGTTTCAAACACCTGCTACAACCTCTTTCCCCCTGGGATTAATAAAAGAATTCTGATTCTGATTTTTTAAATGTCAATTTTAATTTTGTGTGTGGTTTTTTAACCCTTTAACATTAATGTTAACAGCTCTGCCTGAGTTGGGGTTTTTTGTGCTTATTTTGTCTATAAAATGGTCAGTAAATGTCCTTTGAGGAAGTGCTTTTACCCTTTTTTCCATAACACGTTATCAGCCTTTTTTTTCTTTTCTTTTTTTTATGATTTATGACATGTTCTACCAGTGAAATATCAGCTGAGAATGAAGAAAAACACAAAATAGATTTTTTGAGATTTAGTAGAAAACAATGAAAGCTTTTTTCCACAAATATTTACAATTTCAAATGTACAAAACTGTTTACAATTTAAAAAAAAAAAAATGTTTCCATCTTTCTAAATGTGCAGGCCATTTTATGGCAACTATAACAATCGCAAGCCGGATCAATTTCTTTGCGGGCTTTTCTACGAAGGAGGGGTCGTGATTACCGTAATGTTTGTAGGTTGTCAGTAAAGCGCAACATGTTGGCTTTCAGAAACAGTTGGAAATTTTTGCAATAGAGTGAGTTTTAACAGAGTTATGGTAATTTTAATGTACGCATGCCAGGATGTGTTGCCGGTGACGCGGTTGGTGCTGAAGGGTTAATGTCAGTTTTTTTCTAATGCAAGTTTTTCTTTTTAAAAATCCCAAGGGATTACCGGCAATTTTTGGGTTGAGCAGGTTTTGTTTTCAGTTTTTTTAAATAAAATAAAATACTTAAAATAATTTAATCCAGTATCTTTTTTTTTAAATGGGGGAAAAAAGAATAAGAATAAGGCTGCTCAATATTGGCCAAAATCCTAATTATGATTATTTTGATGAATATTGTAATCACGATTATAATCAAATTATTTATCATATTTGGCATAGAATTGTTTTTTATACACTACTTTTAAACAACAATATGTGTACAGTTTACAGAGCAAACTGAAGCTTTAAATAAGACTAACACAAGAATTTAAAATGTATCAAAGGCTAACTGAATGAATACACTATTACAGAATGCAGAGCCCGTATTATAAATGTAAATATTGCAGACGATCGGGTTTAGTTAATCATGCCAACTAAAATCATGATCATGATTAAAATTGGATTAATTGTGCAGGCCTTATCGAGAATGGAGTTTTTAAAGTAAAACATCAGGATTTAGTTTTGAGCTAAAATCGTGCAGCCTTATTTTTGTGTGTAATTGTGTATGTAGAGGAGACAGCAGTGTGATGTGTCATTGTGTGTCATTACAGATGGTTTCTGAACACTCAGAGGAGAACTCTCAACGTCAGACGCAGCTCTCTGTTGATGACGAAGAGGATCTGTGTAAAGTTTGGGATATGGCAATGGATAAGGTCAAGTATTAGCAACTTTTACTAAATAGCTGGAATTTCCAAAAGTAACCACTTGATAGAAATTAAAGCACAAAAGCCTAAACTATAGTATAGCTATACTATAACTATAGTAACCTTCTGACATTTTCAGGGTAAACTTGTTTTCTTCTTTGGTATGGACATCATCTACATGTCTACATGCCTCATTTATAAAACATTGAGTAGAATCTACACTGAAAGTGAACGCAAGTCAAAAATCTGAAAATGTGCAAATGCAATAATACATTTTATTTGAACATCAGAGTCGTTCTGGTCACCCAAGGTCACTTAACAGTACATGATAAAAACCACAACAGCGTAGTATAAAACCACAATAAAATTTAAGCTTAAACAGTATAAAAACAACAGTAAAAGTGAAGCTTAAACACAGAGACAGAGCGGGGGGGGGTGTTTGCATAAGCAAGCTTTATAAATGATGCCCCTGATCATCTGTTTGTTTAAAAACCATCACAGTCACCTTCATTGACACTTTGTTCTTGTGTATTCATACACAGGATGTGGCTGGTTTTCTTCAGGAATTCAATGCTAGTGACGTCCTTCTTGGAGTAATAGCCAAATCTCAGTGTCCACGGCTCACAGTAAGTAAATATTTGTCATTTGAAAGGTGCGTCCTTTCCTGTCTGTTACCTGTAGGCACCATCATAAGCTTTAAATAGCTTCCTTAGGGTTCACACATACAGTATTTTACTATTTCAGTTGTATTGTGTATTGCACTTTGTGTAAAAGGCACTCTACCGTATGTATGATCATCTGTATTTGTGTAAGAATATAATTTTATTAAGTTGTAGATTGTATATTTTATGTTTAAGGTTAACATTGATGAATAATAAATGTGTCAGTTTTTCTCATACCTACTGTTGCTGACTATTGTTTTCTGTTTGAGTAACATCACTGGATCAAGCCTTTGCTAGCATTTCATACTACAAAATAAGTAATTATTATTTTATTTTATTTTATTAAAGAATTTTTAAAAAAAAATTGAAAGTCTGTATGATTCATGCTAATATCGGATCAATATCGGTATCGGCCGATATGTAAGGCTGCAATATTGGAATCATATCGGAAATGAAAAAGTTGTATCGGGACATCCCTAACAATTATGTCATATTTTTCAGAAATCCACCTTGCGTTTTTAAAGATATACCTTATATGTCATATTATATATTACACACTACAACCAATACACCAAATCTGCAACTCTTTAAAATATTTGTCACAATGTTTCAGTGAAAATAAACATTTAAAGTTGGTTCAATTGATACTAAGACTTCAGTATTTATTTAACCCTACTAAGTAATAACTAGATCTGTCTAATGTGTTTATCTTAAAGAGTTTGAATCCTGGAAAGTAAATCAGATTTAAGATGGAGCTCATTGGTGACTAGAGCTCCTGAGGGCCCCTCACATGGTCCATGAGGGCTACCTGGGGCGGACGCCATATTGGTGACCCCTGCTGTAAACTATATCATGTACTCATATATTGTAATTCTTAATCCCTGTAGGAAATCTGTGTTGGAATTCTCGGGAACATTGCTTGTTTTCCTGAAACTTGTGCGACTCTCAGCCAAAACGAAGACTTAGGGTAAGTTAAAGCTTTAATGAGAGATTTCTTCCACTGGACGTTGTTTATTAATTCAACAAATGCATTGTGTTTTGTGTCCACAGTGATGTGCTGTTGCTTCTTCTCGGGGACACAGACCCTCCAACACTGCTTGAAACATGCAGGTGAGGTTCACATTTAAACCAAACATTTTTGTTTAGTTTCATTTAATTTAATAATGTGTGATGGGCTTTGCAGGTTGCTGCTGACGTGTGTGTCTCAAACAGACGTTTGCTCTTTGTGGATCCAGAGACTGAAAAAGCAGAAGAACGTTCGCGCCAATGTTTTCTTCATCATGTGCAGCTCTACTAACAGTACTTTGTGTTTTTACCTTCATGTTATGATGGTCTTCTACATTTTTTTTTTTTTTTTTTTTTTTTTAAATATCAGATAAATCCATAGAAATGACATCAAGAATGATTTTTTTTCAACTTTATATAGCATAAAATACAACAGTCATCTCAAAGTGCTGAACAAAATATAGTCCATAGTAAGTATTTCCTGTAAGTTGTTTGAACCCTTTTCCCTTATTTCAAGCCTGTAAATGTACGAGGGGTCTCAGGCATCAGATTACATGTTACTTTTTTTAAGCCTTAAATGTAGTGATGATTGACTAAATCTGTATATAAAGTGAGGAGTGACTGAAGCGGAAAGATCTGCGTTAAGAAAACAGTAATGTTTTCATGTGTCTTACAGCGGACCTTCTGGAGAAGCTGGGAGAGTTGGTTGACAAACTGTTCGACCAGGATGAAGAGCTGATGAAGAGTTGGATCACAGCCCTGCCCAGTGAAGAAGAGGAGGAGGATGAAGATGATAAAAGCCATCTGGATCTGACCTCATGTCTCCTTGAAGCCTCCAAACAGCTGAGGTGAGACGGAACCTTTAGCAGAGCTTTCAAAGGGCCTGTGTTGTTGCAGCGTGCTTTCACACATACTGTACCTCTTTGATCCGCACTATGCTTTGTTTCCTCTGATATTTCTGGTCTTTTTGCGATATGTGAAAGTTCACTCGAAGTCAAGTGTGGAGAAAACAAGTAAACTTTGGTCCTTTATAAATTATGGGTCTCGGTTCGCCTCAAGTGAAGCATGGAGTGGTTTTTAATCGTGTGAGAAAGTAAACAGGACCAAATATAAGACTTTATGTTGAAGCGCAATAGTGACGGAGCAACTCCATCAGTGACTGGACAGCAACACACAGCAATCACACACACTCGTGTCGTCACGACAACAGGCACACGCACAGACTCACAACCCTGCTATCCATCCATCCATCCATCCATCCGTCCATCTATTCATCCATCCATCTCTTTATCCATCCATTCATCCATCCTTTTATCTACCTATCCATCCATTCATCCATCCATTTATTCTCCTATCCATCCATTCATCCATTTATCCATCCATTTATTTATCCATCCATCCATTCACCCAACCATCCATTTATCCATCCATCCATCCATTTATCCATCCCTCCCTGCCTCCATCTAACCATCTATTTATCCATTCATCCATCCATCCATTTTCAGACTCTCTTTGTCTGCACACAAACAAACACATTTCAAACATTTCCTCACTCTTTTCCGTATTCACTCCCACATCATTCATTTATGTCACTTCTCTCTCTTCCCCAAACTGTTCACATGTTTAGCGATGCTACACACCTGACTGCTCTATGTTTTACCTGCTCATACATTCTCACATCTTCACACATTCTACATCCTTGTATACCGGTGGTGACATGATGCCTCTGAGCGCTGACAGGTGGGAGACGAAGCGGCATCAGCTGTGTTTACATAGTGCATTAGCATAGGTTGTGGGATTATGGGTTATTTTGAATTATTATTAATTACGTTTCTGGAGGGTTTGTTTCAGGATTTTCTTTGGAATATTGATTTTTCTCACAGAAGTGTTGTTTTTGTCTATGGAGGCAGTATTCTGTCCAATAGGCGACCGACCGTTTTGCCTGCGTGATGTTGTTCAGAAAGTTTGGTGCGCTCTGCAAAGAGAATGTGTGAAAGAGAACCAGACCAATTTAAAATGCAACAATGTTGCAGATTCACTGCCTGAACCGCACCGAGTCCACCGGACTATATATGTGAAGGCACCCTAAGTTTCTCTTTTTCTTCTAGATCAGAAAACCTCATTGCTGTTGAGATTTATCTTCACATTCTCCACCTTCTCACCACGATAGACGAGGGACTTGAGATTTTTGGTAAGGCCACTGATGTTTGTGAAATGACTTTTTTAGAATGCAAACAAGATGAGAATCAGAATCAGAATCAGAATCAACTTTATTGACCAAGAGTGTATGAATACACACGAGGAATTTGTTTTGGTGACCTGTGCTCTCTCAGATAGTGTAACATTAAATAATAACAATCAACTAGAATAAAGAAAAAATAAATAAAAAAAGAAGTATAAACATATATATAAGAGTAGTTAGACTAATATGTGCAAGCTAAATAAAAATAACAAGATAATAATAAATAAAAATAACAAGATAATAATAAAAAGAATTATGACGTGTTTCCTTGTGTCTTAGCTGCTCCTGATGGGCCCGGCAAACTTGTGTGGGAATTTGTGGTTGATGTTGTTTGTGAAGACCTCATCCAGCCAACCGACCTTCCAGTTGTCCTGCATGAGCAGAAAGGCCTTTTGGTTCAGGCTTTTGTTGTCCTGCAGGCTCTTTACAGATGTGAGGTCCAGCTGTGCAGCAGCAGCAACACAAGTAAGTTGTGTACAACTTTACACTAGTTATTTATTTATTTATTTATTTATTTGTTTATTCAAAGAACAAAAAAAGAAAATGGATGAAAACAAATAAACAAATCATAATACATTTTATTCGTTCAACGAGGGATAGGAAGAAGCCTGTGCTTGTCCAGTCCTACCCCCGTTCTTCACCACTAACAGCTTCAAAATTCAATGAAATAAACTAAATGGGCAATACAAATAAAAACTCCAATTGAGCTATGTAATAACAGAACAAAAACAAACAAAATGAACATGCGCCCTCAACATCTGTGAGATTTACATTCTTCTTCTTCATTGCTGTACTTTTCAAAGATGTATGTTTTGTAAAAAATAAATAAAAATTAACTGCATTATATTCATACTTAGTTTAATTGTTCCATCAAGATTGTTCCAAAAAATCTACCCCACAAATAGAAATACTTTTTAGTCCAAGCATTGTCCGATTTCCGTCTAAAGTTATAACCCCCCCTGTCTGTTTGTGAATAGTTTTTTGTTTGTTTAATGGTAGCGGTTTATGTTTTGCTTTATATACTATCTGTGCAGTCTTAAATTGTACCAGATCCCCTTTCCTTTCTAGTCGGGCCTCTCTTTGGAGCCCTCCTGCGTGTGTGTCAGTACCAAAGGGAGTGTGAAGACCACAGCGTGGACAAAGGAGACGTCAAAGACAAACAACTTGAGACTCTCTCAGAGATAACAGCTGAGTTTCTTGCTGGCCTCTGTGCTCACATTACCAAAGTAATGGTTTTACACTCTGTTGATGGTTTAATGGCAACATGAAGTCCATCAATGGGACTGATTGTTTTTATTCTTCCAGGACACAGCCGCAGGTTTGATAAAGGATGGTTACCTCACAGAGAAGTCTTGTCTTGTAGCTGTACACAGATTACTTCCTCAGTTTGAAACTCCAGTAAGTGACACTCTCTAAAAACAGAATTAGTATTATTCTTCTATTTATTCTTCTGTTTTTGCACCTGTTTATTCTGTTAAGGGTCACTGAGTGCAAAGCTGGTGTCATTCTTTACTTGTCCTTTACATTGCTAACACACAGGAACAAGACACACTCGTCTACACACATCTATCTACTTACACTACTTGTTTTGGACTGTGAGTAAAAAATTACAGGCTCCTAGCTAATGCAAGCTCATAAAGACTGGGGCAAAGAATAAATTAAGTTTAAGCCCCATCAGTAAAGCTGTATTTATTATATAGTTTGGGTTTGCATGTGCTCAGAAGTCTGCAATGTTAATGTAATCCTCAAGTCCTGCTTCATGTTTGGTTTAATACATATGGACTTAACCAAAATATTAGTTTGCCCAAGAATTTATAAAAATAGAAAATCAATTACAATATTTTGTTTGAAGAGTTGCAACAACAAAAAAAATTGACGTCATTGCGTCATTTGATTTACGTCACTGACCGTGACACAGAGCCGTTTGCTTCACCTGCAGAGCTTTGCATATGCGTGCACCACCAGTGTTTGTGAGCGCAGTGTGGCTGTGTGTCAGCGCACCAAGAGCATTTGTGTGCTCGTGCAGTGTTTGTGTGTCTGCGCAGAGTGGTTGTCAATTATTCATGTTCAGTTACAACTAAATTATTAAGTTTACGGTGACCTGCAATTTTAAGATTACAATTATTATTTTTCCACTTAAAGTGAATTACAATTACGTTCTAAATGACTAAAGTTCTAATTTAATTAATCACAATTACTGAGCCTTAAATAAATAACACCATAAAACGCAACTTTCTTCTTGTGTTAGCTTTCTGTTAGCATCTCGTATGATAACGGGTCATTTTGATCCATGTTTTAAATGAACTGTAAAATATATTATCTGTCATCAGAAATCTTTTGGTTTCCTTGTTAAGCTTCCTTGTCCACAAATATATTGGTATTAATGTCTTCAGTATGGGCACCTGAGCCTTTTTTCTTTCAGTATACTCATTGATTTCAATTTATTAAATATTGATAAAATGATAACTTGTATAATGAACTTATCTGTAGTGGGAAAACTTGACATGAAACATATTTTAATGATTGTTAACTAAATATGTGTAAGCCATAGAATTCTAACATCTACGTTTTAATGAAATTGTAGTTTTTATGTAGAATTCATGCCAATTACAATTGCTAAGTCAAATATCTGAACTCAATTACAATTCAATTATGATTACAACAGCAACGTCATAATTGTAATGAATTATCAATTATGCATTTGTAATTATAATTGACCCCAACCCTGCCCCTGGTTATAAATGAAGTCCAGTCACACGACTTAAGTTATTAAGTTATTTAATTTCTTTTGGTGAGAGATTTTCTGGTTTCAGGTTTATTTTGTTTTCATGTCTGTTTTGTTTGGGACAAACTGTTTCGTATATTTTGATACAAAGTTTATTTCCCTGTATTTTGTCTCTGTGCAGCTTCAGCACCTGCAGGCTATGTTGTCCCAGACTGATCCTCCACTGGCAGATGTGGTGAAGGCACAGCTTCCTGTCTGAGGTCTCCTGTATATCAGTGTTCAGCACTCATTCACACGCTCAGTGCTTTTTTTAGCTGCCGGTGTTTCCTCTGGAAAGTCCTAGCTCTAAATCTGGATATTTACTTTTCCACTTTGACCGTAACACCCCCAATGGGAAGTGTTAACGTCTACCCTAGTACTGGTAGTGTGAGCTTCTGTAACACTGATGTTCATCTTTATATTTGTATGTTTGTATATAGTAATTGACTGTCATAATAAACATATCAATTGTTTTTTAGCTGTTGGGAAGTAAAGAGAAACCTTTACTTTACTGCTCAGGTATACATCAGTGGCAATTATGTTTTCATCGACAACATTTTAAAGTGACAATAACTAGCAAAAAAAATACATGTTAAACTATATAAAAACATTTATATTTTCGTCAACTGTTAAAAACTAAACTATAATTTCGTCACATGGACGAAATCCGATCAAAAGTCATCTGATCATGTGATCTTACGCATTGGTCACATCAAATCTATGTGTATTTACAAACAATAATACTATCCCATATCAGGTTTATAAATGGTAACTGAATCTTAAAAAAATATGTATATACATGAACTCTTGTCCTGTATATTTGAGTCGACTAAAATCTTAGACATTTAGTTGACTAAAACTAGACTATAACTGAAATAGTCCTGATGACTAATGTTAGAATAAAAGTACATTGTATTTTAGTCATAAGACCATGACTAAAACTGAATCCAAATTGGCTGTCAAAATTAACAGTGGTGCACATGATCTGGTATATCATTGTTTTTAAAAAGAAAAAAACTGCATGTACAAACGCCTTTTATTGTATAGTTTTATTATGCCTTAATTAGCAAAATCATTTCATTTTGACATGTTTGCGCTTAGTAGAAGATAAATCAAAGATCGTTTTTTTTAATCTAATCTTTTATTACATCACAAAAATCAAAATGTCTACGCTGTAGGTAAATCACACATGGTGTATTGAGTCACCCTTTTAAGCATGTGAGTAATTGTGCTTATGCTGATGACAGCATCAAGTGTTTACCAGAGGGTGACAGTCACTCGGAAAGGACAATAAAATAGATGAAAGGCTGAAGCCAGGCAACAATGAACTCATTTGGTTTCCAAATGCACCATTTCAACCACTCACAGAGAAAAGCAGGACAACCTGCGCATTTCCATGAATATAGCAGCTTTTTAATTAAAGCTTGGATTGATATGTAGAACACTGTTTCTAATGGAGATCCTAAGATGTTCAGCATGTACGCAGGACACGGATAACCCTGTTAGGAGGGGGAGGGGCTTGTCTTTGAAAGCATGAAACCAAGTCTGAGACCCATGATGCACCAGGTGGCTGATGCCTGGTTCACGGGTCACGTTGAGTTTGATGTTGGCCTTTCGCTGGAGCTCATGGCCCAGTGGCTTCGCTCCGAGGCGTGTCATGTCTCAGAGATCAGGATGAAGCCCAGATGTTTCCTGCTGCTCTGCCAAACTTCATTTTCACTCTGCCAGCCCTGATGGTGGACTAATGTGATCTGACTCCATGAACACAACACAGCAGGTTGTTCCCACTGTGGTTGCTTCATTATACACAACATTGGCGCCAAAGCACGTCATCCCCGTCTGACGCTGATGTTGGCTGTCAGTTATTTATCCTTCTGTTCATTTCTGACAGCTCACAGCGCTGTTCTTTTCAATCACCTGACCTTTGGTCTTCATGAGTATTTTTGTCCCACTTGCTTTTTAAAATCCATTTCTGGCCTTATATGTAACATGGGAATAACTGAATAACTATGAGTTGCCATAGTCGGGGTCCAAAATGAAGTAAATAAACCAATCATAGCAAAATTTGTTGTTTGTTAGACGTCAAGTGATGGGAAGGAGGTTCTTTACCCTTTAAGTTAGGGGTTTGTTATAGTATCGCTAAGACACAGAGGCTATGTTCACACTGCAAGCCTTAAATTAATGCACAATTCAGATTTTTTGCTCAGATCCAATTTTTTTGTTTGGTAGTTCACATTACATTTAAAGTAACCTTATCAGATTTCAGTGTGAGCTGTTTAATGTAATGTAACCTTTATTAATCACCGTAGTGAAATTCTTCTCTGCATTTTACCCAGGTGCGTTTTTGTGGCAGGGGTATAATAGTTTTGATTTTTTTTTTCATTAGTTTTAGTTCTTTTTTGTTTTGACTTTTTTTTTTTTTTAGTTGGTTTTTATTGTAGGTACCAGCAGACTCCTGTGACCCTGAAATAACAGGGACGAGCAGGTCAGAAGATGGATGGATAGTATTTTATTAGTTTTGAAAGCAGATTTGCTAGTTTTTATTAGGTTTTTTTTTTTTTTGTTTTTTTTTTTAACGCTTAGTTTTAGTTTAGCAATGGGCTGTTAAAAGTAGGTGCCCAGGGAGCAAATAGATTGGGGTTAAGGGACATGCTCAACATCCCACAGTGATGAGATTCAAACTGGTGACCCTCCGATTACAAACCCGCTTCTTCCGAACTGACCCGAAAGCGCATTTTCGCGTTTGTCTCAAAGTGTTTGTGCAATCGGTGCAGAGGAGGATGAGGAAACTGAAATAGAGAAACAAATATTTAGTTTTGAAGGTGCTGATATGCTTTTAAACATTCACCAGCTATGTTATCAACCTTCAAGCACGACCGACAGTTAAAACCTTTTTTTTTACTCATGAAAATGCCATATTTACGTTTGTGTTGGTGGTAAACAACTGTTAATGTCAACGTTAGATCAGTGCTTGGGGCAACAAGCGCACGTCAAACACACACAGGGGTCGTGTGCACAAGACCCAGTGGATCTATTTACATAATCCATGTGTCAAAGATAAGGATAATCCAGGTTCTTGTGCAGAAAAAGGTACTGTATCAACAGTGGATGCTTCAACTCACTGCTGCAGCTGTTACTATAAAGTGATGTCAACGTACCAAACGCACGTCAAATCTACTTCGGCCATTCAGATACGTATCGTATTTAGGACCATATATGAAAGTGACCTGAGTTGCATTTGAAAGAATCAGACTGTCTTTAACAGATCGGATACATGTCGCATATGGGCAAAAAGATCAGATCTGGGTCACATTTTCCTGCAATGTGAACGTAGCCTAAAGCCTAAGTTATAACCATTTTTGGGGATTTTAAACCAACGTATTCTCTATTACTTCTAAGCAATCGCCAATACCTATTTTATGTTTATGGCCATACATTAAAATATATCAATAGACAAACACATCATTATTCTCCTTTATGGTGGAAATAAGAGCAAAATATATGTGAGAAAAGTAACAAAGCTGTGTGTCAGTCTGGGTGTAGGTGGGTGTCTGAAGGGCATGTAGGCCAAACGCTAGATCTTTGACAGTTTATGGCTGAAATTTCCATCTCTATCTGTCCCCACTAAGCAGACTGCGTCATGTGTGAGATGCTGACACTGACACGTTGCTGAAAGGAAAAGTAAATAAGCAGAAGACAGACTGAGACGGCTGCTCATTCATGTAGTTACAGCTTAGGGCCTCTGACCCATGTCTCATCTCAAATCAGAAACAAATATTCCGCAGTGACATTTCCTTTCTAAAGGCTTTAAGAAACTGATGGAGGATGTCTGTCATCACACATCAGCAGAAGCTCCTATTGAAGAGAATACGGCCCCGCCCACATCATACTGTAATATGTGAAGTGACCTTTTGAATAAAGATAAAAATAACCCTTTCTTTTAAAGACTGGAAATGATAAAGCCTGCATCATCTGAGGGCATGAAAAAGCCTCCAACCCCACGTACAGTAGTAGTGATGACGGTGATCTGTACAGAATCACGTTCCCTCAGTTTGGAAACCACAGCCTGGCGTATATTCCAGGTTATGAAGACACCATTCCAGGTTCAGCTCATTTCCTGAGCTCCCTGTTTGTCTGTCTCTGGTCACCAGAGTTCCTTGTGATCCTTCAACATTGACTTAACACATCAAACATAAAACAATGCTGTTATTTACATTCAGTCAAACAAAAGTCTGCTTTCTTTACCAGCTTATCTGTTGGAATATTGTTCCCACAAACAAGCCGCTCTGACTTTATACTCTGCTCTTTTTTTATCAGATTGCCATTACATTAGGGTCACTGTAAGGATAACAAGTCAAATAATGATAAGGTTTGCTTGGCACCTTTTAGTGTGAGAATACATTGGGTGTGTTAAAAACAACTAGATCATAATGATGGAATGAATGTGTGATAACACGTTTTAAAGAATCTCATTTTGTCAATAAGTTGAAATAAACACTATTTAGTGCAGTGGTTCCCAACATTTTTTATTAGAATTAGTTTTTGATCATGTTTGAGCTCAGATTTATATTTACTGCTTTTTAGTTGAACTCGATTCACAAAGTGAAAGTATAAACATACAGTTATTTAAGATTGTTTTATTTTTTTTCCTCAACGAATAAGAACTAAAAAACTCAAATATCCATTTCAATTTATCTGCAATGTCAGGCGACCTCATTTAAAGGTCTTATATCATGCTATTTTTCACCCATCTCCATTTGTTTTAAGAACCCCAAAAACATAATATTTGAGGGTTGTTTTTCCTAAACTTGCCTGTTTTCCAGAGTTTTAGCCTCTGAAAAGTCACTTTCTGAGCAACTCTACACAAACAGGCTGATTTGTGGCCTACTTATGCACATTCATGAGTGGGCGTGTCTATAGACGGGACACTGACTTCCTCCTCCCCGCACGGTGATGTACGGCCAGAGGACGGACCGCCCTCCTCCCACCCACTCCGTAGCCGAGCTCATGCTGCTTTCTTAACATGAGACAGAGCTTGTGGGCGGGGCGTTCGCCGGTACATACATAGACTGTAGAAAATACATGCATAGCACTGTGCGAAGGACGCTGAAATGCTCACCATTGTGGGCGTGTCTGTTTACATGTCAATCACGACAGAGAGCTTCCTGGAGGCGCGGCTTCTCCAGTTCAGTGCCGCGTCAAATTTGTCATCAAAGTGGGAACGCGTCATCAAATTGGAGCGAGGTGTTTGGGCTCACCCTGCAGGAAGAAAGGAGAAAATCACCCTCTAACTAACGATTGAGGGAATCAATGAAAAAAAAAAAAACACTTTGGGCATGTGTATGAAGCCCTAATAGCACTTTATGATGTTTAAAGCACAGAAAAGTCAATTTATCGTAACATGGGCCCTTTAAGTTCCAGGCGACCCCACATGGGATCCCGACCCCAAGGTTGAAAAACACTGACTTAGTGGCCCATGAAAAGATTTAATTTCCGGTCATCTCACACCTGGGGTGGGACCAAGACTGACAATTTATTTGTTAATTTTCATCTCTCACTCTCACTGTCTCTCTCTCAAGTACCCCCTGTAGTGCCACCGCATACCCAGGGGTACACGTACCCCCATTTGAGAAATTAGACATTAGTTTGACCAAGACTACACTGCTGTTGATCCCCAGCCTCAACTTTGTTCAATCGGCTGTTTAAGGGACATATTGTGACATATATGACTTTTTGTAAACAGAAAAACCTGACGACTGCTTTTTGTTCCCTGGGATTGGCTCCAGCAACCCTGTGCAGAAAGTATATACTAAAGTATAGTTGACAAGACAAGACTAAGATCAATCCAGGAGTTTCTAATCCTAACCCTACAAAACAAAAAGTGGTCCAAAGAAAAGGAGGATTGTATGTAGTAAAAAAAAAAGTAACTAAAAATAATATAATGCATCTGAAAATAATTAATGTTCCCCCTGTTTGGCAATCACTAATATAGTCTATTGGATTCTTTATAAAACATTTGGTAACACAGGACTCAACACTTTTGGGACTACGAGAAGGAAAAGTCACTTTATTTACCCGTAGATTTAATTAGCAGTGAGTCAGCTTTTTATTTCACGTACAAAACTTAGCATAACAAGTTATACCTGTAATTACAAAATTAAATGTTCCTCAGTAAGCGGATGAATTAAAAAAGAGAGGTAAATGTTTTGTTTTTGAATATTGTCAGAAGTCTCGGTCTGATTCGAGTAAATTAGATCTCTGATATTTCATTTATTCATCCTTTTTAAGAGAAAAAGTTGAATTATCTCATTGTAAACACAATAATATCAATATGACTCTGTTTATATATGCTATGTGTACAGTATATTGTTTTTCATGCCAATTAAAACATGTCAGTCCAGGACAATAATCAAAGGTTCCTATTGTAAAAACTTCCCATAGATCTTTTTTTAAACGTGTCCTCTGACAGTGGCAGTTCTTTCATGTTTTTGTTCCTGTTACTGACGCCTGTCACCAAGTGGCATATGCTGCTTGTTTGCTCTGCCATGAAAGAATTGGAGCTAATTAAAGAGACACCGTCCTGCCCCAGGAAGTGCACGTATGGCAGACCATTCACGGCTCTGATTAGATAGTTGTGCAAACAAGGCTCGGGATCACGGCAAAGACTGGAATTCATTTTATGAAGAGCTCTTCAGGGGACCTTGGATTACTGGAAATCTAAACACTGCTGCTTTCCACTCTAAGCAGATGTTCTAATGACGGCTGTATAGAGAACAAATAGAAAACGAGATACATCTTAAAATGATATGAAATAGATTATGCTTTGAAAACAATTGCAGTTTTCGGGAAAAGTATTTTTTTTTTTAATCTGGCTTTTTTCTGATATTTATACATGTTATTTACTTTTTGCACCTTTCACATGTGCATATAATCAGGATTTTATGCTGTCAAGTATGCATCAACAATATTCCTTTTATTTTAAAACCATGATTAAAGGATGAATCAGACTTTTTAACAATCCACAAATTCACTTGTGTTGTTCTATAAATGTACAAACAGGAAGAAGAAGAAATAGGGGACTGTGTGTTCCTTCCCATCCAATAGCGAGCTACACTTTCCCACAGGGGAATGATGGACAAAATATCTTTGGTCATGTAAATTACTTTTAGTTTAATCCCTAAATCTGTTTGACAACAATTTATTTATTAACAGTTCTGTTTTATGTAAATCAGCAGTCATTTAGATCTATAAGAGAAATTATCTATTTTTAAAAAATAAAGGAAACCCTGAAAAAACACATGCTACATCTCAATGAATGAAATATTCCATTTGAAAATCTTTATTCACTACATTGTGGATCATCATGTTCTCCTGGTATCTCCTCCACAAAAAACCTTCTCCACACAGTGTTCCACCCTGGACAGGGTTGGTGTCAATTATAATAGTAATTGCGTAATTACAACGGTAATTTTACCAATCTTGCTGTCGTAATCGTAGTTTAATTGTACTTGAGTTCAGATATTTGACTTTGTAAATGCCATGAAAATTTTATAAAAATTGTCAATTATAATTTAACGCAAAACTGGGGAACCTTGTTACAGTTCTATGTACACATATGTAGTTAACAATTATTCAACTATGTTTCATATCAAGCTTTACCATATTTTACCATTTACAAAAAAATCAAAGGGTATACTGACACAAAAAAGGCTTAGACGCCTACACTAAAAATATTTACAATTTCATTGATTATGAAGCCTAACAAGGTAACCAATAGATAGGAAATACATTTTATGATAGATATTTGTTTTATTGTGTATTTTAGGACCTGTTTTCATTAGAGGTGCTAACAGAAAGCTAACACAAAAGGACATTTTACTTTTATTAGGTTTTTTATTTCAGGCTCAGTAATTGTGATTAATTGAAATTGAGAATGTAATTTATTTGTAATTGGGAAAAATGCTGGTCATCAAAAATATTGAAACCTATATTTTCATTGATTATGAAGCCTAACAAGAAAACCAATAGATAGGAAAGAGATTAGATGATAGATATTTGTTTTTAGTGTATTTTACAGCTGATTTAGGACTTGTTATCATTAGAGATGTTAATACAAGAGGAAGGTTAACTTTTATTAGGTTAATTATTTCAGGCCTAGTTATTGTAATTGAACTTAAGTAATTGTAATTGACTTTTTGAGGATGAAAAAACATATTGTGATATTGTACCATCATAAACAATGACATGAGCATGAGAAACAGTTGAGAGGTAAAACTTGTCTATGTAGCACGAATCATGTCGTCCCAGACACAGAGTCAGACAGTGGATCAGTGGGTGGTAAAGGACCTAATGCCCCTGTGCCACGGCTCAGATTAGACACAGATCCTGCAGCTGATGCTCAGACAGACAAAGTAAATCCCTCTGATTGAAGTGAACAGAACTGGGACGGACTGAGCAGCTCCAACTAAGTCACTGCACCAAAGAAAGATGGACACAATCCATGAGTTTCAATTTCATTTGTTTAATAAATTCAGCATTATTCAGCAGCAAATTCAAACCACGTGAGAAAAAAAAGAAAAAAAAAAAACCTACTCATGAAGCTCCGTCCCTTTTAATACGACCCATATTGTATAAAACAAGTGTGAGTGACAGAGTGAAGAGGGCAGAGCCTGGTTCAGATTAACTGCATTTTTAACAGTTTTACACGATAACATTATGACTTTGTGTTATGTTACATAACCACTTCTTGTTCAATTACAAGTCATTCAGGTTGATGTGCCAAATGACAGCCTCCAGCATGTTTCTATAGAAATAAATCTTATCATGTTGCTCCAGCAGCTGCTGACAATAGGATCAAAGGCAGCGTTTCACTTTGAACCTGTTTTACATTGAGTCATTCCCACAACTACCGAAATACTGAACGATCAACCAAATCCTTAAAAGTACTGGTGGGTGGCATGATTTACAATGTCTTTAATTTGGCACCAGTTGAGCAATCTGACCAATAAGACCAGTCTGGTCAAAAAGGCATAAATTTGCCTATTAGCATTTTGAATTATTTAAAATGTATTATTTATACATTTTAAGAGTCTGCACCAGTTCGTCATTGTGAAAAGGGAGCTGAGCCAAAAAGCAAAGCTCTCGATTTACAGGTCGGTCTACGTTCCAACCCTCACCTATGGTCATGAACTTTGGGTCATGACCGAAAGAACAAGATCACGGGTACAAGCGGCCGAAATGAGTTTCCTCCGTAGGGTGGCTGGGCTCTCCCTTAGAGAGGGTGAGAAGCTCAGTCATTCGGGAGGGGCTCAAAGTAGAGTCGCTGCTCCTCCGCATCGAGAAGAGCCAGATGAGGTGGCTCGGGCACCTAATTAGGAGGCGTTCAGGGCACGTCCCTCCGGAAGGAGGCCCCGGGGAAGACCCAGGACACGCTGGAGAGACTATGTCTCTCGGCTGGCCTGGGAACATCTCGGGGTCCCCCCGGAAGAGCTGGAGGAAGTGGCCGGGGAGAGGGAAGTCTGGGCCTCCCTACTGAGGATGCTGCCCCCGCGACCCAGAAACGGCTAAGCGGGAGAAGATGGATGGATGGATGGATGGTATTATTTATATTGTCATATTGTTTTTTAAACCATATATTTTTGTTTTACTTTTATCAATCTGATCTATTTATTTGTTTCTACATATTATATAATTTTAATCTTTTCATAACTACCATTATTACTCAGCTTTTAATGTTTAATGTTTTTTAAATGAATAAATGAAATCATAGTCATACTGATGGGGTTTTTTCTTTAATTAAATGTATTAAGCACTGTTTTTCTATGACTTTTTATCACGATGCAAAATTTCATTTTGGTATTGTTATTTTCCTCTAAACTGAAAATCTCCAGGAATCAGTAGAGCAACACTGACTTTGTCTTTAGAAGAAAAATAGACACAAGAAGTTAATTTTATACGTTGGAATAATTTCAGAGAAGGCCAATGATGGGCCAATATATATTCACTTTGAATGTCCTTACTATGCCTTTTTAGTTGTAATGACAATTTATTTTCAATTGTGGTTTTAGTGGAAGTAAACATCTTGTTTATCCCATAATATAACAAAGTGATGATGCAACCACCTGTTTATTAGTAAACATGAGACAAAACAACAACAACGAAGTGACTTTGTTTAGTGCATATGTGATAAACACAGTGATGTTCATAAATGTAGATTCACATCAGGTCTACTAATATTATGCACATTTGATTTATTTTTTGTTGTTTCTTATTATTAAATAAAATAAACTATTCCGGTCATATTTCTTAGTGGCAGTGGAGCAGACATAAATAAAAAAAAAAGCTGTAAATGTTAATTAAGATTCTTCTCTTAATGAAGATTCATTTGTTTTGCAGAATAACGAGGTTTCATTTGACTTTTCATGTATTTCAGTTGAAGTGTGACTGGTCAGCGCTGCTGTCCATCTCTGACTGATCCCACGTTACTGCCCAAGCAGAGGAAGTGCCCCTCACTGCCTCCTTTGTTGTGGAAAGCCTTGGTCCAGATCACGAGTGACACAAGCCAGGACCACCTGAGAAAAAGAGCATGTGCACCAGCCACATGCACCCATGCACACGCCCCCATCAGAGCTGAGAGCCAATGGCTGCAGGGGTGGAGCAGCGTTTTAAAAGTGAGGGTGTTCTGAGGGCAACCGTCAACTCTCAATTTAGTTTATTAAATTAATTTACTAAAACCATGATAAAGCTGTTATTAAGTCAGTGATTCTCAACATGTGGCTCTTTATGTTTTCATTTTAATTATTATTTCCCCAGAAAATCTTTAAAGGCAGAAACTTTGTAACCCCTTTTTACCTTTTTCTTTGGCCATTTTGCAACTTCCTTATTTGTCCCATTTTTGCCCCTTTTCAAAAATGTTTTTGTTTTTTTTCCTTTTTCAATATTTTTGTTCATTTTTTTTCAAGTTTTTTTTTTTACATTTTTACTCTGTTTTAGTTAATTCATTAACCATTCATTTTGCCACTTTTCCTCCAAATAAGCTCCCTTTTGCCCAATAAATACCACTTGTTTCCTTTTTCCCTACATGTTGCTTCTTTCTGTTCTCCATTTTTGCCCTTTTTCACTGTTGTTTGCCACATTTTGCTCATTTAAGCTTTTTTTACCACCTATTTCCTCTTTTTAGTCGCATTTTTTGCCACTCATGACTGCTTTTGCCCCATTTTAATCACTTTTTACTCTTTTCTTGTCACATTCTTGCCACTTTGGGACCATTTTTTGCCAAATGTTACACATTTTTTGTCAGTTTACTTATACTTTGCTCATCACTGTTAAATCTTTGTTTACCTTCTCAGAATGGCGGCTTCGTCAAATGTCTGGCTGTGATTGACTTGATCACCTTTCATTCAATCTAACTGGATCAATACATTTTAAACAGTGAATCCTTCTGTAAAAAGTGATGGGGATGATGTTGCATCCCCCACAGGTGAGACACTCCTGTCTGTCTGACACTGTAAGTAAAGGTGACTGAGGCTTAGAGCACATGTAGGGCTGAGATCTCCCTCATCCTGGCTCTGCTCCGTCCTCTGAAACCTTTTCTCCTGATTGTCTTGATTGAATTACAGTTTAATTTGTGCAAAGCTGAAGAAAGAGAAACACACTGATTAAACCTATAAGTCCAAGACAAGAGGCGGGAAGTGCTTACAGTGCAGAGAGGTGGATTTTCAAGGTGGAAGTCAGATGGACTTCATGTCAATCCTTGTAAACACTGACTTTATCAGCTAATGGACAGCAGTGATTTTAACCTGTGTTTAGAGTACATTTACCATAACGGGTCATATATACTGTATATATACGTATGAACCTTAGATAACACTTGTTTCCAATTTTAACAATCTATGATTTTTTTTTTTTTTTTTTTTAATCTGATTGATCTCACTGAACCTAAGGTGGAGTAAAAGACCCCTTTTTCCTCCCCTGCAGTGGGCGGTGCTGCTCTTTTTGCTCTTTTTCTATTTGCTGCTCATGCTCAGTGTGCTGGCCCCCTCCTGTTTGTCTCAGTCGTTAAATACCAAAGCCCAGTGTTTCCCAAGGCACACAGCCTACTTTGACAGGCCAGGGTTGTTGATTTTTGAAAAATAATTTACCTGAAGATAATTCAATTCAACAGGTTTTGTAGGGAAACACAAAGCAGCTCTTTAACATGTACTCAAACAAACTTGAAGGACCACGAAGAGGAAGGTCGTTCGACTCCATGAACATCGGCTTTGACGAGAAACTACTGAACAACGAGGTAGGAATTTATCAAATAAAAGACAAACTGTATCAAGGGGTGAAAGCAAATAATATGTGCTTTTAATTCCTTCAGGTAAATACCATATTTGCATACACTGGGTTATGATCATGAGGTGAATCATCTTCATAATAAGCCTTTAGTCGTCAGCACAGATTAATCATAAGCTCATGTCTTGCATCATAGTTTGCGACAAAGGTTTAAGAGGGTTAAAGCTTATGCCTTTAAATTAAATGTGAAATTGGTAAATCTGATGCAGTTCCATCTTAAAGCACCTCCAGGACAAGAGGGATTAGATTCATTAATTTGGTTGCGATGTCTTTGTCAAGAAATTGCTTTGCAAAGCTCTACAGGTAGGAAACGTCTGATGAGTAAAAGCTTATTTTCAAAAGCTTTTACTAAAATGTTTTGTTTTGTTTTGTTTTGGGGGATCTTTTTTACAATATTCAGTCCATATCCTATTGAAAGGTAGAGTTTTACAGCCTCAGTATTAAATTTGCTACTGTCTGCTGGAAGAATCTGTCAGATATTAACATATCATTTCTTATTATTAAGGCTGCAGAAAATATTTTTTTTTTCCCACCTGGATAAAAAGATTCTGATTTAAATGTTAATTATCATGTAGCTGGGTGGCACAAACATAATCATTTAATAGCCTGTATAATGCCTTTAATGGAATATTTTATACTTTATTGAAGTGTTGTCCTTTAAGTAAATGCAGGGACAAAGTTTTGCAGAGAATCACTTTTGTTGAATTGTTGACGTGCAGCTTATCGCGGCTTTAAGGCCAGTGAGATCTGAGCACGCAGGGCGCTAATAATAGGCTTCACTGCAGATAAATGAGATTTAAAGCTTTAATGCGATTCCTTGAGACAAAGGCAAGTTCATCTTCGTTAAAACGAGGCGCATCCAGAATGTTTACAGGGATTCTGCCGACACGGGTTCACCGCCTACTGTTCTGTGGCTCTGCCTACAACAACATGATGAAAAAGCAGAACATGGTAGGAACTGTTTGAACTGTTAAGGCTTAATTAAGGCACTCTTATTGTGTCAAATCCACTGATGCATTTTACGCATGAAATAGAAATAGAAATAGAGGGAAGTCTTTTTGTATTGTTTTTAATTGCGCAATGACAACTAAAGTTAAGTAGAGTGGCACAGTTAATCAAAGCAGATTAGATTGCTCAGATTAAATGCTGTGTGTATTATGAAGCCCTACTTCTTCAATCTGATGTGGGATTAGAAGCATTTTCCCCTGTCGTGTGCAGCGCTGTCCAAGGTCCTGAAATGGAGTCCTCTGCCCTAATCCTGCCTTGCTCATGTTTATATCTTATTATGTTCATTACAACGAAAGAGTAAACATCAATATTTGTGGGAAAATACGCAGTCGAACTTCTCGTATGAATCAATTTTATGTAAAACCTGATGTCAAAGTGAAACAGGTCTGTGGGCATCATTAAGTAAGTAAGGAATCTTTATTTATAGAGGTTAAAAACCACAAAGTGCTTTACACAAATTTCAGTATCATCCCGTCTAAAGAGAACACTGACGAACAGTAACAAATATCATGGGAGACAAGAACGGGAAAACCGAGGGTCGCCAAGGGCATAGGAGGCGCCCCGTATTTAGATGAAAAATGGGAAAACAACATAAGGAGAGGTGAGGGGGGAAAAAGCAGATTGTGAACTGAGTTTTCAAAAGGAGAAACAAAGTAAAGAACCAGGAAAAACCTCAGACAAATGAGTAAAATTTAGAAAAATAAGAAGACATATATACATGAGTTCAGTTCCATTTGGAAATAAAGGATTATTGTGGTTTAGTTCACATGAGGGCCATTCAGCAAAATTAGTTTTATATCCCAAGGCCTAAAGATAAAGGAATTGTCCTAAAAAAAACCCTATTAATATGATATTGTTCATATATATTTTTATATCATTTTATTTCAAACATGAACACAACAGCAGTGTTACCCCTGGTAATATAATCTTATAATATAAACCTATTTACACTATAAATATACATGTATATATACATGTATACACACACACGTAATTCATTGATATATATCTATATAATTATACAATTAATGTGATCCACCATACATTCATCTGACAGTGTCCACACATATACAAGTATATACACACCTATTTAAAATTGTATCCCTCTAACACATATGCTTCGAGAAATTGTGTATTTATGTTTAACTTGCTTTAAATTCAGACATTGTTTTATTTCAACACACAAACTCTTCCAACCTTACGACACAAAAAAGCTTTTTTGTTGTTGTTGTTGTTGTTGTCCATGCGTGTCTCAGCTTTTTCAATAAATAGTTTTTGAATATTTTTATGAACTCCAGTAACACATATTAAACCTTCACCATCCAACCATGATACTTTTGAAGTATTTAGCAAAAATTCACACGTTACTGCTTCACAGAAAGGTTATGAGTATATCCTGAGTAAAAAAACTAAAATATCAAAGTATTTTACTATTGAGCTCATACTCATGACGCACACTACGAAATAACACATTTAAAAGTTGCTACAAAAATTTTAATTTTTGGTTTCATGTCAATTAATATGGTGACTAAAATGTAATTTACTGGTGGGGGTCCCTAAAGAAGGGCTTTGTCACTGACCACTCATAAAAAAGAAACCTCTTTGATTTTTCTGCTTCTAGACCTGCAATTTATTGGTTAAAATCCTGCAAATAACTTTAGGCTGTACGTGCCAAGGTTGCTGATTTGGAAGGTCTCAGATATGGGAGTAAAGAGAACAGACTATTGGAATGAGTTCATTAAAAAAAAAAGTGTTCATACACACGTAGAATTGGGACTTTTAAAATGTCACATGTACGTTCTCCCTGGCCCTGAAGGACCATGGCTGCTCGAAAGGACATTTTTGTGTGGATGGGACATGTTTGAATGAAGGTTTTTTTTTTTTTTTTTTTCAGATAAACAAGTCAACGTTTACAAAAATTGAAGAGAACAGTGAGAAAAAGAACACATCAGAGAAAGGAAGAACAACTGTCATCTTCTCTTTGAAAAATGAAGTGGGAGGACTTGTAAAGGCACTCAAACTCTTCCAGGTGAAAACAATGGAAAACAACACATTTTCTCTCTCCGTTGGGATCAACTCAGAGCATTCTAATCACTTTTCATTGTTCTTACTGTTTTCTCGCAGGAAAACCATGTGAATCTCGTTCACATTGAGTCAAGAAAATCCAAAAGACGCAATTCAGAGTTTGAGATTTACGTTGACTGCGACAGCAACCACGAGCAACTGAATGAGATCATCCAGTTGCTTCAGAAACACGTGAACGTGGTGGACATGGAGCCTCCTGATAACTCCTGTCTACCAGAAGAAAGTAAAGGTAAAACATATTGTGTCAGACCAATAGCTAAATCAACAAACTACGTGCTAACACATGATTTATTCATTTATTTATTTTTTTTTAGAAATGTCCAATGTCCCTTGGTTTCCAAAGAAAATTTCCGACCTGGATAATTGTGCAAACCGCGTCCTGATGTACGGCTCTGAGCTGGACGCTGACCATCCGGTACAGAATCAGCTGACACAGCTTCCTGTTAAATGCCAGAAGTCCTTCATTGTAGAACTTATTCATATTCCACTGTTTCCTTCCATCAGGGATTCAAGGACAACGTGTACCGTAAGAGACGGAAGTATTTTGCAGATCTTGCCATGGCTTACAAACAGTAAGATTTGGAATATTTATGAGGATCTATTCTCTTCTTGTAACAACATTCCTGAGTGAATGAACCATCTCTTCCAGTGGAGATCCTATTCCTCGCATTGAATTTACAGAAGAAGAGGTGAAGACGTGGGGCGTTGTGTACAGGGAGCTTAATAAGTTGTATCCCACTCACGCCTGCCGCGAATACTTGAAGAATCTCCCGCTGCTTTCCAAATACTGTGAATGTCGGGAGGACAACATCCCTCAACTGGAGGACGTCTCACGCTTCCTGAGAGGTACGTTTAAAAAAACAACTCATTTCCTTTGCAGTTGAACATTTTTTTTAAAGCCACTCTTTTATTTATAATTTTATTGTTGATTTATTCTTTTTATTGTTTAATGTTTTCTGTTGTTTTCTTTTTAATCATGTAAAGCACATTGAATTGATTTGTGTATGAAATGTGCTAAACAAGAAATGTCTTGTTTTTGTCAGATATACAGTTCTTTATGGCAGTGGTTCTCAAATGGGGGTACGTGTACCCCTGAGGGGTATAATGACACTACAGGGGGTACTTGAGAGAGACATAGAGGGGAACATTAACATTGAAAATATGGGAGGTTTATCATTTTTATTTTTTTTGTTAAAAATTACAATTATACTAAACATTGCCAGCAACTCACGAAACAACAACAAAAACACACAGAATAAGAGAAGACTATTGAATAGTAAAAAGAACTGACAAACCACAACAAATTTCACAAAATAACACAAAAAAGACACTAAGAGAGAAAAATACAACTACCAGACACAGACACACTAAATCAGCAATTCTCAACTGGGGGGTTGGGACCCAAAAGTGGGTCGAGGACCTGTACTAGGTGGGTCGCGAACAGCTTGTCAAAAATAAATAAATAGCCTACTTAATGTCTCTCATTTTAGACTTGTCTTGTATTTTGAAAGACACTTTTCTTTTGACAGACATGCTGTGAAATGCATGTTGCACAGGAAAATACATAGATTTGTGTTTTAAAAAAAGATTATACATGTATGTTTTCAACAGCTATTTTTGAAAAACTAAATTTGGTTGGTTAATTTCTCAAAACAAAAAAGAAAAAAAAAAAAAGGTGGGTCGCGATTTAATGATCGTGGCAAATTGTGAGTCCCAGGGTGAGACCAGTTGAGAACCCCTCCACTAAATGAGAGAAAATCACACAAGATCACTACAACATACACAAAAATGAACAGGGAAAAAAATCACACACAGCGATAGAATAATTTAGATACCAACAAAACACAAAAATGACAACAAAAACACACAAAATAAGAGAAAAACGTATTGAATAAAAAAAGAACAGAAAACAAGAACAAGAAAATACACAAAATTACCCAAAATGATGATTGAAATGATTTTAAATTACTAGAAATTATAAAAACTATAGAAATAAATCTATTCAGGAGCCAATAAATACTGTTTCTTTCCACTTATTTACAAAATGAGATTCTTTAAAATGTGTGTTTTCACTCATTCATTCCATCATTATGATCTATAGTTATTGTTTCATAGGATTCTCAGCAAAATGTTGTAGTCGGACAAAGGGGGGTCTTTGATTCAAAAGTAAGAAGAAAGTGTCTATTTGTACGGTTGCCGTACGGACAACCCCCGGTGCTATTGGTATGTTTAGCGAAGTACAAGTACGTAGCGTTTTAGGGTTAGGGTTAGGTTTAGGGTTAGGTATAATCTTAGTCACGTGACCTAAACTGGCCTAATAGGGGTGCTGCGTACAAATAGAACGTCAGTATATTGATACGGCAACGGTACGAATAGCCACTGCCAAGTAAGAAAAAGGGGGACTAGAGCCTAAAAAGAGAACCACTGCTTTATGGGGTACTCATGCACAATGTTTTTAACTGTGTCCTCAGAGCGCACTGGGTTCACCATCAGGCCTGTGGCTGGTTATTTATCCCCACGGGACTTCCTGGCTGGTTTGGCTTTCCGTGTTTTTCACTGCACTCAGTACGTCCGGCACAGCTCAGACCCCCTGTACACCCCAGAGCCGTGAGTCATATTTGTGGTTATACGTCAGCTTTCGTGGCATTTCAACAAGTAAAAACTACAAGTATTGATATACTGTGTTTTCTCTTCTTAACAAGGGACACATGCCACGAGCTGCTGGGCCACGTACCTCTGCTTGCGGAGCCCAGCTTTGCTCAGTTTTCACAGGAGATTGGTCTGGCTTCACTCGGAGCTTTAGACGACTCGGTTCAGAAACTGGCCACGGTGAGTGTCACAGTCATCAGTGGTATATAGAGTACTGGTATATCTACTCAAGTAGAAGTACTGTTATTTGATTGAAATTGTACTCAAGTACAAGTACAAGCAGGATAATTTTCCACAAAGGCATCTGTATAAAATAAAAGTTTTGTCAAAAAATGTACAGTTCTTGTTCAAATAAAATAACACCCATGAAATCAATTTAAAAATAAATAAATAGGCTTTAAGTATAAATACAACTCTAAAACATGCCAAATATGTCATGTAGGTAACAACATAATATAATATAACATAATAGATAGAAACCACAACCTGAACCATAGAAAGTGGCATTGATTAGAAATGGCATGACTAAGAACATATGGATTATCTCATAATCATAATCAAAAATGCTTTATTTATTCCAGGAGGAAATTACTTACATTACGTTGACGCTCAAGAAATATTACAAATAAGAAGAATAAATGCTAAACAACGAAAGAAAAAAAGAAAAGCACATGTAATTAAGTAAAAGATTGTTAATTAAATAAGGATTAAATACAAGTGCACATATTACACAAGTAAAAAATAAAATAAGATCAATAATAATAATCCCCAAATACACAAATATAATACAGATATTTACAAGATTCGAAGCTGTGATCAATCAAAGATTATGTTTAATGTGCCTTGAAACAGAAATAAAAAAAATGAATCACAAAAAAATAATAATTTACTCAGCAATGGTTGGGTGTAGAAATTTAATTGATTACTTCTTTTAAAACGTACTGAACTACAAGTAAAATTACTGATTTAGAATTATACTTTTAAAAAAACACACAAAAGCAACTCAATTACAGTAACGTGAGTGCTTTTAATCCATTACTTTCACTTCTGCTATTTATCAGGTAAAGGGTTGTGTTTTATTTCCTCCTGTGTAACAGTGCTACTTCTTCACTGTGGAGTTTGGCCTTTGCAAACAAGAAGGACAGCTGCGTGCGTACGGAGCCGGGCTGCTGTCATCCATCAGTGAGCTGAAGGTAAACACATGGTCGCCTGGAGTTTAAATGGGGTCACCTGAAATTTCAGAAAAATTTTAATACATTTTTCCATTGAATTATTTTGAATTACTATTATTTTTTTAATTTAAAACAACACACAATCTTAAACAACTATTTCTATACTTTGACTTTGTGAAACATACTGTAAATCTAGTTAAACTAAAATGCAGTAGAAAAAATTAAAAATGAAAATCTGAGCTCCAACATTGATCAAAAACCATTCTTAGTATCAAAATAGGGTCACGATTGGGAACCACTGCACTAAATACTGTTTCATTCACTTATTTACAAAATTAGATTCTTTGAAATGTGTGTTATCACCCGTCCTTTCTATCATTATGATCTAGAGTTGTTTTTAAATAGTTTTCTAAGCAAAACGTTGTAATGGGACAAAGGGGAGACTTGGATTCAGAAGTTAAAAAAAAAGGGACTAGAGCCAAAAAAGTTTGAGAACCACTGAACTATACAACCCACAATCACCCCATTATAAGAAGTTGTTAGACAAATAGAGCAGTTGCATTTTGAATCTGGGATAACACAAACTATTACATTAGAGCGACATTAAAATTGGGCGTGGTCGGGGAGAGCGATTAACCATTTTAACTTCAAATTAAAGGTGGAAAAGCTATTTCAGGGTTTTAAAAACTAATAATTATTCCTTTGTTTATAATGGAGATGCAAAATATGTTGCATTAAATGAAAAATAATGGCCTTTTTCCATTTCTTTATTTGGTATTTAGGCCTGTAGAAAGTAGATATGGCTGTTGAAGCTCTTTCAAGTCGCAGTACTTTTTTCATACCATATTCACTATGCATTGGCCAGATTAATGTGAATAAACATTGTAAAAGAATGTTTATGAAAATAAAGCAGAGATTTCACCTCCTATTCTTAGAAATGCACAAAGGAACTGTTGAATAAGTAAAACAATATATACCCTTAATTATGTCCTTGTAAATGTGCTGAAAGCCTTGAGGAGAGTATTATTATATCATTTATTTAACCAATAAAAGCCTCATTGAGATTAGAAATCTATTTTTCCTCATAAAGCAGCCCCCTCTGTACTATACATCTCTGCTCATTCTCGTGAAATGTTCTTTCTTTAGTAAATGGTAGTGTGTACTTGTCTTCCAGCATGCTCTCTCTGGTAACGCCAGGATTATGCCTTTTGACCCAAAAGTCACCTCCAAGCAGGAGTGCATCATCACAATGTTCCAGGACGTCTACTTCGTATCAGACAGCTTTGAGGAAGCCAAAGTCAGGATGAGGTGAGTTTCACTGTAAACGTCTGCTCTAGATCATCATTTTACTCATTAAAACTAATATACATACACAGGTTATTCTATTTGACATATCAATGGGCTCTGTCGTAGCATTGATCAGTAACACAGATCTAGAATGCTACAGTAAAGCATGGGTTTCTCCTTTAAAAGTCTGTCAATCTATCTGTTGAAGCGGCGCTGAATTGCACCCTTTTTTAAATATATATATTAATTTAAAAAGGAACAATAAACGTGAAACACACCCTTTTCAATCACTGTACATGTCTTCTCTTAATTGAATATTAATATTAAAAATCTGCAACTATACCTGCTAATTTTCTGCCCATATTTTTATTTTTATTTTTATTTTTAATTATTGTTTTATTCTATATGATTCTATTGTGTTGTTTGCACATTGTGTTTTTTTTGTTTTAAGATTTGTGTTACTGACTAGTAAAGTAGAAATGTCCTTGCACTGAAAAATAATTTCCTATGTCACATAGGAAATTATTATACAAGTCTATGTCACATGTTCAGACCAATAGTGCTTTTTTTGGAACCACAACAAAGGAGGTACTAAAAAATCACCTCCAGGTACCAAAGAGGAGGTACGTTTTCCCAGTGGAAATGGAAAAAAGGAGAGTAGAGCCGATACCGCCAGTGGAAACGCACCATATGTCAAAATGTGACCATCTGTGTGTTAACTGGCGCACAATGTCAGGAGTTAGACATGAAAATAATATATTGACCCATAGGGCCCCCTAGTGGCTGATTACAGAACAGCTATGAGACTCAGCACTAAAATACTTGCCTTTTTTCAAAAGAATTTGGTTTGAATAGTTTAGGCTTGAACCCAGTTTAGTTGGTGACCCCTGTTTCAAACATATTATTATCTATATTTGCAAGTTGTGTTGACTTAACAACTTTTATGTTCTTTCAGAGAATTTGCCAAGACCATCAAACGTCCCTTCACAGTTCGCTACAATCCCTACACTCAGAGCGTGGACGTGTTAAAAGACACCCCCAGCATCAACAGTGTGGTGGAGGAGCTCCGACACGAGCTGGACATTGTGGGTGACGCCCTGAGCCGGCTCAACAAACAGCTGGGTGTCTAATAAACAGCTGGGTTTGTAAACAAACAGCTGGGTGTACAAACAAACAGCTGGGTGTATAAACAAACAGCTCGGTGTCTAATAAACAGCTGGGTTTGTAAACAAACAGCTGGGTGTATAAACAAACAGCTGGGTGTGTAACAAACAGCTGGGTGTATAAACAAACAGCTGGGTGTATAAACAAACAGCTGGGTGTCTAATAAACAGCTGGGTTTGTAAACAAACAGCTGGGTGTGTAACAAACAGCTGGGTGTATAAACAAACAGCTGGGTGTCTAATAAACAGCTGGGTTTGTAAACAAACAGCTGGGTGTATAAACAAACAGCTGGGTGTCTAATAAACAGCTGGGTTTGTAAACAAACAGCTGGGTGTGTAACAAACAGCTGGGTGTATAAACAAACAGCTGGGTGTCTAATAAACAGCTGGGTTTGTAAACAAACAGCTGGGTGTATAAACAAACAGTTGGGTGTCTAATAAACAGCTGGGTGTCTAACACACATCTGGGTCAGTAAAGAACTCCATCAATGCTCATGGTCTCACCTCCAGCCCTGCTGTTTAAACATAGCTCGTACGTATGTGGGCCTTTGTCTGTTTGATGAATGTGATCTGATATTTGCTATTTGTTGTTTCCATTGCATGGAGCCAGGGTTGGGGTCAATTACATTTTTCAGTTACAATTACATTTTCAATTACCCATTTAAATTACAATATTTTTTTTATCCTCAGAAAGTCAATTACATTCACATTCTCAATTACCAAAATGTAAATACTGAGCCTAAAAAATAACCTAATAAAAGTTAACCTTCCTATTGTGTTATCTTTCTGTTAGCATCTCTAATGATAACAGGTCCTAAATCAGCTGTAAAATACGCTAAAAACTAATATCTATCATCTAATCTCTTTCCTATCTATTGTTTACCTTGTTAGGCTTCATAATCAATGAAAATATAGGTTGAAATATTTTTAGTGTGGACATCTGAGCCTCTTTTGTGTCAGTATACCCCTAAATTTATATATATATATATATAATATTAAGTGGCAAATGTGGGAAAGCTTGATATGAAACATATTTTAATAATTGTTAACTACATATGGGTAGAACTCTACATAGAACAGTAACATGGTTCCCCAGTCGAGCGTGAAATTATAATTGACATTTTTTATCAAATTTTCATGGCAATTACAATTACAAAGTCAATTATCTAAACTCAATTACAATTTAATTACGACAGACAGTTTTGTTTTTTTTTTAAATTACAACTTGCAATTATAATTATGCCATAATTATAATTAATTATCAATTAAGCGATTACATTTATAATTGACCCCAACCCTGCATAGACCATGGACTGTACTACACGCACTGCATATGTTTAGCTTCTAACTTCAGTATAACTCACAAACCCAAAGAGCTACAGTATATACTTACTACTTATTTTGAGGCACCGTTTTGCTTCCATTGTGCTTCTAAATTGACTTCCGTGCTTTTGTGATTTTCCTACACGTAAAGTACCCCAGTCTGTTACAAACTCGTGTAGTTTCTTCTTCCTTTGGTGTTGTTAATGATCATGTTTGTGCTCGTGTGTGTGTGTTTTGGAAATTTTTTCCTTTTTTTCTTTACGTGTATTATTTCCCACTTGGTTTATTTGTATCTGTTTTTGTACTTATTTGGTGTTTGTACGGTAGTATTTTACTTCCTGTGTGCTGTTAAAATTAGTTATGAATCAAACCAGCAGTTGATATCAATGCTTTAAAGGTCTCACATGCAGTGTAGTTTAGAGTGAGGATCGTGAATATCAATCCTGCAGTCATTCTAAGTGTGGCACAAAACATATTTTTCTACTGAAAAGATACTATTAGAGTTGGCTCTGTGTGTGTTGGCATAAAACTTCTTCAATAAAACATCCACGGTGTCAAAGTTTTTGCATCTTTTGTGTGTGTGTGTGTGTGTATACAGTCAGACCATATCTGCCCCCCTCAAAAATAAAATATACATTCCATATGATTCAAATTCAAACTTTAAAATTTCAACCTTAAAACATAAAAAAGAAAGAAAACAAAAACACAAATTTTCAGTCTTTTTCTTCCTCTTCAGTAGAATATTATCTCTATGAGGAATCCTGACTGGACGTGCAGTAAGAGATGCCTTTGTCAGAAACTCTTTTTGAACAATGATTTTTGAGTGGGTCTGTAAAAATTTAATTCTTAATTAGAGTTAGAATTAAATACTCTATCGTTTGATTTTGACAGCTTTTCAGAGGAGTATTTTACTTCTACCTCATTGGGCTGTAGTGAGAAGTATAGTCTATAATGTTAACCTTATGGTTTGAAATTCGGTTAAAATAGATACATGTTTATCTACTTCATGTCAAATGTTATTGATCACCAGTTGTAGAAATTTATTTAAATCTAAATTTGTTCCTGAAATCCACCAACCTACTAGAATCTGAATAATCCTGATTTCGTTTTTTGGATCAAAGTTATCCCAATCCTATTAAAACTGAGGGTTTGATCCAGATTAAAACCAAGATGGGATTACTGTACATGATCGAATTGGATCTCAGAATCCATTTTTTAACAACCCATTTTCAATAATAAATCAACCAGATTACATTTAAACAACTGGTCCCAGGGTAATGGCTGACTTTGAAGAAAACCATTGTAGATAAATAAATTAATATCATAAATATAAATTTAATATTTACATTGTTACATATGCTATACATTTATAATTTCAGTATTATACAGCGTGAAAGGAAATCTATTAAAACAGACTTATGAATATCAACCACAGTTTTTTTTATTATTATTAATTGATTCTAGTGCTTTTTAATAAATGTTATTATTATTATTATTATTATTATTATTATTATTATTATTATTATTACTATTATTATTATTAATAATAATAATAATTAATAACAATTAAAATAATAAAATAATATAACAAGATAACAATAACAAGATACAATAATAATAGTAATAATAATAATAATAATAATAGTGCACAACTGCACTATTATCTCATTATTATTATTATTATTATTATTATTATTATTATTATTATCGTATCTTGTTATTGTTATCTTGTTATATTATTTTATTTAGTTTTGCACATATAAGTCTAATTACTGTTTATATTTATGTTTATATTATTTTTCTAGTTAATTGTTATTATTCAATGTTTACACTATTGGAGAGAGCACAGTTCACCAATTAAAATTCCTCGTGTGTATAACTTACATAACTTGGCCAACAAAGTTGATACTATTCTATTATTATTATTATTATTATTATTATTATTATTATTATTATTATTATTATTATTATTATTATTAAGATAATGTGTATAGAATTGTTCATCTTTAGATTTTATTTTATCTAAAGTCACAAATCCATAAACAAACTTCAAACTCTGTGATGTGATTTTACGACAGTGACGTAATCACCCTGTGAGTCCTGCCTCCATGGAAACTCACTCACGGTCGGAACTGTATTTACTCTCCTGTGTAAGTTTGTTTACTTCACTGTTAACTTGTCTTTTTTATGACTATTTGTGGCTTTTAGCTCCACACAAATGAATCTTTACGGACAAATCGAGACTTAATTGAAGCTGTTCTGCTATTGTTAGCTCAACTAGTTAGTCACCGTGTTCAGTAGAAATAAAAGGTTTTAATGTTAATATTAGGGTCTTCTTTGTGGTTCTCTTCGGTCTGTAATGTGTGTAATAATGTGTATATACTATTTATTTATTTAATGTCAGGGAGCTAACAGCTACGGACAGCTGGGTCAGGGACATGATGAGGACCAGTCCGAGCCCAGACTGTGTGATCATTGCCCGGCTCTCAGAGCCAGAGTCCGGGCAGTGAGCGGTGGAGGAGGACACTCCGTGTTAGTAACAGGTACGTTACAGTTACAGTGTAACGATAATCTGTGATCCTACAAGAAATAATGTGTTACTATCAGTCACTGCCTAATCTTATCCTTTCAGCGCATGCGCGTAGACTGCGTCACTTCCTTCACTCGCAAGCTTTACGACAGAGCTTTATTGTTTTTTTTATTTTTAAGTATAAATACAAACTAGAGCCGTATAGAGAAAGAGTTGCGACAACGGAAGTCCGGAATGCTTGACCGTCACGTGATTCATGTAAAACTGAATTTGTTCCCGGAAGTTAGTGGTGGGCCATTTTAATCCATTGATTCCGAGTGACATAACTGGGATTATCGGTAATTTGTCGTCAATAATTTCATTGATTGACAATATTTATACAGTACACCGTCATATGTATATTTATATACAATATATGTTCATGTAGTTCCATAAATTGTTTTTTCCCTAATGTAAAATCGTATTAATAATTAGTGTAAACAGCTACTTTACCTGATTTTTTGGACGTAGTTAAGGCCAACATTAGTATGGTTAAAAAATGTCTCAATATGTATTATGTGTATTATACATTGTTTTGAATTTTCTTTAAAAAAAAAAAAAAAAAAAAAAGGGGATCATTAAAAACACCACACGTTAATGTGTTTAGATACGCTGATGATAATAATAATAATAATAATAATAATAATAATAATAATAATAATAATAATAATAATAATAATAATATGATTATTTAAACGTCTTACTGTTCAAAAGTGCATCACAAACTGTCTAAAAGCTTCATTGGCTACAATAGTACACCGATCACTTCCGGGTAATGATTGTGAGGCTCCATGAGCCGCCATTGCTGTAAAAAAAAAAACCGAACCATTGGAGTGAACAGAGTTGTCTCAACTCTCTCTCTATACAACTCTGATTCAAACAGAAAAGCATCTTTCACATGAATACAGATTATAGACTAAATTGGAAGACAAAAGAAGAAGAAGAAGAACCAAGGGGCTAAACAATGAAATCAAACATCAGATTGGGCTTGTTGTTGTTTACGACAGAGCTCCTGGGACGTGATATTTGAATGTAAACTGACCATACAGTGTTTGTTAAATATTTAACAGTACATATGCAAATACGTAACTGTTTTGTGGTGTTTTTAATTGTTAATTAAAAAAAAAAAATACAAAAAGTAAAAACCACCTAGAGACGAGTGCTTAGTTGTAGTGTAACAGCTCCCCCTGGTGGTATAAATGCTTCATGTCGTGATGTAACTACACATTCTGCAGCATCACATTGAATACATGTTTATGTATTATTTGAACAGTCTTTAAAGCGTTGTTATTTTCTGAGCATTTTAGGAAGTTGTATAGTATTTCAATTCTGAAATAAATGCTTAGATAACAGGTTTTGAGTCAGAATAAATAAAAGATTAATAAGACTTTTTTTAATCTCTGTCCTCTGTCTGTAATTTAAAAATACCAAATGACACCAGCCGCAACGATGTAATGTTTTAATGAAATACTTAGATACTAAAGATATAATAATATACTGATAAAAAATATAATAAAACATATAAATACTGGTAATGAAATAATAATATTAATTACACTGAATTAACAACACTTTTTTTTTTTTTTAAATAAATGATTGATTGTTAAGATAGACTGTGTTGTCATTTTTACAAATGAGTATAAGTAGCTCAGTCATACTAAATGTATTGTTGGAATTTATAATTTTCAATAAAATGTGAGATGTATAATGTAATTATAGTGTTAAGATGTGTTATAATGTTTGTTTTTTTTAGACGTTTATGTTTGTTTTCTGATTTGCACAGAGAATGGAGAGGTGTATGTGTGCGGACAGAACCACAGAGGTCAGCTGGGACTCGGCCACACTTCAAACATTTCATCTTTTCAGCTCTGCCTTGGTTTGAATCAGAAGGTTACAGGTGTAGCATGTGGCTGGGAATTTACACTGTTTATCACTGGTAAGCAAATTAGTTTATCTATGTGGTCTTTAATAAAGTAAATAATAATGATAGCTGGCAAAGAAAGCTAGACATAGCTTTTTTAAAGCTGCTGGACATAATAGTTTATTATCAGATAAAGACATAGCGTAGGCTTCATTGATCAATAAATCTAAGATCATTTGTGTGAAAAAAAAGGTTGACATAGTCGTTTAAGTGGAGATCAAAACTAACTTTCGAGCTGCAGTTTCAAGCTTTATTTTTGTTTTTTTATTTTTTTCAAGCAAATTATCTTTGATGTCTTGATTATGAGGCCTACAATATGTCTTTATCTGTTTAAAAATGATTGTCCCCGGCAGCTTTAAGTGTGTAAAAAGTGTTTCTTATTTTAAATATGACTATTTCCCCCCTTTAACAATGTTTACCTGTGAGGTGGATGCGGTTAGAACCTTCACACACTTTCACCCAAATCTTTAAGGTTTTGTGTATTTTCCTTTTCACGCTCATGTCACCTGACAGACGGTGGTCAACTCCTGGCCTGTGGCTCTAATGCATTTGGACAACTGGGAGTTGAAGAGTCAGTCACACACTCTTTAGATCCACGTCTTGTTGAGGTGAGACTCAGGGATTGTGTGTTTATTAATCTGTGTTTGAAATCAACGAGTCAGTTTTAGTTCTTACAGATCATTGTTTGTGTTGTTTTTTATTTCAGGTCCTGAAGGAGCCAGTTGTCAGTGTGGCAGCAGGACTTAGACACTCACTCGCTGCAACTGGTAAGACAACGCCACAAATGGTCACCGTCTCAGCAAATTCTTTTATTATTGTGTTTTTTCAGGTTCTGGCTGTGTGTATCAGTGGGGAACTGGTTTATTAAATCAGGCCAAGAGAGCGCTCAGTCCTCAGCCTGTCCCATCATACCTCTGTTCCAAGGTGCCCTGCCTCGTACCAGGTAAGGTCACAGTACCAGATAAGGTCACAGTACTTTGTAAGGTCACTTATATAGAGGAAAGTTGACAGCATTTACTGTGATGGTACCGTATTTTACGGCTGTTGAACGCACGGCTGTATTGACCGCATTCCAATATTTTAGCAATTTTCCAAGAAAAATCCACGTAAAGGCCGCACCGTCACATAGGCTGCTCTCTATAAGTCTTTTCACACTCTGGAACTGTGCATGTGCGACCTAGGGGTCATAGGTCAGAGGGATGTAAACGTCAACAAGCTCGTTCACTCCTTAAATATTTCTATTTTAACAGCGTTTGTAATGTTATTCCTGAGATCTTTAGTGTTTTAATAGTCTTCATATTATTCATATTACACATATTCAGACTGGAGGGGGGGCAGGGTTCGTTCTTTCTTTCTTTCTTTCTTTCTTTCTTTCTTTCTTTCTTTCTTTCTTTCTTTCTTTCTTTCTTTCTTTCCTGGTGACGGACTCTCCCACTGAACCATTATGTAGAGTATCAAAAATTCAAACAAAATTCAATCGTGCGCTTCTCTAATTTCTGGCTGTTTCTGATTTAAAAAAATGCAAAATTCTGACTCGCCAGCGCCCCCAAGTACGCCAAAAATGCATTACAAGATAGGAATTGCCAAAAAAATTGATTCATCGTAAAATCATGAAAATGGACACAGAAGTAGACCATGACAAGACAAGTAAAAATATTATCAAGACCATGCCAAAAAAATACACAGGAAGGCCAGAATCAAATTGCTTTCTCCTAGGGCGTTTCACTGACTGGCTCAAAAGCGCTGGAAATCATCTAGAGAAGTGGGACATCAAAAGTTATCTATAGATTTTTGATAACTTGCATATTTGATAACGTAACACATGGGGCGGAGCTAATTACTGTGACATTACACAGGGGCAGAGCTATTATTTGTAACATAACACAGGGGGCGGAGCTAATTACTGTGACATTACACAGGGGGCGGAGCTATTATTTGTAACGTAACACAGGGGCGGAGCTATTATTTGTAACGTAACACAGCGGCTGAGCTAATTACTGTGACATTACACAGGGGGAGGAGGTATTATTTGTAACATAACACAGGGGGCGGAGCTATTAATTGTATTCTAACACAAGGGGTGGAGCTAATAACTGTAACATAACACAAGGGGTGGAGCTAAATACTTTGACATTACACAGGGGGCGGAGCTATTATTTGTAATGTAACACAAGGGGCGGAGCTATTAATTGTACTGTAACACAGGGGGCGGAGCTATTAATTGTATTCTAACACAAGGGGCGGAGCTATTATTTGTAACATAACACAGGGGGCGGAGCTATTAATTGTATTCTAACACAAGGGGTGGAGCTAATAACTGTAACATAACACAAGAGGTGGAGCTATTATTTGTAATGTAACACAGGGGGCGGAGCTATTAATTGTATTCTAACACAAGGGGCGGAGCTATTATTTGTAACATAACACAGGGGGCGGAGCTATTAATTGTATTCTAACACAAGGGGTGGAGCTAATAACTGTAACATAACACAAGGGGCGGAGCTAATAACTAACATAACACAGGGGGCGGAGCTATTAATTGTATTCTAACACAAGGGGTGGAGCTAATAACTGTAGCATAACACAAGGGGCGGAGCTAAATACTTTGACCTTACACAGGGGGCGGAGCTATTATTTGTAATGTAACACAAGGGGCGGAGCTATTAATTGTACTGTAACACGGGGCGGAGCTATTAATTGTATTCTAACACAAGGGGCGGAGCTATTATTTGTAACATAACACAGGGGGCGGAGCTATTAATTGTATTCTAACACAAGGGGCGGAGCTATTATTTGTAACGTAACACAAGGGGCGGAGCTAATTACTGTAACATAACACAGGGGGCGGAGCTATTAATTGTATTCTAACACAAGGGGTGGAGCTAATAACTGTAACATAACACAAGGGGCGGAGCTAAATACTTTGACATTACACAGGGGGCGGAGCTATTATTTGTAATGTAACACAAGGGGCGGAGCTATTAATTGTACTGTAACACAGGGGGCGGAGCTATTAATTGTATTCTAACACAAGGGGCGGAGCTATTATTTGTAACATAACACAGGGGGCGGAGCTATTAATTGTATTCTAACACAAGGGGTGGAGCTAATAACTGTAACATAACACAAGAGGTGGAGCTATTATTTGTAATGTAACACAGGGGGCGGAGCTATTAATTGTATTCTAACACAAGGGGCGGAGCTATTATTTGTAACATAACACAGGGGGCGGAGCTATTAATTGTATTCTAACACAAGGGGTGGAGCTAATAACTGTAACATAACACAAGGGGCGGAGCTAATAACTGTAACATAACACAGGGGGCGGAGCTATTAATTGTATTCTAACACAAGGGGTGGAGCTAATAACTGTAACATAACACAAGGGGCGGAGCTAAATACTTTGACATTACACAGGGGGCGGAGCTATTATTTGTAATGTAACACAAGGGGCGGAGCTATTAATTGTACTGTAACACAGGGGGCGGAGCTATTAATTGTATTCTAACACAAGGGGCGGAGCTATTATTTGTAACATAACACAGGGGGCGGAGCTATTAATTGTATTCTAACACAAGGGGTGGAGCTAATAACTGTAACATAACACAAGAGGTGGAGCTATTATTTGTAATGTAACACAGGGGGCGGAGCTATTAATTGTATTCTAACACAAGGGGCGGAGCTATTATTTGTAACATAACACAGGGGGCGGAGCTATTAATTGTATTCTAACACAAGGGGTGGAGCTAATAACTGTAACATAACACAAGGGGCGGAGCTAATAACTGTAACATAACACAGGGGGCGGAGCTATTAATTGTATTCTAACACAAGGGGTGGAGCTAATAACTGTAACATAACACAAGGGGCGGAGCTAAATACTTTGACATTACACAGGGGGCGGAGCTATTATTTGTAATGTAACACAAGGGGCGGAGCTATTAATTGTATTCTAACACAAGGGGCGGAGCTATTATTTGTAACATAACACAGGGGGCGGAGCTATTAATTGTACTGTAACACAGGGGGCGGAGCTATTAATTGTATTCTAACACAAGGGGCGGAGCTATTATTTGTAACGTAACACAAGGGGCGGAGCTAATTACTGTAACATAACACAAGAGGTGGAGCTATTATTTGTAATGTAACACAAGGGGCGGAGCTAATTACTGTAACATAACACAAGAGGTGGAGCTATTAATTGTAACATAACACAAACATTACCCAGGGGGCGGAGCTAAATACTTTGACATTACACAGGGGGTGGAGCTATTATTTGTAAAGTAACACAAGGGGCGGAGCTATTATTTGTAACATAACACAAACTTTACCCAGGGGGGCGGAGCTAAATACTTTGACCTCACACAGGGGCGGAGCTATTATTTGTAACATAACACAAGGGGCGGAGCTATTAATTGTACTGTAACACAGGGGGCGGAGCTATTAATTGTATTCTAGCACAAGGGGCGGAGCTATTATTTGTAACATATCACAAAGGGCGGCGCTATTATTTGTAACATATCACAAAGGGCGGAGCTATTATTTGTAATGTAACACAAGGGGCGAAGCTATTAATTGTAACATAACACAAAGGGCGGAGCTAATTACTGACTTTTCACAGGGGGCGGAGCTATTAATTGTACTCTAACACAAGGGGCAGGGGTATTAACTTTAAGATAACACAAGGGGCGGAGCTAATAATTGTAACATTATACAATGGGCGGAGCTAATTACTGTAACATAACACAAGGTGCAGAGCTAATAATTGTAAAAATGTGGAAATATGGAAATTGGCGCGTTAGCGCCCCCTACAGAGTGAAGACAATTTAATATGGGGCGAAAAAAATCAAAAACATTTTCACAAACTTCTGTTTTGGCCTCTCGATCAAAACAGTCAATGAGACGCATGCTTTATTTTCTATCGTGTTATTTCCATTTTGTGTTAATAGGAAATTGGCCAAATCTTGAATATCGTCAGCTCAAACTTTACACTACTACTACTACTACTACTACTACTAATACTACTACTACTACTACTAATACTACTACTACTACTACTACTACTACTACTAATACTACTACTACTACTACTACTACTACTACTACTACTACTACTACTACTACTACTCCAGTAATGTTCTTGGATGTGTTTGTACAACAACAAAAATCATATATGTTTATATCTCAATAGTACATTTCTGTCGAAAGAAATCAATAATAATGCACTGATAGTATAAAATTTACTCTTATATTATGTCTTAGTATGAACTTGAGGCAGCGCATCGAAGGAGGCCCAGCAAAGGCGGCAGGGAAAAGGTGGCGCAGATTGCCGAAGGCGGTGCAATGCGGTACAGGCGGCGCAGGAAAAGGCATCGTGGCAAAGGCAGCACTGGAAAGGCTGCACGGCAAAAGTGACGCCTTTACCTGCAGCGCCTTCGGTATGAAAAGGACAGTATGAGTATTGAGATAATTTTATGAGGTAAACCATTCACTAACCGTGTTCATGATTATTTTTATCAAGCTATTGTTTTAATTCAATTTTCAAATTTGAACGAAGTGCACGAGATGGACACTAAACAGGTTGATAAGTGAAACTGCACTGATCAGCTGATTGGTCACTGTTGCAGCATTAGCTTTAGCAGCTAACTATGCATTTCTGCCTTGGAGACCGATACCACGATTCTGCAAAAAATCTTTCAAGGAATCAACGCTCCAACTGGAAAAATAATCTTAATCTCTGTCAGACTCGCTGCCTACACCGAGTTTATCCCTCTTGACCTTTGACCTCATGTGCGGGAGTGTGAAAAGGCGTCTTGGCTGATGAGGGGGCCCTTCAAACGACTCGGCCAATCAGAACTTGAAACTAAAAACAAATAATCTACAGATGACTTCTGCTTCACTCTCTCACTCCAATCAGACAGCGTCCTACATACGGAGCATGTTTTAACTGTCCTGTTATTGAAGCTGTGAGAGATTTAACTTTTCCTACATTATGTGAAGCTGGTTTTTGAATGTTCAGTTTACCCTGTTGTTCACTTGCTGTTACAGTTCATTCATTTTGCTGTAGGGGGGACTGTCAGTAATATTCTGCCTCCCAACACTCGCTTTCACTGGACACATGTGTAACTGACTGATAAATCCACACATTGAGTGCTCTGCCATATTGGCCGCACCCTCAACTTTAAATGAAAAAACTAGCATCCTATACGCCAGAAAATATGGTACTTGGTCTATGAAATGAGAGGTATTTTTTGATGGTTGCAGGTTTGGATCTGAGGAAATCATACCGAGTGGCTGCTGGCTCAGCTCACAGTGTGTGTCTGACAGGTAGGATCTGGAGGAAGGACATTTGTTTGTTTGTTTGTTTGTTTGTTTCAGTTTAGAAATATATAACAAGACTGAAACAGAAGCAAAAATGTATATATACCCTACATAAATCATATCATTCAACCTTTCTCAGTAATACACACAAAAGAAATGCAGGCAACAAAGTACATTTGAGTTGCCTTTTTCAAATAATACAAAAAAAAAAAATATATATATATATATATATATATACGTATATACATATATATGTATATATACACTACCTGTCAAAAGTTTTAGAACACCCACATTTTTCCAGTTATTTATTGCTGTTCTGCAGCAATGAAGGTTGAATCAGCCTTGAAAGCTGGTTTAGCTACTAATTCCTACAGGTGTTTCAACTTTTCTTGGTTACTTCCAACTCCCTCCGTCTGCATAAAAGCAGTGTTGGAACACTCCGTGGTACCAGACCCTCATGAGCATCAGGTGAACAGTATTGTTCATGGATTCCATGAATTGCTTATTTGTTCTATGCTTTCATTTCAGAGTGCAATGACACAGTAGCCTAAATAATTTTCAGTAAAAAACTGGGGAAAATGTGGTGTTCTAAAACTTTTGATTGGTAGCGTATATACATACATTTAACAAAGAACACATACTTATGTCTACTGCTATACATAACTCTCTAAAATACATTGAAACATTTTATTTTTGAAAATGAATAGGGTGTGACTCCTTTTTATTTCTTTATCAACATTATTCCACAAATTAACCCCTAGAGCAAACAGACATCTTAATTTTACTTCTAAACTTGCTTTTGGTAAAATAAACGTAAATTGATCTCTTAGGCTATATTTGCTTGAAGTATTTTTGAACACCTTCTGGAAGAGTATTTATTTTAGCTTTGAACATTATCTGTTATTTAATAAGAAACATCTTTAATTATCACAAGTTATTGATTGAACAAGTAACGGATGTGTGTGGTCACGATATCCTGCTTTGTTTCTCAATCGTACAGCCTTTTTTTTTTGGAATAAAACAATATCAATGGTCTTAAAAGCAGGTAAATTGTGTTTTGTGCTGCTGCTCTGTGGAGAGGGGGGGGGGTGTACTGTGAAGTCTGCAGATTGATGTAGGGATCTGTCTTTAACAGCCTGTTCATTGATCTATATGGGCTTATTCTCTGTCCTGCAATTAGTTAACCAGTCCCTCTCTATTGGTTTTCTCTGCTGCATCTGTTATTAGGGGAGTAATGCTGTGTGTGTGTGTGCGTGTGTGTGTGCGTGTGTGTAGGAGATGGTGATTTGTTCCTGTGGGGGAGCAATAAGCACTGCCAGCTGCTCTCCTCAGATCCCTTCGTCCCATGTCCTCGTCCACTCAGACGTTCTCTGCTGCAGGAAGAGAACGTTGGGAACGTTTGGTGTGGATGGACACACGTTGTAGCTCAAACAGGTTCCAGGTTTTCACTTCCCTTTCTCTATGTGAAGCTCACAGTTTCGTAAGTGATCCCTAAAACAGTGGCTCTATGTGAACAAGGCTGTGGTGTGTTTCAGAGAGTGGGCGTGTGTTCACGTGGGGCAGGGGGGATTATGGTCAGCTGGGCAGACCACCTCCGACCAACCAGGGACCAACACAGACGTCTGCTGAAGGTGTCCTACCTTCAGAGGTCAAAGATCTCTGTGGAGCAACTCAGGTTAGGCCAGAGTAAATCTCTAAGAGCAACATAACAGACTAAAGGTGCGTTTACACCGAACTCAGTCGCCTGTGATGAGTCGCTTGAACATAGTGGCGCTTTTTCACTTCATCGCTCCAGTGGCATGATGACCAGGGAATAGTGTGTGTCTGCGGAGCCGGTGACAGGGGAGAGAGAGGGCTGATCACTTCTTCTCTGGCCGTCCGTTTACAGCACTTATCATAGAGAGTGCCGGTTTTACAGTTTAAATGATCAAGTTACGAGTTACAAAGGATGAGTTCACTCAGAATGTAGGTTATTCAAGGAGTTAACCGCTTTAATTTTACCCAGGTAAGTTGAGGAAGTGTACAGCCCTCCCTCTGCAGCCATCTCACTCTAGCGGGGGAGGGGCTGCTGCTTTGGCTCTACAGTTGGTGACGGCCGGGGGAGTTGGCGCTTGAAGTCGCTTGAAAAGTTCTAATCTCACCACTTTGATCAATTTGGTTGATCTTGGTGTCTAAAAGTAGGTTTCTGTGTATGGGAAAGCTAATAATTCAACTCATAACACTCTTAAGAACTTCTTTCTACCATTTCTAGCAAGAGATTAAGATAACTATAGATAGACCAGGACATAAGCTTTTAGACCTTTTATATGATTCTTGTTTGAATGTACAACTGAAATGGGACTAAACTGGGACAATGATAGTTAAATTGCAGCATAGAATACATTTCACAAAAAGTTTTTAAAAAGGGGTGTCTGTTCTCTTGTACTTTGGGGAACACATCTAACGTGGCATAGTCTTCAAAAGTCATTGAGGTTCAAGGTGACGGGGTGCTGAACCGTCAGTTATGATTGCATCAGCCTTTGGTTCCATGTCAGGTATTGATCTCAGAATTATCCATATTCTACATCCGTATTCCACATTCCATTCTTGCTCTGAACGAAGGTGGATGCGTTTCTCTCTGCTCCCTCCCTCCCTATCTGCCCTGCTGTTGCTTGGTTGTTTCTGTGCTGTTTTTGTCAGAATCTAATAGGAGCCTTTCTCTACATCTCTATCCAAAAAACAACATTATGGAATTGATCAGCTGGTCTCTCAATGCAGTGGACCAAATATTTTCAACAAAAGAACGGGCAGAGGTGAGCCCGCCTGTCCGGACGGAACATCTGCAGCGGGATACATGAGGACATGGAAGACGTCGTCAACATAATTGGAATTATGGTAGCCGGTATGCTGCTTATTGGAGCTGGCCGTTACCTGACTATCACAAAGTCTGGATTACGTTGGCAGCTGTTTTGGGAAGGCTGCCAATCACTTTCTGATGGATTGGGCAGGACTCTTAACACTCAGACTCATGCGATAAACAAACTCAAAGTAAGCAGATGCTACTTGGAACATCTACGCGGAATTGAATCCAACTTAGTGTTGTTAAAACTGCTCAGCTTTCGATAAGGCCACCATATTGGATTACTGAAGTTTGAGAGATATACTCAAAGGCTTAAGGAGAATTGTGCTTAGCCTGACCGAAAAACAAATCATTATCTCATTCGACTCCCCACAATCCAGCTTTTCAAGGCCAGCTTATCTGACTATTCTCCAGGATGTTGTGTTGACCGAGGCTCCGTCCCCTTCCTCCTCCTGCTCTTCCCCACCACCACCTGGAACTTTGTTTCTGACTCAGAACTGCCCCGAGGTTGTTTGACATCATCTGCGACTGGCTGAACTGAACAGAATAAAGCGAACGGATCATGTTTCAACACCTTCTTTGCTTTGTCTTCGAATTTTGTTGTAATTGTGTCTTTGACGCGTCTGTGTGTGCAAGGTTTTTTCCCGTAATAGCTTGCGACCCACAGTACTTCCGCTCCTGTACTCCCATGTTACAGTATATGTGATCGTCTTTTCATGTTTCTTGGATGGGATGTAACTGGAACTGAATTTCCCCTCGGGGATGAATAAATTAGTCTGAATGGCCACGTTTCGTTCGGAGTTTTATTTCCTCTTTAAAGCGGAATAAAAGTTAATTTTATTTACCGGTGATTAGTTCATATCTCTCTTCCGTTCTGTGGACCAAAGTGCGTTATTGTCGAGCTGTTGCTTCAAAACTACAATCAAAATAAAGGTGAAAACACGTCATTGTCTCCCCCTGTCCAATCAGAGCCTTCCCAACTCCCAGACCTAAAGCGGAATTAACTAAAGCTTAATCAATCCATGTAAACCTTAATTCAGGAATTACTATTACCATGTAAACACGAAGCAGAACACTTTCATTTCGATTGATTTCATTCGGTATAACTAAATCCGAATTTTAAAAAAATCATGTAACCGTGGCCGATCTGAATCTGTATTGGCCAAGTCTGTGCATATTTATTACAAAACATACAATTTTGGTACTGCATATGGCAGCCATCTTGAAAATGGGTAGCCATCTTGAATTTCAAGGTCTCTGCCAATTTTGGTGCTTGTATCACAATTTGAAAGATTCCTTTGAAATTCAATGCTATCTGCTCCACTGGACAGACAAACTTTTTTTTTGCAGAAAATCACACCTTAAACATAGAGTGGACGTGGCCTGACTTTCCCCTCTCTTCCTCACTCACGCTCAATTTTTACATAAAATTTTGTGTGCACAATGACATTTTCAGTATTTCAACTCAATAAAAGATGGAGCTGTCCTAATATAACCCTTGAACATTTATTCAAAACACCTAAAAAAAAAAAGAAAAGAATGAGTAGCTAATCAAATCAGTGCCAGGCAGGATCTGGCACAAATTAAGCTCTGAATTGACCCCAACCCTGGTCTATTATGCCAGATTTAGAATTATTATGGATTAGAGATTATTATATTTGTATGTATATTAGATTTAAAGTTATTGTGCTTGTCCAGAAGGAGGCAGCAGAGAAGCAGGGAGAGGAAATGTAGATTAAGGTTGTTTAGTAATACAGGAGGAGTAACACTGATATGGAGATTCATTGATAATAGCATCAATGTACACACGCGCACACACACACACATACTCCTTTATGGTGCATCAGGGAGGGGACCACCACTCCAATCTAGTGATCTCAGGTTGTTCCTCCCTAAGGAACCATTCTCTAGTCCAAACTGATGCTAATGCTGATAATGACATGAATGTCGGTGAGAAACTAAATGACTCGTCTACACATTGATCATGACTGCAGTCATGACACGTGTTAAAGCATCATCACCTTGTGTGTACAAAGTGAAAGGCAAGATGAATTAGCTGAGTGTGCCATCAATTTCTGTCCTACAGTGTTGACCCATCAGTTTGTGGACACACACACACACACACACACACACGGAGGAACTATTTAATAAACTGTCACGTTTTTATGAGACGTGCTACAGTCAATAAAAGGAAGAATTACAGCCTGTCAGCAGCTCAGGAATCACTCTCAGCAATAACCCTTTCCTAGCAAAACATTTTCATCTTCTGACCATTAGAATATTTACAGCATTTCCTTTAACAACGGTTATTGCTCGTTCTTTTTGTCAGACAAAACATTTTATCTTCAGTGTTTTTATATTATAAAGAAATAGACAAGTGTGACAGTTTGATCAAATGTAAACTTGGCATCTACAGAACTGTAGCTCCCGTGTGTGTTCCTGTGTGTTTCTGTGTGTGTTCCTCTGTGTGTTTGCATGTGTGTTCCTGTGTGTGTTTTTGTGTGTGTTCCTGTGTGTGTTTCTGTGTGTGTTCCTCTGAGTGTTCCTGTGTGTGTTCCTGTGTGTGTGTGTGTGTGTGTGTATCCAATATCCATTAGAAGTAGGAGTTGGTTTCTAGTACATGTGTTTAGTAAAAGTGATCTGCAGTTACAGCTCTTGTTGTGTTTTAATGTAGTTTATCATAAAGTAATTCATTATTAAGCATTGTTAAGCACAGTGTTAATCAAATGGGGGGTACGTGTACCCCTAGGGGTACGTAATGGCACTATACTTGAGAGAGAGAGAGAGATAGAGAAAGAGAGAAACATTAACAAAGAGTCAGTCTTGGTCCCACAGGCATGAGATGACTGGAAATGATAAAAACTCTAGAAATAAACCTATTCAGGAACCACTAAATCAGCATTTTTCAACCTGTTGGGTGGTCGCCTGAAATTTCGGAAAAATTAAAATATATTTTTGAAATGTTTTAATTATAATCCTTTAAAAATGTTTTAAATAAAACACTCTTAAACAGATGTATTTCTATATTTTGACTTTGTGAAATATGCATCTAGTTAAACTAAAATGCTGTTAAAAGCTCAAACATGATCAAAAACTATAGAAAAAAATGTCTTTAGGTTTGTCAGGGAACCACTGCACTAAATACTCTTTCTTTCCACTGATTTACAAAATGAGATTCTTTAAAATGTGTGTTATCACTCATTCATTCCATTATTATGATCTATAGTTGTTTTTAAATAGTTTTCTAAGCAAAATGTTGTAGTCGGACAAAGGGGGGACTTGGATTCAGAAATATCAGAAAAGGGGACTAGAGCCATAAAAGTTTGAGAACAACTGTTTTAGTGAATAAAATTGTAACTATTTGCTTTTGTTTTGTGTTCTTTTCTCCTGCAGATTTCATGTGGTTCTGAACATAACCTCGCTCTCGTAGGTGAGTATTTCAAACATTATTGTGATTTTTTTTTTTTTTAAAACTGCTGGCGAAAAATGACCTCAAATCACACGTGTAGTGGAAGGTTGTGGGTTTGAATCCCAAGGTGAACCAGAGACATTTGTGTAGTGAACTTTTCCTCCTGGGTGAGTTTTCTGCGTCGGCCCAAAAATATCTACTGCATGTGAGTTTGAGCTCATTCTGTAAATTACATTTAAATGTATAAATGAAATGGAGAAATGATACAAATAAGAAAACTATACACATTTGTTTGTGTTCTTAAAATGTATTATTCATCAAAGTTCTGAAAAGGAAAGATGACAATTTGTGAGAATGTGCGGATGAGATCAGGAGGAACACAGAAAAGAAGTCAAGTAAGTAAAGGGTAAATCATTTTTATTCTAAAGAGAATAAGATGTGCTTTTAATTTTACTTTCAGTTCTATCGAGTTTGATGATGTGTTTTTTTTTAGTTTTATGTCAGCCTGAAAGTCTCTCTGGCTTTTTTTTAGAGCATCCAACCAGAAACCTTGAACATTTTGGAAACCTTTCTCATACATATTTCAACGCTAACCCAGTTTCTTTTTGACATCAGCTCAAATTAAAATTTTCATTGCTGAAGTAACGACATCATATGCCGTTAGAGTGCAAATATTAAACTTAGGCTGTGCCTGCACCAGAAACTAAGCCTCCACGTTGATTATTTTAGACCAAAGGATAATAGATGTGATGATGGTGTTATCACAGCACATGTTCTGAGCTCAGATGAAGGAGGAGATGCTACATCTCAGGATCAGTGAAAAAGCAAAAACAGGATTGGAAGCTGAGACGTGAGAGCTGCTATTTCTGGTTCTGAAGTAGGTCAGGCAGAAAAGAACTGAGGACGAGAGCATCGCATTCTGCTCATGATATCCACTGATAAATGATTTAGTTGAAGCTTATCTTTTAGAAAGTTACAACGTCTTTTAACCCTCTGGAGTCCAGGGAATAACTTTTTGGCTACTTTTGATTTTACCTTCATATATATCTCACCATAAAAACAATTTAGCTTGCCTTGTTTGGTATCATTTTTTTCAGCACAACTTCAGCTGCATGAACTTATAGTTAATTTGACTTACTTTATAAAAACAATGGACCTAAAATCACACAAAAACACCAAATGCGAGTAGAAAAAAAGGGGTCTTTTTACTGTGAAAACCATAAATATGTTTAACAAACTGGTTTGATGAATGAGAATGCAAATATAAAGTGTAATTATCAATGACATATGTACAAGTTTACAAAAAAAAAACAAGTTATATGAAACAATTTACATAAAAAGCAGGAAATGCCTCAGGCGTTTTTCACAAATCGTCTAAAATACAACGAAACCTCACAATCAGATGTTACAGATTATTGGTGTCACTAAAACAAACAGTTCAGTCTGCCTTTGACCATCATCTGTGTCTCTTTACCACTGGGTGTAAAGAGACACAGATTGTGTCAGCGTGAAACTGCTGATCACCACAGGTGTGATCTCTCACAATAACAAACGCTAAGCTGAAGTCATTTCAGTTTCTAGGGTTTCTTGAATTTCACCCATTAGTTGTGCTGAATAATGTGCAGACACTTTGTTGCCGTGGAAACACCAGTCCACTGTACTCCAGTGTTGGTGAGTCCATGAATTAAGCAGAGCACCAAAATGAAGCATTTTGCATTTCACCGCCAACTGTTTCCTCTACAAGCAAAAAAAAAAAAGGTTATAAAGGATGTGTTTGTGATGCACCAGTTAAATCTGGTCAAATGTCACGCTGACATGAGCTGCTGGTGACTTGTCTTCTTCACTGTTTAGCAGAAGCACAAAGATCATCTGATCCAGATATTTTACAGACGACACAACAAAGACAAAAGAAAACCAAAAACATTCGACAAAAATGCACAAAATATGAGATGAAGGGGCGGGAAAGGCTTGGAAGACTTTGTCTTTGGGAAAGCATGCTCGCGGCTGTTGCCATGGCGACGCAGCCCATTAGGTAACTGTGTTGCCATGGCACGTGTCTCCGCGGTGATGCAGACCTGCAGACCTGATCACACCGACCATGGGAGGCTGTGTGTGTGTCTGTGCGCTAAGGCCCCCTCCCGCTACACTGACCCCTGACCTCTTCCTTCCAGGGTCTCGTCTGTTTTCTTGGGGCTGGAACGAACACGGAATGTGTGGCAATGGTTCCCAGATCAACGTCATTCATCCTCAGCTCATCTCAGCGTTGAGACGGCCTCTTCTGATTGGCTGTGGAGCAGGACACTCATTGGTCGTTTGCAGCTCAAAACCAAACTGATTTATTAATATTAATAATATTAATAATGCTGCACCTTTGGACATTGATTGAGGCTTTTAAGCTTCATAGTTTTGACTCTTATGCAAAAACTTTCACTTTTTTTCCTGAGCTGTTCCGCTTTGTGACCAACGTTCTTGACCCAGGCTGAGTTATGAGTTCTGGTCCTTATTTCACCTCGCTGCTCATTATTTTGATGGACACAATAAGGCCAATGGCGTTGAAGGATACGACTGCTGGTCCAGTTTGTCTTCCTGATTGAATCCGTCATGTGAGGGATGGGCCGCTCCATCTTCACATGTCACCGCTTTTATTGCCGTGATCTTTGGTGTCAGGAGGTCGTCAATCTCAGCCCATCACACTAATAATCTCTGTGTCATCCTCTGATTTATCTCACACGTACACATTTTACCTGTCACTCAGTTATTTTCTCCTGTCACACGCTTTCATTCTTTGTTGATCTGCCATGAAACCCGTGTGTTACAGTTGACCCAGCGTACATATTCATATTCATAGGCTAAGGATGCCGCAGTGCAGCAGCACAGGAACTTCTGCAGAGAACCTGCCTGATAAACGTCTGACAATACTGTTACTAACACTATGCATTGATAAAGATGAAGAAAAAATGCTATTATTTCAGATATTTGAATAAATCGACACTCATTGGGAAAAAAAAGCAGTTCTTTGTTGTTTTATTTTATTTCTCACTATTTATTGTACAAGTCTTTACTGTATAAGTCAAAAAAGACACAATAAATCCCTAAGCAACACACAAATCACCTCGGGATCACTTACCACACAATGCACGGTGTTCAGCACACTCTGAACTCTCACTAAATGGCACACATTAGTGGCTGCTTTTATAGTTTATCTTCAGTTGGAACACGAGCAGCACACCTTTCCCTCACCTTGTGCTCAGGCTGGTATATTCAGTAGATTCAGGCCTGTGAGCTGTTGGCAGTGTGTTTGCAGTTTGGTAAAGTTGTTTGGTCCCTCGAGGCCAAAGAATGGATGTGTACGTTAAGTTTTTTAGGCTTCAAGAGATTTGCTCTTTGTCTTTGTTTCATGTGCTTTTGAGAACTTAACCTGCTGCGTGCCTTCAATAGCTGGTGTCTAATGTTTTAATTAAAAAAAAACAGACATTGGTCTTTATTGTTATTTAAGTTTCACTCCTGAATGTTAGAAGAATTTGCTGAAACGAGGCACTTTTCCATGTGTGATGAGTGAAATGGTTGGGCGTACATTAGCTGCACTAATATGTGGGGAAATAAATATCTTATTTTAAATGATTGTCACTTAAACTTCAGCCAGCTAAATAAATGATGTCAAATTTTTTTTCAAAACAACAATCCTTTAAGGGGATTATCTATGGTCTCTGGGTTAATTGGTTTGTTTTGCTTCAAAAAGACAAAGTTGCATCATTGTTTTAAGAAAGCATAACTCTTTCCTTCTTTTGTGTGTGTAATATTTACAGTCCTGTTTTAAGTATTCACCTCCTTGGATGATTCATCATTTTCATAGTTTTTTAACTTTAAAGTTTTCCTTTGGGGTCATTTTAATCACCAAATAGAATCTTTGGACAATGTATTGTTGTTTTAAGTCTATTGGCCCTGAAATGTAAAATAAACTGTTGGAGTGGATTCAAAAAAGAAAAAGGAAAGTAACAGAGTTGTTTGTAATTGAACACATATATAGAAAAAAAATGTTTAGCCATACTTGTTTTTAGGGTCACCAACACCATAATGAAGTATTTGAAACAGTAGCAGGACATTACTTTGTCTAAAAACTTTTGTCTGTATAGTGTTAGTCAAACTAGTGGAGCTGATTTTAGCCCAGAGCTCAGCAGGTTTGGTGATACAGGAGGAAAACAAGAGCAATCAACCATGTGGATAACATGTTTTGGCTTTTTTTTAAATAAAAAACTTTGTTGATTTTAATGTCAAATAAGCTTAAAACTGTTTTTAATATAATTTTGTTTCATGATTATACTATTTTTATTTCAGATTCACTGGGTATTTTTCCAGAATGAGTACTCGGATACTCATCGATGAAAGAACCTATTGATGCAAATGCAGCTGCTGTGATTCTCTAGAAAAGAAACTTTTTTAATGATAATGTTATTACATTTAAGTGAAAACTGTATCTGTTCATACAGTATGTACTGTATGATGATAGTAATGTTTGCATTAAAAATACTGTAGGGAAATGCATCTTTGCATTTTCCTCATTGGTAGCAGGGTTGCCATGTTGGAGCGTTTTAAGGGTTAACAGCTTCACATCCACAACCAGCTGGTTACAGATGTGCAATTTTATTTAGACCTTAACCAAACCTCATTAATAGATCAAATCCAATTGGTCGATGCTGTAATTCTGTTTGTGGTATCGGACTGAAGTGTGGAAGAGTTACACAGTAACAGTATAGTTGGAAAATACATTTTTGTCGGTGTTTAATCCTTGTTTTAGTTTTGATTTACAGGTAATCTTTAGCCAATTAATCACTGGAGAGTATCTATATATATATATATCTTGTGAATTATGACTTTATTTACTATATATATATATGTATAGTAAATAAAGTCATAATTCACAAGATTTTTGCAGTAGATCTAACTTGATTCATATTTACAGCTCTGATGTGACTCAGCTTTAGGGGCCCCTGGTGTCTCATGGGGCCCTATGCATTAAATGGTCTGCATTTAGCAAGAAACGGCTCAGTTTATCACACCAGTTAACACTGGTGTACACCATAAGTGGGTATAGAACATTAAGTAACTCTGGTTGTTGTTTGTTTTGGGTTTTTTTGTCAATAAAAAGCCAAATGATGTCGATTGGTGTAGTTTGTAGACATCAGGAGGGGGTGAATACTTCTAACAGGTCTGTGTGTTACCATCAAAAACATATCAAATTCATATTGAAAGATTGCGGGTGCAAAACAGTGCAAAAAGTCTTCTAAAATGTGATCAAACTGAGTCTACTTTGATGTCGTGATGTGTGCCGGGTTGTTTGCAGAAGGGAAGTGGAAGGAGGGACGTGTGTTTTCTAACAGTGGAGCAATTTTTTTTTCTTTCAAACAGAAGAAGCACACAAATATTCTGATGATCACTGAAAAAAACATCAAGTTCAGCACACACATAAAAAAAGCTTATATACAACACTGGCACCAGAGTTTGAGTCAATTACAATTTCAAATTACAATTATGTCTTCAATTATCCATGTTCAATTACAACTGAATTGCGATTTACGTTGACTGACAATTAAAATTACAATGATAATTTTTCACCTGAAAGTAAATTACAGTTATTAAAATTCCATTACAATTATTCACAATTACTAAGCCTTTAATAAAGAAACCTTATAAAACATAACCTTGCTCTTGTGTTAGCTTTCTGTTAGCAACTTTAATGCACACGGGTCAGTTTTGATCCATGTCTTAAATCAGCTTTAGAATATATTAAAAAATATTATATATAATCTGATTTTTTTTTAATCTCTTGCTTACCTTGTTAGGCTTCCTTATCCATTCAAATATTGATTTGAATGTTTTTGGTGTGGGCGTCTGAGCCTTTTTTGTGTCAGTATTAATCTAGATTACATTTATCTATATTTTTGATGGTAAAATGACCTTAAAGAGCACTGACAGGCAGTGGGAAAACTTGATATGAAACATATTTTAATAAATATTACCTACTTATGTGTAAGCCGTAGAATTGTAACATGGTTCTACAGGCTTGTGTTTAATTAAATTTTCATTGACAGTTTTTATATAGTTCTTATGACAATTACAAAATCAATTATCTGAACTCAATTACAATTAAATGCTGATTCCAACAGCAAGAGATTTTTTTTCAATTACTATTAACGTCATAATTGTAATTAATTATGAATGACGCAATTACAATTATAATTGACCCCAACCCTGACTGGCACACACTGAAAATAGGCACAAGTTACAACACAGTCACAGATACTGAGCTACATTAAAAAAAATAAAATGAAATAAAACATCCTCAGTGCTACATTTATGCTGAGTTTGTGATGTACAGGTTGTCACTGTCACACCATTTAAAAATACTAATTATTACACAGAACAATGCTACAGCACTATATCAGGTGGGGGATGGGCCATTATGGGTCATACACATAGTGGTTGGTACACCATGGTTCATAACACAAACTGACTCTGTTGGTTGTCTGCTCCGGTGCTGTCGGTGGGTCTCTATAAACATATAAAAAAAAACAAAAAAAAAACAGTAACACAAACACAATTATTACACAACTTATGTTGGATGGTGGATGATGATGAAGGTGGACGGAGGCGAGATGAGACTGGTTTGGAGAGTAAAGAAAATGTGCTCCGTTAGTTTTCTCATGGTAAACGGTGAGTTTAACCATGTGGTTTCCATGCTCAGGCATCATGTACATGTGGTGTCTGTGTGCACAGGTTGGACTCTTTGATACACATGCCCGGTCATGCTGCCTCTACAGCAGGAAATCAGTCATCGTCATGCGCTTTCTAACACTTCCCATCATGCTCTCACAGTCCCCTGGTTTATTAAGGCTCACTTTGACCCACATAAACGCACATGGAGGGTCAAACACTAGTGGGAAAGAAAAGGATGTATGTATGCAGTGCTGTTGAATAAAAACGGAGTCTAAACACTCATTGTATATAAATTTATTCCATGCAAGGACTTATATTTACATATTTTTTATTCGAATAATTTTCTGTTGCATAAATGGAAAATACATGCATTTACCTTTCCCCAAGTAGACCCACATCCAACACTAGATGTTTTTTTGTTTTGTTTTTTTTTCATGAGCATATTTCACCTGCATCTCTTCACATCAAATCTTTTTTTTTTTGTACTTAAATATATAACATCCAATAATTACAACAAGAGACATGACTCAAAATGTAGAACTCTGCTCATTCAGAATAAAAACAAAACTTTAATGATTTGCTATACTTTTTTTTTCCTTTGCTTCTTCTAGAGATGAACATTTCGGATTGGTTAACATGAGATTTGTTAAAGTGCCCTGAAAGACTTGCATAATTAGAGGGACAATATCAATACATTAGACATACATTAATTAAAATTTGGCTATAGAAGTCCCCTTTTATAACAAGTTGTGCTTTGATTTGAAGACAACGTGGACTGAAGCTTCATCCACACTGTTACCAACGTTAGATAGTGTGAGGACGCTACACTTGGAATATTACGTCAACGTAGGCCTGGGCGATAAAACGATAACGATATATATCGCGATAGAGATGTAATCAATATCAATTAGAAAAAATGTGCGACACAATGTTCGATTATTTCACTGAACTCTGTTAGGAAAAAACCTAGAAACAACCCCTGACCCAGAACCACAAGGCATTCTGGGGGATGTAGGCAGAGGGATAACTTGAGCTCCTTCAGAGTAGCTGTTTACATTAGTAGTTTCATGTTTCACCACCTGAAATGATGACCCCCCCCCCACCCCTCGTATTTTTTATAATTTCATTATAAATGAGGAAAATGTGCTGTTGTATTGAATTTGAATATTGTGTTTGTTGGTTTTTGTCGCAATGTTTGCTGAAGAGTTTTTTTCATGATCCAAACTCCGCCCCTCTCTACAAGGGCCCAGTTTGGTTTTTGCCTTTTTTACCTCTTCTTATTCACCATTGAGTGCTGCTCTTGTGGTGCTCCCCAGTACCCCCGTACCTGTCCCCCATGTGACATGTTCTTGTCTTTCCTGTTTCTTGGTCGGGATGTAACTGAAACTGAAGTTCCTAACGGAAAAATAAAGTTATTTGAATTTGAATTTGAAAACTAACTAGTTCTACCTCAGGTGTGCACTGATTTATTATTTACAAACTTGCATTGCACATTTTCTTTGATTAAGCATTTATTTAATGTCTATATTTGTACATTTAACAATTGTGGTTTTTTCGTTTCTATCCATAGTTTTGTTGACCTCTTTTTAAATGTTAAAGTATACGTTTAAAATAAAAGTATTTAAATGTGGCCTTTTTTTCTTCTGGTTCTTATTTTGAATAGGTAAAAAACACAAATAAAATGAATTGATATCGACTGGTATGAAACACATATCGTGATACGTTTTTTTATCGCCCAGCCCTACATCAATGTATTTCTCATTTTTGCTTTGCCTCATTAAGACCGAAGGCACCGTTGTCTTAATCTTTAATAATTTGCTTTGATTAAGCAGCATCAGGAAACTGTAGAAGTACCAGTAAATACATTTCTATAAAAAGATGCTTTTGCTCATAACAGCCTTAATTTTCAACAACGTCTCTTTAGTTTGTAGAATAGACAAAATAATTTGATGAGTTTGGGGAAAGGCAAAGAATGGCAGCTACATAAAAAACCTCTGCTATGACTGAGTCTCATAAAGCTGTGTTAAAATGCATAAAAATTACAAAGCTTTTGAGGCCATTAAAGGAAAGTGTTTCGTTTTCCTTTCACGAGTACAGTTGAACATAATTTCTCATGCAGTTCATGCAAATGAACAAACAGGTTTCGTTCTGTTGACGTTAGATGTTTTCATCCCTAGTTTCCATCATCTCATCTCATCGTCTTCATGTTGCTTCATGTAACACCGAGTCTTGCCTGGATTGCCCTTTCAGAGTAAAAGCATTTCTACAAAGCACTTAAAAGGAGATCCCTTAACAGCTTTAGGATATGTTTGAAAGCCATGTGTTGGTAATGTCCAGCATATTATCAGCGGGGGTTACAGCTTGTGATTCCTTTTCATTTTTTTTCTTTTTTACAAAATTGTAAAAAAAAGAAAAAAAAAGAAAATGGGAGAAGTTGACACAAGAATATTAGAGAACAAAAGCAACAGAGCAACAGGCAATGATGTAAACATAGGAAAACAGGAGTGTGGTTAGCCTTGGTAGAAATACAACAGTGACCCATGCCAATGTTGTCTAGTCTACGATATGATGACACACCCAAGGAGAACACTTGGGAAGCTTAGATATAAGCACAGTTAGGATACAGTTTTCCAGAAACATAAAGAAACTCAAAATAAACATAAGAGGCAAAAGGGAAGGCAAGTGTTAAAAAGCAAAGGTACAAAGGATGAGGAAAAGTATTGGCTGGCCTTCCAATGGCATTGTTTGTGTGCTACTCAACCATGCTACATAATGGATGGGATGGGAGAATGGGAGTGCTGCATAAGACAGGGTGGGCTGCAGGGCAGGGCGGACACGGAGGACACTCCAGAGGCATCCCCGCTCATGCCAGACATGCTGTTAAGGCTCCAAGGCTTTTCATAACCTTCGGTTGGAAAACAGAGAACGTTTTAAGTACAGTGCAGCACTCAATCCACTGTTCTACACCTGTTGCTTTCTTGTTTTTGTCTCCATAGAAACAAGCTCAACACAGACAGATTATTATCCTCCATGCACTGAGCGCTTTAGTACAACAGCATGCACAGGGTGGTACTGGAATGGTTTGGAGTCAAACACTGGAATGTATCATCAGCTACAGGCAGATTTAACACTGTGTGCATGTTATTAATGCACAAAGCATGAGACAATGTTCATCATTATCCAACTTATTCCTGCAGGAAGTGCTACTATTCATATGGGTACAACTTCCTGCTTGGCTAAAGAGCTCTTTTTTAACCTGTGGTGAATTAATGATGATGACCATTAGTGTTGTCAGATGCATTTAATTATTTTCTATAAAAAAAAAGAGGAATCCCTAAAACAGAGATGTGCAACTTATATCAGAGTGGGGGCCACAAATATGTGATTGTCTGATCCGAGGGCCTTTTTATCAACATTCATGTCACCATTTAGAACAATGACCAATCTGAGAACAGGACTTTGGTATATGTTGTTGTTTTCTTAATCATTTTGTGTACTTTTATTGGCATTTTATGCATTTTGCTGTCGTTTTCTGTGTTTCTGGAGTGTTGTGTGTTATGTTGGGCTTCATATGCTCATTTATTTAAACCGTATTTAAACTATTCAAAATTAATGTGAGAGAAAAAAGCAGCTGAAGATGAGGCTTTGTATAGCCACGCCCAGTTGTTCTATTCACTCAGAAAGTTCAACACTAATTCCAATACATTTATCATTTTTGCAGCTTTCAGCATACAGTGATGCAAGTTGTAAAATCAAGTTAAAATACATATTTTTTGGGGGTTTAAAACATAAAATCAGTTTAAAAAAAACAACTGCTCCCATCTGACTTGGTGTTTATTTCTTCATTAACGTTGTATATACAGTATATATATATTTTTTTAATTATGAAACATTAATTTTAAATCATTTTGTACTTTATATTTGACCTTTTCATATACGTTTTATAATTATAAACACTTATTTTTTTAAATCACCATTTCATGTGCTATGGTTTGATGCAAAAAAAAAAAAACAAACCTGTTTTTACACATGAATTTTATGAATTTTAAAATAGATTTTAAGTCGTGATAAAACAAATTTTCTCTTAAATAAAATTCTCACTTATTATAGCTTTTGTTTAATATTGTATTTCAACACAGTTTTTTTTTTATTTATTTCAACCTGATGTAAAATTAAACAATTAAAAAAAAAATTGCATGCATTAAATTACATGTTATTGGTGTTGGAAAACAACAAAGTCTTTGTTTTGGGAAGAAAAAAAAATCAACTAAAATATGTAATTGAATAGCCAAGGTCCACATTAAATTTCAATGTCTTATTTTGAAAGGCACGATGTCAACGTTGGTGTTATGTGGATGCAGCAAAAAAAATCTGAGTTCACCACAACAAAGCCTTTTGTCTAGAAAGTTGCACCCGTAGTCAGAAAGTAGCAGCCCTGGTAATAAGGAAGATAAAGCTGCAGGTTGTGATTGTATTAATGCTCCTTCACCATACTGATAGCACCCATCAGCAACACACTTCATGCACCGTTATGGTCAGAAGCAATGTAATCATATGTCAAAATTCACATGGTTTTTTTTTTTTTTCATCATTAAAACACGTATACATACACTGTATACAGCACAGCACATAAATATGTTCTCACTTCAGGAGTTTAAGACACCACATCCTAGTTCATATAAATCTCAAAAATATCTTTTTTTCTTTGACTTGTAAACAAATAAATAGGGGTTTTACATTATGAATGGTATCAAAAAATATATTATGTACTGTAGATGTAGACAAATATTCTGTATATTTGTGATGATTGTGCTTGGCCTGATGATAACTATTTACAAACCCCAGCAAAGATGGCTGAGAACTAGCTGCTGTGTGTGTGTGTGTGTGTGTGTGTGTGTGAGCTGTCTATGGGCCTACAGGGTGTCAGTGACTCAGGGGCGCCTGTGATTGGCTGTTACTGTACGTACCCCTCCTCACTCTGCCCCCTGTGTGGTGGGGGCGTTGGGCAGTGGTAACCAGGAAGCAGGGCCGCTCTCTGTCACTGGGGGTAAACATCTCCTCTGGAGAAACCGCCTGGTCTATGTGAGGACAATCCTCGTTGGCCAGAGCTGCGTTAGCCGCCTCACCGTTCAGCTTAGAATCTTCACCAACACACAGCAAAATACAAATAAAACGTTATACCACAGTTTGGATGTAATATGCACAAAATCTGGCAATTTTAGGAATCAGTTAGGAATACTGTAACTCAAACAAAACCCCAACATAAACTAAATCAGACAAGGACAAAAATACAATGAACCAAAAAAAAAAACCCAAAAATCTTCAGAGAATAACCACAACACAGGAATCAATGGCAACAAACCTTCAATACACAAAGTAAAAGAAACACACGTGAACCCAGAAAGCCACAGGCTGAGACAGTAATGACGTTTCTTTCACTTTGGCCAAATGATTAAAATGACTCATAGTAAAACCAACGTAACAAGAGACATTTGGTTTCAGTGTGCTCATCTTTATACTGTAGCTCTGTAGTTTATTATCATTTTTATTTTTGTTTGTTTTACTGGTATACTGGTTTTACCTTTGGTGATAACCTGTAAAAAAGGCATGCTTAACATTGTTATGTACATATAAGGATTAATGGAAAAATACATTATAGATTTAGCATTGCATTTACTAGTGTGAGATGTGGGGATTTGAGAAAAAAAAAAGAATAAATAAAATAAAAAAGGGGTTGATAATAAGATATGATAAAACAGGTTATTAGGCTTTTCATTGTCAATCCTGCAGATCTTATAAAAGCTCCTGGACAGATGTTGGTGTGACATAACCTCAAATTTTTTTCCTCCATAAATAGCTCTGTCACACTTGGAAGCACATCTACTCCCTCTATTCACTCTTATCTTTACAGAATTTGAACATTGGACTTTGTTCGACATGGATTTCCTTCCTTTTATTTATTTAGTTATTTGTCATGGTCGTGTGTGTGTGTGTGTGTGTGTGTGTGTGTGTGTGTGTCTACATCAGCATCACTATTGTTGCTTTTGGATTTAAAATTAATACTTTGTTAAATGTATTATTTTATATTTGCAATCTTGTGCTTCTGTAAACATTACACGACTTTAACAATATGAATTATATATCATGTTTTACAGTGTGTTTATATTTGTCACATGACCTTTATAAGGAAGTGTACCCATTGTTCGTGCTGTGTCTGATGAAGGGCGTGAGCATGAAACATTACACGTTTCATTAAACCTGCTTTTGGAGCTACTGTATATGTGGTGTGTGTGCAGACACACTTTGTTACTTTTGTCATTGATTTTCAGGTCCAGCACCCAGTCGTCCTCTGGGATGTGGGTGCCTTTGACTGAAACAATTGTGCAATATAATCAACTAACAGTTTTTTTCTAGAAATATAAATAAATGAAAAATTCACACATTTGAAGTTGTTATTGTCCAAATGATTTATAAAGCAAGTAAAGGTTCACTTCCAAAAGGGTTGCAGAAAATATTTTTAGAGAGAGAACGGAATATAATTTAAGAGGAAAAGTACATTTAAAGATACAATATGCTAGAAATACACAGAAAGTGTAAAGACGAGTGTAACAGCATCAGGTGTTACATTATGGAACTGGCTAAAGGATGAAATAAAACAAAACACGAACATAAACTAGTTTAAAAAGCTTTTTAAGACATATATCAATAGTGAGTATAAGAAAGAAGAGCAACAATTTTACTTAGGATGGCAATAATATATAATATGTATATAATGGTATAAAATATATGAATACTTAATAAACACAATAAAAAGATTTTTGTTAATTTATATATTGCCACTTTAAATTTAGTTGATGAAATTTTTGTCGTAGATATTAAATAGTATATTATTAATATCATGTACATGCCATGTACATTCATGTGTATGCATGTACAGTATATATGTTTGATGTGCATACATAACCTGTATATATAAAACTTGTGCAGAATATATCATGGATAAATATTGTGAAAATAGTAATATAAGTTCATTGTGTGTGTGTGTGTGTGTGTGTGTGTGTGTGTGTGTGTGTGGTGGGTGGTGTGTGTGTGTGTGTGTGTGTGTGTGGTGTGTGTGGTGTGTGTGTGTTATTATGTAGAGAACCTTGTTTGTTTTGTTGTGATGGGGTAGGTACAGTATGTATAAGCTTTAGTTCAACCTAAACCCTTTAGGCTGAAGAATTAGACAATTATGTGTTGTTTTTTCTTTTTTTTTTTCTGAAGACTGCGTGCTGAAATAAATTCAAATTCAAAGATTCTTTCTTTGTGGCCCTGACCCAAATGCTTCATGGACTATATTAACATTAATTACCTGAGGAACACATGAGGCACTGTGATACAAAGGCAGTTTGATGGTTTGATGCGAACCGCCACCTAAATACAGTTGTGGATCATTTAGTATGAGTTCAACCCACACAAAAACATAAATCTAAGGATAATCAGTTCCCCCGTGAAGCCAAATATCTGATAAATGTTGATTAAATCTCATTGTTCAGGTTATTACTCCTGAGTGTGCTCTCTCCTGTCTGTTTAAATCTGTCCACATAAAGATGTGATCCACTGATTTCACTATCGACTTACATTGTTCTTATTGTTACAAATGTGTACTCTATGTTATCCTTAAGAGACCTGTAGAGTGAATCATTGAGTTCTAATGTGTTAAATCAATAGTGAGATTACTCAGTATACCCCAGTCTCACTATTCCACCATCCAGAGTCAAATATGCTTTTTATTACATGTTTTATTGGTTGTTTTCTATAAAACACACGATTAAAGATAAAGCTAAGGATTGTAAGAAAACATTTTTGTGCATGTTCATTTTCATTTCTACATACAGTATTGTCATGCTTTTCTATCATGCAAACGTCTGTTTTAAAAGGGCCAACGATTAATGATTTTCCATTCACTGTGTGTATACTGTACATCCAGCTCATAGACACCTTTTTGATGACATCACACATGCATGTAAATCATTTGGTTAGACACAGAGGAAATGAGGTAATCCGTCAAACATAACTGCATAACTGTATAAACTATGTTTGATCAGCTTGCATTCAAGCAGCTTTAGCTATAGGCAGACTGTAAAATAGGAAATGGTGTTACTGTTTACAGTTAATGCTAATAATTACTCTGAGGCAAGACCAAGAGAAGCGGGGCCTGTATAATTTATTTATCACATTATGTATTTTTATTTACTGTATACATGTATTTATTGCAGTTATTATTTAATGGTTTAACAGTTTTAGTTATAAACATACATACATATATACATACATTTAAACGTATATGCATATAATAAATATACATATAAGTGCAGAAAATTCTGCATAAATAAAACAATTTGTGCAGAAAATAACTTTAGTATATGAAGACTTGAACAACAAGGTAAGAGATATTTAAGACATTACTTAAACAAAGACTTTAGATTTTGGGGATCAATATTTTTAGCAAAGCAGATTATGTTATCTCTCTAAAATATTATAATTTAGTAACCCAGATGTATGAAGTTTTACACTGACAGTGTAAAAAAAAAAGTGACTTGCAACGCTCTTTTCCACCATGTTATGAGTTTGCTGTTATTTTACAGTATTTATCCTGCCTTTGTTGAGTCCTAAATAATGTACTCCTATGAGATGGGTTATACTGAGACTGGAGGCCAGTGTTTTTGACCTAAATGCAAAATTCTGAGGTGAATGTGGAGTTCATTGTATTGCTCATTCACTTCTGAATTCTTCACCTTCAGATAATTTATTGAGAGCAGGGCCGGCTCTGGGCATAGGCAAACCAGGCGTTCGCCTGGTGGGCCATCTGCTAGAGGGGCGCAAAAATTAAATTCTTAAAATAATATTGAACAATAAATAAATAAATAAAAGATACGAATAATACATTTCCACCCATCCTTCACATTTACTTGACACGTTTTCTTTTAAATAAATAATAATAAAAAAACAGAAAAGCTATGAAAAATCTATGTGCTGACCCGCCAAAGTCTACTCCCTCCTGGAACACCATAGTACCCTGACTGAGAGAGAGGAAACCAACACACACACAAAGGGATTTGAACCCCAAACCATATCTGCTATCACGCTGTGCTTCCAATAACATGTAGGCAGTCTCTAACTCATATAACGTGTTTCATTGACCTAATACATTGAACCATGTATTAGCTACTGTATATATGATCTTAGTCTGTAAAATATATAAATTAAAGATTGTTATAGAATAGAAATTTCAAATTATTGTTTATCAATCATTTGGACAAAAAAAATCCTTTTTGATGCATGACTGGAATAAAGCATTATTAATATTATCATTATATATAGAATAGGATTGAAGTTAGTTGAAAATCAAATGTGTAACATTAGTGTTTCTTACCTTGAAACTTTATCTCAAAAACCTCGTCGTGTGCGATCGGACTCTGGTGCTGGGAACTAATGCTGGACTTACAGAAGTTAGGAGATCCTGGCTGGGGGGCACGAGGAATGTGCCTGTTCTTTTTCTTTGGTAGTTTCTGTTTGGCCATGGCCAGGGAGTAATACATTCCAAAGTTGTTGACGATAACGGGGACGGGCATGGCGATGGTCAGCACGCCTGCCAGAGCGCACAGGGCCCCCACCAGCATCCCAGAGGTGGTCTGAGGGTACATGTCTCCGTAGCCGAGGGTGGTCATGGTCACCACAGCCCACCAGAACCCAATGGGGATGTTCTTAAAGTGTGTGTGCTCACTGGCTCTGGGGTCGTTGGGGTTGGCTCCGATGCGTTCAGCGTAGTAGATCATTGTGGCGAAGATGAGGACCCCAAGAGCCAGAAAGATGATGAGCAGCAGGAACTCATTGGTGCTGGCCCTCAGCGTGTGGCCCAGCACTCTCAGACCCACAAAGTGACGAGTCAGCTTGAAGATACGCAGGATCCGGACAAATCGGACCACCCTCAGAAAACCCAGCACGTCCTTGGCTGCCTTCGAGGAGAGGCCGCTGAGGCCCACCTCCAGGTAGAAGGGCAGGATGGCCACAAAGTCGATGATGTTCAGGGCATTTCGAATGAAGTCACATTTATTGGGGCAGAAAGTTATTCGCATTAGAAACTCAAAAGTGAACCAGACCACGCAAACACCTTCGATGTAGGTGAGGTAGGCGGCGGTCTCCGTCTCCTGGTAGGTGCTCTCCACTGTCACGTTGTCCACCACCTCCACCTCTGTGCGGTTGATGATGGGGTTGAAGGCCTCATGGGTCTCCAGGCAGAAAGTAGTGATGGATACCAGAATAAAGAAGAGAGAGGCCAGAGCCACCCACTGAGTGGAAACAGGTAGGGGGGGGAGGGGGGAGGGGGAACACAGAGAGCAATGAGTACGTACTGTATGCACTGTAACTGTAATCAAGCTTAATGGCCTTAGCATAGCTTCCATTCTTAGAAAAGCACAAAGCAATTCAATCCATTAACAATGACAGTGACGACAGAGTTCTGTTCATCTCTCCTCTGAAGTGTCGTTAGCGGGGGGGCAATGCCAATCAATACCACCTCTCCTCCTCCTTCACTGTATCTCAAGGTCACGGCATTTGTATTTACATGCAGATTTAAAACAAAGCATCAGTAGCAGGCATTATTATAAGCTTTAGCTAGGCTCCTCCCCCTCTGCACCCCTGGGAGCAGTCGTCCTTCTCCTCCACAAGGTCATCCTGTCCAGATGAAGCTGAGACCATCACTGCGTTTCTGAGAAACCCCTTTGGTTCTTAATGGTGGGAGCATTGATTAGATATCATATTTCATTACAACTCTAGGTCCTGATGTTTTTCATCTACAACACATGGATGTAACCAGGGTTGGGGTGGATTATAATTGTAATTTCGTATTTGGTAAATAATTACAATGATGGTTTAATTATAATTGCAATTGTAATTGAGAAAAAATCTCTTGCTGTTGTTACCGTAATTGAATTGTAATTTGGGTCCAGATAATTGACTTTATAATTATAATTGCCATTGAAATTATATAAAAAACTACAATTACAACTAAATGAAACACAAACCTGGGGAACCGTGTTACAGTTCTTACACGTAAGTAATGTTTCAGAGCCTTTTCCTCAACATTTTCATAAAATCATTCACAGTGACTTGTTCATTGTGTTTAAGGTTCCGTGATGTGGATGTTGTTCCACAGAAACACATGGTCATGGAAATGTGAAGTGAGTAGCAAACATGAAAATGGCGCATGTAAAAGTGATGAAGAAGACTTTATAAGTGTCTCTGCATCACACAGAAGGGTCATATTTAGAGAAGGTCTCATTGGGCAGGTCTGGGCCTGAAGGTTTCTTCCTTTGAGATAAAAAACCACAGCAACCATAGGATGGAAAACAGCCTCAAAACATACACCTCTGTGTATGTGTGACATCATCAAGAAGCTGTGTGTTTATCACCTTTTAAACTGAGAGACATTGACACGCCTCATGGATGTCTCACAATTCATTTCAAATGGGAAAAAAAACAAAAATGTAGTTTTGCTTTTCAAAGCTATTGAGCAGAAATAATATCTTTATTATTAGTCTATGACCTCTATAGACACTATAGTACACAATGCAGATATTATTCAATAATGGAAAGATTATTTTTTTTATTTTTTCTTGTGCGACAATACATCTCTGCATGAAATTAAATGACAACAAAAGTTGAGCAATCTTATTTAAATCAATGATCTAATCCAGTGATATCAAAATCTCTTGAAGGACATAATTCCTAAAGTATGAAACAAAGGGAATATTTTCAGAAATGTTGTTTATATTGAACATAATGTGCTTTCATATACCGTATTTTTCGGCCTATAAGGCGCACCGGACTATAAGGCGCACTGGTTTGTTTTTATTATTATTATTATTATTATTATTATTATTATTATTATTATTATTATTATTAAAGCTCATTAAGCAAAACAAAATAGTCAGATAAGTTCAACTTTATTCAACTCATTAACAATAACTGTCAACATTGTTCAGGTTTAACACATAAAATATAGACATTACACTCCCTTTATCAGTTCAGTATGTTGAAGCACAGTACTGGTACTGGTACATATCACTCCACGAGGCACCTGACTACATTAGCCCTGAAGCGCCAAAAAACCATCAAGAGGTGCAGCTTCATAGTTTACCAAAGTTGTACTAAAACATTTTGACATATTAATTCCATACATAAGGCGCACCTGATTATAAGGCGCACTGTCGATTTTTGAAAAAATTAAAGGATTTTAAGTGCGCCTTATAGTCCGAAAAATACGGTAATTGGTCTGACATTTAGAAAATGAGTTTGGTTATCAAATGATCCAAGTTCAAAGTCCATGTGTGCTGTAATAATGTGTGTATTGTTTTATTATTGCTTTATCCTCTTAAAAACAAAGGCTGTACAGTTAAATGGGATTCATGAAAGTAAAACCACTAATCACCCATTGTGGGTGGTTAGTGGTTGGACTTCCTGCCCCGTGAGGACAGACTCAACCTTTGTTAGCTATTTTTTTTAATTTTTATTGTTTCTGAACTGTCAAGAGTTCGATACCATTTAGGCCAGTGATAACAATTACATTTCTTGTACTCCCTTTTAATATGTTTTATATAAATGTCAAACTGGTGTTACTCAGATGTATCTCAAAGCAATAAAAACCACCTGTATCAGCTGTTTATTTTGCGTTATATTGGATCCAGGGTGCAATGCTCCCAATTGGCTGTAGGATATCAATTGTTTTAGTTTGTTTTGGAATTTGTTTTATTTTTTGTTTTTTGTTACTGAACATCCAGTGAGTTTAAAGTCCTAAAAAAGCCTCCTGTGCCAGAGTCACATGGGTGGTTTCTATGGAGACGCACAGGAAAGAGTGAAGCCATCCAATCAGTGTTTGTTGAGCATTACCAAGAGGTGTTGTTTGTATTAGATGGATTTGTGAGTCCGCCCCCACATTAGTGTGTAGAAAATAACAAGCTGTGCTTGGGTCGTGTTACAGTCCAGCTTAACAAAAGGACTCATCATAGTCCTGTTTGAGTTACACTATATAAAAGTGATTAAGATTTGTGGAGATAAATGTGTAGTTTACTCTGAGTTACTATTGCTCTGGGTCGCAAACCTTTTTCATTGGGTCTTGGGCATTGAGGAGGTTAAAACAGTTTGTGATTTTATCATAAATAGTATTTATTTAAGGAGAGACAACATATAGTGCAACAAGATATATTAAAACATCACACAATGTATTGTGAAGTCGTATTGTGATGCAGGGGTTGGATTTTTTTTTAAAAACAAACACAATCTACACACCAGATGTTTTGGTTTGTTTTAAATATATTTATGTATATATATGTATATTCCTGTTGAGATCAAAAGGTAATACTTAAGTATGAATTGTAAGTATGTCCACGGTAAATCTCAAATAAAAGCATTGTATATTTCTCCAAATTATTGCATTATAATTACTATTATCTATCGTATCATATTGTGAACGTCCCACCTCTAGTAATTATATATGCATATTTGTTCTTCTAACAGTAGGTGACAATATTTTGGTTCTTACAGTAAAAAGACAGATTTAAATTTTTGTCATTCAAAGATATTTCAGAAATCCCTCTTAACATCTACATTTAAGTATTTTTGATGTGTAATTGCACCATACTGTCATTTAAAAGAATGACCATTTCCTGAAATGTGGTATGATGTAGACAATATGTGAGAAGAAGAAGAAGAAGAAGAAGAAGAAGAAGAATTGTTGTGTTACTGGTTTATTTTAACACAGAGATGGAGGTTTGCATTTGCTACATCTACACTGGGACATAATTGCTCATATTTACCTGCAGGTTTTATTTTTCAGTCTGACCCAGGGCAGCTGTGGCTACAATAGTAGCTTACCACCACTAAGTGTGGAGTGAAAGAATAATGCCAAGTAAAGCGCTTTGAGTGACCAAAATAAGGCTCTGTAATAATTCATTCATTTGCCTTCTTTGTGGTTTTCAACAATAAGATGGTCATTTATAAGTTATTATAACTCTTTTTGCTGAATAGAAATAAACAGCATGACTGTAAAGCAATGATGAAGCATCAGTTCTTCAGCTTCTTTCAAACGCTGACACTCCCACTCCCTCACAAATCTAAATCCACTCCCATTTTGGAGTTAATGAAATAAACACTGCCTCTAAAATGTGTCTCTTTGTGACAGTGAAAGCAGGAGGGAGGGAGGCTTCCTATTGGTTCATGCTCAGCGTCGCTGTGGCCTACAGCGACAGAGACAGGAATTTTTCCTCTGATGCTACACTGAGAATGGAGTCTGTAATTATCTCTGAGATCACTTCTAATTAATCTTCTTTCTAGTCTTGGTGGAGCAGTGTCACTCCTCCTCCTTGATTGTGACCAACTATAGACACGGCTGAGGTGAATATTTCAGCTGCTGCTTTTATTTGTGCTTTGTCTAACAGTGAAAATGTGTTGATAAGGTTGAATGTTGTTAGGGGCATGAACACTAACTGAACCATCAGGCATTGCTGCGAACACAGTGTGCAGCAGGAAGCGCTTTGTAAGGGTCAGATGAAAAAAAAAAAATATATATATATCTATATATATATATATATTTTGAAGGTACAATATGTCCTGTTGTTTTCAACGACGAGAGGCAACACAAATAAAACCATCACATCAAACAGCGTCCATGCTGTGGTCTGGAAGACTGCCAGTAAATTGGTTGGTGCCAAAGAGTTGTTTTTATAATGTGCAGCTTGTTCTATTTAATCAGGGGACCCCCGAGCCCTGCCAGAGCCAAACCCAGGGCCAGTGTCATATCTATATCTTTGTACTCTATGTGGAAAATGGCTAGAAACAATGACTTTTTAAGGATTGAGGCAATTCACTACCCCTTCCTCCTCCTCATCCTCTTCCTCCTCGTGTGCACTCACATCGACCTGCTGTGAGACCCCTGGGAGACCCCTGGGAACGCAATCTCAAGGTCATCAAAAGCCTCTCTGCACCACACAGACCATCAATCTCTACTGATCAGACAACGTGTGTGTGTTTTAAACTAAGACAAACTCCTGCATGGGTGAATTTAGGTTTGTAAGATCACAGTAAGGCCTCAAATCAGAAATCTCATTATGCCATGCATTCAGTCAGTTATTATTATTTGTATTAATGTTAATGTTATTATGGTTATTAATATTATTATTATAGGAGGCAGGGTTTTGTAGGATGGCTAAAATAAGTAGAATTGGATGAACTTGGGTGTAGAAGCCTAAGAAACAACCTTTACACAGTCTGTGCCTATTATATAAAATGTATAAAATCTACACAAATTCATTTATTTCCATCCAATCACCATCCAGACATTTAGGGCTTATAATACAAAACTGGATTTCCTCTTATCACACTAACTTCCAGGATTTATTTTGTGTGCTGTACTACGACGCTGGCTAACTTTTTAAATCACCATGGTAACTTAGGCTGAACACCTACCCTGGTCGGGAGTAGGTTTTTGTTCTTACCACACAGTGGGTTGGCGCTAATGGGCCAATCAATTTATTTACAAACTACGATGTGTAGAAGAAGATGCTCAGCCATAGTTGGGTTTGAAGAAATATTTCAAACACTAACTGTGGTTTCAGTGCCCAATCCTTTCCTGGGTCTAATCCTTAAAGCTGATATCCAGAGTTTCTGAGAAACGTCTCGATGCCCCGCCCTCAACAGCTCCAATTCCTCCCACTGCCTCTCCCAATCTACCAGAAGCCACGCCTCTACTTTTCTGCACGCGCATCGTGAAACAAAACAAGGTCGCATTGGCTCGCATTGATAGGTCTATGGGTCAGGTAAGAGCCCAAATCATATTTATCTGTTTGCTGTTGTGACACACAGCCTTGTTTCAGTGCACCGTTCCGCATTCACTTTGATTGACAGTCCCAAAAACAGGAAGTCGAAGCCTGTTGGCTGGGCGCACTCGGTGATTGTTTCCATTTGTATAGGAGTCTATAGGACGAAGGAGGGACTTATTTACATTATTGTATATGAATGACCACCAGCAGTAGACCATAGTAAAAGACTAGTTAGGTATTTTTTTTTTCGCATTTCAAAAGAATGATACATAAACATAGATTTCTCACAAACTGCAGCTTTAAACACATGCACAAAATGCGTCTTCATCTGGTCGGCCTGTATTTTACGGCAGTTTGTGAACTATTGAAAACCTACTATTTAAAAAGAATAAGAATTTTTAGTTTTCAGTGAATTAAGATTTATTTGGTTTGTTTGGTTTTTGATTGTCAATGTTGTGTATTGTGTTTTCATCCTTTTTGTATATATCGTTTTGCGGTGGTTTTCCTCTTAATCGTTTTTTTTTATTTTTTATTAATAATAATTAAAAACACCACAAAAACAGCCACATATTTACACGTTATTAAAATATTTAACAAATGTCGTATTGTCGGTTTACATTCAAATGTCACGTCCCAGGAGCTTTGTCGTAAAGATTGAGAGGGACGGAAGTGACGTGGGATATAAGCAGAACACACCAACCCCAAAAGTCCTATTTTACATGAAGTTAAATCAACGTTATATCATTAAATCTTAGTGATTAGTGCTAATGAGGCAGATCAGCGACAAATATATACAATGAATCATTGATGCCTTTGAAACTAAAGCAGCATCTTCAGTGGTTTTTGGTGACTTTGTTCCACTTTGTATTCATACAATGGATTATACAATGAGATGATCTGAGATGTTCTAAATAAACTGGTGACCATCACACTCAATGAGTTTGGCTTCTGACACCCACGCTGAAATGAAAAAATAAAAAATTTAAATAAATAAATAAATACTGCTGAAATGAATTTAAAGCTAATTCAGCTACTTTTATGCTTCATAGTTTATGTTCAAAATGTTCTTTTTGAGAGTATAAAGTCTTTTTTCAGAAAATATGCTTTTGTTTCCATCCAACTCAAGGAAATGTCTAATTTTATTGTATTTGATTATTTTTAAAATGAGAAAATAACAATAGTACAATAACATTACATGTTTGTATAAAATGTTTTGATGTAATTGAATCTGTTTGACTTTTGACTCAAAGTGACATTTGGCATTACCTTTAATCATATGTTGTGTGTTAACATGAACTCTGTGGTAAATAAAGAAATGTCTTTGGAAGAATCACTTTACCTCCATTAGGTTTTTGTGTTGGACGAGGTTTTGCTTGTTAACCTGTTCGTAGAATGTCACTGAAATAAAAATCAATAGAGGAGATCAATAACACTTGTTGATATTAGAATGGCCCCTGATCTCACAACCACTGACTCTTGGAATACCTTTGAAATGTATGTGTAATATAATGCACAGGGGGGTTTGCACGTGCATCACGTGCACACATGCACACAGACTCTCACCCTTGCATATTTAGATGAGTAGGGGTCCTCAAACAGAGCCCAGACCCGTCTCTGCCAGCGGCTCCACAGGGTCCCGCTCCTGGGTTCGTGGGGGTCTCCCTGCGCCAACCTCCGTGTCATCTCATCCACCTCCTCCTCCCCGTGCTCCACCTCTCCCTCTACCTCTTCGTTCCCTAGATCCAACAACCCTCCCCCGCTGAAACTATCAAGGGCCTCCTCCGCCTCCCGGTGCTGCCGGTAGGTCATCCAGCAGCACGGCTCCACGTCCGTCTCATCGATGCCCCAGAAGGCCAGCTCCTCCTCGTACAGCGGTCCGCACACATCGGCCGGGCAGTGCAGCTTCCCTGTGCGGTAATAATTCAGAATGTGTGCGAACACCCCGGGGTGGCGGTCGAAGAAAAACTCCTCGATCTTTGCGTCATAGTCAAAGTGGTTGGGCGCGTCCGGCTCGGCAAGCCAGGACAGGCGCGTGCCGGGCAGGGTGCGCAGGGTGCTGCGGTACGTCTGGTGTCGAATCCCTCCCACGTTTATCACAATGCGATCCTTGTCGTCGCTCAGGCCCATCGCGTCCCTTAAACATTTCTCCAATAAGTTCCGTTCATTGCAAAGGTGAGTCCAGAACGCAGCAACACACCCCTCACCGAGCTCCAGTCCTCATGGAACAGCTGGAACAGCTGGAAGGTGCTGAATCAAAACCCAAAATGACTGTAGCCAATGGCAACACATGAGGAATGGACGTCACATCGTTGGAAAATCCAAGATGTCGAGATAACAGCGCAGAGAGCAGGCGTTCCCATCGTCTCAGGATCATCAGGTTGCGGTTGATGACTTTCCTGAAGGTGACTGACTGCGGTGGTGCTGAACGGACAGCTCCACTTCTCCTCCTCCTCCTCCTCCTCCTCCTCCTCCTCCTCAGGAAAGAAGCTCCGCTGCCTTATCTTTCAAAGTAAAGCCCAGACCTCCTCCTCCTCCCAACCCAAACCTCATCTTCTTTCCTCACCTACAGATCTACAGATCTATAGATCTATGGTGTATGCCCCAGTGCAGAACCATGCGATCACAACAGACTCTAAAACCTCCACAATCAAGACTGAAACATTTCCGCCTCAAGGCTGGAGACGGTCAAACCAGGCTGTGCGCAAAGATCCTTCTCTTTACGCAAAGATCCTTTTTACGCAAAGAGATCCTTTTTACGCACGGTTGGAGGAAAATGTGTGACCATGGAGGCTTTAAAACACGGCTCCGTCTATTCAATGATAAACAATCCCAGTCTCACTGTGATTAGCTCACAGTCAGAGCTGCTCAGTCTCCACCTGGGGACAATTCACTGTTTGAATCATGAACCAATGAGTCCAGTGACGGCCTGACGTCATACAGCAGGGGGCGCTGTTTTCCAGTGTCACAAAGTGAAATGGTCTCATCAACATTTTTGACAAATAGATACTAGACAATCACGTGATGGCAGTAACTAAATGTTTTTAAACATGTAGAAAAGATTAATATTGGAGTATAAACTCTACTAACATTACACACAGTTTGAACAGTAACACTGTGTTTAAATATAGGAAAATAAATTTATATATTATATATTTATATTTAATAAAATGATTCTTTGGCGTACCACTAGATGAAACCCGCACCACAGTTTGAGAATCAGTGTCCTAACTTATAAAGGGTTTTCAAGGCGCGTCATCAAACCGGAAGTCGCCATATTGGAGGTACTCGGCAGGTAAACAAAGCAGATCCCTAACATCGGACAAGGAAATGGTGAATTATTGCTGTGTTTTTGGCTGTACCAATCGGTCAGACCGTGAAAAACATTTGGAGTTTTATAGATTAGATACAACGAATCAGAGAGAACAATGTCAAAGGTTATCAGAGGAAAGGAGGAGCTTATGGCTAGAGAAGCTAAACCAGGATCAATGAGGCAAAAATCTGGACAACATCCAAATTTGTTTCGGCCCATTTCTTGTCAGGTAAGTGAATTATTGATAGCAACTCATTTTCTAGTGTGATGATAATACTATAATTCATATTAAGCTACTGCATGTGGCATTATTGACTTAATATAATCACATTTAATAGCCTGCTACAGTAGCATCACCGTTCTTAAACCGTAAAGCTAAAATGTGCTGTATTTCTCATTGTATTCCAGGTAGAAGGTTTGAACTTTATCATAAGGATGACCCAGACTGTGTTAGGGTTAAAACCAGGTCATTGACCATATCAGGATACGCAATAGACGGAAGACTCTCTGAGTCGTCATTGATCCAAGACGAGGGAAACAACGATCTGCACCACTAATGAACCCTAACTTTTCCAAATATCGTGCTCTGTCCTGTGGTCCAAGTCCTTCCCTGTATGCCTTTGCATCTCTAACATATTTTGAGGAGCTTATCTGTGGTTTCTTTCTGACATTTATCCATCGCAGTGTTTACCTCTGAGTGCCTCCAATATGGCCGCGCATCCGGGTTACTAATCAGAACGTGACGTAAGTGAAAACCCTTTATAGAGCTAGATTAGTCTTTATTATCACATTTTTAAAAAGCAGCTTTAATTCTAATGAAGTAATATTCAAATAAAACATACAAATTTGACCCCCCCGCCAAAAAAAAAAAATTCATTTGAACGCAGTTTTTTTTGAAAATGGTCTTTTTTGATTTAAGAGAGTTATATATTTATTTATATTATTTATTGATTGAAGTAAGCAATTTTGTACGTGGGCCATATTTGGTATGTATGGGATGACATTAGTGTCTTTATTATCCAAGCCCATAAAATAATGCTTCAATAGAATAAGATTTTTAACAAATATTTGAAACCCAAATAGTTGCATTTGAACACTTTTTTTTTTTTTTTTTTTTTTAAAAGGTGTTTTTTATGTATTATTATTTTTTGGTTTTTGTTTTTTTTCTGTAGGTGTAAAACAATGGTAAAAGCATAGCATTAAAGCCATTTTAATAGATACGCCCTGTAGACAGTGCATTTATTTCAATCATAGTTATATGATCCCTATGACCTCTTTTAATGCAGATAAAGACTAAGGATAGGCCTCAAAGATCATGAATTGAAACAAAGGATGAAATTGCTGCTCAGAAGATTGCTTGAGACTCAATCACAAAGATTTGCTTTGTTGACAAATGGTCATGTGACTTGAACTTTGGAAAAGTTTTGCTCATTGAATTGTTGGATTGGGAATCCCAAAAATGAAAAGACAATGAAAACAAAGCAGACATTTTGTTTTTCATGGTCTCGCCACAACTTATATGAAAGGTCTCATGTTATCACTCTACATTTACAATAAGAGGATAAAAACCAATGTTTGAAGTTACATTTATGATTTTTAAGAAGGGTGTTTACTATGATTTCTTAAGTTTTTTTAATAGACAAGGAGGACAGAGATTCACTTGACACCATTTTTGTTCTGGTTTGTTTCTGTGAAAACACGATAAATGTGTTGGGAAGTTATTTTGACAGTGTTTGGGTTCAAACTGGCATCTGCAGTGGATGAGAACAACGTTTGCATGAAATACAGGTGAAGTGTTGATAAATCACACAGTTGTTGCAGGTCCAGGATGGTAACTTACTTTCTTCCTTTCGTTCACCCTGGTGGGCTCAGGGCGCCGCCCTTTCTGCTCTCCTCTGGATGTGGGCCGTTCTCGTCTCGGTTTTCACTCCTGATTGTGAAGGAGGAGTTTGTCTGTTTGGACTCTTTAAACCTCTGCTTCACACACACACTGTCTGATTTGAGCAGAAAAGCTTCAATAAGACGTAACATGGCTGTGGCTGGCTGCACAAAATGCATTAAATATATGTTATTCTTCTTAAATTTTATATTCTGGGTGAGTTGGAATTTCATTTACTTAAAAAAATTAGTGTCACATTGTTTCTGTTGTTTTAGAATTTCTGCCTGTTTTTAATATTTGCTCCATTGTTGCTTCATTAATTGATTTAGCAGTTGCATGTTTCTTCTTCTAAGCACATGGAATTATAAATGATAGACCTTTGGGGTGTTTTCTGCCCTGTCTGTGAGATATTTAGGGTGAAGCATTCAGAGAATAGACTTAAGCTGGTTTTTGCACGTATGCTTCAGCATGACCTATACACAAAATGTATTGAAAGAAGTTTTTGAAGTCATCTTGTTTCTACTCACAGGGTTTCATCAGACTTTCACAGAAAAACCTCAACTTCTTTCATGTTTTAGGGTAAATCCTGGTTAAAAATCCTGTTGTTAGTTCAGTTTTAGGTGAGCCTAGAGTTGCCATATCCTGAACATGTCACACTTGATGGACGGTTTCCTTCGTGTCATTGTATAAACCCTAAGCACTCTCTTCCTCATTTCTCTTTTTTCTCATGTTGAAGATTTAGTTTCCTGTTCTGTTGGGAACAATAGCACAACCAGGGCATAAAAAGTGCAAATATCTTGGAATAAACCTTAGCATTGGCATGAAACAGAAAGATTATTCTGAGTTTGTTTTTTTTTATCAACCCTTATAAGAAGTGTTTAACAAAGTGTTAGTTATTTCAGAAAGGTAACATTGAAGGTTTTGTTGTTAGTTTCAGGAAAATCTGTGAAGAGATAGTGTGGGCCGCAGGTCACAGAGGTGTCAGGATGTGAATGGGAAGGAATGCATGGTCACATGCTCACATCAGGAAAAAAAAATATTAGAAAGATTAAAGACTTGAATAAACAAAACCATCATCAGGATAATTAAATAATGTGTTTAAATGACTAACCAACACTAACCAAATTTTCTTTTCCTTTTGAAAACAGCTGGCTGGAGGCGTTATCCTGGGAGTGGCTCTGTGGCTCCGCCATGACAGTCAAACCAGCAACCTCCTCATACTGCAGTTTGAAGGCCATCAGGCTCCCAACACCTTCTATATCAGTGAGTTCAGAAAAGACCATTTATCTCCTTCAAATTAACATTCAAACCTGGTGTAAGTCTAACCTTTACTTTGTGTTGTAAATATATCATAGCCCCAGTCATGATGACTGCTTGGATGGAACTATTTTAAGGAAGTTACTGTTTATATTGTACAGAGAGATTAAAGATTAATGACTTGTTTTTGGGATAGAACAAATTCAATTAGACAGTTGTCCAGAGGGTCACACTGATCTGCTCTACATATTCATGTGCTTATTGTTCCTGCCCAGTGACATCAGTTATAATGTATTCATTCACCTTTAGGTTTATTTATAGGGAAGGTCAGAGGTGAGGTAGAGGTAAACCTCTCATTGGGTCGCTCCACAAATAGAAGGTGACCGTGAGATCAGGAAACAGGATCTACGTAAATCCGCTGCAATATCACCTGACCACAGGCTTTTTTTTTTTTCTAAGAAAGGTCAGAAGCTTCAGACAGATGTTTGGACACATGTGGGATGCAAGAAAGCAGCATGTGCAATAACTACAAGGCAGTCTTCTCCTTTTGTCACCCCCACTTTAAAGCCACTTCTTTAGGATCATAATTACACTAATGAAGTGTAAACTAAACTAAACCTCAGGTTCAGGTGCTGCGTCCCACTACAGGAACTGTTGTTTCTCTACATACGGTTCCGTACATGATAGTACCTCCCCCTGGTCTGTTGGACTCATCCGAGCCCATTCATTTACATTTAGACTCCTGTACTTACTGCACAGTAAATATACACTGTGAGGGCAAACCTCTACTTTTTATAGAGGAAAGGCCCACGCGTGATTTTAGAGTCGGAGTAGCAGAGGGGCCAGGAGAGGCCAGGAGGGCCCAGGAGGGGCCCACCCAGACCAGATCAAGGCAACGTTTCCTTTTTTTGCTCTTCATTGAACATACGCCCTTGCATAATTTCAATGAACTCGTACATCTGCACATTTTCCCTCAAATTATAGTCTGGACGAGATGTTTTTAGGCAGCTTGTACACCAAAGTGGTATTTATGTAAGGCAGAAAAGGGCGCACGCCCCCGCTTCAACACTGCATCTGGTGTCAGCGCTGCGGTCTGAGGGTTGGGTCAGAGCTTAAACTCATCCAATGCAGAGCCAGGTCAGCACTTTACATTACATTAGTTTAGCTCAGAGTAATCTGGGTAAAAAGGAGTCCTGTATATAGAGAAAGTGAACATAAAGAGGGAAGCATGGAGAGTTTTTAGTCTCTCAGCTGCTGAAGCTCAAATAAATGAAACAATCTCCCCCCATCATAAAACCACAGACCTAATGAAGTCTCATGCCTTGAATATTTGCTATTTTATAAAGCAACTTTTGCAATCCATGCTTCAGCAGTGTGTGCCTGAATGCAACAAACTGTACTATGTGTGTTAGACCTGCACAGGACCAGTGGTTCTATGATGTGAAGGTCTATGTGATCCTGACACAGGAGATCATCTTATTTATCTATCAGGAGAGTTTCATGACCAATAACATGACCAATCCTGGTTAGTTTTAGGTTGTTACTCCATCAGACCTGATTCATTTACTTTCACCTCACATGCAAGAGCAAGATCGTAAATGTTTCCCTTTTCATGCACCTCTGACCATAAACCATTACAGACCTTTTCCAGCTCTAGCTAAACATTTACAGACAGACACAAACAACTACATTATGAAAAAATAGAGAATGTTAAGAGAGCTAAAACATGGGATTTAACCTAAAATATAGCTTTATATCAGCAACACATGGCTTCTTTTCAAACAAATGTCTGAAGTAAAAGTGTCTCTGAGCTGGTGTTTGTTGTGCTTTCCTCAGAGAACAAGAATTAAATGAACCTCCCGGGGCCTTGAAACCGTCCGTCTCTCTTGAGGTCTCAATGGCCTTCAAACCTCAAAGGGTGTTGTCATAGTAATGGTAGGCAGTGGAAATAATGTGTGCTTTGCTGCAGAGCCCTGGTAGACGTCTCTCTGTGTACACCAAAGTGAAAAAAGAAGAGCGTAGACAGAAGGATAGTAGATGTCTGTGAGTGATGGATGAGGGAGAGATGTGTTGGACACCTACACACAGTCAAAGTCTGTTAGAGTCACAGATGTTTGCACTTTTCTGTCACGCCACATTAGAGGAGCTTGACTTTAAGCACAAAAACCTTCAGCAGAGGCTTTGATGAACCCAGTGTTTAAGGTTCTGGACTGAGGTTGGTTTGGACTAAAGCAGTTGAATCTGTAGAATTAATAAAATGGAAACATCTGAGACATGGTACCTTGCATGGCGTGGCTTTTAAAGTTCCAATTTACATATAATAAATGTATTGTTTTATTCAAATAAAACCAGTTTTACAGTTACAATTTGTGTCGCAGCACAAAAATATGAGGATATCAAAATGGATTAATTTATGTGATAGTTTCATGTTTTCTGGTGGACTCATGCGACCTGTAAAGAACTGAAATCGTTCAAGTTTGGTTTTACAACCCTAGAGATCTGTTTTTTTTATAGGAAATATTGTATAATTCAGCACAGGATACTAATAAAAAAAAAGACTTAAATGTGCAAATGCATTATACTTTTATATTTATTTACTTTTTTAATTTAATCTCCTGATTCAGGAACACTCATCCTCCTCAGAGCAGAAATACAAATAAAGCAGCACTTATAGTATATACCAGTGCTTCTCAAATGGGGGTACGCAACGGCACTACAGGGGGTACTTGAGAGAGAGAAAGAGTGGAAAATGAACAAATGTCAATCTAAATAATAAAAATATAGAAATCAATCTATTCAGGAGCCACTAAATCAGAGTTTAAATGGGGTAGATTTTTTAAGTGTTAAAATCATTATTATTATTATTGTTATTATTATTATTATTATTATTATTATTATTATTATTATTATTATTATTATTATTGTTATAAATGAAAACAACATAAAATCTTAAACCACTGTTTTTCTATATTCACTTATGAAATATAAATCTAATTCAACTAAAATGCAGTTTAAAAAATTATCTGAGCGCAAACATGATCAAAAGAAGAAGAAAAAATGTGTATCACTCATTCATTCCATCATTATGCTCTATAGTTGTTTTTAAATCGTTTTCTAAGCAAAGTGTTGTAGTCGGGCAAAGGTGGTAGTTAGATTCAGAAATGAGAAAAATGGGGTACTTGAGCCAAAAAAGTGTGAGAACCGCTGATGTATACTGTATAAAAACAATATTCCAATATAATGCAGTAGATATCTTATAAGCAGAAAACTCTGACAAATGGTTTTCTGTAAATTCAGTGAGGACTAAAATATAAAACTAGTCCAAATCTGTATCTGAGGTGTTCCATGTGTGCATCAAGCTGTGATCTTAATACTAAATATGCATCATGATATCACTGTACATTACTTAAATAGCCAATCTATTCATTTTGTCCTCTATAAACTATATCATTTGTAGATAATGTAATGCACTGTGCTGCATGCTACTGTTAGTAGTAAGAATAAATGGCACTTACAGTCACTCTCATTCAGAAATCCTTGCAGCCATGTCACGACCCACCAGTTGAGAACCATCGGCTGTAGTGCATGTTTGACGTGCACTCATCATCCTTCAGTGGAGATTAAAATCACTGGACAACACCCTTTGTAATACCTACTGTATGTGATTCAATAAGATCATGACCAAATAAATCTGTATTCCCGAAGAAAATATGAAGCTTTAAACTAAAACGTTTACATTAAAGAGAAACAAATGTATCATTCATCTTCTAGTGCTGGTATACAGAGTGAGGGATGCATTTTTCATGAAGCCAATGCTCATGTCTCAGTTGTAACCAGAGCTTTATTGCATCACTTTGGCTTTTTCCCACTTTGAGTCCTGTGGCGCTGTTCTGTCAGCTGTTAAAAGAAAGAAAACTAAAAATCTGACCCTTTCAATTTAAAGAAATCCTGATTTGTGCACACATTTTAGAGCTGTGTAAAATACAGGCCAATGTGAATTAGAGAGAAACATTACAGGCTAAGTCCATAATTAGAAATGTGTAAATATGTGTGTCACCAACCACGCTCACACCAAAACATTGGTACTAATATGGGGATTCCAGGTAATGAAGAACATTTCCCAGTCGGACAATTTTTGGTGAAAAAACAGCGTTTTTGAGGATTTTGAAAAAAAACTTTGCCATGGACTGATTTTAAAGAAGTAAAGGAGGTATATACTGTATATGTATATATATATATATATATATTATTTTATTTTATCTTTTTCAATTGTCAGGCCGAGGGTTTTTCCAGGGCACGTTATGTTTTTTATCCTGAAGTTGATCACAGAAGAAAATGTGTTTGTCCGTGGATAGAACAAGAGAAACCCAAGAGAGAATGACGATAATCAATCAGTTCTAAAGATTTCAAAAACACATAACAAAAATATTCTGTGGTATAATTTGCAAAACAATATCCATAGACCTTAACCATGACCGTACACTGATCCAAAGCTTAGCCACATGTGGACAAAAATAAAAGAGAAGCCACAGAAACTGCAACAGGGATCATTTTCCATCTTTTGTTGCTAGAATTTTATAAAAGATTTGAAGTTGAAATATTCTGGAATATGAATCTATTGTAGTTCTATAAATTGTTCTGAAGTAATCTTTCCACAAAATTGGATTATTACATTTATCCTAAAACAGACTGTGTGGAAAAAGTGTATATTATACAAGTATATATTATTTGATTTATCTTGACACCATTTTAGGCGTCTTATTGGTGGGAGACAAACCATGAACTTATTCTTCCTACTATTTTACAATTCTATTATCCAAGTTTTAGGAATGGCAGAAATCAGCAGGATGAATCATAACTGATCACAAGAAATACTATTTTTTTTTCTAAAGTTTTCAAAAGAAACAAAATCTCCAGACAAATCTTAAGTCATTAACATTTTTTTTTGAACACATTCCTCCTACAACAATAGGACAAAACACTTTTTGAATATGATTATTCTGCTGGGTAAAATGTGTATTTTTAAAGCTAAAACTTTATCAAATATAAGTATAAAACACTTTGAGAAAAGAGTTTATCATCAGTACATCATACATCATAACAACAGAATAATTGAAAGCATGCAAAGAAATGGAATGTCTGCTTTCTTAAAGGTGTGCTTAAAGGTTTTTTTTTTTTTTTTTTTACATTATAACTGTTTTGCTCATTGTTTTGTATTTTGTTTAAAGAAAAAGAAAAAAAAAAAATGTTCTAAACATTTTTCATTTATTGTCAGATTTAAACATTTCTATCAATAAAACAGAAAACACATGAATCATTGTTTTATTGTGTTTTTAAATAATACTGTTTTTAAATAGATATATTTCTCAATACGCTAACTTGTTTTTTTCTCATGTGAGTGTTAAATGTAAATGTTTTCAGTTTACGTCCCAACCCCTCTCAGGGTCAAAGGTCAGGTTGTGTTATGGGGGGTTTCCTTCTCTGCCTCAGGCTCAGGTATTTGTTTGTCTGTTAATAATGTCACATCCCTGTGGTCATGTCATCATCCTACAGAGGAAACAGGAAACATCCTGGAAATCTAGTGGACATGATAATCACAGTTCACACTGTGCTGCCCCCTGGCGGCGGTGAGCTACAGCTACAGCTACAGAAACAGGAAATTGAACCTTTTCTGAACTCTGCTGATTTACAAAATTATTGTTTTACAGAGTTTGGGTCAATTTCATTTTTCAGCTACAATTACGTTTCAATTATCCATGTTCAATTACAATTCAATTACGATTACAGTGACCAGCCTTTTTTCCCCAATTACAATTCAATTACAATTCTCAGAAAGTCAGTTACAATTATGATCTCAATTACTAAAATTCAATTCCAATTAATCACAATTACTGAGCCTGAAATAAATGACCTAATAAAGTTCACCTTCCTCTTGTGTTAGCTTTCTGTTAGCGTCTCTAATGCTAACTGGTCATAAAACAGCTGTAAAATACACTAAAAACAATTATCTATCATGTCATTTATTTCTTATCTATTGTTTACCTTGTTAGGCTTCATAATCAATGAAAATATAGGTTTTATTTTTTTTGGTGTGGGCATCTGATCCTTTTTTTGTGTCAGTATACGCCTAGATTTTTTTTTTTTTTATTTTAATTTAAAATGTGGTAAAGCTTGATATGAAACATATTTTAATGATTGTTAACTACATATGTGTAGAACTGTACATAGACCTGTAACATGGTTCCCCAGTTTAGCGTTATATTAGAATTGACAATTTCTATCAAATTTTCATGGCAATTATCTAAACTCAATTACAATTTCATTACGATTGCAACAGTAACAGAATATTAAAATTACATTTGTAATTATGCCGTAATTGTAATTAATTATCAATTTTGCAATTACAATTATAATTGACCCTAACCCTGCATGCTCTCCAGTGTTAACTTGCAGTGTGTGTGTGTGTGTGTGTGTGTGTGTGTGTGTGTGTGCGCAGGTGTGTACATACTGATAGCTGTGGGAGCTGTGATGATGCTGGTTGGATTCCTCGGATGTTACGGTGCTATTCAAGAATCCCAGTGCCTTCTGGGAACGGTTAGTATTTTGGATTTTTAGTTTTCTGTAATTTCGACTTCATCCTGGGGCCGAATTTGATGCTCTAAATGGCCAGATTTGGCCCACGGGCCTTGAGTTTGACACATGTGTTTTAGATGTTCAACACACCTGATTGTGAGGTTTGGCTATAGTTTAAAAGTGTGAAAACATGAGCCATGCAGGACAGCAGCCCTCATGGACTAGAGTTTTGCATAGATAAGACTTACTTTAATATCGAACATGATAGATGGATAAATTAATAAACACCTTTATTTTCATCTCCAGTTCTTCTTCTTTCTGGTGATTCTCTTCGCCTGTGAAGTGGCTGCAGCCATCTGGGGTTTCATGAATAGGGACACTGTACGTAACACACACACACACACACACGCACACACACACATACTTCCTGTATGTTTGATGTTTTTTGGCATTGATGTTCTTCGTGTGTGTGTGTGTGTGTGTGTGTGTGTGTGTGTGTGTGTGTGTGTGTGTGTGTGTGTGTGTGTGTGTGTGTGTGTGTGTGTGTGTGTGTGTGTCCATCAGATCTCCAAAGAGCTGATCAATTTCTACGACTCAGCGTACATCAAGGCAGTGGATGTTTCAGGTTCTCCGAGTAAAGACTCAGCCATCAAGGTTCTGCACGTGTTCCACACCACGGTACGTCACAGTGGAACATCCCAAACGTTCCACAGTCCCCGTACCCCTTCAGACATTTAACCTGAAGCCACGTACCCCCCCTACCACTGCACACTTACTGTAATAATGAAATGCAGGGTTTTTCAACCTTAGGGTCGTGACCCCTTGTGGGGTCGCCTGGAATTCAAATGAGGTCCCCTGAGATGAGATAATTTGAAATAATAAAATACTGAATAAAAATGTATTTGAATTTATCTATTTTTGATTATTATTGTTATATTATTTTTATATTGATCTTATGTAATATTCACATTTTCTGAGACACTGAATTTTGGGTTTTCCTTGTCTATAAGCCATAATAAAGAAATGAAGGCATGAAATATTTCACTCTGTGTCATGAGCCGATATCATATATGGGTTTGACTTTCTGAAAAGAGTGACCAGCAATAACATGAAACTTTTTCATGATATTCTAATTTTTTTAGACGTACATGTGGGTACAGAGACAGGTTGGAGGTTTGCTGGCTTGTATTAGCTTAGCTGCTCCTCCGCAGAGAAGTGCAAACTTAGTTAACAATTGTATGTGGAGCCGACCTCCATCATATTTCTACTATTATAACAGTCAACTCTCATGTTACTGAATTAATGGCAAAAAAACCAATAAATCAAAGAAAAAGTGCAGGTTTTTTGTGTCAAAAAGTGTTTTGGCGATAGAAGTAAAGAATCTAACTTCAATTATTAGTTTTTGTTTATATTCCAAATGAGTTGCAAAGGTCATACCCAGAGTAAGTATATACATATATAAAACAATAAAACACTTGTTTTTCCGATTGCATTTTATTTTGTTTTTTCATTTATCGTCTATTTCATCATCATATTGTGAACTCAGTGTCACGTCTCGACCCTAATTAATACATTTCTGTTACCAATAATAATCTGTGTGAGAAATATTCAACTTTTGATGGACTTGGACTATATATATATATATATTACAAGAGGAAGGAAACGTTTATACGATAACTACATTAATACTAAAAAATAATTTACTGATGAATATTTTAGCACATTTTAAAAACTGGATTTGAGTTGTTCTCATTTATTGATATTTTAATAATACTGTACATGTATGTAATGCAAGAATACTAGAAATTGTGTGATATTGATGAATCAGAAAAAAAAAAATGTTTATTCTTCCCCATATGTTTGTGGTCTTTAGGATGAAAATAGAGACTGTATTTAGCTACATTTATTGTAGAAAACATTGGTGTGGGTAGATCTGAGCTACAGATCATGATTTCAAGGTTTTGTTGTAACTATAAACCGTAGATATGAACTCACTTGTTGTTTCCTCCTCAGCTCGACTGCTGTGGGAAAGGAGACGACACTCCACTCTTCATACAAGTCACTGCCACTTTGTGTCCTGGAAAGACTGCAGAAGGTTTTCCTTTAGCTAAAGTAAACACTTTTACCTCTTTTTTTCTGACTTAACATACTGTAAATTCTGTTAGTGTCACCTATGGATGCCCATATTTGTACGCTATTTGAGTATTTATCAACCAATTTATATCTAATAAGACACCTTTCCTGGTCATTTTCAAGCCTATTTTTCACATCTCCAAAAGCCAAAATGCTAAAATGGCCAAAATGTCAGGAAAGCAATAATTAAAAGATAAAACTCTTTGTTAAGTTTGCTCAATAGGAAGAGTTTTGAGGGATCCTTCGTGCTAACCGACATGACGACTTATTTACTGTATAATGTGGAAAGTTGCACCTCCTCTAAGCTCCACCCCCTCCTCTCCCTCCTGTCAGTGCTCCGTCCAAAGCCACGCCCCCACAACCTTCAACATGCAAAATTACAAATTCCCCCTGAAGAAAAACAGTTACCAGTCAAACAGACATACATCACTTCGGATTTCTCAGTCGTTGTCAATATTTCCAAGTATGAGGTTCATATGGTGACACGGTAGGTGGGGGTGAGGGGTAGAGGGGGGCGTGGCCAGGATGAGACATGGAGGTATGTGATTGGTTCTTTCCATTCAGACCGAATGACAGGGATTGGTCAGAGTTTTGATTCGTTTTGTTCATTTTTTCTGAAGAATAAATAAAGTACTGACTATGAAGGACCATTTCATTTTAGGGTTATAGGAGATATCTTTAAAAGAGGTCTCAGAGGCAGTTCAACAGTTATAGTTATCATTATATTATATTGTATTGTATTGTATTGTATTGTATTGTATTGTATTATATTATAATATATTATATTATATTATATCTTATCACATTATATTACATTACATTACATTACATTACATTACATTACATTACATTATATTATATTATATTATATTATATTATATTATATTATATTATATTATATTATATTATATTACATTACATTACATTACATTACATTACATTACATTACATTATATTATATTATATTATATTATATTATATTATATTATATTATATTACATTACATTACATTACATTACATTACATTATATTATATTATATTATATTATATTATTAACTGTCTCCCCATTCCTCCCCATCACTCAGAGCTGTCACAGTAAACTGATCAGCCTCTTCTCGGAGAAGCTCTATCTGATTGGTCTAGCTGCTCTGGTAGTTGCCGTCATCATGGTGAGTGATGTTCTAATGGTTCACCAAAGCTTTTGTAAATCTGCTCCTGTTATAGAGAAGGTTGTATACAGTAGCTCTAATGCTCCCTCTGTTTCCTGCAGATCTTTGAGATGATCTTCACCATGGTTCTCTGCTGTGGGATCCGTAACAGCCCAGGAGTATAACAGGACGTCTTCATCCTTAAACTACAGATTTGAAATGTTTCATTCTTTTTTTAGAGCATGACCACATATGCCACAACATTATGTCTACATGTCTATATTGTACCTCGACCAATCAAAGTATACCCCTAGTGCAGACATATAGGCAACTAGGCCCTAAGGCCACATACGGCCCTCGGTCTGTCATGACAGAAAAATACACAAAACAAGAGCAAGAATACAATAAAAAATACAAAGAATTACAACATTGCAGGAAAATACAGTAAAAGACAAGATAAAAACACAGAAAATACTCTAAAAACACACAAAACTACTAAAAAAAAGAACAAAATGACAAAAGTGATACACAAAATTACTCAGAAAAATACACAAAATTACAGAAATTTACAACAAAAGTTCACAAAAAGAGAAGAAAAATACAAAACATTACACCGCAAACCCACAGTACTAACAAACAAGCAATACAACAAGAGAAATGCACAAAAATTACTCCAAAAAAATGCAAAATGGCAGCACAAATACACAATATGACTCCAAAATGATCTCTTTTACAGGAAAAATACACATACATAATACAGAAATGCACAAAATGCCTCACAATGAACAAGAGATCAACAGACATACACAGAATGACAGAAAAACACACAAAATTACAATAAAAAACCTTTTTTTCTTTTCTGTATTAATGCTCAGATTGGTCATTATTCCAAATGCTGACATGAATGTTGATCATGTGACCCTCTGATCAAACATACACATTTTTATGGCCCTGCTGGGATAAAAGTTGCTTACCTCTGCCCTATTGCGTTAGGCACCACATACTTAACTTATTGTTGTATTCCAAAAGCAAAGTGTGTTCAAAGTCACCGTGTTTAATTTCCTCTGCTTCTGACACGTACCGATAAAAATTAAATCCCTTCCTCTGCTTCAGGTCATAATGTTATGGCAGATTGTTGTATTTTAGTTTAGTCTTTGATAGATTTTATATTATAAATGTTAATCTACTTGATCTTTTTTAATTTGACAAGGGTGGAATTTTTTAATTTATCAGTCAACGTTATACGAACCTTTTGTACGTCAGGTGTGAGGTTAAATTTCTTTTAAGTGGGTGTGTAAAAAAAAATGTACTATTCATGTCGGACGCAGGTCATCAAGATCTCGTGCCTTTTCCTGATTGGTTGACCCTGGTGTAACGACTACAGGGTTTCATTGGCCAGAGAGAATGTGTTGTGTGATGAAACCAGTTGTTCTCAGACTCTGGGCTAATAAACGCTGCCACATTTCTTGTCTCTATTTTGTGTTTCCTTAAAAAAAGACTATTACCAGTTTTCTTAATGGAACAAACCTGCTTTCAGAAGTTTGAAATCCAAAGATCGTTCTGAGCTAAGTTTAGATGTTCTCAAAGAACGTCTTAGAGTTTCCTTTGTTTTTCTCCAGCAGTCTGAAAACTACATGTCAGACTACTGAGGGTTAGCTAGTTACTTGACTTTAGCAATTTAGAAAATTAGTTCACAAACCACTTTTGGTTCCAATCAAAGACATTTCTGGCTACATGCCAGCCCAGTCTCACAAAGCTCGTGACAATGACACAAAATTTCGATTTCCATATATTTCACGTGGTGTGGTCACAAAAAAGGTGTTTTCATGCTTTGTGACACATTTTCTTTTTGTGCTGTGATTCACAAAATATACATTAGAGCTGGTTAGCTCAGGAAGTACCAATGGACCCCTCTGGTTCAATACCTAATATATATATATATATATATATATATATATATTTTTTTTTTTTTTTTTTTTTTCTTGAGCTTTTATTTTACACGTGTATATAAGCCAACAGACATCAGGTGCCTTTGTCTTCGGGGGACTGCCAGTCGTCTTGGGGGGTGAGCCCTCTGCGTTCTTGAAAACCTGATCAATAAGTAACTGAGTTTGTTTTGAATATCTGCATTATTGATTCACAACACGACCATCTGATATAAATTTACTATAAAAAAGTAAATTACTACTACTTACTCTAAATTGGGCGATATGGACTAATAAAATTATCCCAATAATTTCTGGTATTTATCACAATAACGATAAACATCACGATAAATTAAAAAAAAAAAAAAAAAAAAAAAAAAAAAAACTATAAATAAATAAAACAATTCTCAACTTAAAGTGTAAACATGTTCCTTACAAATAAATTTGAATACATCAACACTAGACACATTAAAAAAGGCTACAAAAGCTGCTGACTCAAGGAGTTCATGAGCTGATATTTTATGGAATATATTTGTGCATGTGGATCACAATATTAGTGTTATTGTATGTAATTCATTTATTTCCTCACTTAAAATGAAATTATATTCTAAAAAAAAAAAAAGCAGAAATAACTCCATTAGTGTTTTTACTGTTGCTGAATCATGTTTCATTATTTTTGCTAACATTTATTTCACACGTGTGACATGTTTAGCTTTTAGTGTTTAGTATTAAATCTGACCATAAACAAATCGATGGCTCTCTGTGGCTTTATGACAGTAAGACACGTTCTTTTTACTTGGTCTGTTCCTTATATGGAGTAGTTAGCACTAGCTCTTAGCCCAGTCTGTGTGTCGGTGTGTTAGCTTAGCATAGTTAGCTTTAGTTGAGTTTCCAGTTCACAATCGTTGCTATGGGTTCATCTTGTGAGGAACTTTGGGTGGATCTGACAGAGGAACTTGAATCGGTTCCCTTTGTTGGATGGTTATCTGGTCTTAACCAAATAGCGGTACACGATGTATCGCAGCTCAGCAGCTTCAGGTAGCCGTGACGAGCACCTGTTATTTGATTGCAAACCTATTTTGTTCGACAACATGATAAATACAAGTTTAATAAAACATGTATACATAAATGTACTCTTATGGTTTTACTTTTATTTTCTTAATTAATTTAATTTGTATATATATATATATATATTTTTTTTTTTCTTTTTTTTTTTTTAAACAGATTTTTATTTTACTCTTCAGATAGTGTAGTAATTGGGCAAAGGGCAAAAATTGGGCAAAATTGGGCAAATTTTTTTAAGTTGAATCAACTTGGAGGTTAGTGTATTCAGCTTAATGTTGAATACATATGTAAAGCAATTGATATTACTAATGTTTTTAAGTTTAATCATCTTGGAAGTTGTGTTGACATTCTACCAGAAGCTGAGAGAAGTCGGTACAAGGAGAAACTGGGTCCGATCGGCGGGAATGACCCTACAATGTTTCTGTTGACAAATGGAATGAAGATGTCTCTTATTTCCCGGGAGTAACTTATCCCGACATAAGTGATCTACCTCGTCTTTACATCTAGCTCATACACAATGGACCACATGAAAAGTTTCAAGGGACTGGAAGCTTACAACCAGTTTGTTTGTGGCTGGATTTGTGAAGTAACTGCTTTAATTCATCTCATTTTTATTCATTATTTAAGAATCAGAGCTATTTTAACCCTAAATTTGTGTGAAAAATAGATCTAAATTAATGCAAATAAAAAAATTCATTTCCCAAGCTTTCAGTCAAAGGACCTTCAACATGGCTACAATGAACAGGCTTATTTAATAAAGGCAATCAATCACACCTTTGCTACACCACTCATGTGATAACAGATCCTGTACTGGTACAGGCTTGTTGTTTTCAGGTCAGCCCTGCACAGGGCAGCTCGCCAGTGCCTCGGTTTTTTCCCCTTGTGTGGTTATCGCAGCTGGTATCCTGAAGAAAAAACTTGTGTACTCCAGTCCCAGCCGTGTTAGAACACCCAAACACAGCGCAAAAGTTTACCTCTCTGCTTTGCTATATACAGTCTATGGTTTCCTTGTGAGTTGTTCTTCCAACATGGCGGGGGGCCGTACATCACGTGACCTGTCATGTGGCATGGGTCTATTGCTCACTAACGCACTGTTTCACTAGAGTCGGTATTGACCTCAGCCCGTTCAATACCCCATCTGGAAAACTGCGGATTCTCTGTGGTGCCGCGCATGGAAGCTAAGCTCTGACGACTCGGTTCAAAGCTAAACAATGATTTTTGTTTAAAAAAAAAGACAGCTGAATATTAGGTAATACTTTAATTTACTTACTCACTCATGTAGTTTGGAGCTTTACGTTTTGTTTGGCGCAGTTTTGTTACTTTTCTGATTGGCGCTACAATGGCTATGGAGTTTGGTTATCAGCGTCTCAAACATTTCACCGGAGCTCTCTGAATAGATCATTTGAAACTGTCAGCCATTGGTGAGTCTTTTGACGACACACTTCCCATTGTTTAAACCATATAACTGTCCGTGTAATTGCTCACTAACACGCTGCGTCTCACACATTTCAACAACCTGTGACGGAGTATGTGCGAGAGAACCCACGGAGGAGGTGGAGAGAGTCCGAGTCTCTCTCTCACACACACACACACACACACACACACACACACACACACACACACACGGTATTTATAATAAAAATATGCTAAATGAGTAAAATAAAACAAAAACCTAAACAATATTTATACAAAAAGTACACAAAACGACAACAGAAATGCACAAAAATATACAAAAAGGCTCCAAAAACACACAAATTACAGAAAAACACACCAAACAACAACAAAAATATCAAAATGACTCAAAATATTTAAAACTAAATATTTATACAAAAAATACACAAAATGACAACAGAAATGCACAAAACTACACAAAACAAGATACAAAAATATACAAAATGACTCCAGAATTACACTACAATGGCAACAAAAAAACAATAATTATACAAAAAATGCACAAAAAGACAACAGAAAGATACAAAAATACACATGACTTCAAAAAACATACACTACAGAAAAATACACCAAGAAAAAAAATGTAAAAATGAGTGAAAAAAACATATTTATCATGCGCACGTCCCATAGAATTAAACCAGGGAAATCACACATGCTATTAAACTTTGCACCTGCAAATACAGCCCTTTATAACACTACAGAGTACAGAGTATGTACACCTCTTTGTACATCCAACTTTCAAACACATACTCATTTGGCCATAATTGACAACTCTACTTAAGCCCCCCACTATATGAATACATACTTCTGACTGTACTAGTACATATTAATGATGAATACATCAAATACAAAAACTGAAAACAAGAATGACCCTGAAAGCTTTGTAATCGACTACTATTATATACTTGTCATGTAAGACTTTGAAATTCTCATTTAAAATACAAATGTGAAATGTAAAAAATGTTTCCAAAAAAAAGAAAAAAGAGACTTTTAGACATGACTGCAATATGTAAAAGTAACCACGGGATGGCAGTGTAATATGAAACCCTCAGCATTATGTTGGGTTTCATGCTCACTGCTGCTGAACATAGACTTTCCTTCACAAACTCATCTGACTTGTATTTCTGGTGCTGACTGGAACCACACCCACAACACATTTGTTTTAGCAACACTTTGAATTTCTCATCAGAAAACAACATTTATTGTGCGCACACCACAAGCTCAAACATGTTTACTTACTGACAGTTTAAAAGTTAAGCTTTCAATAACTAATAGGACTATGATTCATAGTTTTTGTGGTGAGTACTTTTATCTTAGGCCTTGTTCGCGTTTTGATCTTTGTCCTCTGGCTTCACTTTAGGGGAAATCATGCAACAGAATGCAGCATGCTCGTATATTTAGGCTCAAGGAAGCAACCTTTCCTGTTTCAGCTCGACAGACAATGCCTTAGAATAGACGGTCCAGGACCGTCCAGGTGTCATCAGCCAACATCAGTTCCTGATCAACAGGACTGTAGCTTCCCGATGGAAGTGAATGTGCAGCCAGGTTAAAAATATACTCGACATAACACCACAGGCTGTTATGGAAACTAACCAATGCTTTAAAAAGGTTTGATTCAGGCTTGTATGCAGCAGCCATTAAATAATGACCAGTCTAATCATGTCTGGGTCTTTCTTTGGCTACTGTTAGCTCTACCTGAGAAACTCTCTGGGAGATTCCAGTCAACATGAAATGAAGGCGGAAAAACGAGTCCTTGGAGAAAATGCATGCACATTCTGCGAGAATATGCAAATTCCAGTATGTGTGTGTGTGTGTTAGCCCTGTGAAAGCCCATTATATTCGTAGCATTCTCTTGTTTTAGCCCTATGTTTTGCACAAATGTAAGGCAGTAATTTACAATCAAAGTAAACAAGGTTTTCATAATCTTACTGGTTTATTTCACAACTGGTTAAAAGGTTGAAACTACCATATTCAATTCTATAATCATGATAAGATGCTCAATTATAGTTGCTCCACAGATGCATGGACCCATCGCAAATTCAACAAATCCAACATGCTAAGCATCTCAGAATTATGAGCTAGTTTTTCTAGTTAAATGTGTAGAAGGTTTGTATTGCTTAGATAGGATAAAGTTTGATTGATTTGTAATGCTATGGCTAATCAGTGTACTGTCCTCTTTTAATAATGTCAGAAGTAATCACATCTGAATTGTTTTAAGCTGATGCCTAAAACCCCCAGCACCTAAAACTCCTTTATTGACCAATTATTCTACTAAAATTTTTCAACCTTTTTACACAACAATCACTTAACTTCTGTATAATTGGTTCACACAATATCAAAACTATGAAAGCAGATGATATGCTACATCAAATATTTAATCATTGCCATTGTACTTACAACTGTTTTCCTGTTACATCTGTAAATCCCAAAACAGGGAACTTTTCAGACAGAATCAACCCTTTTATTGCTACAACACAGATACTAATATTACTAATACCAAGTAGATTCTGCAAAGCATTGCTTTACCTTTCATGTATATCAGATTTACATAAAATTTACACATGAATGAATTGAACAGTGCCCAAAACTTAATCAGAAGTCGTGAGGACAAAGGAAGAAAAATGCATCTAAAACACTTGTAGTAGAAGCCTTGGATCAGGACTCAAAACAAGATGAAGAAGACTTGGAAGAGCAAGAAGCCTCTGGGAAGACACAGAAGAGGGGTCGGAAAAAGATCCTGAAGATCACTTGGAAGAAGAGTCAAGGGAGACTCACAATATCAACAAGGAAAACAAGACCCCAAAAGGTTCTGAAGAAGACTTGAAAGTAGATTTGAAGGAGACCCTAAAGAAAATCCTTAAGAAGACTTGAAAGAATAAACCTTAAGAAGACCCTTAAGAGACTTGAGGGAAGACTATGAGATGAAGACTCGAAAGAAGATTCAAAAGAAGACTCAGAAAACAAGAAGATTTCGAAAAAAGAAAAAGAAGAAAACTAAGAGCAAAACTCAGAAGATTTTAGAACATTAAGAAGAACAAGAGTGTACTTTTTGGTCTAAATGTAAAACGCTATGTTTGGCATAAAAGTAACACTGCACATCACCCTGAAAACACCATCCCCACTGTCAAACATGGTGGTGGTAGCATCATGCTCTGGGGTGCTTTTCTTCAGCAGGGACAGGGAAGATGGTTTGAGTTGATGGGAAGATGGATGGGGCCAATTACAGGGCAATCTTGGACAAAATCTGTTGGAGTCTGCAAAAGACTTGAAACTGGGGTGGAGGTTCACCTTCCAGCAAGACAATAACCCTAAACATAAAGCCAGGGCAACAATGGAATGGTTGAAAACAAAAAATATCCATGTGTTAGAATGGCCAAGTCAAAGTCCAGACCTAAATTCAATCAAGAATCTGTGGAAAGATCTGAAAACTGTGGTTCACAAGCGCTCTTCATCTAATCTAACTGAGATTGAGCTGTTTTGCAAAGAAGACTGGGAAAGAATGCCAGTCTCAAGATGTGCAGGACTGGTAGAGACGTACCCAAGAAGACTTGCAGCTGTTACTGCAGCAAAAGGCGGTTCCACAAAGTATTAACTTAGGGGGGGTAGATACTTTTGCACACCCCACTTTTCAGTTTTTTATTATTTATCAAAATCATGTATACATTTCACTTCACGACTGTGTCACTTAGCGTGTGTCTTTCACATAAAATTTCAACTGAATATATTTATGTTTGTGGTCCATAGCGTGGCTAATGTCATAAAGTGAAAGGGGTGCGGACACTTATGCAACCCACTGTATCAACAGAGTGAACAAGCTTGTTGACATTTATATACCTCTGACCTATGACCCCCCCAGGTCGCACATGCACAGTTCCTGAGTGTGAAAAGGCTTATTAGTTATTAACTATTTTAACATTCTGAGTGGCTCAAGTAGATGAGTTGATCAATTTTTAATGGTTTTTGTTCTATAGCTTCACTTCAGAGATAAACAGATGATGTTTCAGAACAATGAGTCACTATCCAATACTGTCCCATCAGCTACTTTCTCAGACGCACACTCACCACACGCACACACACACACACACACATGCACATATCTAGAATGCCTTCAGGGTGATTCCTGTCACTCAGCACTTTTGGTCTATGCTGGGAAGAAAGTGGAACACCTGTGAACACTGAATGAATCATTAACTAAACATTCTAACCTGTTGAATACATGTTGCTGGTACCGCGTCACACACTGAATGATGGAGTTCTATCCAATGCTAACACCTTTAGCTTTGGTCTCTCAGTCAAACACCCAAACACACCCTGTGGTGTCATCCTCTCTCCTGACTCATCTCTTTGTTTTATGCATGTCCTGTATTCACCCGAGAAAGGGAATCATCATCATCATCATCATGTTCAGGGCGGTGACTTTAAAGTTTAATGAACTAATTTCTCATCAGATGTCATCAGATCACAGCAGTTGAACGACTTCAGAGGACGATCCTCCGTCAGCACAGTGACAATGGTAGGTGAAACACATTAGAACTTCTTCATATTAAATAGTCCTGCTGAATGTTTCTCATGTTGAGTCAAGCTTAGACTTTCAACAAGATTCACATAGAAATTCTGCATCAGTGGAGTGTGTAAGGAAAGATGGAGGGAGAATTATCAGCTGCTAAAGTGAGGAAGGCAGTTGAGTATGTGTAGAGTCATTTCATCTGTTTAGGGTAGAGGTAGGCCACTTTTATCACAGCCGGGCCGCAAAAATTTCTTTGTTTGATCAGAGGGTCACATGATCAACATTCATGTCGGCGTTTAGAATAATGAGCGATCTGAGCATTAATACAGGAAGGAACAAAGAGTTTGTACACTCATTTTGTGTATTTTTGTTGCTGTCTTGCTAGCTGTGAAGCATTTTGTGCATTTCTTTTGTCCTTTTGTGTATTTTTCCTGTAAAATATATATTTTTTGGAGTCCTTGTGTATTTGTGCTGTCATTTTGCATTTTCTGGAGTCATCTTTGTGCATTTCTATTGTTGTTTTGCTCAATTGTAGTACTGTGGATTTGCAGATTTGTTTTTCTTTTCTTTTTGTGTAGTTTTGTTGTCATTTTCTGTCATTTTGTATTATTTTTTTGTTTTGTTTTGTTTGTTTTTGGAGTATTTTCTGTGTTTTTTCTTGTCTTTTACTGTATTTTCCTACAATATTGTAATTCTTTGTATTTTAACGTATTTTTGCTTTTTTTTGTGCGTATTTTTCTGTCATTTACTTTGGGGGCCGCATAAAATTAGATCAAGACCGCATGTGGCCTCCGGCCCGCCAGTTGCCTATGTCTGGTTTAGGGATATGAAACCGTCAGCTGTCCTTTGGGAAAACGACTTTATTCGAACTGCATCCCACGCCCGTGTCTACACTTGTATTAGATACAGTGACTCATAGTTGCTTAGTTGAAATACAACAAACCAGAGAAAGCTTAGGTGTGGTAGCAGACTAATAACAGAGCGAGGCTCAGCCACACCTTGAAACAGTCCTGTCTTCACCTAAGTACGTAACTCTGTTACTCTGTCCAATTTGTTAAGACATGCCTAAAAGTTCTGCCTAAAGAACGTGAAAGAAGCACAAATACCAAACACATTGGCTTATGATTTACAAACACATAACTAAGTAGCTTTATCAACAGGTGTGTCCGTAAATAGTTTGAAAAATGCACACAAATTGACCCAAATGGTAAAAAGGAATTTAAAATATACTTTCTACACAGCCCCAAATAATGAAAAGTACATTCCTTCAGATCCATAAAATCACATTTTAGAAAAACAGTATAGAATCTTTAATTCAATTCAATTTAACTTTATTTATATGGTGCTAATAACTAAACTGTAAACCCAAATGTAATTTTTTTTTTTTTTTTGTTGAGCAAATGGAACTATATTTGTTTATAAGTGAGCAAAACTTAAAAAACACAGCTTAAGTACAGTGTACTTAAGTAATTGCATACTAAGATTGATAAAGTCATGTGATTTTTGTTGTTTCAAATAGGGATTATTTAAAAATAAACTTAATTCATATAGCACTTTAATTAAACTGTTATCACAGAATACAAGTAGTCAGGGATCCGACCTTTTAAGTTCTGGAAAATTTTGACTTTTAAGTTAATCAACTATCGATTGCCTCAATTTTCTTAGTTCTGGTAACTTATTAGGTTTTACAGTGAACAGTGTCCATTAAATGCTTTTCGAAACTTCTCGAGGTGGTTGTATTGTGTGTGTGTGTGTGTGTGTGTGTGTGGATATTTTTGCCTTTTTATTTTTTTAGGGATCTTCCTTATTTATTTGAGTACATTCAGTGAAATGTTGATGCAATTATATCTATAAAATATTAGCTAAATGTTGATGCAATGATGTGTTAAAGTTAAAGCCTCTTGTGCAGCAGCTAGTTTGAAATATTCCACGTGCAGGTTTATACACACATTGTTAAAATCTTAAAAAGGTTTTTTTTTGTTATAATAATGCAAATGATGTTTGGTTTTTGAAAACAAACCAAACAGAAAAAAACAGTGAGATAAACAAATGTGACTACCATAAATGGAGTATTACACAACTGAACTATTAGGATGTTAATGTTTAAACCACTAATAAATCAGGTATAAAAATAAACGCTTTGATATTTGGGGGATATTATATCAGTTTATGTAAACTTGACTCTAATTCAATTATGTCTTTCTTTTATTTTGGAGACAACAATGGACAACATGAACATATATACTTAAATAGCTGCTACTGATCTGTGTATACTTAGATTTCAGAGTTGAGCTTTGAGCCAGAATACAATATCTGCCTGTGCATGTGTGTAAACACAGAGCGTTTGTGTTTAAACAAGTTGACTTTGCTGCTCTTCAAGAACAGGTTTTGCAAAGAGGGAACATGATTTGTTTTGTTTTTTGTGTGTGTGTGTTTTTTTTTAAATGTATTTGCAAAAACAGCCCTTCCCCCTCCAATTAAAAAAAAATGTAACCAAACAATGAACACAAGAATATTTAATTTCTACCCACCTTCCTGCTAATTTGGGGTTTCTAATGCTAGAACATCTGTAAGTAGGACACACCTCATGGTTGTAGTTTTCATGCTGGGGTTGAGAAGCAAAATTCAAAAGTAAACAGTGGATATTGTCCCACCCCATTCCTCTAAAGTCCTTCTAAAGGTGGCTCACATGCTGACTAACTGTTGTTATCCATGTTAACCTGATCCTCATTACTGGGGGAAGGATTACTGCTGCCACCGAAGTTTCAACTTTTTTTTTATGATTTTGAGATTTCACGTCCATCTTTCATTACAATTTACAGTGATAATAATGATCGTTAAAAAATATGGTTTTAAAGCAAATTGTTTACAATTTCTATATAAAAAGAGCCTATAGAATAGAAAAGAATATAGAAAATAATCTACTTTATTGTCACATATGTACAGGTGCACACACAAAATGTGTTTGCATCTAAGGTGATAAAATTGCAAGATTAGATTAGATATTTCCTGATACAATAAACTAATATGTGTATAATAACCTCTACTGCAGGACATAACGGACAAAAACTCAACCCTTTTTTTAGAAAAATGAACAAATTCCAAAACCTCATGTATTAACTCAATATTAAAAACATACATTTCATCACATTTAGGGATATGGTTAGGCAGTTGATCATAGGTACTGAAAAGAAAAAAAATCCTAATGAAATTCTTCATAAAATGTCATTGAATATTAAGCATTAAATCAATGAAACAATTAATTACATTAATATGAATTACTGACATTTGATAAATAAATGGATTGATGAATAAATAAATAACGTTTTTTTTTTTTGTTTTTTTTTTTTACATTTAAAAACAAAAATGTATAGGATTTGTTTTATTGAATTTCTGTTCTTTGAGAATTTGTAGCGAGTTTGTCCTTTTGGATGTTGTCATAGATTCTTCTACTGATGACAGTTAATACTACAGGCCATACTTTGGTACGCTTGTTTTGAATAAAAATAAATAATAAATTCACTGGAAAATTAAATACTTAAACTTTGTTAACACATAGAACATATACTGAACTAATTTTTAATGTTATATGAACAACAGAAGCTTCAAAGATTGCTTGACTGAAATTATTTTTAAAAAAAGAGAAGTAGTTTGGTGTCAGTTTTGTACTGAACTGTAATTTATCTAATAAAATCTGGGAAATATTTCTAAATGTAAATGAACCCGAGCTAGTGTCTGAAATACTGCCCTCTTACTCTTACTTAAATTTTTAAACTTTAGTGTAGAAAATCATTTGTTAAAAATTAGTTTCCTATTCTTTGGGAGCAACTATGGAAGCTATTGCATTCACTTGAAAATAAATAAATAAATAAATAATGCGGTTTTTCTTAATAAAACTTTTTTTGGTTTGTTTTTCAGAGTAATTGTTTCCCAGTTTTTCGAAATAATTTTTTCCTGTACATTTTTTTGTATTCAAATTAAACAAGCCGGCCATTATCCTCTAAGCAAATAAATAAATAAATAAATAAATAAATAAATAAATAAATAAATAAATAAATCTGTTGTTTCAAATGCCCTTCAAGCTCAGAAAAAAAAAATGTCAGAAAAACAGGGGGAAAATAGCCCAAAAAACGAATTAAATTATTACATCATTCATTACAAAACTTTTATTTTTTTCAAGTGAATGCAACAAACAGACAAATAATGAAAATCAACTGTCAGACATGCTGTTAGCTGACAGGCTAAGCTAAGCTCACCTGTAAGTCAGGTGTGCCCGCCCCAGCTGTGAGGCTCCGCCCCCTGCTGCTCTCAGCCCTTTGATCCTCCTGATCACTAGTACCACTACTCTGTGAGCTCCACCAGCCGCTCGGTCGGTCCGGGTTCAGCTCCACCATGAGCACCGCCACCTCTGACAGCGCCTTTTTCTCCGCCATACAGCCCAACACCTCCGTCACCACCTACGCCCTACCGTCCGACGGACAGATCGGCCATGTGAGGTCCGGGACGGACGAGGTCTCCAAGGCTCGACGCGTCCAGCAGCAGATTCAGCTGCGGCTGGCTGAGAAGAGTACACTTCCGCGTCAGAATGGATCTAACTCACAGTACGCCATGTCAGGTAAACTACCTTTATATACCTGGTAAACTACCTTTATATACACTAGTTTATATACCAGGTAAACTACCTTTATACACACCAGTTTATATACCTGGTAAACTACCTTTATATACACCAGTTTATATACCTGGTAAACTACCTTTATACACACCAGTTTATATACCTGGTAAACTACCTTTATATAGCAGGTAAACTACCTTTATATACACTAGTTTATATACCAGGTAAACTACCTTTATACACACCAGTTTATATACCTGGTAAACTACCTTTATATACACCAGTTTATATACCAGGTAAACTACCTTTATACACACCAGTTTATATACCTGGTAAACTACCTTTATATACACCAGTTTATATACCAGGTAAACTACCTTTATACACACCAGTTTATATACCTGGTAAACTACCTTTATATACACCAGTTTATATACCTGGTAAACTACCTTTATACACACCAGTTCATATACCTGGTAAACTACCTTTATATAGCAGGTAAACTAGCTTTATATACACTAGTTTATATACCAGGTAAACTACCTTTATATACACTAGTTTATATACCAGGTAAACTACCTTTATATACACTAGTTTATATACCAGGTAAACTACCTTTATATACACCAGTTTATATACCTGGTAAACTACCTTTATACACACCAGTTCATATACCTGGTAAACTACCTTTATATAGCAGGTAAACTAGCTTTATATACACTAGTTTATATACCAGGTAAACTACCTTTATATACACTAGTTTATATACCTGGTAAACTACCTTTATATAGCAGGTAAACTACCTTTATATAGCAGGTAAACTACCTTTATATACACTAGTTTATATACCTGGTAAACTACCTTTATATAGCAGGTAAACTACCTTTATATAGCAGGTAAACTACCTTTATATACACTAGTTTATATACCAGGTAAACTACCTTTATATACACTAGTTTATATACCAGGTAAACTACCTTTATATACACCAGTTTATATACCAGGTACACTACCTTTATATACACTAGTTTATATACCAGGTAAACTAACTTTATATACACTCGTTTATATACCTGGTAAACAACCTTTATATAGCAGGTAAACTAGCTTTATATACACCAGTTTATATACCAGGCTAACTACCTTTATATAACAGGTAAACAACCTTTTTATAGCAGGTAAACTAGCTTTATATACACCAGTTTATATACCAGGTAAACTAGCTTTATATACCAGGTAAACTACTTTTTTTATAACAGGTAAACAACCTTTAAATTGCAGGTAAACTACCTTTATATAAACTACCTTTATATACCAGGTAAACAACCTTTGATACCATACAGGGTTGAGGTCAATTACATTTTTCAGTTACAATTACATTGTCAATTACCCAGATTCAATTACAATGAATTTATGATTACGACAACTAGCATTTTTCCCCAATTAAAATTAAATTACAATGTTATATCCCCAGAAAATCAATTGCAATTACGTTCTCAGTTACTAAAGTTCAATTCCAATCAATCACAATTACTGAACCTGAAATAAATAGCCTAATAAAAACAATTTTAATGGTAAATTGTGGTAAAGCTTGATATGAAACACATTTTAATAATTGTTAACTACATATGTGTAGAATTGTGCAACTTCTGAATTATAGGCTTTTACTGAGGTCCAAAAAAGTGATTTTGTGCTTTAATATTGAAGGGGATTTGTTTTTATTGTGTAGTGCTTTCAATGCACAGTTATTATTGATAATAAAAGCACACTCATTTACAGTATTTTACTATTTTACCAAAACTTTTTTTATGATGACAATAATCATAATGAAAGTAAATTTTTCTATAGTTATTTCAACTTTTAAATTTTCTTCTGTATAGTTTTTTTCTTATTTTGTATGTTAAACCTGCTGCCCTGTATTTTTATGATTTTTTTAAAAAAAAACTTGTTGAATAACATGTTTACTACCTAAAATTAACATTAATTATTTATTTACTCAGAGTATGTGAGAATATTTCCCACCAGCGTTCATAATGGTAAGATGATTTATGATAAATGTCTTTATTATTTGTTGCCCACATTGATCCTAATTTACATTATTAATTACTTTAACTTTACCTAAACTCAAACTGTGCATGCCTTTAAATTTGACCTGGGTGTTAAATCCTGATCATCTCATGGGACCTCTTCATATTTCCACAGCAATGAGGCTCTTTTAAGCTTTGTTTTCCTCGATACACTATGATCTGTTACCGTACACATGCACAATATAGTTGTTTTAAATTCACTGAATCATGTGTGACATATTAGCGATCCACCTGCAATGGTTATAAATTCAGATGCTTGCTGTTTGTCTTGCATGAAACTCACTATATATCATTTTCTATCACTAAAAAGAGTCTGCTAATCAATGAATTGTCATATCTCTTAATAATACTGTGCATCATATTGGATGGCGATTAGTGATTTTGAGACATCAGTTATTAATTGACCATTCAAAATCCTCATTAAATGGAAAAAACCTAATTGGTAAATATAACTTTGAGCTAATTGGAATAAATGTCAATTTTTCATGTAAATGTATTTAATGTATTTCTATGACCATAGATTTGTTTTTGATGTTTTATTTTGTAATCGGTTTGTGTTACAAGTGAGTTTAAAAAAATATATTTTTACAACTTTAACGCTTATTTATTAATTCATTAACTTATTTATTTTTTTATGTATGTATTAACTTATTTGTTTATTAATTAACTAATTCATTTATTTATGGATTTCTTAACTTGTGAATTTATTTCTTAACTTATTTATTAATGTATGTAATAACTTATTTATTCATGTATTTATTTACTCAATTATTTATTCACTAATTTTTTTCATATAACAAGATCTCACCAAAACTTAATTCCCCTCAGTTTTTTTTTTTCTTTGTAAATACTCGAACCCATTTTCCCAGGCTGACTCAGACCAGTGAATACTAGTGAAAGTGTCAGCTTGAGTTAAAGTGTGTGTGTGCGTGCGTGCATATGCACGTGTGTGTCTGTGTCCATGTTGGAAGGGGTCCGCTTGGTTCACTTCACGGTTGTTCTCATTATTTAATTTAATGCCCACCCCCCTCACCCCACCCCAGTTGAACTTCAGCAGTTCTCGTTCATTATCGTTGGACCAACAGGAGAAACTGTTAAAGTTTAACAGGCCTGAACAAGTGCAGCTTTCATCAGCAGATACCAGTGAGATACCAGTGAGATACCACAGGGTTGTGAATCAGCTGTGACTAACACATCACACGATGGGAATCTGCATGAGTTTTGAAGCACAGATGTGACAGAGTCCTGGAGGGTCGCTGTTATGCAGGCGGAACATGTAGAATGGTAGTGGAGGGAAACGCCTTGTGAGGACTGGGGAATTTGTTAAGTCAGTTGAGGTGATTTAATAGAGCGAAGGATCCGTTGAATGGCCTGAGCTGAGCTAGCGTTGTTTCCTCTGCACCTGCTGTTGCTGTAACGCTTTGCAACACATCCCATAACTCCCAGTATTCAACACTAACTGAGAGAAACAGGCTGAGCAGCTCAATGCTGAGTCGTTGTTTGTGTGTGAACCCTAAAGTGGGATCTTAAAGTTGTAGCTTGTCCCAGAGGCGATGCTAATGCCTGCCTCGACAGGACAAACACATCCATCCTGCAGCTCTTAAATATGCTGGAATGCACAGAGCACGTCTACTAAATACATCACAACTAGAGCTGGGCAATGTATCGATATTCAAGATATATCGAGTTTTCTATTTTGGCGTTATGGAAAATGATATTGTCTATGTCGAGATTTATTTTTAACTTGTTTTGATTCATACAATCGAACATTACAAATCACATCATACAAGTGTTTAATATTATTAATAGAGAACAGTCAAAACAGTGTCCTTTACATTTTTTTTCCATATTTCGGAGGTATATATTTTATAGCTTATTTTGTATTAAAATAGTTGTTTTCGGAGTTGCTGCTTTAGTTACTTCTCAGAACAGCATTAAAAGCTCAGTTAGATGTATTATTAAGTGTGTTCTAACCCAGACCTTCATCTAAATAAGACACACCACAGAACTCACTCACACGTGCTGTCCCTTAGAAGAGAAAAAGCCAAAAGTAAAACTTATTGTGCAGCTGTTTGTTAATAAATGTGCCTGTGTGGCTTTTTACATCAGAAATTTTACCCAGAATTGTCTTTCTGGCCAGACTTTATTGAGTTAAAAATATTGAGATGCATATCATATTGTATATCGCCATTTTGAGAAAAAATATCGAGATATGAGTTTTATTCCATATCGCCCAGCCCTAATCACAACTTTTTTTAGTTGCTTTTTCAGTTGCTCCATTTGTACTGGTTTTATTTCACATGTCCAGCCTCCATTCAGCTTTTTACCTGAAGTATTCTCTTTCCTGTTTAAAAGGTGATCATGGATCGTTCGCTGCATTATTTGAACGTTTATGACAAGTAGTTATCTGCTGGTGATCAAGTTTTTTTTTTTTTTTTTAAATGAAAGAAAACATGTCTTTACTGAAGGAGTTATCAGGACGTGTGTCTAGAGGGGTGTGGCTTTCAGGTGTTTTCCTGGTGGAGAGCAGAGGGCGGGGGAGGGTGTGTCAGGCACTCAATCACTAAGACACAAACTGGTTTGATTTCTGTGAAGCAATGAGGCGTTAAAGGAGCTCCGCCCTCTTTCTTTCGCCCTGCACACAGAAAACGAGCATGAACTACTCAAACCGACAGTTTTATTGCTTTTCACTTAATAAACCTTTTTACTAATAATCAACCTTTAAATATAGATCCTAGGGATGTAACGATTAATCGTAAGGCAGTTAAAAATCGATTCATAGGTATCACGGTTGATATCGATTTTCTGACAATTGAATCGCAGTACTTTTTTTAACCGGAAGTGTTGGCGGCGGGCGGAGTCTGCTAATACTTTCTTTCTGGCTGCCTTCTACTCTTAAATATGTTAATAAATGATTCATTACCCCTTAAGCACCGAAAGAATATCTGTAATATTACTTGAATATCTGTAAAAGTCACGTTTTTCTATTAGCTCTGTCTGCTAGCATAGCATCTCTTCTTCACTGCAAGATATCTGCATGCCAACCGACCACTGTGTTACCAGCGCCCTCTGCTGGTCCAAACAAATATGACGTAAATCAGTGCAATGATGTTTTTTTTTTTTTTTTAAAGTCCAATTGTTAAGGCACAAAATACATTTTCAGTTGCACTTTTAAAAGAAAAACCAGAATTTAAATTAATAGGCTTCATTTTCATTTGTATTATTCCTTTATTTATTTAATTCAAGATTTATTTTTAGTTAAATTGCATTGTTTTGAATAGTTTATCAAGGAATTCTTTTGACAATGAAAAATAAAAGGAAAATAATACAGTATTTTCTAGTTTTTTTCCCAAAAAAAAAATTTGTCTACAGTCCCATTTTGTAAATGAAAAAAAATCGTGAGAGAATCGTAACGTGAACCCAGTATCGTGAATCGAATCGTATCGGGAGTTGAGTGAATCGTTACATCCCTAATAGATCCTGTGAAAAAGTTACTTTATTTTCTTTGATTTGTTCAGGAAAAAGTTTTCTGTTTTAGGGCTGAAATTATCATCGAATCATTCATTTGAGGAAATATCCTCAAGCAATTTACAAGGAACTTTGTTTTGTTCTAATCCAAACTCAAAGGACCTTGTTATTGCGACTTAAAGCTCTGTGTTTTGATCACACGTGACACATTTAGGTTGGGTGACCAGACATGGTTTTCAGAGTTACGTCCTGTGTCCCGATGGATTTCCCCCAAAATCCATATTTGTCCCGGTTTTTCACAGTTCAGTCCCATTTGTCATGGTTATTGATAAATAAACGTCTGTTGCCACTCTGTGGACTGTGAGATTTCAGTCACAACAGTTGCCATAGCAGCGCTTGCAATCTAAACCAATCAAAAAGCTCAAAAGTCTTCCACGCGTTTCTAACTTGATGCTGATTGGTCGATGGCATTGACAATATTACTCGTTCACTTCCTCTCATTGTCAGTAGAATGTAACAACTTCTGATTGACTCAGATCTTACATTCAGCAGTCAGATCAAATATAGCACAAAGACAGCTTCTACCACCTAAAGAACATCTCCAGAGTGAAAGGTTTAATGGCTCAGAAAGATCAGGAGAAACTGGTCCATGCTTTTATCTCCAGCAGACTGGACTATTGTAATGGTCTTCTGACAGGAATCCCCCAAAAAAGATCAAACAGCTACAGCTGCAGCTCAGGTCTTAACCAGAACAAAGAGGTCAGAACACATTAGTCCAGTTTTAAAGTCTTTACACTGGCTCCCAGTCAGCCTCAGAATAGACTTTAAAGTTCTGCTGCAGGTGTATAAATCTGTGAATGGATTTGGTCCAGAATACATCAGTGAGATGTTAGTCAGGTATGAACCCAGCAGGTCTCTCAGATCTATAGACACAGGTCAGATAGTGGAGCCCAGAGTTCACAGTAAACATGGTGATGCTGCTTTTAGTTGTTATGCTGCAAAGAAGTGGAACAAACTGCAGCAGAGCTGAAGTCAGCATCTGATGTGAAAATTTTTAAATCAAAGTTAAAGGAACTCTTTTTCTCTACTGTGTATGATTGAGAGGAAGATTTTTGGTCATGTTGTTGATGTAATGTGTTTGTTGATGATTTGAATTGATTTTACTGATGATTTTAAATGTTCTTATCTATTTTAAACAATTGAATGTTTTATCATGTAAAGCACATTGAGTTGCCTTGTGTATGAAATGCACTATACAGATACATTTGCCTTGTCTTTATAAGAAATTGCTTGACGGAAAAAATATTGTCTGGTAGACAAAACCAAAATGACGTTCTTCACAAATTTGACAAAAATGTGATTGATGAACTAAGACACCCCCCCCCCCAAAAAAAAAAAAATGAAAGAAACCCATTTTATAATAATGAACAGTATTTATCCGTCCAAAGAATTACTTGGATTTGCGTTTTAATGTTGCACATTTTGTGGAATTAACTTTGAAAACAATGATATGTTACTTTAAAATTTTTCTTTTTATTTACTGATGGCCACTTTAAATTTGGTTCAGCCGTTGCAATAATACATTTCATCCAAAAGGAAGAAATAAGAAATGTAACTTACGTGACCTTTTTTCATTGCAAATAAAATCATATGCAAATAGTTTCTTTTGAAAGTCTTTCGTCTTCTTGTTGAAATTACTGTCCCAGTTCTGAGTTTAAAAAAAATCTGGTCACCCTACATTTGGGTCCTAATTTTTGTTTCTGTGAATTCCTTTTGTTTTTCACTGACAATCACCAACAGGTCAACATGTTTGTTTAAATACCTGCGGCAGAGTGAGTGACACCTTTATGAGCCTCACTGCTAGTAAATAACAGACGGAAACTAACAGCACCTGGTACTTTACATTTTACAGTCTTACCCGTTTTACCCCTTAGCGGCTCACAGAGAGCATGGTTAGCATCGTTAGCATGGTTGCTAGTAGTGCTGGGCAATATGGACCAAAACTCACATCTTGATATTTTTTTCTCAAAATGGCCGTATACGATATGCATCTCAATATTTTTAAATCAATGAAGACAATTCTGACTTATGCACAATATGTTCCACTTTTAGCTCTTTCTCCTCTAATGGACAGCACGTGTGAGTGAGTTCTGCGGTGTGGCTTGTTTAGATGAAGGTCTGGGTTAGAATACACTCAGTGGTGCATCTAACTGTGTATGAAAAATAACGAAAACACTCCTAAAATTAGTATTTTTTTTTTATACAAAATAAGCTGTAAAATATATATCTCAGAAATATGGAAAAATGATAATGAACACAGTTTGACTGTACTTTGTGAATATTAAATACTTGCATGATGTGATTTGTACTGTGTGATTGTATAAATAAAAACAAGTTAAAAAAAAAAAGATATATCTCGATATAGGCGACATTGTCATTTTCTATATCTCCAAAATGGAAAACTTGATATATCTTGAATATACTGTATATATATATATATACTGTATTTATCGTCCAGCCCTAGTTGCTAGCCCAGCCTCCTCCTCCTTGCCTGTCAGCACATTCACACGCTCTGTGCGTGTGAATCTTGCATTTCAAATGTAGACCAACGATAACTGGAGACTTGATGCTGGTGATGGTTGTGGTTCTGCTGGTGCAGAGACGCAGCAGTGCAACCAGAGACGCAGCAGTGCAACCAGACACTCAGGCCTTTGAAGCACATCTTTGTTGTAAAACCAAGAAGTGGAACACCTCATTTTAATGTGATAACGCTAACAGAATGGGTTATAGACTCCTAAAGCCTTTTCTTTAAAATAATACAGTGTTACTTTCTTAGCAAAAAAAACAAAACAAACAGTAGGCCAACATTATTACCCCCCGCCACAAAATGTGGAAGGGGATTTAAGTTAAAGCTCCGTCCGTCCTTTTGTCCGTCTGTCAGAGTTAAATGGAACAGCTTTTCTCAGAAACTGCTTAAGACAGGATAATCAAATTTGGTGTGTGGCTTCAGGGTATCAATACCTTGATGGAGTTCGAAAATGAGAAGTGCGTGATTTTTTTTTTCCGGGAGTTATTGCCCTTGTTCCGTTTTTTTTTTTTCTTTTAACTCTGTTTGAGGTATCTTCAAAGGGGAGAGCTTTTCTTAGAAAACATTTAAGATAGAATAACCAAATTCGGTGTGTGGCTTCAGGGTATCAATATCTTGATGAAGTTCGAAAATGAGAAGTGCACAATTATTACTTTTGGAGTTATTGCCCTTGTGCCGTTTTTTTTACTCTGTTCGAGGTATCGTCAAAGGGGACAGCTTTTCTTAGAAACCATTTAAGATAGTTAGTGATTTTATATTCTGATGTGATAATATTTTCTTATGTATACATCTAAATTCTTAGATTTTGGACATTTAGGAAAAGGTTGTGAGTTACAATGAAAAGCAGTCTGGCGGATGTTGATGACTATGTCTTCTTGTTTATTATTATTCTGGTGGTAAATCAATCGTAAGAACCAATTTGTTCAAATCTCATTTAAAAAAATGACTCAATGCACAGTAAACTTACATGTTTACGCATTTCATACACAAGGCAACTTAATGTGTACTTCTGTCTATGCTTTTTGAATATTAACTGTATAACAAATGTCATGTGGATTTGTTGGGTTTTTTTGTTTTTCTCTTAATAATGTTAGATTTTGATAGCGCTTTGAGATGATTATTGTTGTAATTTGCACTTTATGAATAAAATTGATCTGAATGTCATGACCTAAGGAAAAGATTTGTACAGCGGCTTCCAAACACAAATCAAATCACTCAAAAAATCCATAATATTATGATCACCTTCCAAATGATTAATAAACCCCACCTCCCGATTGGTTGCCGATGGTGAAAGGTCTAAATCCGAAGCACTTATGGAAAAAAATAAACAATATCCCTCTCTCTTGTATAGATATTAAACAATGACATGTATTATTTATTTAAAAATAATTACAATAAGGGTTATGGTAAATTATTTAATAAGTATAAACAATGAAAATGTAGAGTAAACACATTATTCTAACACAGGTTTTGGATCATAAACATCGATGGCTCGTGAGACTTTTAATAAAGCAATAAAAAATATATTTTAAACTTTATTTTTAATGAAAAAAGTTAGTTGTTTAAATGATGTAGTTTTTATGGGGTTAAAACAGTCATTCAGTCATTTCTGTATTTTATATCAACCTAGAAATTAGTTTTGAATCTGAACTCTATAATTTTTTGGTGAATAACTGTTTTACTTAGGTTAGTCTGTAATTTATAGCGCAGTCATATAAAAAGATACAATTTGCGCAGTTAAATCTTAAGAAACCCAAAAAGAATGTTAGGAATAAGCAGATTATCAATTATATTATTAACTGAAGGCTCTTTATTCATTGTATAAAGTTGTTTTTATGTTTGCAAAGCTCATTTTAAATGTGTTTAAACGTTGCGTGTTTGTGTTTTTGTTCCACTAAATGTTGTAGTGATGTATTTTATGAGCACTGAACTAACTGAATGATCTTTTGTTGCTTTATTTCAGATTATGGTGGCTCATCCACCATGAAATACCAAACTTACACTCCAAGTTACAGCTCTAAATCCTCCTACGCGTACTCCAGCGGCGCTAAAACCATGGTGAGCAGCAACAGCAACATTTCTTCTCATTAAGTCGAGGCCTGACGTCTGATTGATTTGGAAAGCCTTCCCTAAAAAGCAACCATGTCATTGATGCTGACTCTGTGCTGTGAGTGTGTGGAATTTCACAGTCAGCTGTGAGCAAATCAGTTTGGAGTTTTCAAGACTTCCCTCTACATTTTTTAGTTTTAGTGTCTCAGTGCACAGAGAGATCTACATACATCATAATTCACATACTTAGTGAATTCGCTGAGTAAAGTGTAGGTAAGGCATGTATTGTTTTGTGTAGACACACGCTCAGAAAGACCTCTACCTGTGTGGATTCAGACCCTAGTCAACTAACCTGTGTAGTTACTCCTGATACTTAAAGCTCAAACATACCCGGGTACACTGCAGTGTAGTAGTTTCTATTAAAATCCTACATTTCCCACAATCCTTAGCTCTTCTCTGTAGTCCTTTTACTCCTGAGACGTGTTTTAAAGGTGTCGCTACTTTCGTAGCTCGTCTCCATCCAGGGTTGGGGTAAATTATAATTGTAATTGCGTAATTTAAAAAATCTTTTGCTGCCGTAATCGTCATTATATTGTAATTGAGTTCAGGTAATTGACTTTGTAATTGTAATTGCCATGAAAATTATATAAAAATTGTAATTTAACACAAAACTGTGGAACCATGTTACAGCTCTACACATATGTAGTTAATAACAAATATTAAAATACGGTTCATATCAATCTTTCCCACATTTTACCATTTAAAAAAATAAATAAATTGAGGGGTATACTGACACAAAAAAGGCTCAGATGCCCACACCAAAAATATTAAAGCCTATATTTTCATTGATTAAGAAGTGTAATGGTAACCAATAGATAAGAAAGAATTCAGGTGATAGATATTTGTTTTAAGTGTATTTTACAGCTGATTTAGGACCCGTTATCATTAGAGATGTTAACACAAGAGGAAGGTTAACTTTTATTAGGTTATTAATTCCAGACTCAGTAATTGTGATTAATTGTAATTGAACTTTAGTAATTAAAAATGTAATTGTAATTGACTTTCTGAGGATACAAAACAATTGTAATGTAATTGTAATTGGAAAAAAATGCTGGTCACCATAATCATAATTTAATTGTAATTGAACGTGGGTAATTAATAACGTAAATTGTAACTGAAAAATGTAATTGACCCCAACCCTGCCCCCATCTCTCCTGCTCTTTTTCACCAGATGTTATTCCAATGTATGAATTTGTTTCTTCAAAGTTTCCTTTTTGAACGACTGAGAATCTGTGTATCTCATGAGGACTCGTTGACATTTTTAACAGTTCTTCATGTGTGTTCAGCAGCTCTGACACTTTATCCTCTTTGTTTTCAGGGCCCACGTGTGGCCCAGAGGTCAGGCTTCAGCTGCCACTCCACTGGTCCTGACATGGCCCACTTCCAGAGGATGAGCATTGGTGGAGGGAATGGAGGAGGGGTGGGTGTAGTAAGTGGAGGCGGTGGCGGTGGCGGTTATTACCACGAGGAAATGAGAATGGGAGGATATCAAGGAAGCATGAGGCCACGGTTGGAGTCAGAGAGGGTGACGTTGTCGTCATTGCGACAGCAGTCGATGAACGTGAACCCCTGGATGGTGGACGGCAGCGATGGGGGAAGCCTGGTGTCCGACCGCGACGCCACCTATGGCCGCCAGTATGCTCACAGCACCACGAACGGATACAGCGGCCAGATGAGGCAGGGAGGAGGGTTCGTAGGGGGCGGGACTCTATCCGGCAGCATGCATCGGTCCCTCAGTGGCACTCTGTCCCGCGGGGGTGGCGGTGCAATGATGGGAGGAGGAGCAGCAGTCATGCAGCAGCATTCGTTCAAAGGCCCGGCCCAGAGAACCATCAGCAGGATCACCAACAGAACCAACCGCATGAGCATGGGCTCCATGTCCGGCACCATGCAGCAACAGATGTCCTCGGGGGGCAGCACCTATGGTGGCATGGAAGGGGTGGACGGAGGGTTTCTGGTTGGAAACTTACCTTCTGCCTCCCAGGGCAACCTGATGATGCAGCGGCAGGGGAACATGTCCAGGGCCATGTCCCTGAAGAGCGTCCACAGCGTGGGCCGAGGCATGGACGTGGGTGTCAGCATGGGCAACCTGAGCGGGTGAGACGCTTTTAAAGTGTTTAACTCGTGCTGTCAAGAGATTACAAAAATGCTCCGACTAATAAATTATGCTCTTTAATTAATTAATCTAATTAATCTATTTTTTAATCACACCAAAAAAAATAATTACATTATTGTGGCTGATCAGAAGATTGTTAAATAACAAAGTGTCTTTGTGAAATCATTTATTGTTTTTAACAGACTCGAACAGAACATTTACCTTCCTCTGTGTGTGAGAATAGTCCTAAGGGCTTCCTGTCATATTGATGTGTACTTTAGTCAATCTACAAATAATAGAAAATACAAGTTAAACATCAGGACTTATTAATTTTGGCTCTAAATCCTGTCATTTTGTTCAGTTTTGGCAACACAGCGTGCTCGGAGGATATAGCAGTTAGCACTGTCTGAGTGTCTGCACTAGCTGTCCATACTAGCCGCTACATGTTTAGCATTGAGGTGCTAGCGGAGGCTGCAAAGCTCCGGTGTCCGGCAAACTCTTTCTTGCTCAATTTGCACACGACGAGGCTTGTGTTTTCCATCCGGTGTTTTTATAAGCCAAAAGTAATGCAAACTAAGTTGAGAAGCTCGGTATTCTCAAGGTCTTGTATCGTAGTCTGTGCTCATCAGTGTTATGGGTGTACCGGGAACTCTTGAAATGAGAAAAGTTCCTCGCTGTTTGGAGTGCAAAAAAAAAAAGTGATTAATGGCAGTATGTTTTTAGTGCGTTATTTTTTCCTGTAATTACTTAATCGCAATTAACTCCAGTTTTTGAACCCTTTAATGAACAAATTGTGTGGAGACGGTGTGTTGTTCACATTCAGAAACGCTGACTCCCTCTACCCTCCATTGTTGTTGTTGTTGTTGTTGACTAGATCCAGCAAAGGCATGTTCGTGTTCTCAGGTCAGCATTGAAGTGTGTGTGGACCATAAGCAGTCAGTGGTGTAGATTAGACTGCTGATTGGAAGATGTCATGAATTGTCTGAAAGTGGCACTTTTGTATTGAATTTATTTATTTATTTATTTTTTTAAATCTTTAGTTTGAGCCTCAAAGAGTAACTAAACCCCAAAACCCCTTTTTTTCTGCTGAATACAAATGTATTTTGGTATGAAGTAGTGCAATAGTTGATCCTGGTCCAACTCTCAAAATTGAAGTCAAACTATTTCAATTTGTCATTTTTAGTTGTAAAATGTCAGACTGCCCTCTATGGGCTGAAACCAGGATATTAAAATTATTGGCTGAGAATTTATCATGTAACGTTTTGGGACCATCTTGCGTCACAAACGAGCACTGTTAGCCCCGCCCCTTTTATAAAAACTATCACCTGTGGGCTCTACAATCTGTGGTGAGTAGGTTGGACTGAGAGAATAGTGAATAGAGCTATATTGAGTAATGAGTAGCTTGTTAGCATAGCATAGATTGTTAATTGGAGATTTTAAAGTATAGAATGGGCGTGTCTTAACTGCTTCAGGAGCCCCGCCTATAATCAAGGCATTTTTTGAATTTCCGTCCTAGTGGCAGGTCAGGAGAAAGCAGATGTTTAGTGACTCTTTAAAGAAGATTTTTTTAAAATATAATATTTTAATAATTAACGTCATAATAAATAAAATTGTTTTTTTTTCTTCAAAATATGGCATTGTATGGATCTGACGAGACTAATATGGTGTATTGTATCTTAAGCTCAGTGAATTCCATGTTTGTGTTGCTATAGCACAGACTAATAAAAACACACAGAGCCACACCTTAGCGCTCACTTATCGCTTGTTTTCACAATGTGTGTGTGTGTGTGTGTGTGTGTGTGCGTGCGTGTGTGCATGTGCGTGTGTGTGTGCTACATAGTGGTGTGACCTGTTTAGGGTGTGGCAGCCATGCATTTCGCACATTTCGAGCATGTGCACTGTGAACATTTAGCATTTCCTCACTCTTTGTAATGTAGAATAGGGGTGGGAACCTCTGGGTACCTCACAATAACGATTATCTCAAGATATGACGATACTGCGATAATCGATATATTGGTCAGAAATTAATCTACGATAATCCATGACATAACAAGAAGATTAAGTGAAAATATGCTATTTTTATTTTATATCTCTGAAAGACAATAAATTGAAAAAGTGTCATATGAATAGTGATACTATTTTAGTGCAACAATTTTGTAAATAAGTGTCAACATACCAATGTAAATGAATAAGTATCTCCAATAATGCTTTCTGTAAACAAAAAATAGGGTCTTTCTTACCAGTGACACCATTATAGTGCAATATTCCAGTAAACAATATATTGGTTCCTTCAACAAACAGTGACAACGTTTCTGTGAAGACGTACCTGCACATTTTAGTGAAAAAGCAGAAAAGGTTTTGAAAAAAAAAATTGAAAAAAAATATAGATAGTGCGAGCATATCGATAATTGATCATGCAAAAAAATACCGCGATATATCGCCGTATCGAGATATTGTCACACTCCTAATGTAGAATACTGAATACTTTACTGTCAGTTACCGTATGTTCACATATTGAACATATCTGCAGAGTAATTACACCATGCATAATTTAGATTGTTTGGCAAAGTTTGTGTTCTTGTCCCATGACAGTATCGACTCCCAGGACATACCAACAGCTGTGGGGAACCTGAGGGAACCAGACCCTGAGCTGCAGGTCCTTGGTGCTGCTTACATCCAGCATCGGTGTTACAGTGACAAGGAATCCAAGGACGAGGTACTCATCAACCAACAAATAAACGTCCTGTTGTCAGACATTATGCACAGCTTTTATTCCAGCTTCTGTACCTGGACTCTGCACTTTATGCTTGTAAAAAGGTAGACAAACAGTAGAGAATGAGGAAACACCCATCCTGGTTCTGGAGGGCTACTGTCCTGCATGTTTGAATGGTTTTCCTGAGTGTTTTTGTCATGTTTGCTGCTGAGCTAGTGATGACATGATCGATCAATCAATCAATCAATCAATCAATCAATCCATTAATCATTTGCTGAGCATCTTTTCTACAAGTTAATGTAACATTAATGTCCCGTCCTCCCCACCCATTCCTAACTGATTCATTTAGGAATTTTAACTAAATTTCTTGTTTTCCATAATAAATTTTAATCTTCAGTTATTATATTTACCAGGTTTCTTTCAACAATTAATTTAAAATTCTATAATGTCATTTTTTATGTCTTTGTAATGACATTTTTATTTAGTCATTAAATCTAACTTGAATTGTTGTTTTGTTTTACATGATCATTTATGACTTGTCTTAAGATGATAGAATATTCTTTTAAAAAAAAGTCAAAAAACATTCTCCAGGCTTTTCCGAGTTCTGTAAAAGTAACAGACTGGCTGCATGCAATTTTGTTTTAAAAAGAGCAATTGTATTAAGAAAGACAGAAGTGGTTAACATTTCCCGTTGCTGTAAACAAATTAATATACTTCAATAGATAGTTTATTCTGTTCAAACTAAATTCTAATGCCACATGCAGAAATGTATTTATTTATGTTTTTTTTTTTCTTGTCTGCACATGCTGTCAAAGGTCAACACTACAAGAAGTGCAATCATTATGAGACAGCAATGCATGTTTCGTTATTGCAATAAATAAAAATAAATTGATATTGATATTGATTGATATTTTATTGCTTAATTGTGACCATCACCAGCCCTCCCTAAGGAAGGGTAAGAAATCTTTTATTATAGGGAGGATATAAAAAGGGAGAGCAGTGTTACACCTAAGTGGAGACGGAGGGGGAGGGGAAAGGGAGCAGGGAGGAGAGAGTCAAGGTAGGAAATAGAAAGGGTGGGGAAGAATAGATTGTTTTACAGTGAGGGTGAGATGTGAAGTTGTAGAATATATTGTGCTTATTATGTTGTGTAATCAAGCCAGTATGGTGACAAGTGTGAAGCTTAGCTACTATGGTGGTGGCTGTGAACAGGGGGAATGAGTGAGTGGTAGTACATGCAGAAATTAACGGAGAAGTCTAAATTGAAACCTCCTCACAGTCATGCAATAAGCCATGAAACATGCATTTTTCGTAGGTACGTCACCTAAATGGCATCGGTGAGCTGGTGAAGCTTTTCAACAGCAGCAACCAAGAAGTGCGACGTTACGTCACTGGCGCGACACGAAACCTGATCTACGAGAACATGGAGAACAAGAACGCTCTGATCGAAGAGGGCGGCATCACCGAACTGGTCAGAGCGCTGAACGAATCCGATGATGAGCTCTGCAAGAACATCACAGGTGAGGAGAACGTGTCCAACATCCAACATCTGTACAACAGCTGCTCAGTAAAAACATTACCTCTGTGTACTAAACTATTCTATGTATGATTTAAACACACTTTGGTTTTTTAAGGGCCCATGTTACGCTGAATGGACTTTTCTGTGCTTTAAACATCATAAAATGCTATTAGGGCTTCATACACATGCCCAAAGTGTTTCTTTCATTGATTCCCTCAATCGTTAGTTTGAGGGTGATTTGCTCCTTTCTTACTGCAGGGTGAGCCCAAACACCTCGCTCCAATTTGATGACGCGTTCCCACTTTGATGACGAATTTTACGCGGCACTGAGCTGGAGAAGCCGCGCCTCCAGGAAGCTCTCTGCCGTGATTGACATGTAAACAAACACGCCCACGAAGGTGAGCATTTCAGCGTCCTTCGAGCAGTGCTATGTATCTATTTCCGTCCTCTGGCTCTACGTCACCATGCGGGGAGGAGGAAGTCAGTGTCCCGTCTACATACACGCCCACTACTATGGGCGTGCATAAGTAGGTCTCAAATCAGCCTGTTTGTGTAGAGTTGCTCAGAAAGTGACTTTTCAGAGGCTAAAACTCTGGAAAACTGGTGAGTTTGGGAAAATAAACCTCAAATACTATGTTTTTAAGTTCTTAGAACAAACGGAGATGGGTGAATAATAGCAAGATGTGGGAACTTTAAAGAGTAACTAAACCTCTGCTTTCTCCTGACCTGTCACTAGGAGGGAAATTCAAAAAATGCCTTGATTATGGGCGGGGCTCCTGAACAGTTTAGACATGCCCACTCTATACTTTAAAATCTCCAATGAACAATCTATGCTATGCTAACTAGCTACTCATTACTCAATATAGCTCTATTCACTATTCTATCAATCCAACCTACTCACCACAGATTGTAGAGCCCACAGGTGATGGTTTTTATAAAAGGGGTGGAGCTAACGGTGCTTGTTTGTGACGCAAGATGATCCCAAAATGTCACATGATCTTGTTCTCAGACAATTGCAAAAATCAATTGTAATAGAGGCAGTCACTCTGACATTTTACAACTAAATATGACAAATTGAAATAGTCTGACTAAAATGTTGAGAGGTTGACCAGGATCAATAAACAGCACTATTTGTTTTTGGATTTAGTTACTTTTTAATGTTGTTTTTCCGACAGTATAATCTTCCTTTAAAAAGCCAAAGCAGAGCTCAGACTCCTCTGTGTGACTTTCACTTATTGATAAAACCATTTTCACTAGATGTGAGTCCAGCGCTATCTGGCCTCCGTCCTTCACATTCCTTGAACAAAAAGAAGCCATTGAAAATGAAATTGCTTATTACAACCGGACAGAGGACATCTGTGTGAAGTAGGAGCTGCTGTTGGCAGGCTCTATGGGGGAGTGTGTGGGAGTGTGTCTTTGTCTGCAGATTAACAGGATACTGGCTGAGTGTAATGTACTCAGGATACTGTATCACCTAGAGCAGTGGTTCTCAAACTTTTTTGGCTGAAGTTCCCCTTTTCTCTTATTTTTGAATCCAAGTCCCTCCTTTTGTCCGACTACGACATTTTGATTAGAAAACTATTTAAAATCAAATATAGATCATAAAGATGGAATGAATGAGTGATAACACACATTTTAAATAATCTCATTTTGTAAATAAGTGGAAAGAAACAGTATTTAGTGCAGAGGTTTGCAACCTTTCTTGGATTGTGACCCCATATTGAATTTCTGGAGATAGTTTGACATTTTTTTTCTAGAATTAGTTTTTGATCATGTTTGTACTCAGATTTTTTGTTTTGTTTTGTTTTTTATTTTTACTGCATTTTAGTTGAACTAGATTTATATTTCACAAAGTGAAAGTATAGAAATCGAGTTGTTTAAGATTGTGTGTTGTTTTAACAATAATTACAAAATTAAAAAAAATCTGTGTTCATTTTTCAGAAATTTCAGGCAACTCCATTTAAACTAAATGGGGTCACGTCCCCAAGGTTGAAAAACACTGATTTTAGTGGCCCCTGAATAGATTTATTTCAATAGTTTTTATCATTTCCGGTCATCTCACGCCTGGGGTGGGACCAAGACTGGCACTTTATTTGTTAATTTTCCACACGTACCCGCATTTGAGAAACATTGATTTAGAACATTGGAACCACTTTGTTTCCCAATAACTTCTGCTTTGTTTGGGCCAGTGTGAACAGGGTAATGAGGCCTAGAGCGGATCATGCTGTAGTGAATTCTACTTTGATTAAAATCTCCACTATCGGTGCGTTTCCTACGTAGATCTGACCGTCGCAGCTGGGCTGCAGCATGAGCTAAGTTTAAAAACAGCTCTTATGCAGACAGTTTGGAGAAGCTTGACGGAAAAACAGTGTCAAAGTGTGAATTCAAACCGAGCCAAATCAAAGTGGTAAAATAATCAGCTGTTCTGGTTCTGTCCTTATGTCCCAACATTCTATTACGCTCATTTATGTGTGAGTGTTTTCTCACTTCCTCTGTGGGAGTGCTACACAACTAAAGTATCACATATTGAGTCGTACGTATGAGACATTACTAATTTACCACAGAGGGTGTTTATGCTTACATTTTATGATTTGTTTGATAAATTCTGATCCAGATTTATCAGGAGGGTGTGAATAACAAAACAAGGTGCTAGATAGATACATTTATCCTTATTCAAGCGGTGTCCATATTCAAGGTTAGATCTCTTAACAGGGGGGCATGGATTGAATACTCCTTTCTACCTTTTTGCACAGCCAAAATTCACAAATGAAATCAGTCAGAAACCCAAAGCTCAATAAGAATATGGAGTTTTTCTAGGTGTGCGAGTGCTCAGTGTGTTTGCATCAAACTCTCACGCTGACCAAAAATGTTCTGTGGTGTCTTTGAAGAAGCATATTACCATTAGCATCTGACATTCATTCGGTAAAACAAGATGACAGTCATTAACATCCCTCACCAGATTGGTTCTCATTATAACTCACAAAACTTTTTCCTAAATGTCCTAAATCTAAGAACTTAGATGTGTACGTAAGAAAATATTATTACATCAGAATATAAAATTATTATCTTAAAAGCTTTCCAAGAAAAGCTGTCCCCTTTGATAATACCTCGAACAGAGTAAAGAAAAACGGAACAAAGGCAATAACTTCGGAAAAAACAATTGCGCACTTCTCATTTTCGAACTCCATCAAGGTATTGATGCCCTGAAGCCACACACCAAATTTGGTTATCGTATCTTAAATGATTTCTAAGAAAAGCTGTCCCGTTTGAAGATACCTCAAACAGAGTTTCAAAAAAAATGGAAAAAGGGAAATAACTCGGGGAAAAAATAATTGCACACTTCTCATTTTCTAACTCCATCAAGGTATTGATACCCTGAAGCCACACACCGAATTTGGTTATCATATCTCAAACAGCTTCTGAGAAAAGCTGTCTCCTTTAATTCAGACGGACGGACAGACGGACGGAGCTCAAACATATATCCCCTTTCACACTTTGTGGCGGGGGACAAAAATAAATCACTCCTTTGAAGGCCCAAGAGGGAATGTCTTTTTCCTACTTGCATGAACGCCAAACTACGAGGGTTAAAGTTCTGAGAAGGATTTCACTGTAAGGATCAATAAAATAAAACATAATAGTTAATTATTATTAGCGTTATCAGAAACCCTCCTACATAAATAACATGCGCACACAGCGGAAAATTGTGTTTCAAAGTAACATAAAGTGACTCATGCACATCACAATGTGTGTTGGTTCTATTAGTGAAGTTAATGATTTAAAAAACTCAAAATTCAAACAGCAATTAATTAATTTAGCCAGTGATTCGCACATTTATAGTTATTGAAAATTCAATTTTAAGTATTCAGACACAATATGTGGTGTCAATATTTTCAATTACATACAGTATAATTTACTACAGAGTTGGTATAGTTTCCACACATTCTATGAGATGTTGGTGTGTTTCTATGGCCATTCAAAGTAATAAAGTTACTCTTTACTGGAGAGAACCAATCAGATTTACCTGTGATTGAAGTAAATATTGTAAGACGTGACAGTGAAACTAAACGTTGTCTATGCACTGCAGGAATCCTCTGGAATCTTTCGTCCAAAGACAACCTGAAGGAGAAACTGGCCAATGAGACGCTCAATGAGCTCACCGAGAAGATCCTGATCCCTCTGTCATCTGGAGAGTCGGAGTATTCTGAGAAGATCAACGACGGCGACGCCAGAGGAGCCCAGCAGTCTGCGTCTGAGGCAGAAATCTTCTGCAACACCACTGGATGCCTCAGGTGCCTGAGATTCACCTCACTAAAAACATACAGTTTTAGGGTGACTCTCATAAAGATATTTTAGTTTATTGTCACCATCAGGGTCAGGGTCAATTATAATTGTACTCATGTAATTGATCATTAATTCCAATTATGGCAAAATTATAATCGTAATTACAATTTTAAAAACCTGTCGCCATTGTAATCAGAATTGAATTGGAATTGAGTTCAGGTAATTGTCATGAAAATTCACTAAAAACTGTCAATTACAATTTAATTAAATGCAAAGCAGATCTATGGCTTACACATACGTAGTTAACAAGTATTAAAATGTGTTTCATATTAAGTTTTCCCACTACCTCTCAGCGAATTTTCACACTCACACAGGTGGTAATGGTAAGTAAAGTTAGAGTTAGGATATAATAGATAATTTTTTTGAATAGGGCCGATACAATTTTACATAATATCGATACTGTGAATGTTAATGATGTTTTGTACAGAGAGTTGCTAAATGTTGCTTCTTTTCCATAGTTCCCTAAAATATAAATGTAAAGATTCTAAAACAACATTGTACACATTTAAAAAAAAAAGAAAAAAACCTGCCTACATTCATCACAATGCTATATGAATAAAAGTTAGTAAAATCGTAATTGAACTTTAGTAATTGAGAATGTAATTGTAATTGACTTTCTGGGGAAAAATAATAATTTTAATTTATTTGTAATTAAAAAGAAAAATGCAGGTTATCGTAATCATAATTGCTTTGTAATTGAACATGAATAATTGAAAACTTAATTGTAATTTAAAAATGTGATTGACCCCAACCCCGGTCACTATCAGTTGAAAGAACCTGAAGTAGGTTTGACATGCTGTCCTGTGTGTGTGATCAGGAACCTCAGCTCAGCGTCTCTAAGGACTCGTCAGATGATGAGAGGGACACCTGGTCTGGTGGATTCACTGGTGAACTACGTCAGAGCCTCCATCGAGAACAACAAGACCGAAGACAAGGTGAGCAGGACTGGTTTCTCGCTCTATGCATCTCACTACATTTGTGTATTAAAGGGACAGTAATAGGAAAAATGATCTTTCTAATGGTTTTGCTACAGTGATATACATCCCTATAGCCTCATTCAGAGGGCCAAAGTTGGAAAAAGTTCTGTTTCCTCCCTCCCCTTGTTATTCCACATTTTGTAAAAAGTCAGCTCCAAATGGGAAAGTTGGATTGTTCCCTCAATTTTATGTCACAAGATGGAAACTCCTCCCGACAATCCTGGCTCCTCCTACCCTATAAGAATGTGAGCTCCTCCCTCTCAAACTACCTTACAGGTAAAACAAACATAGCAAAGGCAGGTTGATATTACAGTTAATATATTTACGTTCAGTATATAGATAATCCAGTCTATAGATAAAACAAAGTGCGCTCACAGTCAGTTTCACTTTTAATAGCCGTTACATTGCCTTGTATCGCCTTTATGGGGTGATCTGATGTGTTTGTGACGCAATGCGATGCAGCGGTCGGACAGAACAATGAACTATTGTCTTAAATTGATTATTTCTGTGGTCAGAAGAGGAGAAGAAAGACTGTTAATGAAAATAGCATAATACTGGACCTTTAGTGTGTGTGTGTGTGTGTGTTGCAGGGGGTGGAGAACACAGTGTGTGTCTTAAGAAACCTCTCCTACCAGCTCTACAATGAAATCCCTCCATCGGCTTCACTGCGCCTGGAAGGACCAACCAGAGACCAGGGCTCGGGGAATAATGAGGCCATTGGATGCTTTGCTCCCCATAGCAGGAAAGCTAAAAAGGTACGTTTACATAGTTTAACTTGTGTTAGTGTTTCTTTTCACCTCGTTATAACTGGGTTCCCGCGCATCCTTAAAAAGTCATAAAAGGCATTCATGAATTTAAAAATAAGGCCTTGATTGTCATTAAAATGTCTTAAATTTTAACACATAAATAGGTTTTTATGATTGTAATAAGTCTCACATTTCAAAATAAATGGTAACATTTGTTTTTTTTTTTTTAATGTATGAACAACATAGGGCAATGTAGATTTTTCTTAATTTTTAAGATTTTTGGCTGTTTTTGTAAATATTTTGTGTATTTTCATATGTTAACTTTGGGAGCCGCCATTTGCACGTCTGCACTAGACACTAGAAAAAAATGACCCTAACCCTATGTAATTTATGTGGTCTTTTTTCCCCTAATTATGTTTACTGTGAAGTTGGTCTTAATGTTAATTTTAATTGGCAATAAAAAGTTTTAAAAAGTCTTGAATTTAATTTGACTAAAGCTGTAGGAACCTGTATGTCGATGTGGATCCACTGTAACTAAAGTCATTTGGAATTATTAATGTATTTCTGATTCTGATTTTCCCTGACAGAAGCGGAACACGAGTCAACACACGTTGAGTGAAGTTGCCAGGATTCCTAAGGGCATGGAGTGGCTGTGGCACCCCAAGATCGTGGCCATATACAACCGTGTGCTGCAGACGTGTGAGATCAACAGCACCACACGTGAAGCGGCCGCTGGAGCTCTGCAGAACATCACGGCTGGAGACACGAGGGTGAGCATCGCCTCCTTCACACCACATTTAGAAAAGGAGAATGTGAGTGTCTGAATGCTGGGTGTGTGTGGCCTGCAGTGGGCGTCGGTGCTGGCCTCGCATGCTTTGGAACAGGAGCGCGTACTTCCTGTGGTTCTGGATCTCCTTAGAACCGACAGAGATTCGGAGCTGAGATCTCTAACTGGGTTCCTGAGGAATCTGTCCCGACACACCAGCAACAAAGATGACATGGGTCAGTGCTGCTATTTTCTAAAGCTGTTTGTTGTTCCTCAGGTAGAAGTTGGTATTTACTGAAGCAGGGGCCCACGGTCATGACATTCCTGGACAAGATATGGAATTTGAAAAAGCAATTTTCCAGTCTTGAAAAGTCATGGAATAATTTAACTGTTTTGGAAAAGTTTTGGAAATATAGCTTATTGTATTTTAATGTTTAAAATATGTTAAACCCCAAAGATGTTAAGCGTTATGTCAAAGTAAAAGTGCTGCATACCTGCAGCCCTAATCTTGCAAATTCCCTCTCCGCCTCATTTATAAAACTGTGCGTAGGTATGATCACTTCAGCTGGCATACGCTAAAAAACAGGAAATGCATTCTTTAAAAAAAAAAAATCTTAGCGCTTCAGACCTAAGTGTAAAGTTTTGGAAAAGTATTGAAATATCATTGTGAAAAAATGGTGGAAACTCCGTAAAGACTTGTGGCTGTAAAAACGTGACTGATTTCTCTATTGCTGCAGTAACTCAGATCAATGTTATCAATGGATCAATAGCACTTTTCCTACAGTTTGTTTTCTACGGGCAGATACTAGCAATGTGACGGACTACTTTAAATTAGGAAAAAAATAACATTACGTCTTTAAGTCCATTTAAGTAACAGCACTTTCATTTACCGTATATATATGTTTTTGGCTGCATAATTAAATGGTCTGCAATGGACTGGCGCCCTGTCCAGGGTGTACCCCTGCCTAGCTGGAGAAAGGCACCAGCAGACCCCCACCATCCTGAAAACAGGAGCAAGCGGGTCGGAACATTGATATTTTTCGAGATTTTTCTTTTTGTTTTTTTTTTTTTATACCCATGCTCTTTTATTTGGATTAACCTTTATACTGTTTTGCTTGAATGTTTGAAGTGGAGTTGAATGTTGGTTTTTTTTTGGGGGGGGGGGGGGGGGGGGGGGGAATGCTCATTTAAATATGGCGATCTCAGCCACGTCTGTACGTGCTTCGGTTTGAAAAATCTTTGTAACCAAACGCGACGCAGCAGAAAGGAAACAACGCCTCCAAAGTGATTTAACGCCCTTTATTTATGATCTCTGATTGGACCTCCCTAATAGTAGTTTGTCTAACGTTCTCAACATCCGACAGGTTTTTGATGCTTCCTTGAATCTAATCGCGTCATCACACTGAAACAACAGATCTGATGTATGAAGCAAGAAACGTTACATATCTTCTACTGTGCATTTATTCTACTATATCTGTCTTATTGTGTTCAAATCTGGGGAAACTCATACAAAAGCAACCTACAAAATGTATGTATTTTGCAAAAAAGAATAATAAGGATCATAAATCATGGAAGATATCTGGATCCTACTAACCCGCTTTTTCTAAAGTCTAAAGAAATTAAGCTCATGGATTTGATTAAGTTTAAAACATCTCAAGTGATGTATAAAGTTAAATACAGAACACTGCCAAAAATATTAAACTTAAAAGTTGTAACACAGATAAATAAATTAAAAAAATATATAAGCAAAACTTTTTAGATCAGTACAAGAACAAGAATCTGATGGACAAATGGATGTTGATATGTAAATAGGTAGGCCTATGAATGCTTGTTTTGTTTATATTTGTGTGTATTTTGTTGTGTATATATATATATATATATATATATATATATATATATAAACACATATATATGCATTTGCTTTTCTTTGTGAAATATCTTGTTAGTATTAAGTATAGGTGCACGTCTAGATAAGCATTAAGCTTCATTCTGCTCCTTCTCAAACATTGCTGGGGCTCTTTTTAAATGAGCAGTGATTGTTTTTTATTATTTTGTGATGTTTGAGATAAATAAATAAATTAATAAAATCAATTCAAGATGGATTCAAAACACACCATTTATTTTTCCCACAGCCACAAAGACGGTGAGCAACCTGCTGACCAAGTTGCCAGAAAACGGCTACCAGAACAAACCGTCCAGTGAAGTGGTGGTCAACATCTGTGGGATCCTCAACAACCTGGTATCCAGCAGCTCCTTGGCTGCCAGAGACATCGCCTTTTTTGATGGTCTGGGAAAACTGATGGGAATCAAGAACTCTCACGATAATAGGTCCGTACACACACACACACACACACACACACACGTTTAAACCTAGGCTGCTGTATGCGCAGTTGGGGTTAATTACATTTTTCAGTTTACAATTACAATTTCAATTGTTAATGTTCAAATGAAATTCAATTACAGTGAACAGCTATTTTTCCAATTACAATTAAATTACAACCATTTTTTATCCTCAGAAAGACAATTACAATTATGCTCTCAATTACTAAAGTTCAATTAAAACAATTACTTAACCTTCCTCTTGTGTTAGCTTTCTGTTAGCACCTCTAATGCTAACGGGTCCTAAATCAGCTGTAAAATACACTAAAAACAAATATCTATCATTTAATCTCTTTCCTAACTATTGTTTACCTTGTTAGGCTTCATAATCAATGAAAATATAGGTTTTCTTTAGTAATTGTTAATTACATATGTGTAGAACTGTAAATAGAACTGTACATGGTTCACCAGTTTAGCGTTAAACTATAATTGACAATTTGTAGAATTTTCATCGCAATTACAATTACAAAGTCAATTATCTAAACTAAATTATAATTATGCCATAATTGTAATTAATTATCAATTACAATTATAATTGACCTCAACCCTGGCTGTGTGACCCACCGTCCATAAACTGTGACCTAAACTAAAGGGTTGCAGCTCCCATCAAATCAAAAAACAGGCCTGTGTCTCATGCCTTGGTCCCGGCCCCCCATGTTGAGAACCTCTGGTCTTTATGCATTTAAATCAATCAACTGCATTATTTGAGGTTGATTATTTTGAGATCATACTGAGAACTTTGTATCCAAACCAACAGATTAAGTGTTTGTCAGCTGTTCTTGTTCTTTGGGGCTGAAAAAGAGACGAGTCATCATTTTAAGACCGTGTGCACGATATATAATATAGACCTTTGCAAAAAAAAGACATACAGCACATACTTCAGATTTATATGTACTTTAAAGTACATGTGGCATCGGCGTGTAATGTACAAGTACTTACATGTACTTTTTTACGGCTGAAGTTACATGCACTATATGTGAAATTTATGTCAAGATTACAGTTTTCTAGAGTCATCACATCACACAAATACCAGCATTTTAGACACAAAACACTTTTGTATTTATCAAAGAAAGCATGAAAAATATTTTGGAATATAACTTTTGTCATAAATGTTTATGTGATTTATTTATAAATCGTCTATACTTTGAAAGATATGGTTTCTTCAAATGATAAGTGTAACGAGGCGTCGTTTTACAAGACATTTTCAAGCAAACAATTAGTAGATGACCTTTGACCCTAAGCAGGTTCATTTTACTCAAACATGTCTATGAGCAGCCTTTAAACTGTCAGTAATCACCATATTTGACCCAAAGTGTCCCCATAGCCTCCCTCATCAATCACAGCATGAAGCATGTTTGGTGTTTTACACTAAAGTGACATTTTTTAACCAGGCAAAAATGTTCTTCCAGTTCAGGAAAAGAGAAAGCAGCCAAAGCAGCAGCGACGGTTCTCGCCAACATGTTCAACTACAAGAAGCTGCACAAACAGTACCACGAGGTAAGTGATGATGATGATGCTATTGTTTCAAAATAATCTTTCATATATATATATATTTATATTTATATAGAGGTGTCAATTATGGCCAAATGAGTATGTGTTTGAAGGTTGGATCCTCTAATTGGAACACTGATGACATCATCAGTTTTTAAACAAAAGTTCCACAGCTTGGAGGGAAAACGAATGGGATATATATATATATATATATATATATATATATATATATATGTGTGTGTATTTTCTTTTGGTAACCAGAACATCAGCAACATTTAATCACCTGTTGCTTGTCCCATTTATCAATTTTCCCAAAAATGTTGATGACAACATCAGTGTTCTAATTGGAATTGATGACATCGCTCCACACACACACACACACACACACACACACACACACACACACACACACACACACACACACACACACACACACACACACACACACACACACACACACACACACACACAGTGTTACAGAGAGAGTTGTGACTTTGGTGTTGCAAAACGTTTATTTTTCGCGGTACTTCCGGGTTTCTCCTTTTTTCTCTCAATAACCTGTGACAAATTATGTGCATGCGCACGGCTGATACATGTGTGAAAGAGAACCCACGGAGGAGATAGACTAGACCGGAGACCGGAAGAGACTCAGTCCGGACTCGTTCAGCGTCATTAATCCACAACATTTAGTTTAGATACACACTGAATTTGTAAAGCCTTTATGAGATTCCTTTGTTTTGATAGAGAGATCGTTTATAATCCGACATCGCACACCCTTGAACCAAGCAGCAGCCATGTGCACGTTCCGCAAGAAAAAGTCACTGTGGAGGTAGGACTGATGACATCATCAGTTAGAACATTAGTACATTGGAACATTGGTCCTACCTCTACAGTGATGATGTCATCAGTCCTACCTCTACAGTGATGATGTCATCAGTCCTACCTCTACAGTGATGATGTCATCAGTTAGAACTAATTTATTAGCCAATCACTGCACACCGTAGCCACGTGCGGGCCAGAGCCAATCACTGGAGAGCCCACCCCCACATCCCACCCATTTTGGAACATTGGTCCTACTTCTCCAGCGATGATGTCATCAGTCCTCTACAGTGATGATGTCATCCCTATGTTCCAGTGATGACATCCCTATGTTCCAATGTTGTGATCCAATCACTGGAGAGCCCACCCCCACCCCCTCTCAGCTCTGTCCAATTTACTCCAAAATAACGGATGCACACACTCGGGGAATGCACAAGCCGTTGACAAAGTTTCAGGTCGATCAGATACTGCGTCGGGGAGATATTTGCTCCACGGACACACACACAGACCTTTCTTGCATTATAGATAGATATATATATATTAGAGCAGTCACTTTAATGCGGTCATTTAACACTCCAAACAGCACGGAACCTTTCTTATTTTAAAAGTTCCCAGTATACCCATAATACTGATGCACAGGCTACAATAACTAGACGGGAGACTACCGAGCTGCTCAGCTTCATTTGTGTTCATTTTGGCTTTTGAAAACACAAGCCTGGTTCTTTGCTAATTGTGCAAAAAAGAGTTTGCTGGACATCAGCCCTCACTACCACCTGAATATAGCGGCTAGCACGGACACTCGGACAGTGTTAAATGCTACATGCTGCGAGCACATCGTGACTTGCAAATGAACAAACTCACTGAATAATTATTATTATCTGAAGGAGAGAAAAAGCAACAAGTTCAGTGTCAGAAATGTGTTCTTACTGTTTATGATGTGATAACTACAGCACTACATATGACATTTTATTTCATTTGTATTTTCTATTATTTAGAGATTGAATAAAGTACACATCATTATGACTTTTAGCCCATGGGTCTATAGACTCACATACAGAGGTATATAAATGTCTACACCTGCATTTGTTCAAGTCTGTTAAAAACAACAACACTTTGTTATATATCAGTGTTTATATATATATATATACACACACACACATTAGATTCCGTTATATTTGCCAAGTATATTTTTAGACAATACAAGGAATTTGACTTGGTGGATGGTGTGAAAAAACTAATCTTTTGAATTAATTAATTACTTTTTTTTTAATTAAAACACACAATCTCGTCTTTCTATAATTTCACTTTGTGAAATGTAAGTTTAGTTAACCTAAAATGCAGTAAAAAATAAAATAAAATCTTAAACATTAAAATGTGTTATCACTCATTTATTCCATTATTATGATCCACAGATGTTTTTAGATAGTTTTCTAAGCAAAATATTGTTTAAGGGTTAGTCCTACATGGATTCAGAAATAAGAGATACATAAGAAAACGTTTGAGAACCAACTTTTTAAATTAATCCTGAAAAAGTGAGAGGACTTTTAAATGAATCCTGGAAGGAGTCAAGGGGGCCACTGGTGGACCTACAACTAATTCAGACTCTAGTTAACCCTTGGTACAGTGAGGCAGGTCACTACACTATCATTATATTATTACTATTATACATTATATTGTTATACACTATTATACCGTCACACGTGTTTTGTCAAAATTGTGTTTTTTTTGTTTCCCTAAATCATCTCCTTATGGCGTTGGCCACCTGTTATAAAATGTCCTACATCGTCAGTTGATCAGATCATGTGATTTTACACTTATGTCAAGTTTTTTGTGTTGCCTGAAAAACTTGAAAAAATTAGTTGGGCAATTATTTTAAGAGGGTGACGATTATGTTTTTACTATTATACATGATATTATTATACACTATTATACTGTATTGTACAGGCCCAGACTGGTCCACTAGTTTTCTTTTTCTTGTTAAAAACGTATTTTCTCTCTCTGTGTTTATAAAGCCACTGCTACACAAAACGCTTTTCTGTCACTGAGCCCCACCCGCATTCCTCTGTCTGTGGGTGTGTGTACTGAGAGCGAGAGTGACAGGTGTGTGTGTGTGTGTGTGCGTGTGCGTGTGCGTTGGATGTCTCATTACTCATTGCTAATGCCTTACAAGTTGGATGGCACTGTATGTACCTTACTGTGTTTTTTAAGTAACACACACACACACACACACACACACACACACACACACACACACACACACACACACACACACACACACACACACACACACACACACACACACACACACACACACACACACAGCTCACCACTCCCTAAGGTGTGGTGAGCTCAGACTTGTTCCTAATGAACAAGTCTGAGCAGAACAAAAAAATGTTCATGTTGGCTGTGCGTGTATGTGCGCGTGCGTGTGTGTGTGCGCGTGCGGGATGCTTTAAAAATAGTAAAAAAAAAAAAACAACTTGTGCATGTATCACAAACATTGGCAACTAGCGGTCCCAAAAGTAAATGTCCAAATTCACAGCAAAATATACACAGAATTACTACAAAAACTAAAAATTAGAGAAATACACAAAAGAACAATACAAATACTTAATAGGACAACAAAATACACACGAGGAGAAGAAAAAAAGCACAAAGGGACAACAAAAATACACAAAGAAAACCTGCATATGGAGAAATCTGCAGAACAACAAAAATACACACGAGGAGAAGAAAAAAAGCACAATGGGACAGCTAAAGTACATTCCAGTAAAAGAACAAAAATTTAAAAAAGGACAACAAAAGACATAAAAGGAGGAAAAAATACCCAAAGGGACAACAAAAATCCAAGAACCACAAACTTACCAAAAAATACACTAAACGGCTCAGAAAGACGTCCAAAATTATCGGAAAAATACACAAAAGAACAACAAAAATAAATACGACAACAAAATACACAAAAGGAGTAAAAAAAAAATACACAATGGGACTGGGACATTTTTTAATAAACAGCTGCACAATATGAGCCACTTTAGTCTTTTTCTCCTCTAACGGACAGTACATGTGAGTGAGTTCTTTAATGTGTCTTGTTTAGACTAAGTGGTTCCCAAACTAAGTCAAAATCTGAAGGCACATCTATTGTGCCTTCAGAAATAGAAGGCAATAGAAGATGGCTGAGTGGCTCTTTACTCAGCCACCAATTGTGCAAGTTCTCCCACTTAAAAAGATGAGAGAGGCCTGATTTTTCATCATAGATATACCTCAACTATGAGAGACAAAATGAGGGGAAAAAAATCCAGAAAATCACATTGTAGGATTTTTAATGAATTTGCTTGCAAATTATGGTGGAAAATAAGTATATGGTCAACAAGTAAGTATATGGTCTTGTTTAGACTAAGTGGGTCCCAAACTAAGTCAAAATCTGAAGGCACATCTATTGTGCAAAATAGCCTTTATGACACGTGTTATCACTCATATCATGTACAATAGCTGTAGATGAGCATAATTATTTACCAATGCTAAATAAAATGTGTCAACTATATTACTCGTGAAATATTTATTAACAAAATATTAAAAAACAAAAAGTTAGTTATAGAGTTTGCCTCTGTATTATGAAATTAGTGCATACGAAGTATTAAATTAAAAAATATATATTTTTGTGTAGTTGTATATTGCAATAATTAGGGACCTATGAAATCCATTTTATTTTTTTCCAAATTCCGTTTTTTTTCCCCCCAAAATTCTGTTTTCTACATACATTTTTTAATTCAGTTTTTTTTTTTTTTTTAATATTAATCATTTTTTTCAGAAAATATTAGTTTTTAACTCTTGTGAGAAAACAAAATAAATACTAATAAATTTTAAAAAATCCATAATTAAACAAAAATTTATGTTAAAAAAAATAAAAGACACAATTAAAAGGAAGATATGATATAAGTTATAGTGACATGGATTATTCTGACTGATCCTTTTTAATTTTTTCAAAATATGTCATATAAAGATGTATGAGAGCAGCAATAATGTCACCCACATTTCCCCTCAAGGATCAATGGTTTACTGAATCTGAGCAGGTTTAATGATTAAGTTTTGATCAACTTCATTTAAATGATCCTGATGACATCATTCCAGGCTGTAATGATTACACAAAAATAAATGGACGCTAGGATGCATCAGTTATTTCACCACTAGGGGCCAGAATATTTTACAGTATCAGAAGTGATCATTAACCTATGATGTATCAGTGGTCTCGACCACAACAACACGCACAGCTCTGATGGGACGTTGATCAAACACTCTGAGCAGATGATGCTGACTCATGTTTTCACGGAGCGCCGCTGGTTTTGACGGACGGAGCTTTACAGGCACAGCAAAGTTAAGCGGGCACTGGTCGGCTCTGATTTTAGGAATCGGTGATGATATGCGTCGTTTTTTGGCAGTTTAGAGGGTTTTTCGGGTGGTTTAGCCAGTGTTTAATGTGGCCAGGATGGAAGGGGCGGGAGGTGCCCCTCATCAGCAATCCCTAGAAACATTTCCCCATAAAAAAAAAAAACGTTCCTTGCCTCACGGTGACGGCATTTCATGCCGATTCTGTCCATTTCTGCGTTCAAAAGTAGATTCTGTTTTCATAGGTCGATTCCATCCGCGATTCTGTCAACATGGATTTTATAGGGTCCTCAATAATAGAGTATGGTTGTCACAAAATCCCATGGTACACTGTTTGGAAACCACTGATATAACTGTTCTTTTTATGTTGTTCTGAGAAGTAGAAAAAGCAGCAAAAAGTATATATATCTATATATTGATATAGGCGATATTGTAATTGCCTCTATCACCAAAATAGAAAACTCTATATATCTTGAATGTAGATATATCGCCCAGCTCAGTTGTTGCCTCTACATCCGCCCATGATGAACGACTCCTCTTTATTGTTGAATTTCACACACGTCATTTTTGACTTGGTTTTCTTTGTGCTTTTACAGAAAGGCTTTCCCAAATCGGAGTTCACAAACATCTGAAGAGAAGAGAACATGATGGAGAACTTGTCTGAAGCTTCAACAGTCATGAACTCTGGATTTACTATGAAAAGATAAAACAAGCTCAGGCTTTATCTGCTGTACTTTGTAACAATAGTGAGACACGGAGGATGAGGCTTCGTCAAAAATGTACTGAAGGATTGTGAATCTCTGACTCACAGTGGACTTAAACGTGTGCAACGTGAACGTGTTTCCTCTTTTTGCTCTAACACTGTGTTCAGATTGTAACCAGGGATGACTTTCCTCTCAGCAGCGTCTGCTTTAGAATCAAACGTTTCTCAACAACGTGCTGGAATCACATTTTTGCTCTTCATTCACACCTAAAGTAGCCTTTTTGTAAATATCACATCAATTCTTACACAAACACATTTTAGATACTGATTTTTTTATGACAAAATATTATGATAAATCAAATGTAAATAATTTAGCTTTTGGGGATGACACTAAACTTTTGTTTTTTTTTTTTTTAAAAAAAAAAAGCTAAATCCTGTTTAAAATGTGCTGATTTTCTGTATTGTATGTTATAACTTTCCAACTTTCTTGTAAACAAAGAAACTATTTGATGATTTTTAAATTTGTTTTAGTGACAGAATCTAAGATAAAAAGCTTTTTTGAATCTGTTTAAAACACTGGACCGGATTTTTTGACAAAAATAAATAATAAAATCTAATTAGATCCTTTATAATTATGTTTGTGGCATGAATGGTGACCTTCTACTTGTGTGTGGGTATTTAAAGCACAATAGGTGTTTTGTAATGAGCTTCGACTTTGTATACAAGCAGATGTATCATCTGAATATTTTACAGCTAATAAAGAGACATTTGGAAATGGCATTTCACTGTGTGTGTGTGTGTGAGACATTGTGCTGATGAAAGCTGGTGAAACGTCAGCCACGCCCTGTCAACATTTTTTTCTCCTGCTCAGACAGGAACAAAACCAGACCTTCCTTTATTTACACTCATTTTACAGCAGGTGTAAACTACCTCACAATGAATTTATTACTAGACATGAAGTACTATATTATTATATCACACCTGCAATGGTAAAACAAAAAATCACAAGCCACTGACATCTTTCACAGCTTTTATTAGAACTCCAAAGTGTCTCCTGTCCTTTTTTAACCGCTGTGAAACTCTTCCTGTTTCTGAAGCTATGCTGCCCCCTACAGGAGACATTAAATATAACATTGTTTGTGAAGCTGAAGTCAATAAAAACTATTCACAAACATTTCTTTAGAAAAAAATTAAATTGTAGTAAAATGAAGCCATTTTAGACAGACACTAAAACTCTGAGTAAAGATGACAGGTTTGAATTATTAATGCAGGTTGATTGTAACAATAATCTGTACAGTTTGGCTTTATGTTGAATAAATATTGAGGAATACTTTGTAGATCCTAAATATTTACTGAAGCAGTGGAGATCACATGTCCTCAGTGACCAGGCAGTAGAAGTCTGAGCGCGCTCCGTAGTTGCGAGATCCAAGGTCCGACACGTCGATGTCTGGAGGTCGCTGCTCATTGGATGAGACGTGAGCGACAGGAAGGACGGGCGCTTTGCACGCCAGAGCTTTATGAACAGCGTGTCGGACACCTGGGAGAAAAGGGCAAACGTCACATTTCTGTTAGTTCAATAAGGGTTTGATCAATAAAGGAAGTCGATATATCAGAGGAATTACCAATATTCAATACTTCATTTTAGCGCTGATATCGGCAACTTTTTACTTTAACTCCTTAGAATGGAAAAAAAATATCTGTACTTCTTACAATTTTGTAAGAAAAATTAGTTCGTTACTTTTAAGACCTTGAAGATGATGTCATGACGTTAAAAGTCGCAATATAACAACCGCGATGCAGGAGGAGCCTAACAAGGACACGCCTCCACTCCAGAAACCTGGAGAACATGATTTTCTTATGGCTAAATACATATTTGTGGTAGTTGAGCTTTTTTTCTGTTAGGTCCCTTATTTTTATGATTAATAAAAAACATGTTAAACTCAAAGCTGCTCTGGGTTTAATTGAACATTTACAAATTGTATCTATAATGAGTCCTAAATTCTCCAGGTGTTCAAAGGTAAAATATTTAATTTATTTTCTAGTACCACTTTTCTACAAGTTCTTAGAAAAAAAAAAAATGGAATTTGTTGGTTTAAAAACCCTGTCTTGTTATTGAAGGGACATTAGTTTTACTTTTTTACTTAAGTACATTTAGTAGAAAGTCCTTTTTTTAAACTTTTACTCAAGTTAGGGAGCAACATCAATACTTTTACCAGAGTCATTTTTTATTCAAGTATCTATACTTTTACTTAAGTACTGAAAACTAGTACTTTTGCCACCTCTGGCCAATACCGATAACAAGCCGATGATATCGTGCATCATTTGTCCAAACATTGCTGTGCTTTCTTTCAGACATTTCCCTCACCTTTCATTATCTAGTCTCCACATCATCACAGACTACACGCCTGTGTCACAGAAATAAAGCTTATTTGCACTATTTTAATACTATACAGTTGATGTTACTGCTCCACTGTTTCATCTGCTGTGCACTTTATTGATCTACTTTAGTGGAGGAAATGTCACCCTCTCCCTCCTCTTTGGTTTACAACACACCATGCTGCTGCGTGTCTGTAGCCCCTCCCCTCTCCTCTAACGCAGACAGACCAGAATAACTGAAACAAAGGCTCCAGACTGTACATGAACAAAAGATGATATTAAACCACTGCTCTTTGACTCTGATATGAACACAAACATTTTCATTTGAACTTAGTCAAATGTTAACCACAAAGGTCTGCCTCTTATCTTTTAGTGCAGTTTTCCTCTACAAAGCTGGGAAAACAAATGTGTTTTATGATGCCCTATTTGTCCAAGTTAATGATTAACTGAAGGTTTGTTTCATGCGACGCAACGACTACGCAGAGTTTTACTAAAGGTCTCCATCGTGGCTGGAGCATGAAATAAAAATAAACGTAACAAAAAGTACCATTAGAGCCATGAGTCGACTAAATACTTCCACCTCTGGATCAACATCAGCATTTGGTGATCGTCAGACATGAACATTCTCGTCTTTGATCCTTTTCAATAAATTAACATTTAAAAACAAACGCATGGTACGAGGACGCACTAGAGCAGACATGGGCAACTGGCAGCCCGGGGGCCACATTTGGCCAGCGGCCCCCAAAATAAATGCACAAAATGACAGAAAACAAGAGCAAGAATACATTAAAAAAAACACAAAGATTTACAACATTGCAGGAAAATACAGTAAAAGACATGAAGAAAACAGAAAATACTCCAAAAACACACAAAACTACTACAAAAATGAACAAATGACAACAGTAATACATGCAATTACTCAGAAAAATACACAAAATTACAAAAAAAAAATAAATGACTCCGCAAACCCACAGTACTAACAAACAAGCAAAACGACAAGAGAAATACACAAAAATTACTCCAAAAAATGCAAAATGACACACACAAATACACAATATGACTCTAAAAAACATATTTTCCAGGAAAAATACACACATACTACAGAAATGCACAAAATGCCTCACAACAAACAAAACAACAACAAACATACACAGAATGACAAAAAAACATACAAAATTACTATAAAAACTCTTCTTTCTTATATTAATGCTCAGATCACTCATTATCCTAAACGCTGACATGAATGTTGATCATGTGACCCTCCCATCAAACAAACACATTTTTGTGGGTCTGCTGTGATAAAAGTTGCCTACCTCTGCTCTAAACGATTATACTGGATCACAATCAAACTCATGTTCTTATTGGAAGTCGTGGGTTATACTTGTCACTCACCCACCGTTAAGCACAGCTGCTAACATGCTAACACAATGAAGGGATGGAAACGTTAACCAGTGGTTAACCACACCACTTAATCTAGGGCTGCAACACTTACCCAGGTCTCCACCAGGGTCAGCATCTGAGCGACAATCCAGGTATTCGGGGTCAAGGGTCAACATGGGGTCTTTGTCATCCTGCAAGAGCATCTGAGGGTCTCCTGCTGACTCATTGTGGAACACAACCTTACGGGGCATCGCTAATGCTAACTGCTTCCAGAAGACAGAGGAAGGAGTCTGAGAATAACACAGAAAATAACACTCATTAGCATTAAACATTAGCATCAATGTAATTGACCCAAACCCTGATTAACAGCCTTCTAAGTAATGAACATATTCCATACCACTCAACTTTACATTTGCCATGTTCCCCAAAGTTTTAAAGTACTAAAATAAAATATATAGAACAATAAAAAGGAGAATAGCAGGTGGTCATGATGAAGTCATAAAGAATACTATGAGTCACAGGGATAAACAGAGAGTCTAGAACTATTACCACTGAGTTGTGTCTCCAGGTCAGCACGGTGAGACGCTGCTGCTGCTCACTGAGCTGCTGCTTCACCTCAGTCATAAAATGTTTGGACTGACCCTCCAACATGATGAGGATGGGGCGATGACTTAACTCTAATAAGTGCAGTAGCCCCTGTCTGAAGAAAAACACGAGACGCTGTAGAATGTGCATGACAAACACTGTCCTCCAGTAGTGTGTCGTAGCAATACCAGCAGGGGCGTGTTTCATAATGTGTGTTTACGTGCACATCTGAGTCTGACCTGAAGTTATTGGTGCACCAGTCCTGCTGGAGGTAAGCGTATGAGAGCACTACGATGAGACGCCGAGAGCGACTTACGTTCATCAGCAGCTCAGCAGACGGATCTGCACACAAATGATGGTCGTTGTCACAACTTTGGATATTTAAGTGTACATCCCTGAAGCTGGTTAAAGATGCAGTATGTAGAATAGTAAGACATGTATAGAAACAACCACACTCCCCCTCCCCTCTCTGTTTCTAAACCTATGGTCCCTTACTGGTATTCTGGTGAATGGTCGAACTGTGGAGCTGAGAGACTGTGTTCTCTATAGAGTCTAGTGACAAATGTAGAGACTTTATCTTCTATTATTGGAAATTAGTTTTATCCTTTTACTGTCCTGTACTGTGATGCTATAATGACCTTTTAATTGCTCAGTTGCCCCACTTTCCTTCGGTTCTGGTCCTGGTCAGCCTGTGAGTATGATGTCATGTTGTGGATTGTCTGTTTTTGTCAGTGCTTTGTGGTCTGTTGTTTTAATGTCAATGTAGATGCCATTCTCTGTTTTTTCCACTGCAAAACAATTCCACCTACAGGTATTAATAAAGTCACCTGAACCTGTAAAGTTTTCTGATGTTTTAGAGACTCTGACATGAACGCTGGTTCATTCAAATCTGGCCTAAAGCGTATTTTCCCCTGTGTTTAAGTCCTATTCCTCTTACGCACTTCTAACCCTGAAATAAGTGCAGCGCCCCGATAGGGTGAAACATTATATTGCACTAGAAGTATGGATTTAATTTCATTTTAAGCCCCACGGACTCATAATATTGCAGAAGAGACTCCCAGAAAGAATCAATCCAAAGCGATACTGACGCTGTCACGGGGGTGGGGGGAGTCAAACAAGCACGCCAAAGGATTGACCATCAGTATTTCTAATATGTTCACATTTACCAGTTCTAGACGGGACAAAATGTATTACATTTCATTATATTTTATCCATGCGCCACGGAGCTTATCAGTTGTGTGTGTGTGTGAGAGACTCAAAAAACAACTTGCATACTGCAGCTTTAAGTTTCATCAAGCAGATCTGCAGTCTGTTAATCAGCCTCTTAGTTGTGTTGGAGCAAGGAGATAAAAGAAATGTGCTGCATTAGTGCATTATTGAATAGGCCCCTATGGTTCTAGTGTTTCTTCTAAGATTGATTTTGTGTATATTCTGCCTTATGCAGGGCACTGAGTGTCAGGAAAGAACCTAAGGACAGATTGAGCAGAAACTACAGACAGAACTGGTCAAATATAATAATAATAATAATAATATGAATGCATCAATTTTATATAGCGCTTTTTTGGACATTCAAAGACACTTTACAGAATGAAGGGATTATTCTTTCACTCTACACTTAGTGGTGGTAAACTACTATTGTAGCCACTGCTGCCCTGGGGCAGACCTACAGAGGCGAGGCTGCCAAAGTGTGCCACCGGCCCCTCCGACCACCAACAACACTCACTCACACACGACATTCATACAAGGAAAGGGAAAGATTTGCTAATGTAATTGTTAACAAAGGGGGAGAGCAGTCTAGAATAGATGGGTTTTAAGTCTGGGTCTTACCTGCACCAGGCAGGATATCATTTTCATTAAGGTGAACCTTGTACCCATTTTTATTCTCCAGGTGAGGTTTGAGGATGAAGTTGACAAACTTCCTGTCGTAGTAATTGTTCACATAAGAAATGTAGGCGTCGTAAAGTTTCCCATCTGAGAATGAGGAGACACAAACACACAGTTGTGTTATTAACACAATCACAGAAATAGTGCAGACAGTTCATGTGTCACCATTCAGTTCATGGTCTCCATAGGTATTCCTGTAGCACAGTTTGATGTTCAGGTGACACCTGGAGTACACGAGGACCCCAACACCCAGGAGGAGAAGCACCACAACGGCTGCATATACAGCAGCAGTGTGATTAGGACCATCTAAGACACACAGAACGAAAAAAATAACTATCATGAATATAAAATCCAGGGATGGAGCTGTTCTCGCACACATCAAACATTGATTAATCTGGTGAAATCCGTTGATCAGATCAAATCCCTATTGGGATCTTCTGTTTTGTTTCTCAATACGTCATTTGACGTTAAAATCACTACATTACTAAAAGGGTTCCCACACTTTTTTCACAATGATTTTTCAAAACTTTTCCAAAATATTTGACCAAATTTCCATGACTTAGCTTTGAACCACTAAGATCTATTCTACCAAGAATGAGCATGCCTTTGCAGTGTACTAATGTAACAGAGGTCTGACAGTGTGTTACAGTTACCGTAGCAGCAACAATGTGGTACAGGGAATGTAAGTTGTGTCAATCACTTATCCATGATAGCATCATACAATGACACAATTGCCTTCAACACCCAATTTTGCAATATCTTTTTAAAATAACGGTGCATCAGCTATTGAATGTAACATTAAACAACACCTAAGTGCTACCATGTTCAATTATATGATTATAAGATTACAGTTTCAATTAGCAGACACATTCATCCAAAGTGATGAATGACTTCAAGACTGGAAAATTGTTTTTTTCAAATTCCATAACTTTTTCAGGAATTTCATTAACGTAGGGACCTTGAACTACTATGATTTATGTTGTATACCTGGGGAAAAGCATTTATTATTTCTAATACCTGTACATTATATAACTTCATGCCCCACCAAGTCTTACTTGAGTTCTCTAGACTGAAGTTTAGAGAGACGTTCCTCACTGAGCAGCTATAGATGCCAAAGTCCTCCGGTTCTCTGAAGCTGATATTTATCAGACTTTGTATCGTCTGTTGTCCAGGACCAGACAACCTGAGGGCAGAGGCAGGAAACATCATAGAAGTATCTCTCTTTTACAACCAGCATCATTCATCAGAGTCTAAATAAGCACTGATCAAATGCTAACCTGTGCATGTTTGGAAATTAAAACGACTCTCAGTTATAGTCTCTAAAGGAGCAGAAAAATTAAACCATAAACCTGTATGTTTTAGTTTCAATTATTAGAGTTAATGCACAAGTACAGTATGTTTTTGTGCAACAGACCAAGTTGTACTAAGCCTTTATCTGTGCATATCCTAGCATAGCATCCAGCACTAACTCTACAGACTCTTAGATCAGTGGTTCTCGATTTTTTTTTTGGCTCTAGTCCCCCTTTCTCTTATTTCTGGATCCAAGTCCCCCCTTTTTTCCGACTGCAGCATTTTGCTTAGAAAACGATTTAAAAACAACTATAGATCATAATGATGGAATGAATGAGCAATAACACACATTTTAAAAAATCTCATTTTGTAAATAAGTGGAAATAAACAGTATTTAGTGCAGTGGTTCCCAACCTTTTCTGAATCGTGACCCCATTTTGATAAAGAATTTCTGGCGACCCCAAAGACATTTTATTTTTAGAATTAGTTTTTGATCATGTTTGAGCTGATATTTTTTTTTATTGCATTTTAGTTTAACTAGATTTACAGTATATTTCACAAGGTGAAAGTATAAAAGCACAGATTGTGTGTAGTTAGAAATAAAACAAATTCTAAAATTTACATTTACAAAAATCTATTTGAGTTTTTCATAAATTTCAGGTGGTCCCGACACCAAGGTTGATAAACGCTGATTCAGTGGCTCCTAAATAGATTCATTTCTATAGTTGTTACAATTTCCGGTCATATCACGCCTGGGGTGGGACCAAGACTGACACTTGTTAATTTTCCTCTCTTTCTCTTTCTCAAGTACCCCCTGTAGTGCAATCGTGTACCCCCATTTGAGAAACACCGTCTTAGATGATCAATGGATTTTTCCTCTTTCAATAATGTGTTTTTTTTAGTTTATAAACAACCGTTTAATGTTACATTTAGGTTTCAAACATATCAACATTGTCAACATCAAAATAGAAGAAAGTTTCTAAAGTAAGTGTTGAAGTGTAGAAGCAGTGACACATTCACTTTCACATGATGACTGATAAGAATGATTCATCAGATTACCATGATGATGTGTTCAGTGTGTAAAGTGTGTGGTTGGTGAGGGGTTGTGCGTCTTTGCTCCACTGCACGGCATCATCACATTCCTCCTCTGATGATTCCCACCAAAGGACAGCAGTACAGTTTAGTCTCACAGTGGATCCCACTGTTCTCCAGAGTTTAGTTAGGTCTCTGTTGGGTTGAAATTGTGGAGCTTTGGAACACTTTGACTCTGCAAGAAATCATGCCATTATTATTATTTTAGTTCACTGTATATTACTCAGAGACAGTAGAGGCTTTTACATTGTAGCTTTCCACCACTGGTATAATTGGTGCGAATTAAAAATGGTTTTTGTTTTGCCCTTAAGTCTCGTTGAAATAAGTGCTCTATAAATCCAATCATTATTAGGTCTATTAGAGAGGAAAGACAGGGAATACCTGAGCTATAAATTTATTTGTATAGCGCATTTCATAAACAAGGCAACTCCATGTGCATTACATGATCAAAAACTGCAACAGCTTAAAATCAATAAGAACATTAACATCGGCAGCAAAAATCATTTAAAATCATCAGTAAAACACTGGATGCTGGTCTATTTCATAATGTTTCGTGAGATGTCTCACTATGGGATGCACACTCCATCTGACCTTTCTGTTGCAGACAAGGAGAGCTGAGGTAAAGGTAGCACTGCCTTGGGCCACAGTGTTTTAAGTGGGAGCCCCCTGCCTCTGTCATCAAGGCATCAAAATCTGAGACAAACACCTACAATATGAGACATGTCCTCAGCTACATGATGAGTTGGTTGAAATGGAATATTGACAAATAAATGAAATTTGTCAAAATTCTTGTTAGTTTTCATTTCTAATTTCTGGTTGATTAAAACTAGCATTAGGAGGCCACAGTGCAGGGAGAACCGCTGGCATGGAGGTGAGGACATCAGTCTTAAGGTAGAAATCAAAGTTAAAACAGGCCAAAGCCATGTTAAAAAAAGGCCACTTTTTTTTTTTTAGCGGAATGCATCAGGTCACTAAAGTCTCACTCGTGTCATTTTCTGAAACTTGGCAGCCCTGGCTCTAGGATTACTTCATTGCCACATAAATCAAGTCCATTTAGTCTTATACTGAACTTTGGAAACACTTTAACATTACCTTAACTTCAAATTTCCTGAAGATCATGCGAATACTCTACACATCATTAGTGTCTACATTCAGTCGCCATAGTGCAATGTTCTGTGGATCACTAGAAAAAATGTCAATAAATCAAGAATCAATAAAGACTAGAAAAGTTCTCACTAACCACCGTAGTGTTGCTATGGAGTGTGATTTATACATCCTGCCCTATGCTCCTTTAAAGGAAGGAAGCCTTTAGTTAGGCAGTAAGTCTGACCTTCAGCTATTAATAAAATACAGACAGATACAAATTTTAACACTTAAAGCATAATTTGTGCCTAAAATATTTAAATTTGAACTGTCATAGTACCATATATACACATATATAGGCTCCTCCCAAAAACTTTAGCGTTTACCAAAAAATTATACTTCCACCCCAAAAGATAACCACAAATAATTTATTAAACTCAAAATTTGTATTATATTTTTGGGTATTTTTTTAAATACCAATGATAGGTAATGAATTCAATGATGTTTTCCAAAATGTTTGATTTCCTAATATTTCAAGCATAGGAACGTTTTACAGAATAATTATGTCAACTTACAGATTGGTAAACAGCACAGTTTCTTTTTCAAACTGCAGAACAAACACGACCGTGTGGCTTCAGTGCAGATCCTGGTGGACCGTGTGTGTGTGTGTGTGTGTGTGTGTGTGTAATCATGCTTGAAGGCAACCTTGTTTGCTTTCTCAGAGAAAAACCGAACAAACCTGTGAATCTAATGAATGAGTTTGGAGGAAAACATTTACTACAAACAGAAGAAAACCATTTAACCTGTCACGTATGAATTACCTGACTGTCAGGACTGTCCTGAACACCTGAAACAAACCAATGTTAGAGTATTTTTAGAGTATCCAAAAATGTTTGGAATCAATTCAGTAAACAAAACATCGTTATAATGCACGATGACAATAAGTATAAAATAAAGGAAGTTTTTCCTCTCCATCATGGCTGACGCTATGGCTCATGTGGAAATGTTGGATTTTTCATGAAAAAATAACTTTATATTTTGTAATGAGTGCTCTAAGTTCACTTGGTGTATTTGGCACTGTTTAAATAAAGTTAAATTGAATTGATTAATTTGGAGTAATCACCATTTGCCTTCAAAAACATTTTTTTAACTGCATCAGTTCAGCTCACTTGCAGGGAGTTTTCAAAGGAACTTTATATATATTGGTGAACTATCCACAGATCCTTCATTGATGTAAAAACCTTGTATCGTATCTGACCAATATGTATTGATCTTTATCACAGTTACTGTATATTTTGGGTTGTTGGGTACACCTCTCTGAATATATTGATTAACCACAAAGCATTTGCCTGTACTTCTCAGCATTAGCACTAGTATTTGGGACTAAATCTCTAACACACACTCATTTACATGCTTTAGCGAACAGAATACTTTTAAAGTCAAATATGTCGTGAGCATTGGGTTATTGGTGGTTTGCATGTCTGTAGGTCTTTCTCGATTATCTCTCATATCTAGAACAACTTTAAATGTGCTTTTTAGTTCAGGCAATTTTAGTATTGTGGCTTCAACTTTTCACATGTTGCACCACAGTTTATTGTTAAATGTGTGGGCCCACATGCGTCGTTATAAAAGAGGCACATAAAAAATACAGAAAATATTCTTATTACCATAACAATAGACTGATAAAAGTGGATACCTTTGTTATGAAGCATGATCTACAAGATCTTCCACAATGTTCCTTAGTTAGGTAAGTTTGGCTATTCCAAAAGCTTAAAAGGAGACATATCATGCATTTAAATCCTTCCTTTTTTACATAAAAATCATACAGTTATGGTCTATAAAAAGCGGAACTGCAATGCTTGGGTCTGAATTCCTCATTATTATAGCTCCACAGGTGCCTTTTCTACCCCTTTTCTGATGAGCAACTCCTTTTGGTGCGGTCTCTTTAAATGCAAATGAGACACTTCATACCCCGCCCCCTCTCCAGGATGCCATATCATCAAGGATCTAAAACGAGCACACAGAGCTAATATATGAAGACGGTGCAACTGCTAATGCTGCTAACAAAACAATGACAGGGACGTCTTATCATCACACTTTTTAGCGTTATTTACAGCTTACCGAAGTGCTCTGTTCGTCGTCTCCAAAGATAGAAGGAATTGAACCCTCAATCAGACGACGTCTTTTGGCAAATCCTTCTTTATACTGGCGGAGGTTGCTGAAGCAGTCATCCTTGAAGTGTTTCGCACGCACAAAAATGACCTTACCCACAGATGTGGGTACATTTCCGTGAAAAATAAAACTCAACCAGGCACTTCGAAAAGGTTCTGATGCTGGGAGACGTTGTAATGAAGCGTGTGGGTTACTACATCCAAAAATAGAACATTTTGACTTATCCTCTCGTAACTTCGGCATCCTTGAGCTTGGACTACAAAATAAAAGTGAGAAATAAAAATGGCGGATTGCTCGAAGTGTTGGGCCTGGAGTCGATGTCCTAATTTGGCAGTTCCGCTGCAAATACTGTGACGTTATTGTTCAAAAAACGTAATAGAGAATAGAAAAATCAAAACAGATTGAAAAATATGGCCAAAACAGAATATAAAGATATCAAGCACCTGAAGAGACTAATTTGAACTTTTCTGTACTTCTAAACACTCTAAATATACAACAAAATGCATTTAAGGGCTGTGGATTCAGCATGATATGTCCCCTTTAAGCCTCCTAATCAATAAATGTTTTAATGTTAGATCATACACCTGACCATAATCAATCAAAGTCCCTGAATTAGCCTTCAAACAACTGCTGTGTTGAAAAATGTATACAGTTTACTCTAATGGCATTTTTCTATATGATCACTTTAAAGTTAAAGAAACATAAGTTACACTATTATGACATACAGAGGTGTAAAGTGTACTCATATCTTATTCTAGTAGAAGTACTGTTACGTGATTGAAATTGTACTCAAGTACAAGTAAAAGTAAGTCATACATAAAATACTCAAGTACAAATAAAAAAGTAGCTCATTTCAATAGTACTCAATGTAAAAGTTACTAATTAATTTCACCCCCCACGTTTATTTTTGGTAATAAATCTTGCCACAGTTCCTTTGCATACAGTAAACATCTCATGTATGAACTTAAACATTTTGCCCAATTGGAGCTTATATTATTTACTACAAAGGCATCTGTATAAAATAAAAGGTTTGTCAAAATGTAGAATTATTTTTAAAATAAAATAACAAATTAAAATTAAAACATTATGTGTAATCTGATTGGTTGGCTATGATGTGATGCATTACGTTTAATCTGATTAGTCGGCTATGATGTGATGCATTACGTTTAATCTGATTGGTCGGCTATGATGTGATGCATTACGTTTAATCTGATTGGTCGGCTATGATGTGATGGAATATGTGTAATTTGATTGGTCGGCTATGCTGTGATGCATTACGTTTAATCTGATAGGTTGGCTATGATGTGATGCATTATGTTTAATCTGATTGGTTGGCTATGATGTGATGCATTACGTTTAATCTGATTAGTCGGCTATGATGTGATGCATTATGTTTAATCTGATTAGTCGGCTATGATGTGATGCATTATGTTTAATCTGATTGGTCGGTTATGATGTGATGCATTTGATTGCTTTCTGTTAATTTCATTTTTTGTAGTTTCACAATGTCCGTTGGTCATTTTTAAAACGTACTTAAGTACAAGTAAAATTACTGATTTAGAAAAATACTAAAAAAAAAAAAAAAGTACCTGTAAAAGCAACTCAATTACAGTAACGTGAGTACGTGTAATATGTTACTTTCACCTCTGATGACATATTTAATTTACATCATGGTAAATGTTCCATGTTGATTCCTAATAGGAACAGGTCAGAGATGTTTGGGATGAGAATAAGAGACTAAAGTCAACAATAAGCAGGTGATGATGTGACGACAGTGCAGTTCCCCGCATGCGCTACAGAGGTTCAGAATAAACAATGCACAATCGTAAATAATCAGTGTTTTTTCTGTGCGTTTAGATTATTATTTTGTTTGTTTTTTTGTGGGTTTTAGAAATATGCTGCGACTTCCGGGTTCAATGTCCGAATCATGTCCTGTTGCCGAGCAACGGTGCGTGACAGGTGACCCTGGTCACGTGCTCCAGAGTCAAACTACAGATTACAGCTTAAAGTCATAATTAATGAGCGACTTTCAAACATTTATTAAAACAAAGACCACCAATGTGCGTTGATATATTTGTAGTTTCTTACCTGTTCCAAGTTCGGTCCCGTCCTGTAACCCGGATGATAATAGTAGCGTGAAGACGAATACAATGATTAAAATCACAGCCATGAGCCTCACTTTGAGTCGTGTTCCGTCCACAGGTGTAAAAAGACTCCTACATCCCCTCCACCGATACGAGCTGGTACTTTATTATACTTTAGTTACTACTACTACACACTGGACTTCAGCTTTCCGCACCTGGAAAAATTATCTGCTGCTCGGACGCCTATTGGCTGAGCTTAACCACGTGACCAGCACACCGGCTTCCACTGACCCAGTAAACCCCAGTGGACTGAACAGAATGGGAAATAAAAGGAATAAAGGAAATAAAAAGTTATACTTTAGGTTTATGACTTAGTCAGAAAAACAACACTACAGTGTTGAGTTTAAAAACTCCTTCTTTTTACATATTTAAAGGGTGTACTAGTCATGTTTACATCAACAATGTTTTTCTTTTCTTTTTTTTTAAATTTATGATAAAAGATAATAACATTAATTTAAAAAAAAAAAAGAAAAGATCTTTAAAGTAATTTTCGGGGAAATTATTTTATTATTATTATTATTATTTTAGAATTGATAATAAGCAGACATAGTTAAATTGTGTTTTTTGTCTTTCCTCTTTATTTATTAAAAAACACACTACAAATAAAGTGCTTTTCTTCACATTATTCTTGATATTGTTTTGTTTGTTTCTACAAACAACACAGCATGTGTGTTGGAGGATCTTTTGACGTGTCTTACTGTAACTTGTGATGTGTATTGGAGCAGCCACATTAGTATATCCATCCATCCATCCATCTTCATACCCGCTTATTCCCGTTTAACAGGGTCGCGGGGGTCTGCCGGTGCCAATCTCCGGCTCTCATAGGGCGCTGGGCGGGGGTACACCCTGGACAGGGCGCCAGTCCATCACAGGGCAACACAGACACAGACAACCATTCATTCTCTCATTCACTCCTAAGGGCAATTTAGAGACTACATTAGTATATGTTATATCTAAATGTTAAGGTTACAAGGGGCGGGATCAATTAGCATATGCGCGAAACATTTAGATTTAAATTTAATATTTAGATTTAAACATTTAGATTCAAATTTAACATTTAGATATAAGATTAAGCATTTAGATATGATGTATAACATTTAGATTTAGATTTTAACATTTAGATTTAACATTTAAGATTTAGATATAACATATACCTTTTAGATTTAGATATTTAGATTTAATGCTTTTTTTTTTTACCTATATATATGTGGTTAAATGTTGTGTTAAATGTAGGAAAATGTGGTAAATATGAGAAAAGTGAGTTAAATAATGAAAATGTGTTAGCTACAACTTTCATACTAAATTTTTACACTTGGCACCCCATAGTAGCGATCTGTTTGTTGTTTATTTTTGGTTCAGTGTCTTCTAAGCCCATGTGGGCCAGGCACGTGTGTGCATGACACTTAAATTAAATCAATCAATCAATAAAAACTAACTTGTGATGGGGGTAAGATGGCGCTGAGCGTTCCTTTCTGCAGAGCATCATGGGATGGTTTAATCTTCTTCTAAGGCTGTGGTTAGTTTTCTATCCAATCAGGTGCCTTAATTACTTTGGCATTATAGAGAAGCCTCAACAAAATGTCATGATATAATTTTCCTTTCAGATATTCCCACAAAATGTGTGACTACTGCCTCAAAAATAATGGTGAACACAATGCAAAAAAAAAAAAAAAAAGTGGTTAGCTTATTTGTAATGCTTGTTGAGCCAACTATTTTAGTGTCTGTTTTAAAAAAAAAAAAAAATAGAAAGAGATAAAAGGTTCTTCTGGGTCACACGGGTGGTAATTCTATTTTTGGGGTTTCCTATACAGTATGTACATTACAAATTCAATAATACATCAAATAAATAGATTTTTATACAACGTACCAAAATAGTTTTTCCCCCAGTCAAAGATACTATAATCAAATTACACACCCAAATGCAACACAGTGTTACTCTCATTACAAATTCAACATGTTATATTGACACATGCTGTAGATCAGGTTTAGATTCTTGGTCTGATCTATTGTTAATGTCTGAGGGACATTCATTTCTTTAACCCATGGTACACATTTACAAACAATTTTTCAAGTTTTTGGTTTGAATGGGATATACTGTTTGTGGGCATGTTTTTCTAATGTTTACTCAGATATCCATGTTCTGTAAGTAAAAGGATTGTGGGAGTAACAATTGTATGTGATAGCCATACGTGTCCTGGACAATCCTAGTCCTTGAGGGCTGCAGTACTGCATGTTTAAGAAGTCTTTCTGCTTCTACACACCTTTCTGAAATGATTGCAACATTATTCTGCTCAGCAGGTTAAAACCAATCTGTTCACTGCAATCATCATCTTTCAACAACAGACAAACCTGTGTCAGCTGATAGGATCAACAATATGTGACCCTGATCTGAATTGTTCAAAAGGGAATAATGAGCTTCAAGTTCATTTTAATCAAACATGACATAATATCAAAAAGCCAAACATAATTTCATCAAATTTTTAAAAAAACACCACGTTTCTGACTGTAATAGCAGGTATTTCAGCTGCTTTTTGTTTTGCATTGCAAGGCAATATTTCAACACAATCAGCGCTATTTGGTGTAGCATTATAAATTAATGTTGTGCTTCCAATAAAACACAAACACACAAACACACAGCTCACAAACACAGTAGAGCAAACCAACAGCAAGTCACTGGTGCATTCTTTACACAGCACAGGAATACGTTCACAATCTGTAAGATTTGTTTTGCCAGAAAAGAAAATGAGTTCATCTTCACAGTCCTTCATGGATGAAACTCCAGAGGTCGACACTTAGCCTCAGCTTTCCGTCTCAGAGCTCCAGGGCGGTGATTAGCAGCCGTGACTTTGACCCACCATGTGACGGGCTGAATATTCAGAAGCACAAGGCGTGACTGCATCATGTTGTCAGAAAGAAACCTACTTCCGGTCTATAAATAGTCACACTTCAAATGACCTGCAAGAAGTAAAATACATTTATGAGAAATACAACTTACCCTGACAGACAAAGCATTGTCTAATAGACGCCTTAATGGCCCACGTCATTGAGTGACGCCGCTGGCTAAAGCATAAATATATATAAACACTAGATGACTCAAGCAAGATTCGGCAGCGTAGCTGAACGACGGCCATCTTACCTTAGACAACTGACATTCTGACATTCTGACGCGCTCTACGGTAGCTAGAAGTTAAGGGTATTTAAACAAAAATACCATTAACTCGATGAAATATTGACAAATTTACAAACAATTTGTCTTATTACAAACTTTATTATACGTAGGAATGACACAGGACACTTGTTGAAATTGCCACTTGCCGTTTGAAAATTGAGCAAGTTAGGGTGTCTGAGGTAAGATGGCCGCCACGTTGCTACGTCGCTCCCCATTGTCGAAAACCGCGGGTATGTCATCTAGTGTTTATATATGTATATGTATATCTATGGTGGTTTGCCTCCAGGCTACGCCCCGCCCAACAAAATACGTCATGATGTTTACAAACAATCAAAGGGTCTATATGGTGTAGGTTTATTTTTCATTTACAAAATCAAACAGACTATTTAAAGCAAGGACATTACTGGACCTCTGACTGTACTGTATGTCACTCTTAAAGAGTAACTAAACCCCAAACCAACTTTTTTTGTGCTGTACACAAATGTATTTGTATTAATCCTAGTCCCACTCTTCACATTTTAGTAAAAGTATTTTAATTTTGTGTGTTTAGCTGTAAAATGTCAGTGACTGCCCTCTAAGGGTTGAACGCTGCTATTACAATTGAATTTTGCTATTGGCTGAAAGAGATTCTTTAGATTCCCCTGTGTCATCAACTTTCACTGTTGGCCCCGCCCCTCCTATAAAAGCTGAGAGATTCAAAAGTAAGAGAAAGGGGAACTAGAGCCTAAACAGTTTGAGAACTGCTGGTATAAAACATTTAATGTTGCTAACATTAGCATAGCATGTAAACTCCCGGTCACTAGGTGTCAGTGAACGCACCATCAGACCTTGTTAAACTACCTCACTGCTCAATACATTTTAACTTCCATCCATCCATCTTCATACCCGCTTATTCCCGTTTATCAGGGTCGCGGGGGTCTGCCGGTGCCAATCTCCCGCTCTCATAGGGCGCTAGGCGGGGGTACACCCTGGACAGGGCACCAGTCCATCACAGGGCAACACAGACAGACAACCACTCACTCATTGACTCCTATGGGCAATTTAGAGACTCCAATCAACCTTACAGTCATGTTTTTGGATTGTGGGAGGAAGCAGGAGTACCCGGAGGAAACCCACGCAGCACGGGGAGAACATGCAAACTCCACACAGAAAGGACCCAAGTTTCCACCCCAGGGCTTGAACCCAGGACCTTCTTGCTGTGAGGCGGACGTGCCACCGTGCGCCCGCATTTTAACTTTATTTTCATAAAACATACTGGGAACTTTTATCGATGTATGTGGTTACTTTTTTTTGTTTTCTTAAAATAATTTCAGAAATTAACAGAATCTGAATCTGTTGTAGAAGCAAAAGTTTATTTGTAATTTGACAGTTTGATAAACATACCATTTGTTTTGGATATTTGTACTTGAATTACAGTTAGTTACCATTTACAAGTTCTCCCAAGTTTAAAAAATACAAAATAAATACATAAATGACTTGTATTTTATTTTTTCCATTTTGTATTGGACATTTTTACCTGAGTTCCTCTTTCAGCCTGTTGAGTTTATCAAACAATCGGTCGTTCTTCACCTGCATGGGAGCACTGGGCACAAACCAGGCAGCCACAAATTTACATATGACGACGACATGCTGCAAGCAGAGAGGGCTTAGATTAGTGTCTGAAAAGGATAGTATGCACACTTCACTTACTAAACTGGTCAGAGAAGGATTCAGTCAGCATCAGAGAGATTGCGTACTCAAAAGGAATAATGGATGAAATGGGACATTTCTCTGTTTTTCAATTAGTTAAAAAGAAAGTACGAGCTTTTAGCTTTAGCTCATCACTAAAAACAAAGCAATAGCAGTACGTCTACTCTAAAGTAAAATGTAAAGGCAGTGGTGGACAAAGTGGAAAAAAAGGAGCTGATGAAGTAGGATTACATTTATTAGGAATACGATCATTACAAAAACACCTGAAAACCCTTATAGCAGTGTCTCTTAAACTTTATTGCCCCATGTACCCCTTAGCCCAGGTTATACATTATTTATTTGTATCTTTCCTGTGTCTCGTCCAACATTAACCTTGAATTTAGGCCTTTTTATGCATTTATTTCTGATGTTTTGCTCATTTTAGAATTCAAACTTCACCTTTTGGTGTATTTTCAAAGGTTGTGCCACAAATTAATATTGATGAATGAGGAAAAAAAGTGTGTGAATGTAAAAAAAAAAATCTTTAATGTTAAAAAGAATAAACTGACAAAGGTGTTCAAGTAAGCTTTGGGGTACATGTACCCCAGTTTGTGAACCACTGCTTTATAGTAAGTTGACTTTTTTTTAGTGATGTGCATCAGTTCTCCCCACGACAGGTGGTTTCGTGTTTTTCTAAGAGTTAAACTATTCATATTAACTCAAGAACAAAAAATATTATATAATAAAATTATGTGTTGTGTGCTGAATCTTGATATGTAATTTATGGCATCATTTTATACCTGAATATTTTGCAAACAGGTAGAGTTTCATTTTGATAAATTATCAGTTTAATTTAATTTTTGTATTTCTATGTGGTGTGTATTTCAGTTAATGTTCTTATGTATTATTTATGCTTTGGTTATTGTGTTTTATTCAGGTTTATTCTTTTTTTCTTTTCTGTGTGAACGTTATTTGTACATCTAATTTACTGTAATCTGTTTGTTGTACTTCGCAACTGTCATGATATATAGTCTGTGATGTAGACCCCAGGAAGAATAGCTACTGCTTTAGCAGTATAGCTAATAGGAAAATAATCTGTGAAGGTTCCTGAACATTAAGCATATTTTTATTAATTTCCTTCTGCTCTAATAAACTTTAATAAAGTATAATCTTATCTTAAATGCCTTGTTTCTTCCTTCAAAGGTGTGTCTAATAGGTTTAAATTAGTGGTGGGACTAGATTAAAAAAAAAAAATTAAAAAAGAAATCTAATTAAATAGATAGACTTTTAATTAATTGCATGACAATATTTGCCACAAGAAGTAGTAGAAGTTAGCAAACTTTCTAAAACAAATTTCAATTTCAAATTTTGTATTAAAAAAAACAAAAAAAAAACAGCACTTAGTACAAAACATTCCAGAGAAGTGGAAACTGAACAAAGTAAAATAACTTGAATATTTGTGGCATGAAATAAAAAGAGCAACTGATGAAGCTGTTTTAGTTTAAAATAGTCTTTCTACAGTACGTAGCAGTTGATAAGTTGGGTCAGATCAGCACATTTCTCTCCCCCCAGCCAAAAGTATGCATTGATTAGATGACATAAGTTCTGATCAATTTCAATATTAAGGAGCTTTTTTTAAAGTTTGTATTTTCTGACAAAAATGTCATGAATTTTAATTCTTAGTTTTATTACTTCTGCCTTTTGCATTTAGTCCAAGCTGTCGTGTTCTGTTTAGTTTTTGTTTGTGTTGTGGTTCTCTTTTAGTCATTGTGTCTTTGTTTATTCTGTTTGAGTCTGGTCTCCTGTGTTAAGTCTTGTCTTTGTGTTTCAGGTATTCCTGCTCGTGGCTCCACCCCCAATGATGTCAGTGTGTTTGAGTTGTGACTGATTAGCTGCCTCATGTTTTGCACCCAGGGGGTCTTTCATCAAAGTGTTCCCAGTAGAGCCAGGCTTATGGTTTAAACCTGGTTCAGCTAAGCCGTCCGTGACCATGCCGGCTTTTACCATTTCATCAAACTCTTCTCAGCTAGAAGCTCCCCAGCTGAGCCGAGCCAGCTGACAGTAAGTACACGTCCTCATAAGACCCACGAGATTGATCACAGATTTAATGATTAGAGAGTGACGGTGAATGAATGAGAAGTCAATAAAAACCAATGCTGACACCAACAGGACGTGACGTCATCTGTTACTGAAATAATGTGAAAATAAAAGACGGACACGTAAAAAAAAAAAAAAAAATGGCCGACTGAGTATTTCAAAAGTAGTAAAGGGTTAAAAAATGTAGTAGTCAATTTATCATAGCAAACAACTGAAGCATGTGATCAAACACTGATTGTGAGCGTTTGATAAGTTTTTTGAACACCTGTCAGCGTTTAATAAAAGATGATGTAACTCACAATTAAATAAGTCATTTATGAGACTTGAGTGTTTGAATATTTTGTTGAACTCGGCACTAAATGAACAGCGGGAGCAGGCAGCGGTGCTGTTGGATGTCGCATCCAACACTGTAGACGCTGCAGGTGCAGGTGAGCACGGGAGGTGCGTGCACTATGCGCACATCCGTCATTGGGAGCCTTAGTGCTCTGCCCTGTGACTGTCCCTGAAGCCCCTCCCTCTCTGTATATCCACAGCTTTCTCATCAATATCTGATCAATGAATGGACACATTTAAACGGAGGCGATGGATACGCACGTATCCTTGTATATTACTACGAATGGTTTAAACACATGCAAACATCTCATTAAAAATACCGTACACATTAAACATGTAATAAGAAAATGATTCTATCACCATTTATATGGATTTAAAATCATATTAAAACATTTACCACATTATTCTGTTTAATTTCCTTTTAAAATACTGTATTAAAGCTGTATTTAAAAAAAAAAATTAGAAAAGTCTTTTTGACTCCTTTTTCCTTTATTGAGTGTTTTAAAGCATCAGTAAATGACTTCTTTAATAATGATGACGTGGTTTCATGAGAGTGCTTCTGCAGCTTAAACCTGGTCGGGAGCAGGTTTGACTCACAGACTGTGTTACTATGGTAACCCAGGTGTTTTCTCTGACGAAACGGCCGTTCCAGTTAGAACCCAGCTCAACGGAGCCAGACTATTAGGTTAAACCTGGACTTAACCCTGAGCTGGGTTTGATGAAATACCCCCCAGGTGTGACCCATTCCCAATCAAGCCTCCCTCCCTCACTGGATCATTCTATTGTTGACCCTCCTTCTGTCCTGCTGCGTTTATTCCCTGGTTTTCCTTGTGCCCTGTTAGATTTTTGGTTTTTGAGTTTGGAAGAAACATGGACTGGTTCCAGGAACGCTATGCCTGCATTCTGCCTCCTTCTCTCTCTGCATTTGGGTCCACACTCCCATCAACACACTGTGACACAAGCTTTGCTTTAGTTAAACATAAACTATTAGTCTACTAAATAAACACTGTCCTTCTGACAAAACAAATCACGCTGTCCCAATGAAAGATTTGTTTTTCCTGCACATGACGTGTTTGTATTTTCCTTTTTTTTAGCCTCTGTTACTTCTTTTCTTTCACTCAATCTGTTTGTTGTTTTGTCAATGAATGAGTTTATCGAGCCTCACAAAAGAAGTGTTTGGAGTGTTGGTGCCAATCTGACCTTTTGTTTATTTTGGAGTATGCACAGTACGCTTTCATGTGTTTTGTAAAACACTGTAAATCAGACCTTATAACAATCAGATGTGCTATTTAATGTGTTACTGTCATATTTCAGTGATACGCTTCACGCTGGTCTCACTATTTTATTCTCGGTGGATACTACTGACATTTAGAGTTTAATCAAAAACCATTTAGTAAAAAAAGGTCACTTTAAAATTGAAGAAATTGATCCACAACTCATTTTGAGTGAGAATCATACCTGTCAAATTTTGGATTTGAAAATATGTTACATTTTCTGGCCATTCAACAGTCCCAACCAAGCTCCAGTATCTTGTATATTTTAAGACAGGTGTACAAAAATTCTAAATTACACATTTGTCAACCATTTACTAAATAGAATTACTGTAAGTGATTAGAATGTGGGAGGCCGACCTTTGTTAACATATGGGCTAAAACTCATATCTCAAAGTAGAATATCGATATATCGTGCAGCTCTAATTCCTACATTATAATACCTAATACCTAATATAATACCTAAATGAAACCATGGGTATATGAAGCACATTTGTTTATTTAATATATTTACAGTTCATATACAAGTCAACACGTTGCATATTTACTGTTAATTTCACATTGCTTGTCTTTAAGTTATTATTTTCATTACATATTTTCTTCTAATTTTTCATGCTCTCTCATGTGGTTCTTTGGTGTTCACTAACAACTTATTAGACACATGTTGCAGACTTTACATCCTCTAACACTTTTTTGAAAGGAGTGTATATTTGTGGCGCTTGTGATTGGTTGATTTTTCACGCCGACTTGCTTCATTTCTTCCCCCGTGGGAGATGCTAAAATCTAACGAGTCTACTAATCTAACAGAACCCATCCTGCTGCTCTTAACTCTGTCACATTTTACAAGGTATTTACACGACTTCTTGGTTTTAACGTCTTCTTACATCCATCCATCTCTCTTCTTGGTTGTTTCCGGATGTCATGTACTGAGTTCACATCGTACTGAGATTGTATATGCGCATGCACGCACATGCGCACTACTGAAAAATGATTATGGATTATGTTAGGGTTAGGGTTATAAACTCAGTACGAATGTAAACTCAGTACGTGACACCGGGTTTGTTCATGTTGTCGGCACTGATCTAATCTAATCTAATCTAATCTAATCTAATCTAATCTAATCTAATCTAATCTAATCTAATCTAATCTAATCTAATCCCAGGGGGAATTTACTTGCGTTACCGACACTCAAGAAATATTACAAATAAAAAGAATAAACATTAAAGAAAGAAAGAAAGAAAGAAAGAAAGATAGATAGATAGATAGATAGATAGATAGATAGATAGATAGATAGATAGATAGATAGATAGATAGATAGATAGATAGATAGATAGATAGATAGATAGAAAGAAAGAAAGATAGAAAGAAAGAAAGAGAGATAGAAAGAGAGAGAGAAAGAACATAGTCAATGTGATGTAATGTAATCTAATCTAATCTCACACTTCCCCTCAGGGCACCTCAGGTGTCAGTTCTCATGAAGCTGGTGAAAGCGTTCAGTTTAGAGAGGCAGAGGAATGTTTTTATTAATTTATCTTTGAATTATTACTACATTATAATAGGAGATATTTACAGGATAATACTAATACAGGACAATGGCAGGTAAAATACAGGAGTTTCCCGGCCTAAACGGGAGACTTGACAGGTAGGGTGAGGATACATAGTTTGGCTAACGTTGCTTTAAAGATGTCACCCTTTGTGTGAACGTGGTTTATTGTGTGTTTAAAAATGATTGCAGTGTGAAACCCATTGTCTTTCAGTCTAACTTCCAAATCCATCCAGCAGAAAAAAATAGCACTGTTGCTGTGTGACGTCACCTCATTAGCTGCGTTTCTGTCTGGTCACATTCCTCTGCTTGCTAACGTTGATCTACGTAAGTATCTGCCTTTAACGGTATTTATCTTTACAGATCTGTTGTCAGAGGATCAAAGTCCTTCTTCTTCTTCACTGTGAGCTATCACTTCTCAAATTTAACCATTTCCTGTTTGTGATTTCTGTCGAGTTAACCTGAAACCTGCCTTTGACTTGTTAATGAAGCAGTTTATAAACTGGCTGCCAGAACAGAACCAGCGCCTAAATAGTTACTGTCTTTGTTTACCATAATATTGGGCTAGTTCCAATCCAAACAGACAAACTTGGAAAGGATTAAAGGCGTTAAAATATGTGTGCTTTGTTATCGGGACATGGGAACTTACCTCAAAGAGAATGACAAAAGCAAAGCGCACAGCTAAGATTAGCCAGAATTGTGGTTTGAAAGTGTAGTCCTCATTGCTTCTGTAGTCCTTATAACTGTGGAGAGAAGAAAATACCTGAGCTTTATTTATCAAGTGGCTCTTAATGTAACAACAGTGTGTTGTTAAAAAAAACGCTACAGTAATCACTGCTGATGAATGTGAAGCCTACGCACTAACAAGTGGCTACTATTGTGTTCTGCACACATTATTACAGTAGTAACACTAAAGTAACATTTATTATTGTATTATAATAAGGTTTTATCAAATACAAGCACAGCTTTGTGTTTATATTTAATTTGGGATAATATTTGCTGATATTTTGAGTTATTATTATTATTATTTTAACAACAACAATGGGAAAACTATAATTAAGAGAATGTTTGGTACATCTTGCAATGGTTAAAATCTGTGTATCATTCGTTTTTCATTATGTAACAAAAACATGAAAAAAAAAAACATTATTCATCATTATTTGATATTTGTTTCCAAAACCAAAATGAAAAAACAAAAAACAGCTTGTTTTTCAAATTCAAGCTCTTTTGCTTCGATACAGAAAACAAAAAACGAACACCGTTATTCGTTTTCTCCGTTTTTGTTTATTTTATTTTTTAGTTATTTATTCAGTTCATTTCCGACATGGTTGCAATCACAGAAATTCACTTTGACATTCAGAGCAAAATCACATCATGGTTTTTTTTTTTTTTTTTGTCTTTTTGTATGCCGGAAAGGGCGACTTTCCTGGTCAAACATTCTTATCTTCTTCATACCACAATTTCATCTTTTCATTCATGTTTTTTTTTTCTTTCCTTTTTTATGTGATGCGTTCTCGTCTGCAGTCATTGTTCCTGTTATTACTCCTCCTCACTCTTCTTGTTATCCGTATCCCCTCGGGCATTCTTTTCCAGTCGTTGTTTACGTTCCTCCAACTCTCCAAACGAAAAGTTCTTCTTCTTTCAAAGCACCTTAATATCCTCGGAAAGTCGTCTCGATGGCGCTCAATGACCAGTTGATGAGTTCCATGTCTTCGCTGTGTTGTTCGATGAAGAGTTGACTTGGGACCTGTATGCGTGTAGGAATATCCTCCATGTCTTCTCCTTAAATCTTGTCAGATTTACGGATTGTTTTTTTCGTTTTTTCATTTTGGTTTTGGAAGCAAATATCAAATAATGAATGTTTTTTTTCATTTTTCATGTTTTTGTTACATAATGAAAAACGAATGAACGAATGATACACTGATTAAATCCATGTTTTACAGATGTGTTGTAGTGAAACAAGCCAAAAGTTTGCCTTCATTAAAAACCTTTAGACTTTGCTTTTATTTAATGCAGAATGTACCAACATTTACTTTTGGGTACATTGATGTATTTAGATGAAAGCTGAATAAAAGTTACAGGGAAAGGCCTTGGTTTTTAGTTTAGCAAAGAGTCAGACTTTTGGTGCAAAAACCATCAGTTTTAAGCATGAAAAACACAAATAAATAATAATTATACAGTAGTGAAACCTTACTTCTCATTTTAACATCATGTTTAAACTAAAACAATTATCTATTTTTTTGTACAATTTATATCTAGTTTTCAAACTTTTAAACTGAGGAGTATGTTTAGAAAAAAAAAATATTGACATTATTCAATGAAGATAAAATAGTTCCCTCCAGTGGTTTCTGATGGCCAATCAATCATCTCAAGTGTTTCTAATCTAGTTGTGTTTGTTGTTTTTTGTTTGTGTGTGAAATAATAATATTAATCCATGGACATGTCTTATATCAGTTCATTAAACTAATAGATGCTCAATAACATCTCACTGTTTAAAACACTCCATTTGTCAGTTTTTAGAAAAGTACACAATAAAGATCACTGATATGTAATATGATGCAAAGATGCACAAACTGGTAAAAAAAAAAAAGGTACAGTAACGTAGCACATCAACACTGCAATGGTTAGTTTTGTATTAAATTACTGGAAAGTCCACCTGTACTTTAAGCCATATGTTGTTCTTCTGTCCTAGATAACGGCTAATCCTCAATCCTGTCACAAGTTCTGGGGAAATGCATTAAAATGGGTCTCTTCCTTCCTATATCTTTGTGTACCATTGTATTCCCAAACAAAAAAGAGTCATTAAAAAAAGAGCAACAGAGCACAAACCTGCAGTAAGTGACATTAAGACCATGAGCTGTGATCGTTTGGTTTGGTGAAAAGATGTTGTTCCTGTCACCGATGCGTGCGATGGACAGCGTGTTGTTGATGTAGCCAATCATGCAGCTGAAACAGAAAACCAGTTACTGGGGCTGAAGGTGGAGCACATTTGAATTTGAACAAATGCAACAACAATATTTGTATTTCCAAAAGAAAATGCAAGTGAGGATGCAGGTGCTGGCCCACGTCACACTGCATTAGCATTAGCATTAGCATTAGCAAAGCTATCATTAACATTAGCTAGAATTAGCTAGTATTAGCATTAGCTAGCGCTAGCGCTAGCGCTAGTGCTAGCATGAGCATGAGCATGAGCATGAGCATGAGCATGAGCATTAGCATTAGCTAGCATTAACATAAACATTAGCTAGCATTAGCATAGCATAGCATAGCATAGCATAGCATAGCATAGCATAGCATAGCATAGCATAGCATTAGAATTAGTAGAGCATTAGACTAGCATTAGAATTAGCATTAGCTAGCATTAGCCTAGCAATAGCATTAGCTAGCATTAGCCTAGCAATAGCATTAACCTAGCATTAACATCAGGATAGCGTTAGCTTTTACCGAGCAATAGCATTATCCGAGCATTGACATTATCTAGCATTAGCTAAGCATTACCCTAGTAATAGCTGAGCATTAGCAATAAGGCTGAAAAAGGTAGAAATGTGTTGAAGGTAGTAGCTAAACATGTTAAAGGTCAAATCAGCTGAAGAACGGCTGGGGATGAAAGGGTTAAAAGTTGAAAAAGCTGAAATTTTAAATAGAAATGAATGGGAAAAAAAAAATTCAATAAGTCAAAAAGTTGAAAAGTACAAGCATAAATCTTGGCAACTTTCTGAATTTTTTGACAGATTATTAGTCAAAATCATACAAACAGTGTAGGAGGAGTTAACGCAGACAGAAGAAAAAACGGATTAAACAATAACTGATGATAAATAAATGCTCACTCAACATCTGTCGCGTTGCCGTTGGCACACGGGCCGTAGCGGTATCGGTAAACCAGGCGAGGGATGAAGTCTGAGGACACGCCGATGACCAGCCCGTTGGTGATGACGGCCAGGACGCCGATGGCCTCCAATATATCGATCCAAACACCTGAGGAAGAGCTGAGAGACGTGAGAAGGCACAAAACCCACAGAGATCAGACGTCTTTACTCACCAATGTCGTTGGTTTTCTTAGGAACCATCCTGCGCTCCAGCGTCACCATCTTTATCGCATCCAAACGGATCTCAATGATATTATTAATGAGAGCGAGGAGTGGAGCGAGTGGAAACGCAGCCACAAAGATAGTGGTGAAGCTGAACTGGATCACTGAGAAACACAACCAAGTCAAAGAAGACTTTACAATTTATTATTATTTGTTTTTGTGAGAAATTCTAAACACTTTGTTTCAAATATTCACGTACCAAAGTTTGTACATACCAGGGATGGGGTCCATTACACTTTTCAGTTACAATTACGAATTCAATTACCCATGTTCAATTACAATTAAATAACAATTACAGTGACCTGCATTTTTTCCAAATACAATTAGACTACAATTCTTTTTCATCCTCATTAAGTCAATTACGATTACGTTCTCAATTACTAAAGTTCAATTACAAATAATAACAATTGAAATAAATATAATAAACGTAATAAAAGTTATCATTTGATGATAACGCCAATATCTATCATCTAATTTATTTCCTGTCTATTGGTTAACTTATTAGGCTTCCTAATCAATGAAAATATAGGTTTTAATATTTTCTAAAATGGTAAAAAGTGGGAAAGCTTGATATAAAAACATATTTTAATAATAATTAACTACGTGTAGAACTATACATAGTTATAATCATCACATGGTTCCCGAGTTTTGGGTAAAATTGTGATTGACAATTTTTATACAATTATTACAATTACAATTACAAAGTCAATTGTCTGAATTCAATTACAATTTAATTACGAGTACGACAGCAACAGATTTGAAAAATTACAATTGTGATTACAGTTATAGTTGACCCCAACCCTGGTGCATACGCATTAATGAAATATTGATCCTGATCAATTGATAATTGTTGTTTGTTATTAAATTTAATTTAAAAATCCTTTCTTCTTTGAGATGGTTTGATTTAAATCCCAATCATAATAATTTATTTATTTGTTTTGTGTAATGAAGTGTGAGTACATTTCAGTTTATGTGGGTCTGAGTCCTAGGTGTCCAAAGTGTAGTACGGGTTCCCCTAGTGATACGCAAATTGTCATTAGGGGGTACATGAATAAAAAATAAAAAATTAGAAACTACAATATAAATCCAATATAAAGCCTCCATGCAGTGCCACAAATTACACATTAGCAAATTCAAGACTACCCACGGTTACAGATTATTATTATTATTTTTTAATTATTATTATGTGTTCCTCAACAGGATCGGTCAAATTCAGAGACACATTTCACGGTAGGGCTACAATGTATGTGACATTACATCAGTGGTTCCCAACTTTTTTGGGTCGTGGCCCCATTTTAAAATCACAAATTTTATAGCGTCTGCAGAGATTTTTTTCTTTCTTTCTAGAATTAGCTTTTGATAATGTTTGTTGTTGTCAGGATTAGTGCATAAAGGTACAAGATGTGCCAGCGCAGATATTTACAGTATATACTGCATTTTATTCAAACTAGATTTATATATATGTATAGAATACAGTTGTTGTTAAAATGTTTTGTGTGTGTGCTGTTATAATTCGAAAAACAACAATTAAAACATTTTTAAAAATACATTTTGAATTCCAAGCGACCCCACATGGGCTCACGACGCCAATGTTGAAAAACACTGCATTAGTACATTCTTTAAGTGTACAGCAGTAAGAGGGTACATGGCTTCAGGTTAAAGGTTTTTAAGTAGAGTAAGAGTAAAAAAAATAAGTAAATAAATAAATAAATAAAAAAATTACATTAAAATAAAATTAAAAATTAAAAATTAAAAATTTAAAAAAATTAAAAATTAAAAATTAAAAAAAATTAAAAATAAAATAAAATAAAATAAAATAAAATAAAATAAAATAAAATAAAATAGATATGTGAATTTAAGTGTTATTGTAGAAAACACTGAGACAGTTTAAATAGGTATAAGTAAAGGGTTGATATGTGGTAAAGGTTTGCATTGTCATACCCATCTCCAAGAACTCATTGAAAAGACTGAAGGAGTCGACGTCATTGAGTCGGTAATTACTGTCCCAGTTTCGGAGTTTACAGTTGTCGCACAGCTCGGCTCCTTCTTTGGCATCTGACTCATCCTTCAGATAGCAGTGGGCACATCTCCTCTGAAGCTTCTGGGTTCGCCTCCTTTTCCAAAACCTGCAGAACCAGCTGGAACACATATTTGATCCATTTAGAGCCTGGAGTGCACATGCATGTTGGTGCATGTTGGTGCATGTTGGTGCGCAATCTTTTTCATTTAAATGTGTACTCACGGGCCAGTGAACTCAAAGACATTGCTGATGGTTTGCTTTAGCACCATTATGATGGTCATTTGGATAAACAAATCTGTGAGACAGCCACTGGGGTGACACTGCATTAATCAGAGTGAAGTGTCAATTTTACTTTATAATTGTTATAGTAAATCAAACTGGTTAAAAATCACTGTTTGTTCACCTCCTCAAGCCTCCATTTTCCAGCAATGCGTACGTAATCACCAGGATGGCCATTTATTCTGTTGGATACATCACAAAACCAGGATTACTTCAACGGAAAGAGGATCTGACAGTTCATGAGACCGGTCGAAAAGTAAAGATATTACGGTAACACTTTATAATAACTATCCGTTATAAGTCGTTAATAGATCATTAATAAACTGTCAGTTAATGAGTTATAAATTGCTTGAATATTTACAAACAGTTTGTTAAGGATTTATAACTCTGCCTCATAGATGGCCAATAGATAACTTAAAAGCTGTTAGTTAACAATTTATAAATGACATGTTAACTGTATGTTAATGATTTATAACTATTAAGGTGCTTTCACACCGAACGGGACTGAAGTGACTGAAACAACGCGATTACATTAAAATCAATGTAAATGACGCAACCTCAAGTTATCTCCCCTAAAGCGACGTGACACGTGTAAGTGGAAAAATGTGAACTTTTTAAGCGACTTAAAGCGACAAATCCCTCGTCCTTCACTGTCTGTAGAGCAGAGGCTGCAGCCCCTCCCTGGAGGTGCCCAATCCTATCAACTCATCAACAAGTTCTGCAGAAGCCTGATAACGATTCTGATCATTTGAATCAGGTGTGTTGGAAGAGGGAAACATCTAAAACATGCTGGATAGTGGCCCTCGAGGACCAGGATTGGGGACCCCTGCTGTATGACTTCCTCAATTTATCGGGGCAAAATTAAAGCAATTAACTTCTGGAAAAGTAACTACTGATCATAACACATTCTGAGTTAACGCATCCTTTAATATCTCTGTAAGTTGATGATTTAAACTGTAAAAGCAGAGTAAGAAGGAAAAGAAGTGATCAAACCTCTCTCTCTTTCCCTCTACCCTGTCACTGGCTCACACACACACACCCACACATACACACACACACACACTCACGAGTCAATCGAGTCACTGGAGCGATGAAGTGATGGAGTGATCATAAAGCACCGGTATGTGCAAACGACACATCAGGGGCGATGGAAGCTACTGCAGCGCTGCCGTCGCGCTCGGTTTGAACGCACCTTTAGAGTTGAGCCGGACACTTGGCTGAAACGAGTATTCTGTACGGATAAAGCACTTTTGCAAAAGCCCCAGTATGATACGAGTAATACGAGTCAATATCTGTGCTCAGATTGAATGAACATAATCATTGGATAGCTGACTGTGTCTGTGTCCTGTGTCAGTCACTGCGCTCCACCCCTACTGTGTCCCGCTCTGCATGCTCACTCACTGACAACTCTGTCTCTGCTCAGTCACTCGGGTTTGCGGGTCTTTTCTGTTAACATTGAGGGTTTCTTCCGCTTCAGGTTTGTTTTTACTTCAGTTTGTACTTTAACCAGTAGAGTTCTATTAAACGTAGTGCTTGGTAGAGCTGCCTGTCGGTGATTTTTTTTTTCTTTTTTTAACTGGCAGCTGATTCTGACCTATTTGCACAATCAACAACGCAACACGATTGCAATGTGTTGTTTTTATACAAAAACAAGTGTTTCAATCGCGTGCCGATGCTAGTACAATGCAGTTCTCCAGTTGTTTTGCACCTAGCGCATGCACCTCATTTAGTATGCATACGTCACATGAAATGGGTCTTGATCTGAAGCTCAATGCTGATGCTGTCTTGCAAAATAGTTTTCTAATCAGCAATCAATATAAAAATTTCTGATCAACCCATATCAATTGCATGCTTAAAATAACATACCAGTTAACACTAGAAGTCCCACAGAGGTGTCAAATGAACTTTTTACCTATAAAACCCAGAGAGGGGTCATTCGACACAAAGGATTTGCGCTAACGCCTGTCCTCAGCTGCTTTTGTTATGTCAATGAGGCAGTAAGTGTCGCACCACAGGAGGGGCCCTGCATCCTGGGTTCAGGAAGAATTTCAGTTATATACAGTTGCATTGATATTTTAACTCTTTTTGGGTTTTTTTACATGTGTTAATGGACTATGTAAGAAACATATATTTAAAATTCTCATAAGGTGGAGGCTTTAACCCTCTATGACACAGCAACCTTTTTTCCTGATTTTGTCATTTTTTGTATAACATCTACAATTTTTCTGGTTACTTTTTTTATTTTTAAATGCCAGTTCATAAATTCTGATGCACATCAGTGTCTTGACCAGGTTGTGAAGGGATTGTGATAATAAAAAAAATATATATATAATTTTACACTATGGCCCTTATTATACAGTTTATTGTTGAGAGGCACACCCAGGTTCTTGAAGTGCTCAGTAACAATGTCCTTACTGGATTTGTCTCAGGCCCCATTTACACTACACATTAAATCTGATGTTTTTTTGCCCTCAAGTGACTCTGTTTCTTTCAATGTTTGTAGTCTGTGTTTGTTCTCCCCCAGCATCAAGCAGAATGAGTTAATAAATGGGGCATTGTGACTTTAGCTTCCAGGGCACTTCCCCCTAACATTCCAGACTTCCATTGTTAGAGTCAGGCTCTCCCCCCTGCTGATTTCTCAGGTGATTCATTTACAAATGAATAGATGCAAATTGTAGCCATCAGAGTCGTCAGTTTGGTCCTAGAGTTCATTTGACCCTGCTCTGGGACTTCTGGGGGGATATAGAAATCCCTGGGACTTCTAGTGTTAAAGCCTGCCCATTTCAAGACAACCCGACCCGACCCGACCCGACCCGACCCGACCGTGGCTCAGGTGGTAGAGGGTCGTCTTCTGATCGTTCGATCCCAGTACCTGACTATGTGTCGAAGTGTCCTTGGGCAAGACACTGAACCCTAAGTTGCTCCCAGTGGTCGACTAGTGCCTTGCATGGCAGTCCTGTCCCATTGGTGTGTGAATGTGAGAGTGATTGGGTGAATGAGCTGATATGTAAAGCGCTTTGAGACTGCTTCAGTGTGGTGATAAAGCGCTATATAAATCAAGTCCATTTACCATTTACCATTACATCCGGGTTAAATCCTGCCCACTTTCAGGTTAGGCCCTGCCCACTCCGAGTACAGATACAGATAGAGATAATTCATATGGTTAACAGATACAGATACACATAATGCCGCACTCGCTCATCCCTAATAACTATACCTTATAAATTAGTAATAGATCATGAATAAGCTAGTAGTAAACTGCTTATTAATGACTTGTAAAGTATCAGTTAAAACATTATATACACGTTATTGGGACGTTATTCTAAAGTTGCAATTATTTCTCATTTTACTAACGTATATAAAGTCATATAAGTTGGTCAAAAACTCCAGGAAACATCTGACATTTGTAATTGTTAAAGGTTTGTGTACTAAATATTAAGTTCCATGTTTTTATTGTATCGAATACTTCATTCATGCAATAAGATAAAAATCATGTGTTTTTGTCGGAAAAAAAATGATATTCCATCTGTCAGGGTTGAAGTGTACCTGTCTCCACTGTAGTTATAAATCATTAACATACAGTTAACATGTAACCTATACATTGTTAACAGCTTGTAAGTTATCTATTGGCTATCCATAAGACACTGTTATGAAGACTGTAAGCAAATATTTCATTCACGATCTATTAACTATTTATAATGGATAGTTATTATAAAGCGTTGCTGATGTTCTGCAGTTTCTCACCTGCCGAGAAGAAAAGCCACGTAGAAGAGTGAGGAGAAATATGTGAAGAACTGGAAGGTGAACATCTTGACTGTGAAACTCTTCTCTGTGGCAGCAAATGAGCGAGTTCCTCTGAGAAACACAGAGAAAGTCAGTGGTTATAGTTGAAATACAATGAAATACAACTAAGGAGGTAAAGTTGCCTCAATAGGTTGAAAAAAGGACTTCATTTCCTTTAATTTACATACACACAGTCAACTTCCACTTTAAACTTTTTTATGAAGCAAAGATGTAAACCAGTGGTTCCCAAACCCTCCACAGTCCCGTACCCCTTTTAACCTGAACCCATGTACCCCCCACTCCTGCACAATTAATTAATTAATTAATATTTGTGCTTGAATTACAGTTAGTTGCCATTTACTTGCTAAAAAAAATGAAATGAAATGAATTGTATTTCATGCCATTTTATAGTTAAAAAGGAGAAATTTGTAATTGTTGATTGCGTGATGTATCGTATTGTTTAGTATTGGGATATATTGTATCGTGATATGCAAATCGTGAATCATCATCGAGATTCATGGCTATGTACAGCCCTAGAGCCAGCCCAACTTAACTCAAAAGTTTGGAACCATCTCATAAATATCCAAGTAGAATTTGAAAGATTAACACAGAATCAAAATCGAATCATGATTAATCGATTCAAAACCTTAATAATCGAAATCTAATCGATTGAGGAAATTGGCCATGATACCCAGCTCTAGTGAATAGTATGAATAGTATGTGTCTGTAGACAGACAGTGACGACCAGGGGAAGTGACGTGTGGAGAAACTCGTCACCGATTGGAATCACTCAAAGTTAATTAAAAAGTTCACATTTTTCAACTTTGAGCGACTTCCAGTGACTCAGGACGCACAACAAAGTCGCTGGAATTGTGCGAGTCACGCCACTTGAAGGGAGGTCGCTTGATTTTGGGTCATTTACATTGATTTTAGAAAGTAATCTAGTCGCCAGAGATGCTGAAGTCGCGTTCGGTGTGAACACACCTTTACAGAGGCCGATGTGTAATTTATGGCAATGCATGGAGGCTTCTGACTGCTGGTTGAATTATTTTCTAGTTTCCAGTGTTGTCAAGCTGTTCACGTACCCTCTATGACAATTTGCGTACCCCTGGCCCTGGGGGTACCCGTACCTCACTTTGGGAACCAAGGATGTAGGCTATACACTCAGACAATTACTCTTTACCATAATAACATGAATAGATTTTTATTTTAAAGCTGCTGCAGATAATAGAGATAAAGATACAGTGTAGGACGGGCCTCAGATCAATAAACCAAAGATCATTTACTCAAAAACAACAAAAAAAGGTAGGAAGTTTGGAATGACGCTCAAGTTTGTTTTGATCTCCATCTAAACTCTCTCTTATTGACAGTCTGAAGTTTGGTGCATTGCATTGTGGGATATAGAATAGATGGATGCATAGAAGCGTTTTTCCTTCATTCTTACTGTGATTTCTGACAAATAAACATCTGCCATTGTGGCAATTTCAACCTTTTACATCTATTTTTAAGCAAATAATATTTGGTTTATTACTTCTACTGTATGAGGCCTGCACCATGTCTATATCTGGTTAAGAAAAAACAAAAGATTGCCTCCAGCATCTTTAAAAAAAACCAAACATATAAAATTATTTCAAAAAGATCAAAGATTATTGTTCACTGTGTCTCAAACTGCTAGTTCCACTCTTCCACTGAATAGTAGTAGTAGTAGTAGTAGTAGTAGTAGTAGTAGCACCTCCAGGAATGAAGTGAGAAGAACATCACAGTTAAAACCTCAGTCGTTGTCTCTCACATGATTTTTACACCCTCTCATAAATGTTCCAGTTCCAATGTCCACTCTAACCCAAAGCCTGTTTGTAGCACATATGTTTTTTGTGCAGTGATACTAAAAGGTACAATACTTTCGTATTTTTCTTTGAGTGTTTAAATGTGGTCATCTTTGACATTTTGTAGTTGGTGAAAAATGTACAAACTAAATAAGGTGTAAATCCACATTGCTTTGTTATTCTGTGCTGATCAGAAAAGGCTTGTGATTACACATCAGCACCTGAACAACATCACCAGTTAACGAAGGAACAGTGAACACAACAGCACACAATCACCTTCACCCTATTGGTTCAGGGGTGAATGTAAGCAGTTATGCCATAGAACTGCATAGTGTCACAGTCATTAAATTGCGACCCACTTTTAGTTATATATATATATATATATATATATAGTATATATAATATATATATATATATATATATATATAGTATATATATATATATATATATATATATTCTAGTATATATATATATATATATATATATATAACATTATTATTGTTTGTTTTTCCTTATACCACTGACCCCTGACAGGTGAAAGTAAACCATATTGTTTTTAAGTTCATCAGGACACCTGTTAATGACTGGGAAATAATAGGAAGAAAGTAAATATTTCACTGAAAAAAAAATAAAAATAAAAGTTGAGGATTCATTTTCTACATTACAATAAAAGTTCCTCTGCTTAATGTTTCAAGTGTTCGTACACCCCAGGTCTGTGCTGACCTGCCACGAATTTTAAAAAATGCCTCAATTATGGGCGTGGCTTCCTCGAGTAGTAAGACACGCCCAGTCACAGTAAGCCCCGCCCCCACAGTGCTGCACAGTTCCACATGGAGCTGTCACTCAATGATCACTGAGGAAACCAGGTCCCTCCTCCGTCATTTATAGGAGGGGGCGGGGCCAACAGTGGCTGATCTATCTCAGCCAAGAGCAACGTTCTATTGTAATAGCTGAACATCAAAAAGATTAGGAAAATCTTTATGATGTTCAGTTTAAAAACATTATTCAGACTTAGGGCTGGGACATTTATTGAGATATACAGTATATATTTTTTCTCATACTCAATAAAAAACTTGAAAATATTGTTCATATCGAAAAATACAATCTGCAGAAACATGTTATGAACTAAAGGTTCGAGAACGACTGATCTCTTCCACAATCTACAACAGGTAAGAGTAAGACCAAGACCATAATCTCACTCACACATGCTGTCTACTATTAAAGGAAAAACAATCAGAATATTTTAGAGAAAATACTGGTTGATGATGAAGTTGCTCAAACGTACCTATTTCACAGAGCTTCATGGCTACAATTCTGTTCACCTGCAGAGACATGATCAGGATTTAGAGGCCATTCCACAACACGGACACAGAGAGGGACTTTTACAGATCAGGGTACCCGTACCCGGGTCATGACGGTGATGATGATGTAATGGAGGAAGGCTCCGAGCATCATTGCTCCACTGTTGGAGTGGTTGCTCAGAAACTCCCAGGATTCCATTGCTAAAAACCCTGCAGCGATGACCCTGAACACCACCAGGGCATGAGTCAGGCCAATGATCACCATTATCTGTACACACGCACAGGCACACGCACGCACGCACACACGCACAAGGACACACAAAAACAGTGGTTCAAGTCAGCCACTTCATACACTGTATAACAAAGGCTTCAACCCACACTATTCACTGCAGTTTTTAAAAGCTCATCACGTCCAACGATTCATTTTGAATATCAATGAAGTTTGAAAGCAACTATTACTCACAGGTTCAATGACTAAATTAACCCCGCCCAAAAAAGATGCATCACAAAAAAACCTCTTAAAAGAGCATAGGGCAGGATGGGTGAAAAAATAAACATAATATTTAAGTTTTTTAATGCTAATGGTTGATGAAGCGCTCACAACCAAAAGGAATGAGCCCACACACACTTCTGCCTATTGCCTTCAACAGATCCTGTGATACATTTTGTACTGCTGGGTACAATTTCCCCCAGTTCTGCAAACGTGAAGTTAAATGACGCTGGTGGCGTGTTCTCGACGCTTGAAAACCGGAAATAAAAAGAATGAGAAAAGACGTCTTGGAGACTGAAAGAAGAGAAGCACAGTGGACCAAACTACTGTTTGGTTCCACAGATGTACGCAGAGGCATGTGCACAGGTCTTGCGGTAAACAGTCACATGAACGGGTGAGTAAATAAATAACCGTGTCACAGTTGGAGTGCGGATCGGGTCGCATTTCTCGTCCGAGTCCAACCCAACAGTGAAAACCTTTCTTAAAGAAATGACATATTACGCTTGTTTTAGAGGTAAGCCACCAATTTTATTTAAGGCACACTGTGTAACTTTTGACCACTAGGGGCGCTAGACCTGTAACTTTCACATCAAGCGCCCCTAGTGGCCACAAGCGCTGCAGAGTACTGTCGCAAAAAATCAACAAACAGTCAGTCAGGCCAGCCTCCCTTGTCTTTTGATTGAGTGTGCAGACAGTTGACCTGTAACTTCGGGATAAGGATTGGCTCTCAGGGCTGGGTCGGTCAGGCTGGGATGCGAAGCGAAGCTGGGCTCGCGCTGCGGCTGGAGGAGCAGCCGCCTTCACCCTACTCCCCTCGCTGCCGCCAGAGGCCTGGTGCTTGGCCCCCCTCTCCACCTCGGTTGCGCTACTCCCTACTCCCTGGCCTTGCCGCAATCGTTGGCCCCCTTTGCCAGAGGTCGGCGCAGCGTCCGGGGTTGGGGGGGACGGGGGGACAGGTGATCCGGCATGCGTGGGGCCAGTGTCCAGCGCAGGCGGAAGGCGGGTCGGCGGAGGGGGGCCGGGTCTCAGCCGCGTCTTTTTAGCCTCCTCAGAAGCAGTTTTAAACTTTTTGCTTGTCTCTGCCATGATCAGGAGTCGAACAGGCGGAAAAATACTAGCAAAAGCCTTAGTCCAATGAGTATAACCGAGTCTGTGGTCACGTGACTGCCGTAAAGTGATACGTTCTCCAGGAATTCTCCAGGTCACGTGACCTGGCCAGAGACGGTCTGTCTCTCCAAACTTACATGGGTGGTATTTCAAGAGGGAAGCCCCGCTCAGAGCATTGAAATTGTCAAGCCCTGTATAATGGCCTGAGGAATCTTTTAAATTAACTCATATGGGTCAACTCTTTAGAACAAAAAGTCCACAGTGTGCCTTTAATAAACAACTGTTTATGTCAACATCAGATCAGCGCACGGGTAACAAGCGAAAGTGAAACCCAAACAGGGGCGCAGTGCACGCAAGAGACCCATTGGATCTATTTACATAATCCATGTATCAAAAATAAGGATAATCCATGGTATTGTGCACAAAAGGAATTGACCTCCTCTGCTCCATCCTCCCTCCACTGGGATCCTGCTCTCACTGTTACAGTTAAAGCTGCATTCTTCAGGGCTACAACAGCTGCAGCAGGAAAGGAAGAACGCTGCGCGCAAACGACACTATGTGACCAAACACGCTCCGGTGCCATCTGGTATCCATCCGCTAGTTACAGTATCTAATCAGCTGTGCTCCGGTCCTAAACAGTTGATGCGCGCCCCCGCGGTGGCTTAGCTGATGACTACAGTTACACTACCCACAGTGGTGTCACTATGGAGTCTGATTTATACATCTTGCCTTATGCTCCTGTCACGGCAAATTTACGGTTGTCCTTGTTTGGAAACATAATTGTTGCTCTGGGTGAATGATGAAGTCCAGTCAAAGCATGATGATTTTAATTGAAACTAAGTGAAAAGGAGCACAAAAATAGGTCTTTCTTTGGCAAGGCGGGCCAGCAACTAACGGAAAGTTCTGAGCACCAACTTTTACAGACAGGAAGAGCCCCACCCCCAAAATGAGAGGGAAGGAGGGTGTGGGGAGGAGGAAGGAGTGGAAAATCACAGTTACAGAGCTCTGCTTATCAGAGTTTTGGTATAAGACCTTGAGCAGAGACTGTTTGTTGCTCGCACTGTGAATACAGCATAATCTGTCTGTACTGCGGTAACCTAATCTAACGTGACTCAGCAAAGGAGCAACATCTTTGTTCAAAAGTACAACGATATAATGCAGTCATCGTGTAAAACACTTTGTGCACATGAACACACATTTGATGATATGATGATTAATATAATAATTGCCATAACACTCCTTTCAATCCAATTCAAGACACAAATGAACAGCTGATGCATGTGTTTTAAGTGTGATGTTTTCACAGGTTGGTACGTGTAGTGTTGTCCTACCATCACTGTGACACAGATCAACACCAGCGTGCTGCTCAGGTACGAGTGCTTGAACGGTTTAGGTTGACAGTCAGCATTGTTCACGATCTCCAGGATCAGTTCCTCCTGCCCACAATGAAAACAAACACACACATATTTAAATGAAATGTTCGGCTCATGTCTTTTTATTATAAAGATTGAGATAATTCCTGACAGTGAGCCCACCTCCTCCTCACACCAATCAGACACTTTCCATTCACAAACGTAGGATGCCCGATGCCGTTTCCAGAACTCCAAAAAGAGCGTAGCTGTAAGAAGACAAGCTGAAGTTCGATTTTCACCATTTCATACTATTTATTATATTTTAAACATTTGGAAATAATATAGTTTTAAATCATTCCTTATTTTAAGGGTGGAAATTGAAATCATGCAGTGATTATCAAACGGTATTGCATTGTCTTTCACATATTAAAACACAGCAGTGCAAATTCTACTGTGTGCTGAGCAGAGTTTTTCATTTTATATGAACAAATACAAGCAGCTTTGTCATTTCTGATTAGCTGAGACAAATCACATACACAAGCTCTGCACAGGCAACATAAAACAATACACTAATCATGTGAAAGCATAGCAAAGTTACACATTGGATTCAATAAGAGAACTGCATAATAAATAAGAAAATACGAGAAACAATAAAGAATGGATGGATGGATGAACGGATGGGTGGATGGTGATTTAAAAGTTTCTCAAATCTTCTTTGTACACGTCTGTCATTGGCTGTGCAGAAACCAGACACCCACACACATCATCAGCTTTGCCTTCATGATGACGTAACAAAGAATGCACATTGTCCTCAAGGCTGATTGATTTGCAGAGGTGGACAAACTACTCAACTCCATAACTTGAGTGAAAGTACAGATACAAGTTAAAGTAGCTGAGACAAAAAACGACTTAAAGCTGCAGTATGTAGAATCATGAGACTGGAATGGAATCAACCACGCTCCCGGTGCTGTAAACTAGTATCTCTGGGTGACGTAAACATGCTGCAACAAAGTAGCAGCGTTGCTGTGACTAGATTAGCCTGCGTCATCATATTTCAGCTACACAGTTGGGACCAAGACCACACACATTAAATCAGCCATATAAATAATAGGTTCATCGTATGGTAGGCATTTTTATATCACACTAACATACATATCGTTATATCACACAGCATTACATTCCACCTGAATATGTTTGTGCCTTTAGAACCTGTTGTTTCTCCACATCGCTTTGCCGTGTAAGCTGCTGTCCCTAATGCCGTGATGGGACTTTCCTGCCAAAACGTTCACCATTGCACTACAGATAGGGACGTGAATGCGCTTTTAGTTGAGCAGCCAATAGAACACCCCAAAACAGCTCATGGAGTAGAGCGTTACATTTTTGGCCTTAATTTCGAGTGTTATACCATGGGCTCCGGGCCGGTTTCAGGCCCTGCGCTGTAAATAAATGGTCAGGTGATGTTTTCAATTAGTGCAAGAAAAAATGAAGGTAGCCTTCTGTAGCGGCACATGAAGCGCTTGTTATGGTCATAGTTGTACGCAAAACGAGGGACTAGTAAAGAAGCTGATATAAAGCAACTTGCATTGGGTCAACATGCGCGGGTTGAAATGGGTTTGGACTTAAAGAGACATTGGATACGGGTCGAGGTTCTGTCAGACTCAGGCAGGGTCTTCATTTTTCGCCCGCTTAAAGCTTCTAGCACTGTGTCGATGAAAAGGTCTCTTATTGGCTGAAAATTAGCGTCACGCTCATTGATTTTCTAAAGCTCAAACACAGAAGTAGCAAAGGTCCAGTTTCCTCCTCAGAACACCTTGAATTAAAATAATGCTCAAAGATTAGTAATGAATTTTTGACCAAATGACGCCAACAAACCTTTATATACTGCAGCTTTAAGTAAAGTACTTAAGTATTTAAATACATTAAACAATAAAAACTTAAGTATTGAAGAATTAAAAATCTCAAACATAATTTTCATAATCATTATAGAACTATTGTACACTGTGTGGTGGGTCACTAATTAAACAGAAAATTTGGTTTGCGTTTAATAAAGACCAATCAAATCAAACCAAGCAAATCACCATGATTCACAAAACAAATAAGAGCTGTTTAATAGCTCAACATTACAGAAATAAAGGTAAGTCTGAGTTTAGAAATAGTACTTAGTAACAAGGGCATTCATGGGAATATTTGTCTTTTTTGTTGTTGTTTATATATTAAAATAAATAAATAAATAAATAAATAAATAATAAATAATAATAATAAGAATAAAATAATATATATAATAATACTAATAATAAATAATAATAATAATATAATAATATAATAATAATACTATCATAATAAAATAACAAATAAATAAAATAATGAAATAACAATAACAAATAAATAAAAGAACAATATTTGTCTTTTAAATGTAGTGGAGTGAAAGCAAGAACTTAACTGAAAAAAAAAATGATTAAAGCAAAGTACAGATACTTTAAAATACTACTTAAGTACAGTATTTATACATTTTCTTTGATATTGTCCACCACTGTTGTATATGTTAGATTGCACATCGTTTTCTCTATGTTGTGTGTGTTTTGAGGAGAGCGTTGCTGAGGTTTCTACCTCCATGACTTATCATGAGGTTAACATCACCATCACTGCTGTTCTTTAGGTTGATAGTTGTATTCATTTTTTGTCCAAACAAATCAAAGAACCCCCCTAACATGTGATACATAACTGTAAGCTGTCACTGTGTAAATGCTGGTAAATAATTCACTGCAGGGATTTCAGCATCAGCAGGAACACAGAGTTGCTGCTGTGGTATCTGAACATGACAGTAAAGGCTTTTATTATGTTCTTTCAGACGACTGCTTGAACACCCCCACAGCCAGATGGCCGCGCTGATTAAACGAGCTTTTCTTTGGCATCGCACATCACAGCCATCACAAGTGACATTTTATGAAAAGACGTTTGATGGATGATGTGTTTCTGCTAAACACACTGATGGCCAAAACGTTTGAAAGATACTGGATAACGGTTTTTAGCACAGAATGTCAGTCGAACTGGGGACATCTTACATGTAAATACACAGTCTTTGAGGACATGCAAACTCAGGACTGAAAGTCAGAATCAGTATTTAAAAACTACAATATTATTGCTAAAAAGCAGCAATTATTGCTATTGTTTTTTTCTCTCAACATTTTCACTGTGAGTTAGAACGGTGATGTTGACTCACCCCATACTGCCATGAACATGGCAAAACCAGCACCGTGCCGTTTATTATCAAACAGCAGGCTCACCTGCAATGCAAACAGAGCATCTGTGAACAAACACCAGAACCTTTAAGATCCTCACAAGCTGATGCACTTGTGTACCTTGGCGTACGTGCACGTGTCCGACAGGCGCCACACTTTGCAGCCCTTGTCACAAAGCGGACACATAAACGTGTCGGACTCACACACCTCCTTTCTGCAGCAAAGAATTAAGGTTAGACATGATAATATTAAGTCACAGAGACAGAAAGTGAAAGCTCACATGAGGGGTGAGGTGTTGAAAATAGCTGAGGCCGTTAGAGAAACACAATGATCCCAATGAGAGCAGGTGGAATGAGCAGGTATGTGTACCAGCCCAGCCACAGGAAGTAAAGCGCCACCTTCTCTCCAAAGTAGTTCCTGAAAACACACGTCAGCATTACTGCTTGATGTATAAGTGAAGTGCCTAAATACAAGCTTTAGGAGCAGGGGTGGGCCGGCCATCTGGCATACCAGGCATCGTCCCGACCGTCGACCCGAAGTGGGCCCTTTCCGGTCCGGCAAAAATTTGGCAAGAAAAGAGTGTAAAGTGACTAAAATGGGCCAAAAGCAGTCAAGAGAGAACAAAAAAATGGTCAAATAAAGAGGAACCAGGTGGTATATAATGGTAAAGGGTAGCTTATATGAGCAAAAATGTGGCCAAACAATAGCGAAAAAAGGGAAAAAATGTGAAATAAAAAGAGGTAAAATGTAGGGGAAAAGGAAAAAAATGGTATTTATTAGGCAAGAGTTATATGGTTTATTTAGATGAAAAGTGGCCCAAAAAAATTATAGGACAAAAATGTGATAAAAGTGTCAAAAAGTACTTGCAAACATGAACAAAAAAGGGATATTTATTGGCAAAAGGAGCTAAAAGGGAAAAAATGGGACAAAGGAAAAAGGTAAAAAGGGGTAAAAAAAAAAATAACGGCTCCTATATAGTATCCTATAGAGTATCCTCTGATAATGTAGTGATAATGGAGTGGGATGGTCTGGACACAAAATCCCTGGGCTGAATTTTTGCCCCAGTCCGCCTCTGTTTAAGAAACCATTTTTTGGGGGGGAGGCGTAAGAATCCTGCTTTGTTATCTGTTATTATTATTTATTATTTATATTCTAAAATACATGATTGTAAATTCAAAGAGCACGCACTACCTGACAGCAGTTATGGGTTGTCCTTGGAGACAGGCGGTCCATCGTGCCCAGTTTTTCTTCAGCTCTCTTTGTTTTTTTTTTCTGACATAAAACAAAATCAGAGAAAAAATAAAGAGCAGCTTTGTATAAACTGCTTAAATACTGTAGTATGTGTAGGACATTCTAATTGCAAGCTCTATCAAATATTCATAAATAATACTAAAGGTTTAGTCAGGTTATTCTTCTTTAAAAGTCCTTGTAGAGCAGCACAAAGGAGATAAATTAGCCTGTCCATTATGCTCGTTATATACAGGTGTGTAGACAAGATGGGGCAACAGAACATGGTGGCTGAATAAACCTCTAGTATTATACAGACAGTGTCTATTCATACGGTTGCCGTATACGGACAACCGCCAGTGCTATTGGTAGGTTTACCGAAGTACACGTACGTAGCGTCTTAGGGTTAGGTTAGGTTTAGGGTTATAACCCTATATCGCAACAAGTTTTAGGGTTAGGGTTAGGTTTAATCTTAGTCACCTGACCTGAAGTGGCCAATGACTGACCTTCTCACGTGACCTAAACTGGCCAATGGCGCAGCTTACAGACTGAATGTTGGTATATCAATACAGCAACCGTACGGATAGCTACTGCCTATTATACACTGGTATAACCTTGATTACCCTGGGGATGGGGCTCTTAGGCAAGGGCCTGATTGACCAAGTTTTTACCCATGGAGCTTGAGTCGGACCAACAGAGACATGGGGCTGCCTCCCAGTGGGTTCACCACCTGTACCTGCGGGACGGAGGCATGGGGGCGGGTACAGTGTGGATCAGGAAGCAGACCAAGGCTGGGGTCCAATCCTCATCTACAGAGGTTAGCTCTTGGGAAGGGAAACGTCACCTCTCTGACGGGGTAGGAGCCAAGCTTGTGTGCAAGGTAGAAAAGTTTCAACCTCTCACGTCTTCTCCAGGGGGGTCGGACTCTCCTCCACTCTGGAGTGGCCAATGGTGAGAGGCTGCAGGCCAGGGTGGGCAATCCTTATTACCCCCGGCTAGGGGCCTGTATGTTGGAGTTTGCCTAGGTGAACTAGAGGGTAACCCTCCTCACCTTTGGGTGGGGGGGATGGATCCTGACTATTGTTTGTGGCTATGAGCCAAACAGCAGCTCAGAGTATTCACTCTTTTCTGATTCATTTGGGGGAGTACTGGAGAGTGTTCCTTCTGGGGATTCCCCCGTTCTGCTGGGGGAGTTTAACCTCACATTGGTAATGACAGTGAGACCTGGAATGGGGTGATTGGGAGGAACACCTCCCCCGGACAAAGGGGGACTTGGATTCAGAAATGAGAGAAAGGGGGTCTAGAGCCATAAAAGCTTGATAAACACTGCCCTAGGCCACAGTTTGATGATTGACTTCCTAATCGTTTCGTTGGACTTGCGGCCGCATGTCTTGTACACTCGGGTGAAGAGATGCTGATCAAATTCTGCCACATACTGCATATTCTCCCAAGAAATTGTCATGATCAGTGTTATTTCCTGCTTCTATGTCTGTTATAATGTTAAAGTCAGTCAGTATATGTATCAATAAATATCCACACATGTAAACACCCTCATCAACATATTCACACAACGTCTGGGAAAACAATGAATGCGATTATTTACCTCATGTAAACAGAATTTTGCTTCGAAAACCTTTAGCTTCATGAGATCTCGTAAACATTTCTGTAAAGATGATGAGAAATGGAAGCAGCTGATAACATAGCATTCAGTATAAACTGAAATAAACTCAATAAAATAAAAACCACCTCACCCGTCCCTGATCGGATGTATGTGTGGTTCAAAATGAAGTGAACAATTCGGATTCTGAAACAAGAAGAGTGATCACTTCAAAACTCATGGTACACATAATAATAATAATAATAATAATAATAATAATAATAATAATAATAATATGATTATGATAATACATTTGAAATCATTCAAAGAAGGGTAATTTTTAAAAAACGTTCTTAAAATACATATTTTGTGTTAAATCTTGGTCTGTCAACCAACATAGAAACAAGCATATGGCATTGGTTTCATCAAGATCTTAACGTCATTTTAGACGTTAACAATGCATTCCATAATAACCAGTCATTGCTGAGGTATTTTAATCGTAAAAAAAATAACAATGAATACCTTAAATAGCAGCGGTGGGTTGTTTAAAATGCTAAAATTAGCTGCAAGTGACACAGATTACCTTGTACTGAGAGGCACAATGTTCTGATCCGAGCTTCCAGTTACAGGCGTCGGATACTTTGAGCAGGTACCTGTACTTCTCAAATATTTCCTTAGGGGCTTGAATCCCGTAAAAGACAAGGACCATCATCAACTATTTTCTGGTGGGGAGAAAAAAAGATGTGTGGCATTGGTTTTCCCCTTTATAACATCTGATATATTTAACAAGATTTCCCCTTTGGCCATTTCACGTGTAAGGTGTGTGAGGACCGAGTTTATATTAGAGCTGTTCACTCGTGGGCCCTATCGATCAAGTGGGCCACATCCAAAACGTCGTATCAACCAAGCCAATGAGCGGCAACATTTTCTTTTTTAAATCATTTTTACTCCAACTAAAGTCCAAATGATTTATTAACAATTATCTAGAACTCTATATAGTTATTAATAATTTACCAAGTAATTTTTACTCAAAATCATTAACCAGAGTGAAATAAATGATCTACACCACATGTGTCAAAGTCATTGTAGTTCAGTGGCCAAATAAGGAGCAGTTTTATCTCTAGTGGGCCACAGATTTTTGCAGTAAAACAAGTAATTTCAACATTATTATAAAATACAAAAATATGTAAGAAACCGACAAGTGACAGATATCAGTTCCAACAGATCTTCACTTTGAATTTCCTAGATTTAATTAAGGGAAATATTATGTAATAATTTGAGGAAAATTGAAAGATTTTGTAAGAATTTTGAGGTTTTTTTTTCCCACTGTTTAACATTAAAAATAACTGCAATCATGAATAAAGTAAGGAAATCAGGCGAAGCCCGGAAATGTGAGCACCTGCAAAATGTTGAGTTTCATTCACACAATGATTCACGTTTTCATTTTTACTTTCTCCAGTGGGATGAATTAGATGCTCCAAAGGGCCAGATTTGGCCCCTGGGCCATAAGTTTGACACATGCGATCTACAGGATTAAAACCCAGATGGAATCATCAATACTGAAAATCAAATTTAATTTGTCGAATTTTGTTTTTAACAATTCTCCTTTAGAATTCTACGTTTATCATTTTGATAAAAGAAAACGTAGTTAATGTATTATCTAGGCTACAACTTTTCATCATCCACCTTAGACCTCTACGTGAACTTACTGTGATTTTGAAGTTTTTCTTTTTCAGTTCTTCGATGTATTCCGTTTGCTTCCTAAACACTATTCTCTTCTGATCGTCGATTGTTTTGGCCACCAGAACATAATCATGTGAGAGTGGGGTGATCTGGGAGCCAATCACAATGCAAACAAATCAGGGTTTGAGTCACTGAAAGGGTCAGTGTTGATCATGTGAAGCTGAGAGAGAAGGACGTTATACCACAGGAGGAGGTGATGTCAGTTCATTGCCATTTTCTCTCACCACTCCCATTAACTCCAGCAGTTCAATGCTGGGCTGCGAAATAACAGAAATAGTTACCAAGGAAACAGTTGTACACATCACTCTGAGCCTTTACAATGCCACAAAACACTAAGTAATGATGTTTTTATGAGGAGAGATGATTGGACTCCAGGTTAGGGTCACTGATGGCTGATAATTTTTGAATATTGCAAGTAGAAAGGTCATCATCCCTGAGGAATCCAGTCTAACATGGAGGCGTGTCTCTGACTCAGAGCAGATGGTTGATCTAACCTGACTGAACTCACATGTACACAGTGAAGGTGTGGCATTGGCAACTGTCTGACTATTGTGTATTATTGTGTAAAATGAGGCAAAACATGCAGCATTACTACAACCTGGCTCCGGTTTCAACACAAAAACAAAAATCCAAACCAAACAACACAAGGTACGACATGGTTTGGAAGGATTTGAGTGAAATAAACATTCCAGTGTATGTAGGATTTCGTCAGACAACAGGTGCTGTAGCGTCACGTTGCACAGCAGCAGCACAGTGTGAACAATAATACATATAATAATATGTAATAATAATAATAATAATAATCCTACCTGTCTCCTGTGGACGGGCATGATGAGGCTGAGACAACAGCAGTTTCAGTCACTATTCATCCATTCATCCTCCAGCTGACCGCATCATATCCACACTACACTAACACAGACATGACCAACAGGCGGTAGGTAACTGGCAACTGTAAGTGTAACTTCCGGATTAGCTCCAGGGAAACGAACGTGTGCAGCCTTGGTATGTAGGAGCGACTCTACGCACACACACACACACACACGCAGGCACACGCTTGCACACACGCGCACACACGCACAGCCGCTCTGTAACCAACCTCCGACCACGGGCTCCACAGTGGACCGTCACTCTGTTTGTTTTTTACTGCATTATTATTATTATTATTATTATTATTATTATTATTATTATTATTATTATTACATATTATTTCCCCTGCTTCCACTTCTACTCATGTAGAGTACACTGCGCAGGCGCTAGAGGGCGCCCACAAGCACGGACTGTGCATGTGACCTCTGGAACAACATCAGCACCAGAGACAGGAGACTTTAAACCCTGGACAGGACTTAAAGGGGCAGGTATTATGAAAAATGCACTTTATAATGATTTTGCTACAGTGATATACATTCCTTTAGCCTCAGTTCACAGGGTCAAAGTTGATAAAGTTATGTTTATTCCATCCCTTTATTCCACATTTTGTAAAAAGTCAGCTCCAAACGGGAAAGTTGGATTTTCTCTCACGTTTGTGACGTACATAACGTGGAAAACTCCTCCTCCTGACAACCCTTGCCCTCCTCCTACCCTATAAGCTCCTCCATCTCAAACTACCTCACAGGTAAAACAAAACAGAGCAACGACAAGTTAATATCACAGTTTATATCCTTACGTTATATATAGATAACCAAAGAGCGCTCGAAATCAGTTTCACTTTTAGTAGCCGTTATACCCACCTAGTATTGCCTTCATGGGATGACTGTTCATGATTTACTACTGTGATATGCCCAATAATACATATGCATTAGGGCATTAAAAACAGACTGTTTTTACGAGCACTCTGAAAATAATTTTCAGAGGCTAAAACTCCAGAAAACAGGCGAGTTTGGGAAAATAAACCTCAAATACTTTGTTGTTGAGATTCTTAGAACAAATGAAGATGGGTGAGAAATAGCATAATACTGGACTTTTAATGTCTACAGCTCAGCTTGGCTAGTTGTCAGAGCAGTGTCCTGGTGGGCTGGTCCTTTACGTTTTTTGTTTTTTTTTGGTGGGGGGGTTGACGAGCAAGTGGAGGCAGACATGGTAACAGGTGGCCAAAAATGGTCAAGAAGTTGCAAAAACGTGGCAAAAAGAGTGTAGAGTGACTATAATAGGCCAAAAATGGCAAAGGGTAGCTTTAATGGGCAAGATGTGGCAAACAATAGTGAAAAAGGGCAAAAATGTGGAACAGAAAGAGGCAAAATGTAGGGGGAAAATGAAACAAGTGGTATTTATTGGGCAAAAGTTAGCTTATTTGGATGAAAAGTGTCCCAAAACATTTAAAGAGAGGACCAAATTTGGATAAATGTGTCTAAAAAGGACTTGCAAAAAGCAAAAAAGGGATATTTAACGGCAAAGATAGCTAAAGTCTGAAATAAGTGACCAAAGTGTTCAAACCCCAGAAACTGCAGCGTAGGCCTCCTCGCGTATCATAAACTCTGTGTTCTACCTCGTGGGTCTTCTGAAGAAGTGCACTTTAAGTTAAACAGTGTCAGCTGTCCTGGTTTAACCGCTGCTCTTTAAGCTGAGAAGAGTTTGATAAAATAGGAGGAGTCAGCGTGGTCAGAGACGGCTTAGTAAACCAGGGCTGACCCGTAAACCTGGTTCTTTTAAGCTCACTTTGATGAAACGCCCCCTGGTTTATGCCATGTCTTCTCTTTGTGTGTGTGTGTGGTTCTGGCCACATAAGGCCATCGGTCTAATTTTGTGAGTCCCCCAAAGTAAATGCCAAAAATGACCAAGTTGCCTATCTATGGTTTGGTTGCTGTTTTAATGAGTGTGTCTGTCGATCCATTAAATCGGAATAGGATCAGGTTTTCTTTTCAGTTGTTCTCATGTCAGGTGTCAAGTGGGATTTTGTGTGTTTCTTCTTTTTTTTCATCAGTCTTTTGTTTGTCATGCTCAGCATCAATAAAGTTGATTATTATCCAAACCCATATCGACCGACTTTTATTTTTTCGGTCGTTGCACATCATATTGACCTCAAATGATGATCAAAGCACTTCAAAACAAACATCATTTAATACAGAAGATATAATTTAATAATTAAATACAAAGATAGAGAAGCATTTGAATAACAAATAAATATATGAATACATTTATTCTTTTTTTGGAAGTTTGTGACTCTGTCTTACAGGTCAGTATTGTCATGAAATTATACAGTATTATATTTCATCATGTATTTGGTGGCATGTTGCTTGCAGGGCATGTTTTATATATAACTCTATAGTATATATCATCGTACATGTGATTACCAGTGAGCCTCCAGCAACTATTTCAGTGCCATGTCGTGTAGAGAAAGACTTTTTATCCTAACATGTCAAAGGGGTGGCCCTCCTCGCCTTGTTATTACACATGGTTTTCACCATTACCTTCGTAAACCTCAACGTCTAGAAGAAGCTGTTAAAGAGCAGAGGTGATGTGAGGCTGGAGAAAAAGTGGTTGGAAAATAAGTGGCTTTATTTCTGCGCTCTGCCACACCCCCACAGAGGACAACATAATTACACCCACTCAGGACTCTAAACCACTTGAAGGACAACAGACGGGACAAACTGAGACTAAATTTGACTGGAGAAGAAATGCTGCAAAGTGCCAGGGAGGAGCGGGAAAAATGGTGCCCAGGCTCAGCTGCCAAACAAACAGCAACACCCTGGACTCTATTCAGAGGTCAAGATATTATATATAATATCTTGACCTCTGAATATATATATATATTCATTTTACATTGATTATTGTGACAATGTGACATGTGTCAATAATATTGAAAAACATTACATGATTATAAATCAGATTAAAGATTAGTACAGGAGCGTGGAACTTATTCCAGTTCAGGGGAAACAATTGTGAGCAAATTTGATTTGCAATGTGTTGAACCAAAATGATCCTAGCATTTTTAAAAAGGAAATTGATAACAATTTTAATATTCGTGGTGTCCCACCCTTATCTTTAATCAGAATCAGAAAAGTGTTATTTGCCAAGTACAGTTTTAAAACAACACAGAAAATTTGACTTGGTAGTTGGTGTAAATTACTGTTTATGATAAAGAAAAAATGCTTTCCTAATAAATTGAACTTGAATAATGAGCTCCATTGTGCTGGGAGTGAGATCAGAAGCGCAAAGCAATGTAGCTCGTCATGTTTTCACTTTTTTGACGAGATTGTTTTTCTGTCACCACTCGGGGGCTGTTACATTCAATTCAATTCAACTTTATTTGTATGTCTCAAATTACTACAAAGTCATCTCAATGCGCTTATCAAAATATAAAATTCATATTAAGAAAGAAAAAACCCAACAAGATCCACAGGAACAAGCGTTTAGTGACAGTGGGAAGAAACAACTCCCTTTTCGCAGGAAGAAATCTCCAGCAGAACCAGGTTCAGAGGTGGCAGCCATCTGCGTCGACTGGTTGGGGTTAGTGGACAGAAGGACCAACAGAATAGGATAGAGAGATAGAACATCAGGGTGTCTCAGACCAATTGAGCTGTGAACCACAGATCAGGAACTGCCATCATCAGCTTCAGAAGAGAGAGAAGGATGAGGAGAAGGCACTGACTGCAGAAAAACATGATACATTATTATCAAGTCAGCCTGCCTTGGCCTTGGGCCTCACTCCTAGTGGCCTAGTCAGCACTTATTATAAAGGTGACCAATCTCTTCCTGTTTATTGTAAGCTAACAGCGACTCCAAGGTCTGTAAACTGCTCTGTCGGTTAGATTATGTTACGATGGTTAAGTCCAATGTGTAATTTGTGGCAATGCATGGAGGCTCCTGACTTCTGCTTTGTTTATTTTCTACTTTACAATGTTGTCACACTGTTTTTAATTTGTATTCACGTACCATGACAATTTGAGTACCCCACTTTGGAAACCTAGGATGTTGGCTATATGTTTGGTGTTGCCGCATACATTTGATCATCAAAGGATATGATTAGGTTTGCTACATTCATTTGATGATGTAAAGCAAATCTTACTGAAATTTATAGTTGTAAGTTTATAACCCCCACGAAAAGCCCAATGGCATTTAGACATCCTTTTTTTGGCTAAATCTGGTCAGTCCGTCTTCGCCTCAATTTAGCCCAAAAATAGTCGTTAAATTTTATTTATTTATTTATATATTTACTGTCAAAATCTGTCCAACTTTAGTTCCAAAATAGTCGTTGAAATTAGAATATTATCGGACCATCCAACGTAGCCCTTATTTAGTCGTTGAAATTGGGTGTGTTTTTTTACCTTCCAAATTTGTCCAAATTTATCCCCAATATAGTCGTTGAAATTTAGTTGTCAATGGATCGTCCAACTTGGTCCAGATTTAGCACATTTAATCCAAGTGTGGCTCAAAAATAGTCACTACAAATAGGACTTTTCATTTGGGAGAAGTAGCTCAACAATTTGAACTCTTTTATTTTATTAACTTCTCCAGGTTTTCAAGGGTAATTTATTTCCATGCACCAGTTTTCTACAAGTTCTTAAAAAAAAAAAAAAAAGCGATGGAAATTGCTGGTTTGAAAACCCTATTTTATTATTGAAGGGACATTTGTTTTACTTTTGAATTTTTAACTTAAGTACATTTAGTAGCATGTACTTTTTAACTTTCACTCAAGTAAGGGAGCAACTTCATTTTATATTCAAATATCCATCTATACTTTTACTTGAGTACAAGAGACTAGTACTTGTGCCACCTCTATTTACAACTAAAAATTGTGTTTACAACTTTACATGCTTCACACTAAGTTTATTTTAGACTTCAATTGATTTTTTATTTTAATTTTTAAATGTTTTATATTTAAACATTTTGGATTTAGTCGCACTTCACCCGGTCAGAGGTGATTGGTTTGCGGTGTGAGGAGGACACTCCCCCCCTCCCCCCCTCCCCACCCTGTGTGTGTGAGCCGGGGTGAAGCTCAGCTCAGCGGGCAGAGGGTAGCAGTCAGTGCCGCTGAGGAGGACCACCGTGGAGGGTGAGGAAGAGGAAGGCAGGACACTACTCCTCTGGCTGGGATTAAAGTGTCCCTGAAGGCAACACTCCTCTGGCTGGGATTAAAGTGTCCTTGAAGGCAACACTCCTCTGGCTGGGATTAAAGTGTCCCTGAAGGCACCACCCCAGCATGCAGCGGTTAGGGGGCAGATCAGGAGACAGTCTGATAGAGATGAGCCCCTCAGACTCTTTCATGGGTGAGTGACATGAGCAGCCTGTGATAATAACACTGATAAACATCTTTACATGACTCTACTTACTAAATTTAACATCTAACAACTTGTAACATTTTCAGTTTGCTGCTAACACAGTAAAATATAAAGTAGGTAAAATGGTAATCTTGGTTTTAGTATTGCAAATGATAAAAAAAAAAAAAAAAAGTAGTCCAATAACTACAAACAAATATGCACACTGTAGTTTTCAACAGCTTTATACACAGGTTGAAAAACAATAACATGTAGTTTTGTTTCAGAATCAAAATCAAAAATACTTTTTTGATCCCAGGGGGTTAAATTACTTTGTTACAGAGGCTCGAGAAATGTTAAGAAACACTAAACATAGAAAAAAGAAAAAAAACTGTTCATTAAATAAGGATTAAATACAAATGCTATATTTATTACAGGATAAATATAGTTAATAATTATAATACAGTAGAAGCTGTCAGGTTAAAGTAAGGAGGTGTACAGTTTCTAATATAATTTAGTAAATAAATCAATGTATCTTTACAGCTCTTTTAGATTTTCTTTGCTGAATAAACGTTCATTGTTAAAGTTGTAACACTTGTGCTCTAACTCATGGTCTGGCTTGTTTCCATTAGACCAGTAGACAGCTGCTGGTCTGACTCTGCTCACTGGAAACTCTCTGTCATTACCAGCCATTACTGACCCAGAAGGCCTCACTGGTTCAGCTATGTGTGGTAAATGCTACACAAATGTTTCCGCTGCAGGTTTTGTTGAATAAATATAAGATTACTAGACTAGGAATACAGAGAAAATCTCTTTTTAGGCTAAACTTTGTTCCTAAATCATCCTGAGTTGTTAGTACGATTTATTGATTTGTATTGTTCTCCTGTCATTACATTCACAGTTTCACAGCATTAGTAATGCTAATGTAATGCCAAAGAGTTCTTAAATTCATCTAAAGCAGTGTTTCTCAATTGGGGGTACGCGATGGCACTACAGGGGGGTACTTGAGAGAGAGCGAGAGTGAAAAATGATCAAATAAAGTATTGGTTTTGATCTCAGACATGAGATGAGAGAAATATTTAGAAATATAGAAATAAGTAGAAATAAATCTATTCAGGAGCCACGAAATCAGTGTTTTTCAACTTTGGGGTCAGGAAATTTGTAATTTAAAAAATTAAAAAAATTAAAACAAAACAACTGTATTTCTATACTTTCCCTTTTCGAATCAACTGAATTCAAGTAAATGTTTTATTTCTTCCTCACCCTCCGCGGGTGGTCTCTTTTTTCCTCCAAGCTCGGGTTCTCTACCAGAGGCCTGGGAGCTTGAGGGTTCTGCGCAGTATCTTTGCTGTTTCTAGAACTGCACTTTTCTGGACCGAGATGTCTGATGTATTTCCTGGGATCTGCTGGAGCCACTCCTCCAGTTTGGGGGTCACTGCCCCGAGTGCCCCAATGCCCACGGGCACCACTGATGCCTTCACCCTCCAGGTTTTCTCCAACTCTTCTCTGAGCCCCTGGTATTTCTCTAGTTATATATATATATATATATATATATATATGAGCTCAAACGTGATCAAAAACTAAATGTAGAAAAAAAATATACTTGGGGTTGCCAGAAATTCTTGATATTAAAATGGGGTCAATCCAAAAATGTTGGAAACCACTGCATTAAATACTGTTTATTTACACTTATTTACAAAGGGAGGTTCTTTAAAATGTGTGTTTTCACTCATTCATTCTATCATTATGATCTGTAGTTGTTTTAAAATAGTTTTCAAGTTCTCAAAGCAAAATGTTGTAGTCGAACAAAGGGGGGACTTGGATTCAGTAATAAGAGAAAAAGTTTGAGAACCACTGGACTAAAGCTTGCAAAGCCTTTGTGGTGCATTTTCAGAATAACTTTTGTTGTTGTGTTGTTGGTTACTTGGATGTACAGTGTCTTATCACACAAACTGTCTGTGAAGCAGGTGTTTTTGCATCTGCGTAATGCTGGTTTCCTGTACCAGGAAATTACAATAACCCTCTCACTGTGTTTATGCATTAGTAGTATCACATCCTACACTAATCCACTTTGTATTTTATTTATGTTTTCAAAGGATTTGCCTTATATTTCTAGTACAGCTATGTTGTAAAATAATAACATTTGCATTGATATGAAATGGCCGTTGGATTTGTGGGGTTAAATAAAGGAAGCATGTCCTCTGTGATCAGCTGCTCTCTAAACAAAGCCCTGACTGTTAGTGGGACATTACTGTCTGACTAGTGTTACACTGTCTGACACAACTGTGCAAAAATATGCTCAGCTGTTTTCAACAAAGTCGGGTTTCTTTAATCCTTCAGAAGATTACACAGTAATTTGTTGTCAGTGCATTACAAATGTATCAAAAAACTTCGTGGGTAGTTAGTCATTTTCATTATGCTACAAAGATTTCCTTACAAAGATGATTTAGACGAGCCTGCTAAATTTTCAAAAGTGTTTTTGCTGGATTCATTGTTTCAACCTCCAAAGGCCTGTACTACAAAGCTGGATTTCCTGTTATCGAGCTAACTTCTAGAATTTATTCGGCTAGCTAACTTCTTAGGGCGTTAATTCACCATGGTAATTTATGCTAAATCACCATGGTAATTTATGCTACATCACCATGGTAATTTAGGCTAAATCACCACAGTAACTTAGGATAATCCACCATGGTAACTTCGGCTAAATCACTATGGTAACTTAGGCTATATCACCATGGTAACTTTGACTAAATCACTATGGTAGCTTAAGCTAAATTGCTATGGTAGCTTAAGCTAAATCAAAATTTTAACTTAGGCTAAATCACCATGCTAACTTAGGCTAAATCATCATGGTAACTTAGGCTAAATCATCATGGTAACTTAGGCTAAATCATCATGATAACTTAGGCTAAATCACCATGGTAACTTTGGCTAAATCAACATGCTAGGTTAGGCTTAATCATCATGATAATTTAGGGTAAATCACCATGGTAACTTAGGCTAAATGCCATGATAATTTAGGCTAAATCACCATGTTAACGTAGGCTAAATCACCATGGTAACTTGGGCTAAATCACCATGGTAACTTAGGTTAAATATCATGATAACTTAGGCCAAATCACCATGGTAACTTAGGCTATATACCATGGTAACTTAGGCTATATCACCATGGTAACTTAGTCTGAACACCTAACCTGGTCTGGACCAGGTTCTGAAGTGAATCAAATCTGAGCGAGTACTTATGCCCCGCCTCCTGACCAATCAGATCTCTTGTAAAATGAGCTGCCCATTGTTAGAAGATCCTGGTTGGTGCAGATCTGACAGCTGAGTTTAGGAAAGAATGATTATTAATGGTACAGTGAAACAATGTGTTCAGATCCCGTGTCTGTGAGATAAAATGACGAGTACCACCTGAATAGAAACACGTGTGTGCTGTAATAAAGTGAAAGTGATCAAAGCGCTGTCCGTTTATCATCCCATGGATTATTATTGATCATCATTAACAGTCAGCTGGTGTAGAACAACTTACGTCAATTGTGATGTAAGTTGATCTACACCAGTGTTTACCGACTGACCGATTTATCGGCCGGCCGATTTAATCGGCATCGGCCAATGCCCGCTGCTGCGTTCGCCGATCCACTTTATTAACAGAGCGGCTGCCGCAGGCTGCTCCATGTTGCTGGAGACAGAGGTTGCAGAGCCCCTCCCCCCACTAGCAGAGTGCGAAAGAAGCTCTTGAATTCTAACGGCAGGTTTTTTAAACTTTCAAAGCATCTTTTAACTGTTTAATTTATCTGTTTCGTGGGTCCGTGTTGTGTCGCACTTGTATTTAACAAGCAGCTGGCTGGAGGTTTGGTGTGTGTGAGTGTGTCTCTTTTCCTCTCTCTCTCTCTCTCTCTCTCTGCTTCTCACTCAGCGCTGCGCTGAGAAGTTTTTAACTTTGAGAAGCAGTTTACTACTTGTTTGAATATTTATTCCTGTTAATGTTGATGCAATTTAGAACAGAAACTAGAACAGTTTGTTGCTTAATGCGCATCTGACATCACATTATTTTCCTCTGTTAATTTATCTTCTGGGGTTGTGTTGCTATTATTCATGGTTTCTCTTTGTGTTAAATACTATAATTTAATACATTTATACTAAATAATTCTGTTAATAAAATATATTTTCAGTCAGGCAAATTTTTGTCAAAGCTATTTTCAGGACAAGGACGAACAGTTCTCTTTCATAATATTTTATGAGATGTCTCACTATTTCTTACTTGTTCTTGTTCTACATCCCATTTTCATTATTTGTTAAATGTTTTTACTTGGTATCGTTCTACCTCACCTTTGTTCATTTCATTCCATTTTTTTTTTTAAATTAAGACTTGTACCATTTGTTATCATCTTTGTGTAATTTTTGTGACGTAAATTGAGGGAGCAAAAGTAGTATCGGCTCTAAATATCGGCTGAAGAAAATCGGCAGTCCGTATCGGTCAATGGCTAAGGCTGATGGAAAAAAAATCGGTATCGGCATTGGCCCTAAAAAACTCATATAGGTCGATCCTTACCAGTGTTTCTCCATGATTGTGATTGGTCTGGCTGTAATCTCCACCGCTGTCACAGGAGCGTGCACGCAGCCAGGCTGTAATTACATGAGATGTTGGTGGATGGAGTTTATGAATTGAAGCGCAGTACATATTTTATTCACTTAACATAAACATACTGTGGACTTTGGTCAAGCCTATTAATAATGATCAATCCATCACTTCTTAGTGCATGCAGGCTCACAGGGTTCTGCTGGTGCCTATCTACCGCTCACATTGGATGGATCCTGTACAGGCGTTTGAAACAGGACCAACACATGTAAACAAACAACCATTCATTCACTCTAATAGACAATATTACAGTACAGTATTCAATCAACTTAAATACTGCTGTTTACAAACACTTTTAGTTATTCTGGATGAAACAATCCTTCCATCCTAAGAGTAACCATACATTATGTATTAAAAACAGGAACAAAAAGAGTCAGACGTCTGTAGCAGCTGGAATCCTGCAAAATCTCTGACCAATCAGATGCCATGGTGTTTCGTCTTGGCCACGCCTCCCTCTGTCCCCCTCCTCCCCGAGTGCTCGCACTCCAAAATGTGCTGAAACAGCTCTTAAGTCCTATGTGCGTTCAAGCCTTTGGGGGAGGGGGTGGATTTTAGTGGAGGGCCTCTACAGCATAAAGTTATCCTGTTTTTCATTTTATTGAACAATAGTACTGTTAGGTTGCAGTAAATTTGTCAAAAAAATTAAATAAAAAGGAACAAGGAACATTTCCTGATTATGTTTAAATTATTTTTTAAATCTTTCTGAGTATCCCCTGCAATGTGCTCCTGTACCCCTAGGGGTACACGTACCCCTGGGAACCACTGGGTTAGAGTATAGCTGAGGTTTGCAGTCAAAGTCACAGATTGTGCTGTGTTTCACATCTGGATTACTACAATGAGTTATTCTATATATTTTTGAAATGCGAACTTTTACTTGTTTAACTTGGTTCATTTCCATTCAGCCAAAGCTTTTTAAAAGCCTGTTTCAGGCGTGTGTCAACAGCAAGCACATGTTCTGTAGTGAGACTAGACTAAATATAACACGAGGGAGACCATCAATTAGCTTGTTTCTATTTCAAAATGCAGCCGCGCCATTGGAAACGCTCCATATGTTTGTTTTGCTTTTCCACGAGTTTATGTAAATCAGAGAGATGTAAAAAGGCACAAATTGTCTAATCAGGCGATGAGTTGTAGCTATTAGCTAATGCTATTTGTACCACAGTTGATGCATTTTTTTTCATTTTCATTCTAAACATTGTCCAGTTCACTACATTTATCCAAACTCCTCAGCCCTGTTTTCTTCATCCACTCCTGTCTAACGTTGCACCAACGTGGATTAGCATGTTCTGGTTCAAATATAGCCTCACCATTGGCCATGTGTCAGTGCCGCTCTCTCTCTTTATTTAGGCTTATTCAGCTGTTCACGTGCCTTAAACATTCCTGTTACCATCCAACGTGTTTAGTTTAGGAGACCTTTTGATACTTGTCATTGTTGTCAAATACACCTGATCAACAAAATCAATCAATGTTTATTTATGAAAAGCACTTTTCATACAAACAGATGCAGCTCAAAGTGCTTTTACAGAGTTAAGAATACAACCACCCCGTCCAAACACCATCCACCACACACAGACACGCAAGTTGAAATAAGGACAGAATAAGGAAAATGGCACATGGCTGAGTACAGAGGATCTACGTAAGGAGACATCACAAGGAGGCGTCTGCACCAGGAGCAGGACACAGGGACAGAGCCCCCAGTCCAGCGATACAGCAGAAGCTATTCACCATCACTGAGGGCCACGATACAGCATCTAGTGCAGAAGGCTCTCTCTGAGGAAACACTGGGATAGTAATCCTAAAACATAACAAAACTGTAAAAAAAAAAAAAAAAACAGAAAAGAACAATCCTAAAACTATAAGAACAAAATACATTTTTAACAATCCTGAAACTATAAAAAAAACATAAAAGATGACAATCCTCAAACTATAAAAACAAAGATTTCCAAGCAAAACCAGAAAGAAAATTCAAACCTCCACATTCCTCGGGAAGCTACTTTCTAATTATGGGTGCAGCTTCCTGTGTGGTAAATAAATAAATAGACTTGAAAAGGTCCAACAGATGACTGGACGACTTTTATTACTGAACACACAGAACGCAAACTCCACCCTCTAGCCTTTCAAATTAAGAGTCCTGGATCAGAGCTGCACGATTATGGCCAAAATGATGATGAAATCATGATTATTTTTGATGAATATTGTAATCACGATTATTTATCATGTTAGGGAAAAATCTGTATTTCTTCTTTAAAAAAAAAAAAATATATGAACTATATATGAACAGTTTACAGTGCAAAATGAAGCTTTAAATAAAAATTATACCAAAAAAAGAATTTAGGATGCACCAAGGGTTAACTGAATAAATACGCCATTACAGAGTGCGTTCACCAAATGCAACTCATTGGAAATAATTACAGCTTCATCAATCCACCAAATGACTTAAAGCTGCTGCTGATTAATGGCTGAGAAAGTGCGTTATTTGATATGCAACAGAGCAACTCATTTTAAATGTAAATATTGTCGACGATCAGGTTGATTTAATCGTGGCAACCAAAGATCGTGATCACGATTAAAATTGTGGTCTCCTGTATCTCGTCACGTTTTGTGAGTATTCATGCATTATCCAGTTTTTATACACCAGCAGAAGTTAAGGAAAAAAAACAAAACTCAGAAGTATTTCTATGTTAACTGTCCCGGTTCATTATTGCATTATTTTAGGCACACATCAGATTTGATTTTTTTTTTCTGCTTGTATTGAAAGCAATTTCCTCCTGGGATTAATAAAGGAATTCTGATGCTACATTTCTTCATTTATTTGGATACCAGTCTGTTGTAAAGTGAATAGTACAAACAGTGTTGTAACATACAGTGACTCTGTGTTGATATTGTAAAATGGAAAATTAGTATCATGTAAATAAGTTACCCAACTGTCAATGGATTTGCTTTATTTCTCAAAAAAAAAAAAGAAAAAGAAATGGATTAATTGTGCAGCCCTACCCTGGGTATATGTAATCTAAAGTCTGGTTAATTTCTTTAACATAACTATATATTTTTAATTTGCATTTACCTACTAAAATCCTTTTAGAACAAACTACCATCAGTAGTAAGCATACATTATTTGGTAAATGCTACCTCTTTTGTAGTGTTGCATATTGTACATATGTGCTTCAGTTACAGTCACAGTATTGCCTGTTCAGAATAGTGTATAGCTTTGTGATGTTCAGTTGACAGAAGTGTGTTAACGCCAATTTTTTAAAGCTTTATATATATATATATGTATGTATGTATATATATATGGGCTTTCCTTAAAATCCTTAAACTGTGTCTAATATTGTGATTTTTCCTCTAATTGCAGATGATATGAATGGCTATCATCACCATGGCTCATCCAGCACTGAGTCCTACCAGCATGGACAATCTGCGGTAATTCAAATTTATGTTTTCTTCCTCAAATATTTACCAGTTATTCAAACAAAATAACAGTCTTTGTGTGAGAAGTATTTAGAATTGTTAGACAATAGGGGGTGTGGAAAAAAAAAAAATTAATTATTACGTCGCGCGATTCTTGGATTGATTCAAAATGCATCCATATCGATTTTTCATTTATTTACATTTTTTTTTTTTTTTTTTTACCTTTATTTAACCAGGAAAGTATTTCCAATGCAGGAGACATTGTAACTGCACAAAGAAGTGAGCTGAAACCTGGGCATGTTGACCAACTTGTGTTTTTTCAATAAAATCTAAAAAGAAAGTACTAACTTTCTGCATTTATTTGTTGTTCTAGGCATATAAATCCATGTATCATTTGTTCATTCGTTTTTCATTATGTAACAAAAACATAAAAAAATGATAAAACAACTCATTATTTGTTTACAAAACCAAAATAAAAAAATGGAAAACGCCTTGTTTTTTCAAATTCAAGCTGTTTTGCTTCATTTTGGTTTTGGAAACAAATATCAAATAATGAGTGTTTTTTTCATTTTTCATGTTTTTGTTACATAATGAAAACAAATGATACATGGATTCATATACCTCACTTAAGTTGCACTAAAGTCAAAGTTGGTTTAAAGGCAGATTGTTTTTTATTTTAAGTTGTTGGCACATGGCATGTTAAAGCCAATGTTTTGAGTGTAAAATATGCCAATAAAATATATTGCATATATATTTACAGATTAGTTGTTTCTTAAGTGATGTATTAAAAAAAATCGCAATAATCGCCTTGCATTTTAATATTGGGATACAAATCGTATCATGAGATGCCTGGTAATACACACCCCTATTAGACTGGAACTATTATTGTTTAACATTTCGATATCTCACATCAGGTTTTATTTTGTAAACGTGATTACAGGAAGTGCACTGTGTACACACCCTCTATTTGAATTTCCTTTCCCTACTGAACAACTGATTTAGTTTACGGTGTGATATTACAGAAAACACATTTCTGCCTCAGGTTAGACATTTGTGTCCTAACGTTTCTGTATTCTCCCCCTTCCACCACTCTACCTAAAGTCCCCTTTAACACCTGATGAGTGTGTAGAGACGTGTGAGTCTCTCGGCGTTAGCCTGGCCTCTCTGGTTCCCTCTGACAGCAGCTCTACACACTGTGAAACATACACCACAGAGACAATCAATGCTTTAACTGGGGTAAGAGCATGTGCAGTGTGCATGTGGCGGTCTTTGGGTTCCCTCACCTCTTCTCAAACCTCTAACACAGTGTTTCTCAAATGGGGGTACGTGTACCCCTAGGGGTACGCGATGGCACTACAGGGGGTAGTAGAGAGAGAGAGAGTGAGTGTAAAATTATAATAAATAAAGTGTCAGTCTTGGTCCCTCCAGGAGTGAGATGAATGGAAATGATAAATATATAGAAATAAATCTATTCAGGAGACATTAAATCAGGGTTTTTCAACCTTGGGGTCAAGACCCATGTGGAGTCACCTGGAGTTTAATTAGGCTTGCCTGAAATTTCAGAAAAATTCAAATAGATTTTTTAATTTTTTTAGTTACTATTCTTTAAAGAAAAAAAAAACACAATCTTAAACAACTGTATTTCTATACTTACACTTTGTGAAATCTAGTTCAACTAAGATGCAGTCAAAAAATAAGAATACTATATATATATATATATATATATATATATATACAGTACACTGAACAAATATAAACGCAACACTTGTTTTTGCTCCCATTTTTCATGAGCTGAACTCAAAGATCTAAAACATTTTCTAAATACACTTAAGACCTTTTTTTCTCAGATATTGTCCACAAATGTGTCTAAATGTGTGTTAGTGAGCACTTCTCCTTCTCCAGAGATAATCCATCTCACCTCATGGGTGTGGCATATCAAGATGCTGATTAGACAGCATGATTATTGCACAGGTGTGCCTCAGGGTGGCCACAATAAAAGACCACTCTATAAATGTTCAGTTTAATGACAGCACAATTCCACAGATGTTGCAAGTTCTGAGAGCGTGCAATTAGCATGCTGACTGCAGGAACGTCCACTAGAGCTCTTGTCCATTAATTGAATGTTCAGTTCTTTACCATAAGCCATCTCCAAAAGTGTTTCAGAGAATTCAGCAGTACATCCAACTGGCCTCACAACCACAGACCACGTGTAAAAACACCAGCCCAGGACCTCCACATCCAGCATGTTCACCTCCGTGATCGTCTGAGACCAGCCACCCAGACAGCTGCTGCAACTATCGGTTTCCATAACCAAAGAATTTCTGCACAAACTGTCAGAAACCATCTCAGTGAAGCTCATCTGCCTGCTCTTCGTCCTCATCGGGGTCTCGACCTGACTGCAGTTTGACGTCGTAACCGACTTGAGTGGGCACATGCTCACATTCCATGGCATCTGGCACGTTGGAGAGGTGTTTTCTTTACGGATGAATCCCAGTTTTCACTGTTCAGGGCAGATGGCAGACAGCGTGTGTGGCGTTGTGTGGGTGTGTGGTTTGCTGATGTCATCGTTGTGGAGGGAGTGGCCCATGGTGGCGGTGGGGTTATGGTACGGGCAGGCGTTTGTTATGGACAACAAACATAGGGGCATTTTATTGATGGCATTTTGAACTCACAGAGATATCGTGATGAGATCCTGAGGCCCATTGTTGTGCCATTCATCCGTGACCATCACCTCATGTTGCAGCATGATGATGCACGGCCCCATGTTGCAAGAATCTGTACACAGTTCCTGGAAGCTGAAAACATCCCAGTTCTTGAATGGCCAGCATACTCACTGGACATGTCATGACCAACATACCACAGGCCACAATCAACAACCTGATCAACTCTATGCCAAGGAGATGTGTTGCACTGCGTGAGGCAAATGGTGGTCACACCAGATAATGACTGGTTTTCCCGTCTCAATAAAACAAAACTGAACATTTTTAGAGTGGCCTTTTGTTCTGGCCACCCTGAGGCACACCTGTGCTGTCTAATCAGCATCTTGATATGCCACATGGATGGATTATCTCTGCAAAGAAGTGCTCACTGACACACATTTAGACACATTTGTGAAGAATATTTGTGAGAAATAGATCTTTTGTGTATTTAGAATGTTTTAGATCTTTAAGTTCAGTTCATGAAAAATGGGAGCAAAAACTAAAGTGCTGCTTTTACATTTTTGTTCAGTGTATATATATATATGTACAGTTATCTAATATGTATTTTCTTTTTATTATTTATTTTATATTTCATTTTTGCCCTAATTTTTCCTTTCTGTATTTGTATTTAGCTTTCTTGTTTGCTTGCTCTTTGTGTCTTTGGCTGCTATAGTGTGTACATTTCCCTACTGTGGGATAAAATAAAGGATAATCAACTCTATTGTTGTGTTTAAATATTTTTCTAAGCAAAATGTTGTAGTCGGACAAAGGGGGGCTTGGATTCAGAAATAAGAGAAAGGGGGACTAGAGCCAACAAAGTTTGAGGACCACTGATCTAACACACTGATGTATAACTGGGATCCTGTTGGTATTGTGGTGTGTGTGGTGTGTGTGTGTAACTATCTAAACATTATGTGATGGTTTTACAGTCCATGTGTTATTCAGTTTGTCAGGCTCCTCCTCCTCTTACCGTCTGTTGGGTTCTTCCACAGTTTTCCAGAAAGCGGGCACTATTCCTGAAGTTCCGTACCAGGGTATGGCATGGTAAAAACAGGCCTGTGCTGTGATGTTTGCTGCCTGCCAATGGTTTTCTGCCCCGTGCTGCATTTCTCCAGCTGTAATCTGATACTCAGGACGAAGCACAGGGCGATCAATACACATTTCTTATTCCAGAGTCAGTTGGCTTTTCCAAACCATTGTTTGTGCTTGTGTTTTTTCCCGTGATGGAAACATGCTGCTATGCGTCGAGAGAGGTTGTTTTTTAACAACAATGCCTTTCACTTGTTTTCTTCTCACTTGCGATTATTGTCGGCTTCACTGAGTAGAAAGCAGCAGTAATGAGAAGGTGCACACGTATTTATGTCTCTGTGCGTGTTTGAATCTTTCCATTCTGTAAGTCTGTTGCAAACATTATATATAATCCATACGCTCTCCTGCAGGCTCTTTGACCTCTGTAACATTTTGGTCTTGTGTGTGTAACCATTTTATTGTGAATAGCAGTTATTGATGTTGTTGCCTCTTATTTAAATAGAAACAAGGCATTTCTCTGAATTCCATCACTTCTGTGGAATTCTAAATCATTCATCTGTGCCTCTTCAAAATATTACTAATAGTACTTAATATTAAAGACATATTAAAACCTACTAACTAACTTAAAACCCTACTGACCTCTCCATAAAAGGTTTTTAATAAGAATGGAAGCTGTTGTAGAAGAATAGAGGAACCAACTCTGAATAAAAGTGTATGTACAATTAGAGCTGGGCAATATATTGAGATTCAAGATATATCATGTTTTCTATTTATGGAAAATGACAATATCGCCTATATCAATATATATTTATTTTATAGCTTATTTTGTATTAAAATACTAATTTTAGGAGTTGTTGCTTCTCAGAACAGCATTAAAGAATACATTTCTGAGATTTCTTGTTCTTTTATGTATTTCTGTTGTCCCATGTGCATTTTTTCTATTTTTATGTTCTTTTCATTATTTTGGTTGTTCTTTTGTGTATTTCTCCATTTATTTGTACGTTTTTGCATTTTTTTTTTTTTTTGTGTCATTTTGTTGTCCCATCCCATCCTATTAAGTATTAGTGTTGTTTTTCTGTGTATTTCTCTATTAATTTGTGTTTTTGTAGTAATTGTGTGTATTTATTGCTGTTATTTTGTGCATTTTCTTTTGGGGCCGCTATAGTTGCTCATGTTTGTGATACACACGTTATTATATTTTTTTTTTTACCAATTGTAAAGCACCTTGATGTTATTTTAGCCTCTGTGGCATTTTGCATCAACAAATTAAACCATGAATTGTCTTTCTGGTAAGACTATATTTGATTTAAAATTATCAAGATTTATATCGTATATTCGCTATTTTGAGATATGAATTTTGGTCCATATCGCCCATACCTATGTACACTATTTAAAACGTTTGACTGTTAATTGAACTGTTATTCATATAAATACTTTTGTCGATATAGTGTATTTTTAGTCAACATTTCAAGAGTAGAATTATTGTTACTTAGTTATTATGTTAAAAAAAAGACAGAGATGTGTGAAATGTCTATTAAATATTACAAGTATCGTTGTTCGACCTTCTGCAAAAATTATTTATTTTAAAAGTATTCCTAGACTCTTTGCTTATTTCTATTATGAGAAATGCAAACATTTTAAATGTGTGCATGACTTTGTGGTAAAAAAAGAATGTACTTGATTTAAAATATCAGAGAACAGAGGAGGTTTTGCTTATAGCAAGAAAACATTGTTTGTTCTACTCTAATTGTTGCTTAAATTATAGATATGAAATGTCGTACTGCTGTGAAAGGCCATTTAACTGTAAGTATATTTTCAAATGAAAAAAGTGACTTTAAAATACTTCTTTGCTCAAACACTTCAGGTATAAAACAAAATACAAGACCCATCTTTTTAAATGCTTTTTTTTTATAATTAGAAGTCTACATTTACGAGCTACATTTGGTTCCCATTTTCCGTCCTTAATAAAGATAAAAGAGCAGCTCACTCTGAAACGCCCTGTATTTAGGCTTTAGTTGGTCCATGTATAGGATTCTGTGGCAGTTTCAGGATTCACTGAGGCAGATGCACTCATTCCATATGTCTGATCTCTAATTACCACTGATTATAGACTCACCCACCCAGCTATGGTCAGGATGGTCCGATCTGGTCTGGAAGGTAACGTAGACGACTGCATAATTTAGGATGAGAAAACCAAAGCAGGGTGAGAATAGAGAAATCTGCTTTTAAATAGGAGGCTTGGAGTTATGGCTGTAAATAAAGCTGAAGTATAAAAACATGTTTCTGAGCTATAGGATGAGATTAGATTAGAAGAACAAGCACTAAGACTTAAAACCACTCTGCAGAAGCACTTTGCATTTAAAGGTCCAGTATTATGATATTTTTCACCTGTCTCTATTCCTTCTAAGAACCCCAACAACACAGTATTTAAGGTTTATTTTCCCAAACTCGCCTGTTTTCTGGAGTTTTAGCCTCTGAAAAGTGACTTTCAGGGCGCTTCTAAAAACAGGCTGTTTTTTGGGCCTTCATGCATATGCATGAGTGGGCGTAATCACACGCTGACGCTACTTCAGCGTGTGTGTTTATCACAGCAGCAGTAAATCATTAACAGTCTTCCTTCTCCTCCTCACCTCACTAGTCAATTTAAGACGACAGTCCATAATTTTGTCCTGCATTGGGTCACAAACACAAACAAGATACGAGGCGGTATAACGGCTACTAGAAGTGAAACTGATTATGATTATGGTTTATCTATATACTGGATTATCTATATACTGAATGTAAAGATATTAACTGTAATATGAAATGGTAAATGGACTTGATTCACACTGATGTAGTCCCAAAGCGCTTTACATGTCAGCTCATTCACTCACGGTCACACACCAGTGGGACTGAGCTGCCATGCAAGGCGCTAGTCAATCACTAGGAGCAACTTAGGGTTCAGCGTCTTGCCCAAGGACACTTCAACACATAGACAGTTATCAAACTGGGATCGAACCCCCAACCTCTCGATCAGGAGACCCCTCTAGCGCCTGAGCCACGGTCACCCAACTGTAATCACCTGTTATATCCTCCTATGTTTGTTTTACCTGTGAGGTAGTCTGAGAGGGAGGAGCTCACGTGCTTATAGGGTAGGAGGAGCCAGGATTGTCAGGAGGATGAGTTGCTCACGTTGTGACGTCACAATGTAAAGAAAAATCCAACTCTCCCGTTTGGAGCTGACTTTTTACAAAATGTGGAATAACAAGGGAAGGAAGAAACGGAACTTTTTCAACTTTGAACCTCTGATTGAGGGTAAATGAATGTATATCACTATAGCCAAACCAACATAAAGTGCATTTTTTAAAATACTGCCCCTTTAAGCCCGAGAATAGTAACTACCTACAGTCTCATACTAACAAAGATGGAAATGTGAGTTCTTTTTTGTTGTGTTTATCAGTGGAGTGTGTGTTCACTCACAGATTCTTTATTCTATCTCACTCTTATCTGTCCTGTTTCTTCTTTGACTTTGGTGCTCAGGTTGTGTTTGATCTAAAATCCATTCTAGTGTCGAGGCTGCAGCAGATGAATGACTCCCACTAATGCCTTGCTCTTATTACATTGCTGCTCTGGCAGAAGCAACACTGCTATGATGTCATCTTCAGACCACTACATCTCTCCTCTCTGTTACTGCTATGACTGAGTCAGTGAGGGTTGTTCCTGGGATGTACAGTATGTGAGGCTCTGCTTGGGGCTCATTTGGTCCAGATCAGAGTCAGAGAGGCGTTGCTTTTAGGGCTGGGCTAATTCTTTGGAGTAAAGCAGTTTGGCCTTTTTTGCTGAGGCATCATCACCATAAAAGGGAGAGAAACATGGAGGTAAAGTGCACTTCCCCTCCTCACTATCCCGACAGCGCTGCACTGATGGATGGAGAGAACTGTGGACAGGACAATGACAGCACCGTACGTTCATACTAATGTTGCAGCTCACTAATGCTTGTGCAGATTGCTGCTGCAGTCGGGTCGGTGGAAATGCATTATAACAGGTTATTTTTAGCTTTGTGGTCATCCTCGTCTCCTCTCTGAGAACATTCCTGTGTGTCAGAATCGTAGCCTCTGCAGGACTAGCGTAGCATGAGCAAACACACATACTTTTAGAATTCCTCAAGCCTCCAACACTGCTTGTGTTTGTCACTTTAAAGCAACGTGTTCCCTACACAGTAACACAGCTAAATGCTCCTTTTGTAACTTAATTTACAGACTTTTACTGGATTTTCAACATCTAATGTTGCAGATTGACAAAAATCCTCCTCCACTGTTCCTCTGTGTCTTTAACTCTTGGATTAATTACTGTAATTCTAAAAAAAACTACTGTGAGCATAGTGAATACATTAAAAAATCTAAAAATATTCATATACATAATTTGATCCCATGTCTAGGTCATGAAACATGCTGTTTTTAATGTAATGCATTAATCAGTGTTTTGGGTTTCCAGGTGCTTGTGTGATGTGGTGAAGTCATGTGTTTTTCTGCCTGATATTATTATATGTGATTGTTTAGTCACGTGAGTATTTAGTTGCATCTTCATCTCTGTCCTGTATCTCTCTATAGATTGGCAAACAGCAGCAGAGCAAAGACTCAGTGTTTTTCCGCGACGGACAGCGAAGGATCGACTTCGTCCTGTCGTATGTTGACGATAAAGATGAGATTAGAAAACAGGTAAGTAAAAACTTCATTTAATCTCAATCATCATGCAGACGGAAACAATAAAAGAGAAAAGTATGAGTATGAGAAATATCATAGTGTCCTGTTCCCTTATTTATATTAAGTTATATGTTTTTTAATCAGCAATATGCTTTTTGATAAAAAATGATAATAATTTAAGAGAAAAGCTAAAAGCTAGTTCATTCATTATTACATAATGAAGAAGTCAAATTTCAAATGCAATATTTTGCAAATTCGCAACTGGTGGCCCAGGGGCAACATGCGGCCCTCGGACTAACTTTGTGCAGCCTTCAAAGTAAACGGACAAAATATATCAAAATAAACACAGAATGACTCCAACAAAGCGTAGAAAAATTAAAGCAAAATACACAAAATAACAACAAAAATACACAAAATGACTCAAACACACAAGACAACTACAAAAACAACAGACAAACACACAAAATGATGCCAAAAAATACACAAAATGACACATAACATATACATAAATGGCAAAAAAAGTGCGAAATGACTCCAAAAAACACAATGACAGCAAAATAAATCCAAAGAAAATCCAAGACAACAGAAAAATACACAAAACAACAGCAAAAATGCACAAAAGTCTTCTTTTCCCCCTGTTTAATTGCTCATATTGGCCATCAATCACATGAATGTTGAAAATTCACATTTTTTTGGCCCCCGCTGTGATAAGAGTTGTTCATCCCTGGTTCAAATGATATTTACTGAAAATTAAACCAAATTACGATTTGGAGACTACTCTTTTTTTTACCCATGACAATCTGGTTATACTATTATTATCTAATGTTATGGTTTACCTTGTTTTAAGTTCACATCATATACTGTATTTAATTCAAGTCAATTCAGCTTTATTTGTATAGCGCAATTTACAACAAAGTCATCTCAATGCGCTTATCAAAATATAAATTTCATAATAA